>NW_028246384.1:0-600000 GCF_964263255.1 Lissotriton vulgaris
GCCAACACACACCCTTGTTTAACACCACAGGAAGTCTGTATTTTTCTTGACACATGCGATCTCTCTCCCAGCTTTATACGGATCCATGTGTTTGAGTGAAATTATATTATGGCCTTTATAAGGGTGGGGGTATTCCACATTTCTGGAGTTTTTGACATAGCCAGCCCCGCTGGACCCAATCAAAGGCTGCTTTAAAGTCAACGAAGTAACAGCGTAGTGGCATTCTTTGGCCTGCTACTTTTTCCATCATCAGTACAGACAGCACAAGTAAGTTACTTGTGGTTCCTGATTAGGCAACAAAAGCAGTCTGATTCAAATGTAGATGCTGTGTTTATGTGCCCAGAACGACAGTGCTTCGAGCAGTAGGCTGACATAATGTTTGGATTCAATATCTAGAAGAGTTATCATCGTGTATTTTTAGGGTCCGTTTTCCTGCCTCCTTTATAGATGGGATGAATTATGGCTCCCATCCATGACTCTGGTATGTTATGGTAGAGCCAGCAGTATGAAAACAGGAGGGCCAAGTGTTCAGACCACAATTTAGAGTCTGCTTTGAAAAGTGCCTGGGGAAGGCTGTTGGGGCCATGAGCTCCGTTTGACAGTACTTTACTGATAATGCGTGCAATTTTGTTTCTTAGTACTTCTGGATCCCCATAGTCTTTGTCAGGAAATAGTTTGGCTTGTTCACTGTGTCGATGGTAGTGGCGGCCTGGACGGGGACGACCAGTTTGTTTTGCACTGCTGGCTTGTCATTGCCTGTTGGTTCTAATAGTGACTGCGCTGGTTCAAATGATAAGTGACTGGAGGATTGGTTATCTTTGATTGTATGCTCTTTGAAGTGGTTTGTTAAAAGGAGGGCCCATTCTTCCTCGCTTATATTTGCCCTGCCTTGTCCACTTGCACCAAGTGACCTCCTATTCAGAAGCTACCCTAATAAATTTGAATTGGAGTTTTTGCTTGCATGTACTAATTTCAGCCAGCACTGGTCAGCCACTTTTTGTTTGTCTCTGTGGATAGGCAATCTGAATGCTTTTTGAGCTTGCTTGTATTTGTACAATAGATGGGAATCTCCCTGGCACTTCCTGGCATGGCGTAGGGCAGAATTTCTTTGAGTTTTTAATTTTTTGGTCTCTGTTGAGATATGTAATTGATTGAGTGTTGATAAATTTCATGACGAAGATGGAAATTCACTAAGTAACCGGTTTGCTAGAGCATCCCATACATTGTTGGTGCTACGACCCCTTCGCGCCAGACAGATAACGGGGATCTGAATTCTTCCATTGTTATGGGAATTGAACGGTCTGTCCATTTCAATCTTCTTAGGTTCACTGTGTAAGTGTTGGTTAGCCTGTGGCCAATGGCCAAGTGGTGGGCAAAATAGAAGGATAGACTTATTATCTGGGAACGATGATCGCTCTCACCCAATGTTTCAATGCAATAATTCTCTATCAAAGGGAGCATTTCGTTGTTGCCTAAAGTAAAATCTAGAAACTAGTGGGTATGGAAATTTGTTCTTGTCCAAGCTGGTGGAGTGTCCGTGTGGACGGGGCCATTCTATACAGTAAAACCCACACTGCTGAATTGAAGAACAATGTATTCTCCCAGTTTGGATGGCCTGTTACCTGCAGGTATCGATTGCACCGCGAGGTGTGGTGCAACCGCTAGGGATGTGTCAACAAAGTCTTCAGTTTTTTAGTGAAAGAGGTTTATGTTGAAGTCACCTGAGATTAAGCAGGGTATGCTACCATGTTCGCTTAGTAGGTTGCATATAATTTCAATCAGACGGTCCAATTTGGGCTTTTTATCGGTGGTGTAGGGAGAAATGTAGATGTTGGAGCAAGAACAGCTGTCTGACCGAATTGGGGCTTCCACCCCCAATGCCGGCGATCCAATCTTGGTCGAATTCTAACTGATTAATGTGTAGAGATAATTTGCAGGCAGCATAGATCGAAAGCCCGCCTCGCTGTCTGCCATGCTTGAACTGTCTTGAGGCGGGGGAACTGAATTCCGGATATCCTTCTTTAGGGATACTTGTCGCTGACCAGATTTTCTGAAGGAGCATGATGTCATTTTTTTTTAAAGAATTCAAGTGTATCAGAAGATTGAGAATTTGTGGAAAAGCCGTTGATTTTCCAGGAGCATCTTGTTATGCCGGTATAAATGTTATTTCAGTCTTTCAGGCCCTGGGACAGCGAGGCTGGCAGCTAGGTCTAGTCGGACATCGTTGTAGTTTGACGTTCTGCTACTGGCTCATCGTTTTCAGTTGGAGAGCGACTTCGGGATGAATTTAATACCCAAAAAGGAGGAATTACTGGAGATTGCGGGGGTAATTGCTAATATTGAGGGATACCGGAGATTTCTGGGCGTTGTTAGTTTGTTGCCCCAATTGTTGAATTGGTTAGCTACCGATTGGACAAGCTCCTTTATGACATTGGACACTAGCGTAATTAGGGTTGTTTCAGTTACTCGATTGCTGGCGCCGGGTTTAATTAGATTGAAATGATATCATTAGATTCCAAATTACACAGTTCTGGGATTGATTTGAAGAGTCTGAGAATGTTCCCTCGATTTAAAATATCATGCGGGCCTTGAGAGGTATACTCCGGGGTTAACAGCAGTTTGGCCTGGAAGCTGACTGTGGTCAGGTTGTGCTCTATTGCAATAGCTCGGGGCTCAGACAATTTTGGGGTTTGTACCTTTCTCCATTGGAGAGTGGGTGGTTGTTGCAGAAAAGATGCTTGAGCTGAGCTGAGATGGTTCAAAGTCACTATGTTGGTGACTGTTTTGCACAAGGTCTCCAGTTCGGATCGCTTAGGTAGTGCTGTCTGAGGCCTGTCTTCGCCGTCTTTTTTGGGTTGCCTGTAAGATGTTGAAGAACCATCGATCTATGCACAAGTCTGGTCTTGCCAGGTAGTGGTGAGGAGGAGGTTCTGTTGCTGGGGCTTACCACTAGATGATTCACAGCAGGGTCTTGCTCCTGAACGGATTCTAACTCAATGTTAGTTTGCGATCGACCATTCCCTGATGTCGCTGGGAACATGCTCTTCGGTGGGTATCTTGGAGCAGTCTGCGACTGTACTGCTGGCAAACGGTTGGCTTTTGGAGTTGGTTTTTGAAGCATAGGTGATTGATAAGCTGGGGACGGACTCCTAGTGTTGCTGGAAGTAGTGATTGAACCCGATGGAGTGATGGGTTTGTTTTCTGAAAAGTAGCTGCTGATTGAGTTTTGTGATTCAACTATATGTCTGTTGCACTTTTTCTTTTTTCCCGCTTAGACAGCCTATGCACTCCGGTAAACTTGTTGTTGTGACAGCGTCTGTATTAGCGCATTCTGTTGCCCTATTACCTGTGGAGGGTGTTCCTTTTTGCACAATCGCCTGAGTTTGCCCTGCAACGTTTAAGTCCACGTTAACTAACATATGTTGGTGAGTAGAAGAACTTTTTGAGATGGCATTTTGATTTTCGAGAGTGAAGTTGGAGACTGAGGAACCTGTTTGTTTAGCTGATGTCGGGCACTCCCACTGAACTTTACGACTGATGGAAACGTTCTTCTTGTTATGTTCCTTCTGAGCAGGTGGTTCAGGAACAACTATCGGGTGAAGAACCTGTTGAGGATTTGAACCTGCCCTAATGATGGTAACTTCTTGACTTCAGTTAGTACTGGCAAGAGATATTGAGGTAGCGAGGACAGGGAGTCAATTATTGGACAGCAGCAGCATACTGCTTGTACTAGCTGAACTTTGGATCGTGCTTTTGTGATCAGTGTTTTAAGTGCCTCAAATGTTTTGTCGATACCAGGGGTGTACACAGCAAGTGATTTTAAGAGATCAACCTGTAGGTGAAATTGTATTTAGCGTTGATAGCGTTGACTGAAGAGTTTTGCAGAAGTTGTTACCAGAGCACTTTTGTGTCGGTCAGCAGGCAGTTTTCCTGCTCTGTAGACTTGTTAAGATTGGTGGTAAAAAAGGACAATTCTAGGGGGTGTTGGTCTTGGTGTTGCTGTCCCCGACTGGGCAGGCCATGTGATGGCACCGAATAGTTGGATTTGGTGAAGTTGTTGGAATCAGTAAATTGAGTTTGCCTGAGGGAGACCTTGCCCACTTTTCAGCTTGAGGGGAGGGTACTTTTTTGTTCTCGCCATGATCGTCTGTATTTATTTGAGATTTGAATGTAATGGGTGAAAACTGGCTTTGGTTAGAAATGAGCTGGGGAATGGACTGTGGGTCCACACTTAGGATGGTGATTGGCAGGGAAACTGGCGCGGCTTGTGGGTGCGCGACTAGTAGATCTTAGAAGAATTCTTTGTGGGCCTGAATACCACATGGAACGCCATGGATCATGGCCTGAACCTGCATTTGGGGCAGGACTGAACCTGAGTTTGCCTGGGAGGCATCCAACGTCATAACAGGCAGGTTTGATCCTGACTTTAGGGAAATCGCAGATTTCCTGATATAGTATATAAGTACTGAAGTTTGGCTCATCAAGTTTAGAGCCAACAGATTAGGTCACCCATGATGGATCTTGTGAGGCTGGTATGCTGTGGGTAGTGCTGGTCTTGACCTGGTGTTACGGCAGATTGCGATGTTTCTAGGTGTAATGAGGCCATGGTGGCATCCGTGATGACGAAGGTAGTCTTCAGCCTTGGGTTTTTGTTGCAGGGTTTGGCTGGTTCCTTCCTGAGTTTCCCAGACCGTCCTCGCCAGCTAGATTTGGTGGATTTAGCTGTACACTGTATGCACCTTCCGTAATGTAGGCAGTTGGCAGCAGGGGGCTGAATACAGTCCTGGGGAGCAACCTAGTCCTACTAGGGTCCCACGGGCTTGCTCTCTGGACTTTTTTTCTGACTGAAGCCCTTTTTGCCAGGTGATGTAAGTGATAGGGTGAGGTAGAGCTCCTCTGCAGTAAGTGGTGAGGAGCCAGCAATGATCAGGCTAATCGCGGGTTGGCTCTTTCTGTGGACGGTGGAGTAAAAAGGGTAAATGTCCACTTGGGCCCAGGAAATGGGGTGCCACCCATAGAAAACTCCATTTCCACACACTTGCCACGGGGGTGGCTAAAGTATTCAGGTTATGAGAGAAGCAGCAGCCAGGGGCCCCTACCAATCCTGGGCTTTACTAAAAACTAGAGACCAAGGAGGATACACAGTGATGTCGGCTGCCTCTATCCAAGCATGTTTTTGTGTTCAGAATGCTGTGCGGACATCATAACTTATGCCTATAACAGTCTATTACTACTTTCCTCCAAGAGGTAAGACTGCAAAATAGACACCTGGGATTGACTGGCACCTTGGGAACCCTACATAAACCTGCCAGTTATGAAACTTAGAGACCCACTTGAATCCAGGGTGGTGTGCCCTGTGTGGATCCCAGTATACTTTCTAACCCAGAACCTCTATTCTGCCTCCAGGGGGCAGAGAGACTGTATGGGCACAGGGGTAGGGCATGTAGCCCAATATTTGAAAAGGCCAGCCTAAACCCATTATTTAAAAAAAAATTGGTTTGCTCATTCCTAGAGAGCTTTGTGCACCCCTAGGGTGAGCAAATTCAGCGTACACCCTAAATAGCCCTCCCAAAAGGTGGGCAGAAAAACTCTAGTGCCCCTCAATTGTGTGAAGCAATAGATGATGCCTTGGCACCTGTCCCCTTTACATGAAGTCCTCACTAATGACTAAGGAATAGTTACTGCTCAGGTATGACTCTCCTGAAGAGAACCCCAAGAAGGGAACAACTGGGGGTTGATATCATTTATAAGAGGAGACTTCTTTGCTTTCTAATGATACCTCTCGTGTGTTTGGTGCAAGGGGGGTGGGGGGGGTTGAGCTGACACCTTTCACTTTTTTCCTTGATTACATTAGTGCACCGTGCACAGTTATCAGCGTTCACAAAGGAAAAAGCTTCAGGATGCTGGGAATGTTCTTCACAACAGCCTGAGATGGGAGCTAGAACCAGAGGGATTTCCTGCCTATAGTGTGGGGGCGTGAAGTTCATGTTCTCTCCACTACAGTGGTAGAGTAAGATGTGAATATTATGTCCCTAGTGCTCAGAGGGGTTAAGGAATTTATTATGTTTTTCTTGAAGGCATTCTGGTAAGGTTGTTTGGAAATTTGGTAGCCACAGAACCAACAATTCACTTTGGTCAGTCTCTCCACCTCGCCTGCTTGGGATAGTTCTCACATTAGTGGCATTTGTGGGATTTGCAACTTACAATTATTCTTGGCAAAGAAAGTGTGACTATCAACCATGGTCAGGGACATACTTATTAAGCAAAACAGACTTAGCTCTCATCTTTGTGTGAAATAGAAATTCTAGACCTAAGAAGCTATGCTGAGTGATAGATCTTATTTGTGACTCTACGTGCTAGAAAAAAGAAAATAGAAAGGCAGAAAAAGACTTGATCCGTTCCCAAAAGCTTCTTTATATATCTAAAGAGAGTACAGGCTTATGTTTAATTTGATGCCCTGTAGAATGATGAAACCTTAATATCATAGTAAGACTCCCAGCCAATACCATAGTACAGGCCAACAAGGTTTCTATTAACAGGAGCCTGGTGCAATACTTCAAAATACTGCCATGGTGTAAGAAATTGAATTATTGTCTGAAGGGGTGAAAATCCCACTCAAACAATGAAAACACTCCTTTTCAGTGTGAGAAACAAAAATCACTAAATTAATCTGTGCTTAACCCTCTGGTAGCTTGGCAAAAAGTAGTCAGGATTGACTTAGAGGTAGTGTGCAATTGATTAATGCCGCACACAAAAAGTAATAAAGTGAAAACTCAAAACAAGAAAAAAATGCAGACCAATTTAAAGAAATAGAGTTCATTTTAATAAATGAAATGATACCAGAACAACAAAAATTCAATCAGTAAAATTGGACATATTCTGTTTGACCGTTTCAGGTATAAGTAGCACCTCAAAGCACATAGCACCACTCGCGTCATCTGGTCATGTTTAGGGGTGGGTGGAAGCTGCGGTAGGGACTATCGCGGAGAGACACGGAGATTGAACCAATCTCAGTGCCTCTCCGCGATATTTCTTTTTTGCGAGGCCGCCTGCCCGCCACCCACTTCCCGCCTGACTCCCGCTGTCCTCCCGCCTGCCTTATTAAATAAAATTAAAAGTCTAAACATAACTTTAAATCAAACTTACTTTATTGCGCCGCAACCTTCCCCATCGCGGCTTCATCTTTGGAAACTGCGCATGCAACGGAGCCTGCGCATGTGCAGTCCTGGCCAGGAATGCGCATGCGCAGGCTCCCGCGCATGCGCAGCTTCCAAAGATGAAGCTGCGATGGGTTCGATTTAAAGTCATATTTAGCCTTTTAATTTATTTTAATAAGGCAGGCAGGAGGTGGGATGGAGGCGGATGGGAGGCGGGCAGGCGGCCAACTTCCGTTGCCCTGTTTTTCCGCCATCTTTGCGGAAGGTGGAAAGTGCAAATTTCCGCCCATTCCGTGGGCGTAAAGGAAATGTCCGCCCACCCTTAGTCATGTTCGGGGGAAAGTCACAAGTTCATGATGACTGCAATAGTGAAGTCCGATACAATGAACAGGTTAGACCTGCCGAAAGTTACCTTCTGACTCCATCGCAAAGAGTTCTGTCTGCTTTGGAGGAGACCACATGGTGTAAGCTTAGCGTTGTGGATGGTCGTCCTGTAGAGCGAAGAACAGCTCTGGTTGTCTAGGACGGTCATCGCTGTAGTGTGAAAAGCCCGTCGAGTATTGCTGAAAGTAGCTGCTGTGGCTGTGTGTTGGTTGACTTTGTGGACTGTCAGTACTATAGCGCAAAGCTCAGGTCTCACATTGCCAGTTGCCATGGACTGTCAATGTTGGTGCAAAGACCAGGTTCACTGGAGCTGCACGTTGGAGATCATTGCATTGCAGAGTTTCTATGTGAACATGTCCGTTCCAATAGTGAGGAGCCCAAACTTTGTGATTTTCACCTTTTCTTCGGAGGAGTACAATTTGATGCCAGCCAAGGGTCCCGTATCTGGGGAGGTATCTCATATCGCTCATGCACTCACTCCAACTGAGGCCAGCAGGGCTCAGACAGATTTAGGTCCAGTTGCAGCAGATCAGCTGGGCAGTTGCAGTGAAGCCTCTGAAGCATGTTGTGAACCAGTAGCTCACACAGGAGGTCAGCAACTGACCCTTGAAGGCACTCTGGATAAGCCTGGAATGAAGGTAACAGGTCCAGTCTTCCTTTCTCAGACAGCAATGCCATCCTCAGCAGCAGGACAGTTTTTTAGCAGAAAGGCAATTCTTTGTCTGTAACTTCCACAGGTCCAGGAATACTCTGATGAGTTGCTCTGGATGTCCAATATTTATAGCTGGGTTCAGCCTTTTCCGTCGGGAGTTCCCTGTCCTACCTTCACATCTGGTTCTGGAGAGTTCTTCCCTTTTCTCTATCAAGGCTCCAAACTGTCTAGGGTGACAGAAGACAAGAATGCCCTGGTGTCAAATACCTTTTTGGGTGCAGGAGGCAATGCCCTTTGAAATTTAAGTGGGACTGGATACAGCAACTCCCAGTCACCCTGCCAGGTTTGCCAATCCAGTCCACACCCAAGCCCCTTTTGTGTTAAGGTCTGACAGCAATACACAACCCCCATCAGTTATCCATTCACACTCATGCGATCCAGGACACTGGCAGAAGGCACAAATGGATATGATACAAAACTGTCAACTTTCTAAAAGTAGAAGAGGCATGATGAGAATGCACTCCTTCCCTAAATGCAAACCTTACTTGCTGACTTGACTGAAACATGCGTGCAAACAGTAATTGTGGATCGCCCCCAAACCACAAATACTACTAAGTATACAAAAACAGAGTTCTGTACTTCTGCTCTTTTACTGTCGCACTGCTGCAAGTGGGGGCAACTCCCTCCAATATGTAATATTCATCCAGGTATTCCACAGCACTCTTTGTAATCAATGTATTAATTTATCATCCTTGTTGCTGACTTTTGCATCATATTCTTCACCACAACGGAGACAACAGGGTTCAATCTGTAATCTTTATTAGATATTTCTGATACATGCTGTATGCCATTCTAGGTTTCACTCAACAGTATGTACAAATTGATCTCCATATGAAATCGGCACAACGTATAATGTCCCAATGTATTTCGAGCCCCTGGGGCTCTTCATCAGGGGATTCTGAAATGAACAGTTTTGACTCATCCAATCCATGTTGACATGTGTGAAATAACAAAAAATGTAAAGTGGTGCTGTTCATTAAAAAAAAAATATATCTGCTTGAAACAGCCTCATCAACACTGGGTTACACCATAGTCAAGCGTGAGATTGCAAAACAGTGGGCAATGGCGGATAGGCCGTACAAGGAATAATCATACTGCCAGAAGATATTTTATGTTCGCTCTCTCCCCCAAAAGCCGCCGAAGGCAGAGGGGGCCTACATTTAATTTATGTTCTAACTTTATCTCGTAAACATGAAACGGTGGAAGGTGCAGTGGAGGAATGAGCAGGTGCCCCCCACGCTTAGGGGAGGGATGCCCTTTGTAGCGCCATGGGACTGGGCCTCCTCCGTGGCCCTTAAAACGGGGTGGCTGGTTATGGAAGGGCTAGCTGGGTTGATGTCATTGGTAGGCGGCACAGAGAAACAAAACGTAGCAGGTATTTAAGACTGTGCCCAGGGGGTTTTGTTCTCTTTATCCCCTCGGACCACAGCAAGGCTTCAGGAGCATAGTCGACCACCCACCCCCCAGTCAGAAGAGCAAGGCTTCACCGAGGCAGAGCGCGGCGGAGCGCTGACAGTTAAATACAAAGAGGTTGCACAACAATGGAGGTGCAGCCATTTGATGGACCCTAGGAGGTGGTAGATTCCACATGTGCACTGGATAGGCGGGGAGGAGGGACTGACATGCTTGTAGCCCTAGACTCTACTGCCCTAATCCACAATGTATGAACTGAGTAGAATCTTGGGAAGGTTGCCTGTGTTAAGGTACCCCAGTGGGCCGGTGCGTTATACAGTGCCCCGGATGTCAAGTAATGCAACTGTTGGCTGTAGCGCGTTGGGGTCTGTTGGCACAATGTGCGATTGGTGGGCCGAGACGGCCAAGTTCAAATGTACGTCCAATTTCTAGTGTACAGCCGCATAAACATTTTCAACATTTTAAGGTCTGTCAGAGTATAAAGAAGCATTTCTCTTCACTGTGGTGAAGCATGATGTGTCTAGAACGAAACTGTGTGCACCTCTCACAAAGCTGATTTTTGGGCAAATTGCGTAAGCGTCCCTCAGTCCCTGCAGGTAGCAGACACAGCATTTTGCTTAATTTTTCTGAACTATTTTTACTTCATGTCTATTGAGTTGTTGCATTTTGGCATCACCAGCTCGTACTCGACATAATAGCTAACATTTTGCCAGGACTGCTTTTCAAGCTTACTATTAAAATCTTGCATACAAAAACGCACAGATGAACTAGAGCAACTTCCCAGTGAAATGAACTGAATGGGCACTTGTTAGTATTCAGGTAGAAAATATAATGCCGTAATTACTCAATTTTGTTGAAAGCAATGTACATTTCCAATTTACTTTATAACCTTTATCTCACTATTTCTGCTTCGTGAAATTTGAATCTAAGAGGGTGACTTTGGGAAAAGTCATGTGGAAACTCTCTTTTGCAGAACACTTCATTATTCAAACAGCAACAAATCCCTAGTGATACTCAATTATGATGTCAACATATTGCCAAATGGACAGCAAGATTAGTGATTGTATCATTTCCTATTAGAAGCCAAGCATATTGGCAAGCCACTTGACCTTAGTTTATACAGATAGCATACATTTGGCAAAGGCAACACGAAACTGCGTAAGATCTCTTTTCTGACAGTTACCAGAAATCTCCCAATCCACGTTGGTTTTTCTACTGCACTGTTTGAAAATTGCTTTATTGCATTTTTGGAATCAATATTCCATTCTCCCACACACAGAGTTGTGTATTTTTTGTCAGCATTTTGTTTATTCAGATTTTTTGTGACATTCAATACCAGGCCAAACACAGCCTTCTAATCTTAAACAAGACAACTTAAGAAAAGTGAGACAGGAAGGTCAATCGGACAGGCAGAAATCATTTAAGGGAGAAGCTATGAAAAAAAACGTGGCAAGGAACAGAGGAAGATGCAGTTACATCAGTTTTGATATATGAAGTGTCTCCTATATCAACGAACAACTGCTGGGACACTAATGGAGAATTTGGAAAACATGATGTTATGTAAGGCCTAAGTTATCCGTTTATCAGTTTCACTTAACATCATCTCGATCGTCAAAGCCTCATTTTGTAAATGTTACAGTGTTTGACATTTCCAAAACATACTTCCCAAGTTGAACTCACCTTTTGTGTGCAGCAACGCCAATCATGCCGCGGTTACTTACCGATAATCTTCATTACTCCGCGTATAGTCTTCCTCTCCACATGACTAACAAAGTGAGCTTCAGCTCCACACCAAAACCCTTCAAAGAAAAAGTCAGCCTCCCATCCCTTCCCTATATGGCCGACCCATTACACCCTTGACCTCTATAAGAGTCGGGCCGGCCCAACCCAACCCGTCAGCCTGAAACTACAGAGCATAAACATGAAGCCGATAGCCAGACAGGGAGGGAGGGATGGGAACTCATGCAGCGAGGAACACTATATTCGGAGTAATGAAGATTACCGGTAAGTAACCGAGGCATTACCTCCTTGTAAGTCTTCCTCGCCACATGACTAACAGAGTGAGTACATACAAAAGCCAAGCGGCTTCATGGAAACTCACAAGAAACCAACGGACCAGAAAAGAACGCCCATAAAGAGGGCAAACCCAAAAGACCAGACGAGTGGAAGGACCACCCAAGAGAGAGGCAAACACCGGCAGGAAGAACCAGTCCGGGACAGAAAAACACCAGGTGGCCCGAAAACCCGGAACCCCGAGACACGTAGTGCCACCAGGAAATCTGCCCCAACCATAGGCCAAAGGAGGACGGAGAAGGCATGGAGCCAAAAACAACAGCCAACAGGCCCCAGAACAGAAAGCAGCAAGCTGGTCCAAACACACCAAGACTGCCCAACGGACAGCCCAAAGTGAGAGGGGAGCAAAAGCCCAGACAGTGGAACTGAAGGAACATGAAACATCCCCACAACAGCGACCCAACAAAAAAGCCCTGGCAGAAAGGAGAAGCAGACTGACAGAAACACAGCAACACCGCCCGGTGGACCACCAACCATGAGAGAGCCGAGGGGGGGCGCTAGAGGGCGCACTGCGGGATGGCTGGCTGAACTGTCGGCTCCGCCGGGCGGACGCACCATTACCGGCCCTTTCACCCGTCCCGTCAGCAGATGCACCCGACCACAACACAGAATCGGGTGTCGGAAAGTGTAGCCGACGCGATGGTGTGGCGGAGGTAGCTGCCAGACCGACCCACCGCGAGTAAACAGCGGAAAAGCGGAGAGCTGCCGGAGCTCGCCCAAAATGGCCGCTCCAAGTCCTCGCCGGCACTGACGGAGATCTTCGCCTGCCCGTCACCGTGAGTCATAGCGAGAAGGTGTAGGGGAGGACTGGCGAGGTGGGGGACACTGCGGGGCTGCGACGCCGCAATAACGAGCGGATACGGCGCGAAAGGCGATAACAAGCGGTGCGTTCCAGCGGATCCAAGATGGCGGCGGAGCTGGAACGCACGGGACCGGCACTGTTGCCCACCCCCGGGGCAGGCGAAATATGACCACGGAACACGGCGGCACACCAGCGGGAAGCGGAAAGCACACACACGAGGTGAGCCCGCCAATGGATTGCTCCGGTTAGACTCGGACCGCTGCCCCGCCTGAATTGCGCGCCAAACGGCTCAACACACGTAGGAAGGGAGAGACAGGCACCGGAGACACGGGAACGCATGGAGACCCCCACGAGACGCTGACAGCACGAGCAGCACACCACAGCCGACCAGCACCCAGAGGTCAAGGAGGGAACCTGCTGCAGCCGCCATCCCTACCCATCCCACAACTGGGCAGCGACTTCAACGGCGCTCCTGACCACCACACAGGTCGATGAGTAGACGCACCTCGAGGTGGGGGGCCCAGACACCGGCGGGACAAAGTACACGGACGACCTGCGACTCGCACACGGCAGACCTCACCTCGCCTCGCAGGCAGCGGAGCATGGGAAAACCGGACAAACAACAGTCCAAGCTCCCCTTTGAAGCGCGGAAGCAGCCCAAAAACGCGACGACCACCCTTGAAGTTGAAGGCGACGGGGAATTGGCGGAAGGGTCAGCCATGGAATCGGTGCTCCGCGCAATCCAGCAAAGCCTACAAGAAATGAACGGTAAACTTGACAATGTGGTACAGAGGGTGGATACTATGGCGGCCAAAATAGAACAACACGACGGGCGGCTAGTGGAGGCGGAACAACGTATCTCCGACATGGAGGATGAGAATAAAACCGCAGCGAAGAAATACGAGGGGCTGGAGAAAACAGTGGAGATATTGCGAGCGAAGGTGGAGGATCAGGAAGCGAGGTCCAGGCGGAACAACCTCCGAATCTCAGGCCTGCCGGAATCCACCAACACTGGAAAGATGGAAACCTATATCGAATCACTCTTGAAAGAAATATTTGGCGCGGACAAGTTATCACCGGTGTTCCTGATTGAGAGAGCTCATCGCTCCCTGGCACCTGTTCCGAAACCGGGAGCTACCCCAAGAATGATCATAGCACGAACACTCAACTACAGGGACAGGGACGTAGTCCTTCGACTCGCCAGGGAAATGGGCAAGATCACACATCAGGGGAACACTCTGGAGTTTTACCCCGACCATACCATGGCGGTACAGCAGGCGCGGAAAGAGTTCGCACCGATCAAGAAGAAGCTACGCGACCTGGGACTGGAGTACGCGATGCTATACCCTGCTAAACTAAAAATCACAAACTTGAGCAAGCCGGTTATTTTGACATCAGTGCAGGCGGCTTACGATTTTGTCAAACAGCAAGGGAAGCGACGGAAAGAACAGAACAGGACGGAATCGACCAGCGATGTGAAATAACAGGAGAAGCGAGCTGAATACCTGGATACGCCCCGGTACAGACGAAAGAAAGCGTTGGACATCAGGTGTATTGGGGCGGCCAGCGTCGACCTGCTCTGGGGTTCTTGCCCGGAATCAGTGGAACTAAAAGGCCTGCGAACTAGATATCCAGACAGGGGAACCCGAGACAGACTACCACACAGTGAGTATGTGCAAGGCTGGTGAGCACTGATGAACGTACTGCAACACTGAATGGGTGGTGGTCCAAATGGCTGCATTGGCAATGACTATGATATCGGGGCCGCGAACTCTAGCAGGCCTTTGAGCCGGACACTATTGCCAACACTGCCTCGAACTTATAATGACGAGCGACACTGGGGAACGGCAACACACATGGCTTACTGTTACCGGTAGCCGCACTTATCCCTCGAGTGGCGGATGAGGGGAAAAGGGTAAAAGAGTTTACACACGTCATTGCAGCCGTTAGAGGCGTCTGCCCACGTCCACCACGTGGATGGAGATGTGTGTACCTGGCGACACCCCCAAGAGGGTGCGCCCCACACTGAGTTTTCGTAAGAAAGTTATGTTTGTTACGGGATGGCTTTGGCAAAGTTTGGGGGCTGAAGTGGGTGGGGGGTTAGAGGGGGGAAAGGGAATGTCCGAATCACTGACTCTGTGTCTGAGAAGCATGGCGAACTCCTTGACCGTACCAGAACACACAGGTTCAAACCTCTGTTTCCCTAACCGGGCGGGCGACGCACATCATGGGATCCACTATGTACTGTCCACTCACTGCCGAGCAAAGCAGTCACACTTAGGGCGATATGTTCAGATGGGCACAGGTACAAATGTCAAGAGTTAAAGAATTGACTCTACTCACATGGAATGTCAGGGGGCTAGGCAATCCGAAGAAGATCAGACAAATGTTTGCCTATCTTGACAGGTTACATGTAGATTTAGTGTTCTTGCAAGAAACACATATGAGCCCCACGCACGCACCTACCCTGGGAACCAGGTGGGCAGAATCGGTAACAAGCTCGAGCTACTCCACTTACTCCAGAGGAGTCAGTATCCTCATACGTAAAGGAACTCACTTCGAAATCACAAGTGTGGACAGGGATTCGGAGGGTAGGAGTGTAATGGTGGAGGGGAAACTTAGGGGACAGAGGATCCTGCTACTGAACACTTACGGTCCCAACGTGGATGACCCTGGGTTCTACAGACGCCAATGGCAGAAAATTTCAGATAAAAATGTAGAGCATGTGCTGTGGGGGGGCGATTTCAATGTAACGTTACAGGACCACTTAGACAGAGCGGCACACACCACTGAACACCATGGTAATGCACGTCATATGCTGGGGGAGGCGATGGAGGACCTTCAACTGACTGACATTTGGAGGGATGGCAACCCGGGGATCACGGCTGCGACTCACATTAATGCAGCAAACAATAGTTGGGCGCGACTAGACTACTGGCTGGGCACACGAGAAATGCTATCTTGGGTCAAACACGTTTCACACCCGCCTAGGACACTGTCAGATCACAACCCAGTTCTGCTGAAATTTGAGGTTCCGCAGTACGAGCCACCGCCATTCACTTGGCGTTTCAATGCGGCGGCCATGAAGGATCCACTATACGCCACCACTATACACGCAGCGATTGTAGACTACTTTGAAATAAATGGCCCGACAACGGACGACCCAAGTCTGCTGTGGGAGGTGTTCAAGGCCACAATCAGGGGGGTATGCATCAGCACGTCCTCAGGCATACTTAAGGACATCAGACAACAACTTAGGTCTCGCGAAGAGGCGATACAAGAGCTGGAGCGCATGTACACACACACAGGGGACACTGCGGTACTAGGAAACATACAAACACTTCTGACTGAACACAGACAGTTCGCATCTGACGAACTCAGATATGCCACAAAAAGGGCCACGGCCAGGCGCTACGGAGAGGGAGGCCGACCAGGCAAGGCACTAGCAGACAAGATCTGTTCGGGGCGGGCCCCTCAAAACATAACGGCCATCAGCAGGGTCACGGGGGAAAAGGTGACTGATATAAAGGAGGTAATAAGGGAATTTATGGCACATTACAGCACCCTATATGCGGCGCGACCCTCGCCCACACAAACAGAGTTACTGGCATACATGGAGGATGTGGAATTGGCATGGCTGTCCGATGGCCACAGGGCCTACTTAGCGCGGCCTGTAACGGTGGAAGAGGTTACAGACACTATCAAGCGGTTGCCGAACAACAAAGCGCCGGGCCCAGACGGCTACGTGTCAGAATTCTATAAGGAATTTGTGGATCTGCTCGCTCCCCATTTGGTGAGACTGTATGGCGCATCACATGAGGCCCAGACACTCCCTGCATCCATGAGGGAGGCCTTGCTTATAGCTCTCCTAAAGCCAGGTAAGGACGAAGACAAATGCGACTCGTATCGCCCTCTGTCCTTACTGAACGTAGACACCAAAATAATTGCCAGTCTACTTGCCGAAAGACTTAAACCACTTATGCCCCTCTTAATCAGGCCGGACCAATCTGGGTTTATTCCTGACAGAGCCACAACACATAACACTCGCACCCTGTTCGCCCTGGCACACTACTTGTCCCCCGACACGAAAGCAGTGGCAGTGCTTCTTGACGCTGCCAAGGCGTTTGACACCATAGGCTGGTCTTTCATTCAGGCAATTCTGGTGCGCATGGGGTTCCCCCTGATGTTCCTTGGGTGGATATCAATGCTATATACCAACCTTTCGGCAAGAATCCGCATAAATAGGCATACCTCAGAGCCAATTCAGATATGCAGAGGCACTAGGCAGGGCTGCCCGCTATCACCAATGCTTTTTGCGCTGGTCCTGGAACCTTTGGCCTGTAAAATTAGGCAACACCATCACTACTCGGCCATACAGATGCCATCACGCCCCATTCACATATCGTTGTACGCCGATGACATGGTGCTCTACGTCAAGGAGCCGGCGCTCAACCTGAATCCACTAATGAGGGAGTACATTAAGTTCGGGGCCCACTCAGGCTTACAAATAAACTGGGACAAATCACTTATCATAGCACTAACTGACAGCACACGACCTACGCCCCTAGATTACCCGCTCGAATGGCAGGATGACCCTACAAAGTACCTGGGAGTCTGGTTTCACAGGGACCCGGAGATAGTAATTCGCACGAACTATGGGCGAGTAATAGCGTCCTTGGAGGATAAAATAAAGCGTTGGAACAAACTCCCACTATCCCTAGCGGACCGGGCCGCTATAGTGAAAATGGTGCTCCTACCCAAGTTTCTATACCTTTTCAATAATATCCCAATTAAGCCGCCGGCGGCAGTATTTCGACACATAAACACCTTGGTAATTAGTCTGCTCTGGGCCGGGAAACAAGCTCGAATGGAATTGCACACAATGACACTCCCATATGCGAAAGGGGGCTTCAAGGTGCCTGACTTTTATCTGTACTACTTATGCGCCCAGGCGCAATTCGCGCATTACTGGCACCACGAGGTTCCCTTCCTCACACATGTTGCGGTGGAGGAAGGAGACACGCAACCGATACCACTGGCAAACATATTATTACACAAACGCCCCAGACTGCACGAACGAGATATTAACACTGTAGACGCCACTACGGAGGCATGGAGGCTGATGGGCAAGGCAGCTAACGCTCTCCCGCTGTACGCTCCGGCTCTACCGCTGGCCCACCACCCACATATTTCCGTTACACACGAACAAGCAGGCATGAATCTGTTGAAATGGGCAGGTATAGATAAAATGGGTGACCTATATCAAAACGGGGTATTCCAACCGTTAGATGCATTACAATACATAAGTAACCCGTCCCTACTATTCAAGTTTAACTACTATAGGCTGCAGAGGGCCCTACAGGAACATTACCCAGCACACCCAGAGGAACCGACGTCACTAGCGCCCCTACAACTCCTACTCACCACACCCACGGCATCACACCTAGTGTCCAAACTATACACGAGCTTACAGGGAGCGATAGGTGGGGGAACTGACAAAGCACGGCAGAGATGGAGTGAGGGCCTAGTGTCACCACTCACTGAGGAAGAAGGGGCAACTGCTTGTATGCTGACTAACATGCTGACACCGAATGGAAACTTACGGCTAATACATTACAAATATCTACATCAAGTGTACTACACCCCGCACAAACTATTTAGGTATGGATTGCAGGAAGACTCAAGGTGCAAACGGTGTAAACAGGAGGGGGCGGACTTCATGCACCTCGCGTGGCATTGTCGTAAAGTGGCGGGCTACTGGGAGCAAGTAATACAAACATTAAACGAAATGATGGGTACCTCCCTACTATGTGAAGCTAGGATTTGCCTCTTAGGTATCGAACCGCAGCTCAGGGCACGGAAACGTAAGTTCTGCGCAGTAGCGCTATTGTTGGCCAAACGAAGGGTGTCCCTGCACTGGAATAGTAGTAGAAGCCCAGTACTTAAAAGCTGGTTGGAGGACATGGCATACTGTCACGATACGCTGATCACATATGAAGAAGAACTCCCAGCCAGATCTAGGCCCAGGGACTATTGGGAATACTACAGAGATTATGTAACGCAACACGAGGCAGAACGGGAGGTAAATGATGACAACTAGGACTGGAATGTGAAGGGGTGTAGTATGTACTTTATAGCTTTATATTGCTTTAACATACTTGCTCTTTACAGAATGTTATGCTTAGGTTCCTGTTCCATGTTCTTAGAATGGTGATGTGCTGGTCATGCAACAAGGGGGTTATACTAATGTACACAAATAACGTGGTACGGATCAGGAGGGAGGATGCTGTGACACAGAACTTTTAATACCAATAGACACTACCGAGTTCAGTTAATGGACGGTTAATTTTGAGTACAGTTGGGAGAAAATTATACCAAAAAAGTAAGAACACTGGCATTGTGACAAATGACTGTAGCACTGGAAACTACCACTATGTTTGCATTATAATACGCCGCCGGTCCTCAGGATGTCGGCTGATGGGCTGTGTATTTTTCTTTTCTTTGTTGTTTTAGTATCCAGCGAGCCCACTCGGGCACACATGCAAACAGCCGGCCATTGATGGTTGTAGGCGAAGCAAATGTATGGTGTTATCATATCTATTAAGTGCAAATAAACCTCTTACACCAAAAAAAAAAAAAAAAAAAAAAAAAACCATGAGAGAGCCGAAACCACCAGAGGAACAGGGCAGCGGAACCAGACGCAATCAAGTAGACTGGCAGGAGCTTCAAGAACAGATAGGCGTGCAAAAGGAACCCAGCACGCCAACCGAACAACAAAAACAATGAAGGTCACCACCACCTCACCAGCAAGGAAAGAAACCGGTGGGACACGAACCCCAGTCACATAAAAGACCCCCCAGAAGGGAGCGTGAACCAAGGAGCAAACCCAGGCAGGCACAAGGCAATAGATACCCAGGCACCGGAAACAACACTGAAGAAACCTGGCCACCAAGGGAACCCAACCAGCCAACAGCGAAAAGCGAAAACCCATAATGCTTCCCATGGAGCCCGAAGAGCAGACTGGGTCAGGCCCAAGGCCAAGCCACCAGAAAGGAAGCAAAATGTCCACCAGAGGCCCCCATGAGGAAGAAAGCATATAGAGCCCAGAAGGGAGGGGATGCAGCACGCAGGAGAGAGACCGCCCCGCAGTGGGACCAAGCAAACCATCCCATGAACCTTCCACACATAGGAAGCGAGCCGCCAAAGCGAGCACCCAGGTGACCACACAGCCAGCCAACAACCATGCCCAGCCCAGCTGAACAATGATGAACCGAAAGGAACAGGAGAGCACTGGGAGGAGAAAAAGCACCAACAGAAACTCACCAAAGGTGAGAAGGACAGAAGAGCCGGGTGAACGAGCCTGAGCCACGTCAACACACCCAGGGAGCCACCCGAGCCAGCAGGCCCCGGGACCCCAAAACCAGGGACAAAGAAGAAGAGGATAAAAAATCCACACTGGAAGCGCAAGGCCCCCACCTGGAAGAGGATAACTGGGAAAACCAGCACCCCCAGACACCCAAAAGTACTGCCAGAAACAAAAACCACCAAGGGAAAGCCAGAAAGCAGGGGCCGGACACAAAACCCGCACCCACAGAGGCAGAACTCGGACCCTGGAGCAACAGCACCTACGTCCATCGACCGCAGCAGCAGGCATCAACGGAGAAGTACCAGGAGAGCACCACCAACAGGTCAAATGCCACAGCCAGGCCAAACAAAAACCCGGACAATACTCATCCAGCCACTAAAGAGGCCTGACCAGGAGTATTACGAGAGCAGACGAGACCATGGGCATTCAGGGTGGCAGGACCGCAGCCAGAGTAAAAGCCCCAGCCAAAAACAGCACAAACGTGCAAAAAAGACAACAGGGACGAACCCTGCAAACTCCCCAGGGCACGAGGCCGGGGATAAACCGCCCAGGAGAGCAAAAAGAAGCCCCTGCAGGGCCTGGGCAAAACCCAGATAAGCCAAGGAATGGTCAACAGAAGGCAGACCAACCGACCCAGTACCGACTGGCAACCCATTCACGCCCCAAAGTACTGCAAGGGCCGCCACCATCCAGGAAGAGGAACCCAGGACAGAATCCCACTGGCCCAAAAAGGGAGTGTCCGAAGACGCGGAGCAATAACACACAAAAGACGGTGGCCCCACAGGAGAGCAATCCCACAGCACCAGGTAGTCCCAGGCAGTCACCCCTCAAGGCGTGAACCATACCAGACCCAGATCAACTTCTTAGAGCAGACGAGATAAGAAGCATTCAGGTAGCAGGGCCACAGGGCCTAGGCAGACCAAACACGGAAAGCAGGAGGACACATCCAATGTCAAGGTGGAGTACCCCAACACCGTTGCAGCAAGCCATACATCCGTGTACAAAGACACCCGAGAGGGCACCACAGAGAGAAAGGGAACACCCAACCACCTCACCATACCAACCGAAATCAAACCAGCCAACAATGGGTTAAAAAACCCCATCTCAACCAGAATCCCCCACAATCTCATGAAGGGGACCCTAGAAAAGTGAGCAGCCACAAAACCAGCAGAGAAAGCACCTCAACCACTAGGCCACAGTGACTCATGGACAGGGGAAGGCACAACAAGCGACCTGCATGAAAATGAGCCCAGGGAAGCATAAACAAATCCAGGGAAAAAACACAGAAGCAGCACGGAAGAGGCCATCTCAACCTAGGCTCCCGAAACACACCCACAAAATGCAAAAAAATGCCGTTGGCCACACTGGTAGACAGAAGCACCATCTGAGATGAAGGGGACCCCCCGAGCATCAGGGCCAAGCAGAACAAGAACAAGCTGCCGCAAAAAAGCAGACGACGAGGAGGACAGAAAATACCACCCAGTACCTCTGCACAAAACAGTGGCCCAAGCCGCAGTAGGGACTTGCGGAATGTGAAAGAAACAGATGAGGAAAAAAGCAACAACCCAGTCCATTCGCGTACCCACATCGGCGACCACAGAAGCATCCCAGGAAGGACCGGTGCTAATAGCAGCCTGCCCTCAACAGTCACGCAGAAGCCAACAGCTCATGCAAACCCCAGGAGGACAGCAAAACAGGGATAAACCAGGCCAGACCCCCACAATAAATGAGAGCAGAAGGAATGGACCGCAGGCCCAAGGCCCAAAGCCCCTCTGGGGGTGTAACCACCAGGATGGCCAAAAATGGCAAAACACACAGCACCACCAGAATGCGGTCGCTACTACTCCACGGACCCCTCACTGCCAACCCTAGAAAAGGAAGAGTGAGAAAACACCGGGAAGGCCCCAATGCAGTGCCCAGCCTCACAGAAAAGTAACAACGACTCCAGCGCGACAAAGAACTCACACTAAGTGAGACGGCAGGAAAAGGACTCACAACCCTTGGAGGAAGAGTCAGAAACCTTAACTACCAGGCCACAGCGCCTCATCCAGGCGAAAAAAACAGGGAAGCCACGCAACCAAGGAAGGAAGCAGAAGACCCACCTACACAAAGCACAACGGCTGCACCTTGAAACGGAAAGAGCAGGAGGCAAGAAATACAAAGACAGTTGGTCAGACCAGAAGTACGCAGAGGCCAATTTACCAAAAAACAAACCACAAAAAACGAAAATGAGAGTGGTTAGACCAGCAGCATAGGAAGTAGAGCGGCGATGCAGAGTTACGAACTGGCAACCCCAGCGATTGGGACAGCCGCACTAACACTAAGGCTATCCCACAGAGCCTTCCCACACATGCACAGTGTCCAGAAGCAGGCCTGTAAACACATAAGATACAAAGAGGGAACCCAACACACACAGAGTGGGAAAAAAAACCCTAACCCCCCAAGAGAGGAGCAAGGTAAACACAGACACACGGCTGCAACCCGAGTCTGAAACCCACCAGGACTCACACAATATCCACCAAAAGTTGTGGAAGTGGAACCTGCAGAACAGCAATGGGACACCAGGGCCCAAAAACCAAAGAAAAGCAATGGACCGAAACGGGACAGCAACAGAACAAGCTGAACGTTTCCATCAGAAACAAGAGCCCCCACCATTACTTGACCACTCCACTGACAAAAATAAAACAGGAAATCAGACATGCAGAGGAAACCAAGTGGTGTGCATGCATAAGTGCAATTACGATGAAGGTGAAAGAACTAAAACACACAATTTATAGACATGAGTAAGCAAGAAACCCATTAAGGACTCCACATAGTCCACAAGCCGCACACCCTTGGTCAGAGGAACTGGAGAATATGTGGCAACCCCCGGGACCCATCGAGGCATGGCAGCAGCCCACAACAGACACCGGCCCAGCAGGGTAAGCCCCCCCAGCAGAGCCCACCCGCTCAGGATCGCAACCAGCGCCTGCAAAAGCCGGGCAGAAACGCCCCAAGTCGTGGGGCAGGTAGGAACCACAAAAAGCTTACTGTAGCCACAGGGAAGGTAACAAGCGTCTCGCGACATGAAGTGGCCAAAACAGCAGCAGGCCGAGGCAGGAGCAAAAGCATTTGGTGGGCTGGAGCGACTGATTTCCTACCCAAGCACAGGCAGCCACAGGAGAAGTGCTCGGTAAACGGGAGCGCTCACAAATACGAGGCACAACCGAGAATCAGTCTCCCGTAGTGGGCACCATCGTAATGCTGGCAAGGGGCCACTAGGGTGCCCATAGTGAAGCCTGCAGTCATACCGGGGGCCTAAGGCACCCCGACAGAGCTCGCCTGTGCTGGGCTGAAAGACAGCAGAGCCCCAACCCCAAAGCCTGCTGCAGCAGGGCATAAAACAAAAAGGGGAAAAAAAGAAACCCCAGAAGCCCGCAACCACCAGAGTCCGCTAGAGCAGGGTGTCAAAATCAAAACGGCGAGTGGTCACTAATGAACCATCACAATGTGTTCATGATGTGCTTGCAACAAGTTACCCTCCCCGGAGGTGGTAGAGATTTTTAGATAGAAAATGGTGGCATAACAAAGTATTTCCGCCCAATTTACCTGAAAACTAGTTACTAAGTTATATGTATTACAGATGGTTATACATTCTACAGTATGTGCTTTCACGTTGTCTAACGTCTTTTAAAATGTATCATCTTTCTTCACTTCTAAATTGCAACACGTCTAAATTCGAATTCCTTTCATATTTTCACCTTACATCTTCCAAATAGATAGTCCTGCATTAATGGCGAAAGATCTGCTCATGAAGGGCATTTTAGAAAAATGAATAGGCAAATCTCACAATCACAGGACACAAGCAGCAGAGCTAGTCACATTTACAGAGAACTTATACGCTGAGAAAGCCAACAAACTGCACCGTTTTTCCACGCTCAAACCTTTGAAAGCAAAACTGTTATAAAAAAACTATTTTTAAAGCTTTATCAACATAGTTGCTGTTAGACCAGGTATTTTATTTGGCTTATGCCAGACTTTTTGCTTTGGGCCTTCTGTTTTTGACCCATTTTACGTTGGTTTAAGGCAGGGCCGGACTGGCTACCAGGCGTTTTGGTGTGCTACCAAGCTGGGGGCTGATTTCACTGCAGTGGGGGCTGATTTAGTTGATGGGGACCTTCGCAGCACGTCAAAACGCCTGGTAGCCAGTCCGGCCCTGGTTTAAGGACTCTGGGCACTTTGCCACTACTAATCAGTGCTACAGTGCATATGCTCTGTGTGGAAATTGTATTATTGATTAGTGAATCCATGATTGGCATAGTATTTAATTGACTAATAAGTCCCTAGTAAAGTGCACAGATGTGCCCAGGGGCAGTAAATTAAATACTACTCGTGGGACTGCAGCACTAATTGTGCCACCCACACAAGAAGCCTTTCAAAGGTGTCTCAGACTTGCCACTGCAGTGTCTGCGTGTGCAGTTTTAACTGCCATGTCGACCTGGCAAGTGCCCTAACCTTTCCTTTTCTTGCATGTAAGACACCTCTAAGGTAGGCCCAAGTTAGCCCCATGGGGAGGGTGTAGTGTAGGTAGAAGGTAGGACATGTGTGTTTTACATGTCCTGATAGTGAAATACTGCGTGTTTTTTTTGGTCATTATTGAAAGACTGTCTCTCCCTTAGGTTATCATTGGAGCTGCCTTTTAACTTTTTACGAATGTAACTTTCAATTGGAAAGAGATAGAAATTTGGAGTTTAGGTGCTCTGAACTCAGAATTTAATAACACACCTGTTAGTAAAAGTGGTTTTAAAATTTTTAAATTGTGTGTTTGAAAATGCCACTTTTAGAAAGTAGAATACAAATATGGAGACCCCTCATACCATAGATGCATCCACTCTTTTAAAGAGGCCACGTAATAGTTCCTTACGTCTCAAAGCCAACAACTGTTGGAGATTTTACTCTACTTCTTATTAAGATACTCCTCTCTCTAGTGTTTCCCACTTGCTTCCACTTAGGTGTCAAGTTTCCAATGAGCATTGAATATACCGATTGAAACGAAAGTGTAAAGGACACAAGAAAGTAGTACACTCAAAAAACACATAAGTTTGTTGAAAACCAAAATTATATTAATACACAATTTTGAGACAACAATTTACATGAATAGAAACTTAAAACCACAAAATGAAATATAAAACCTTACATAACTTGGCTGTACATACATTAACATGTGTTTTCAGATTGTTCAAATAAAAAAACATACCTAAGTGTCCAACATTTAAAGTACATTTTCAAAATAACTAAACAGGAAACATATAATTTTGGTGTCCCATTTATATTGAAATCTACAGTAACACTGATGAGTTTGTACCCCAGGGTGTGTATATATTACAATCCTCAACTGTATGGTCCATCAGGTAAGGAGATGGCCCCACGGGATCGGGGCACACAACAGTGGTTTAAATGACCATGGAGTGAAGATGTGTCAATCCTCTCATTCTTTTCCATGATGTTTAATCATATTTCATGGATACTGAGTGTCCTTAAATTATGCTGACGCATTTCAACCTTCAGGTTGGGCCTGTCTCTCTGATGTAGGTCTTCTTCGGGGATTAGCGATGTGAGGGATACTGTATATGGAACATAAAGAATATGGGGTGGGCTTAAGTATACAGAGTGTATAATACAATGATTAGTAACCAATTGAATCCCTGCATAAGAATGTACCGTAAAATGGTTTAGTAAATGTCACCATGTAGGTGCTCACAAATATATTTGGTACTGTCATGAATTCAACCTTTGGTTCAAAAAATGAAAGTAGAAAAAAAGGGGAAGGAGAAATGAGCTCAGTCACGCATGTTCTTATAATGCACCTTAGTTATTCATTCGACAAAATGCTGGTACGTTTTCAAGATGTTAAAAAAAGCAGGAAGACCGTGATCTGGTAGCAGATTAGTGCAAGAACAATATCATGTAGGTACTGGTCTTAGAGACATGAAGTGCTTGGTGGCAGAAACAAAGAGCTTTAAAGACACCGTGCTTCTGAACAGGGAGTCAAAGAAGATTAGTTAGATGGGAAGTGATGCTGGTATGTTTAAGAGGCAAAGAATAAGCCTGGCTGTAGTACAGGCCTACCAATAAAGGGTTGCAATATTATAATGTGCTTGTGATGGGGGGGGAGGGGGGTCGAACCAGGGATTTATTTTAGAAAAAATGGGCACAAGCAGCATGATTTGCCTACGGACCTTCATCATGCCAAACAGGTAGCCATTGGTTTGTTGATATGTGCCTCAAAGGAACGATTGCAGACAATAATTACTCGTAGATTGCAAGCACTGGATGGTGGGAGTAGGTTAGTAGCCAATACACTTAGGCCACAAGTTTGGGAGCTAGATTAAAAGATTGGCAAAAAACCATGCCTCGGACTTCAGTCTTGTCAGTAATGAATTTTAATGAGTTTGCATTCATCCAACCGGCCACAGATTTCAGCCTTAATTTAAAATGAGCAGTATAAGGCTACAGGAGGTAGCCCATATATCCCAAGAAGACTAGGGTAGTAATCTGTAGCAAACAACAGTGTCTCAAATGGGTGTTATTTAAAGGTCAAATACATGTAGAACAATACATTGCTGAGAATTAGATCCAGAGGGGAGAAAACTAGGGAGACATTCTCTTGTGAAATAAATTGTATTTCAGTAAATATACATGTTTGACATATTAAATTTCATATGTAGAAGCACATGGAGTGGTAGCACTGCATTACATTGAATGTCATGTAACCTAAAGATACTGTGCACAAGTGCTCGTGAAGGATTGTGATGGGGCAAGTGACACTTGACATGGCACGTACAGCGATAGTGACGGGCGCAACACGAAACAAGTGGGATTAAAATTCTTTACATATTTAGGATACCCTGTCTGTCAATGGTTTAGGGTAAAAAAAAATGAGGTATCCGTGAAGGGGGTGCCAGGAGTTTCGCAGTGGAAGTCGACGGCGTTTCGGCCTGTAGAAGTATTAGGCCATCATCAGGACCAGGTTGCGGTTATTTATATTGCAGTGCTGGGGATAGAAGGGTACAAACATTTCTATATATACGCATTCATTTAGTGGTGGACCAAGGGGGATAGATAGGGAAGAGTAAGAGGGTTGCTCAAAGTTGAGCCAAAACAAGGGAAGGGGTAGAGAACACATACAATGGGCGCTGAGACAATTACCGCGTGACCAAGCTCAGAGTAGAAAAGTGTAAACCAGCGCGCTAGTCGCATGGTGGGAAGGCAACTTACTTAAGTTCCAGAGTTGCAATATATGACACGGTCCAAAGTGACTGAGAATAGGACCTGAAGATAAACCTAGGTGCAAAGGGAAGGAAAGGAGAAATAAGTGGCAAAGGGGAGGAGAGGGTTGTGTGAACTGAAAGGACTGGACTGCTGAACTTACTTAATTCGCATGTCGGAAGGGGTCCAAGGATTTGGGTGCAAGACATCGCAGCAATTGAGAAAGCCAAGAAGCTGCTGGTAATGTTACCTGTGGAGTAAAAAATCTAATGAGCAGGTGTCCAGGTGGGGGGCAAGGTCAAACATGCGGGGGGAGGGCTGTGCATGTTGCAAGTGGCAAGCCCGTGAATGAATGAATGAATATACATTTTGAAGTGCGCAAACTTAGCCCAGGGGGATCAAGGCACTGCGAGTGAGGGGGGTCGGTCGGTGTTGAGGAGCAGTGTGGAAGCGGCTGTTCGTCTGTTACTGCCAAACTCAGGGAAAATGAGGCAATGAGATCAGCAGGAGATGCTACATACACATTGAAGAGAGGGGGACTCAGAGGAGCACACTGACAGAACCCCCACAGCTCATAGTTTTAAAGCTGAAAAAGGAGGGTGGCAAATGCATGAGTGAATTCAGAAAGAACTTGAACCAGCCCAGAACGTTCACCCTTGAGGCCTACAGCAGTGAGTCTGACCAGAAGAATATCATGCAAATCCCTGTCGAAGGCCACTGAGAGGTCAAACAGAATGAGGGTGGCATATCCCCCAGAGTTTAGGATCAAACTGGTGACTGTTAACACAGTTGCAGTGCTGATCATAGAGTAGAAGATTGATTGATAAGTATCGAGCAAAGCATTTTCTTCAATGTATTGCAAAAGCTGGTAATGGCAATTCTAAAATGTACCCGTCAAAGGTAGCAGGGAAATAGGATGCTAATTGGATAGAATAAGAGGATCCAAAGAAGGTTTCTTTTTGCAGAGGGATGACAATTGCCATTTTACAAAAAAGACAGGAACACAACCAGAAGAAAGGGAGGTATTGCAGATAAACATTATGACAGATGGAATAGAAGGTGAAACACACTTTAGGATCCGCAAATTGAGTTAAGCTTGGAAAGAATAGCATTGTGTGTCACAGGAATACATTGTGACCAAGATGGTGGAGTGAGCTAAAGAATGATGATGGATTAAACCCAGATCAGTTGACTGGGGATGAGTGCTTGCAATGTTCAACACTCAGTCCATCATCCCCTTTTGTTTTGCTGTGTTCGCCCAAAGTTGGCAGGGTATGCCCAGACGTGGGTCCCTTGCTCACTTTGCCACTGGATTCAAGCTAGCCTGGCTGATGAGGCTGACTAGCCAGAAACGGGTCCCAGGATACTTGTTTACAGTCCAGGGAAGACATGGCTTGGCAGTTCGGACTGGACTGTTCCCATGAGGCATGGGTTAGACTGATTTGCATATGGCCATGTCTGAACTGGGGTGGCGGAGTGAGCTAAAGAATGATGATGGATTAAACCCGGATCAGTTGACTGGGGGTGAGTGCTTTCAATGTTCAACACTTCGTCCATCACCCCCTTTGGTTTTGCTTTGTTCGCCCTAAGTTGGCAGGGTATGCCCAGACGTGGGTCCGTTGCTCACTTTGCTACTGGATTCAAGCTAGCCTGGCTGTTGATGGCTGATTAGCCAGAAACCGGTCCCAGGATGCTTGTTTCCGGTTCAGGGAAGACATGGTTTGGTAGTTCAGGCTGGACTGTTCCCATGAGGCACAGGGTCAGACTGATTTGCATATGGCAATGTCTGAACTGGGGTGGCGGAGTGAGCCAAAGAATGATGATGAACTAAACCCAGATCAGTTGACTGGGGTGAGTGTTTGCAATGTTAAACACTCCGTCCATCATCCCCTTTGGTTTTGCTTTGTTCGCCCTAAAATGGCAGGGTATGCTCAGGCGTGGGTCCCTTGCTCACTTTGCCACTGGATTCAAGGTAGCCTGACTGATGACGGCAATTAGTCAGAAAACGGTCCCAGGATGCTTGTTTCCGGTCCAGGGAAGACATGGCTTGGCAGTTCAGGCTGGACTGTTCCCATGAAGCACAGGGTCAGACTGAATTGCATATGGCCATGTCTGAACTGGGGTGGCGGAGGGAGCTAAAGAATAATGATGGATTAAACCCAGATCAGTTGACTGGGGGTGAGTGCTTGCAATGTTCAACACTCCGTCCATCCTCCCCTTTGATTTTGCAAAAATGGCATTAAAGAAGGAAGGGGACTGTGCAGAATGAGGGACCAAGCCAGGGTCATGGTGTTCAAGGAAGAAGGTCAAGAGTTGTGCTATCTTGTCATAGAAAACTCTGCTAGGTCTGAGCACAGTTTTTGTGTGTTAGTGATGGAAGAGGTCCTTGCTTGGGGATGAGCTAAAGAATTGTAAGCAAGGTTTATTCCTTTAGTGGGGTTTTTTGCAGATAGAAAACGGTCATGATATAATTCTTTCCAGGCATTACATAGAAGCCACAGTATTGGTGACAGACACTAATTAACAATTATGAACGAGAAAGACTGTATGCTTAACCTTGCCCCTTATTAGAAATTGGGTTGTAGATGGACTAGGTGTGAGCCCTAATCAAGCAGCAAACACAATCTTAGTCGAGGTAAGAAGCAGGCAAGCCCAAAATTAACCTGTGCTCACTCACTCCCCTCCAGTAGCTTGTCACAGAGCAGTAAGGCTTAACTTAGAAGCCATGTGTAAAGTACTTGTGCAATACTTCAAACAGTAAAACAGTTAAAACACCACACAAAACGATTCCATTCCAGGTGACACTTAATTTATTAAATAAAACAAGACTAAAATTATAAATAATCCAATAAGTAGAACTGGATATATTATTTTTTGTAGAATAAACTGTAAAATAGTGCTTAGAAGCAATAAGCTCTTACTTGGGATAGCTGGTCATGCCAGACTGAGACAAAGTCAACAGTTCAGGCTGACCGTGATGAACAGCAGGCTGGATACAGAGAGCAAGTTTGGCCCATTGAACAAAAGTACATTTATCCTGCTGCGTCAATGTCGAAGAGGATGCGGGGTACAGCCGAAGTGATGCATCTGCGTTGATCCTCGCAATGGTGGCAATGCAACATCAGTGATGCATCAAATCTAATGAACATAGGGGCTGGAATGCAGAGGTCTCGCTGTCATTGTCGAGACTGTCGTAAACTGAGATGCGACGACCTTGAGTAGACCGTCGCGCAGTGCTGGGTATGAAGGTAATATGTCGGGTCGATTCACACAGCTGAGGCGATGCACTGATGCTGGTCCCACAACAAGGGGCATTGCACTGTTTCCGATCTATACAGTGGCACTGATGCAATGGTTCGAGAAAGGATGCATGGGTTTGACTGGAGCAAGCACCTTAGACCTCACTTTAAAGGGTGGGGTGGCATCACTTGGCAGGGAAGATTGACAGAGAGCAGAGTCCAAGTGCAGCAGCAGAAGAGTTGGACGTTTTTTATGTCCCTGAGACTTCAGAACAGGAAGCAACCCAGCTAGCCCTTGGAGAACTCTGGGTTCAAGTGATGTTGGTCCAATCTTTCTCACCCAGGTTGGGGAAAAGCAGGCAGCAGGGCAGCACAGCAAGGCAGGAGTCCAGCAAAGCTGCAGTACAGCAGAATGCAAGTCCTTCGGCAGCACAGAAGTCCTTGTTCCTTGCAGAGTCTTCACAGGTCCAGCAGTGTACTGAAGTGGTGGTCTCAGAGGTCCTGAACTTATACCCCGTTGTGCCTTTCAAGTGTGGAAGACTTCAAAGTCAGGTCTTTGAAGTGCACAGAGGTCCTCCCTTCCTGCCCTAGCTGTAGGCTCACTACAGTGGGGTATGCAGTATATGGTGGCAGGACACAGCCTCTTCTGGTGTAAGTGACGCTGGGTCCAGCTCCTCCCTTGCAGGATGGCACATCCAGTCACACCTAGGCTCCCTTTGTGTGTGGCTATCTAGGGGAAATACACAAAGCCCAATGTCACCCTCTCCAGATGTGTATCAGAGACAGACATCAGGCACCAATGGCTAAAGTAAGAAAATGCCAACTTTCTAAAAGCAAAAAGAACAAATAATGGAAGGAATGCTGAACAATGCAAACATTCACCCCAGTCACAAATATCTGGGTTTAATCCATTGTTCTTTTGCTCACCTTTCTAAAAGTGGAATTTTCAGAATTGCAATTAAAATCTGACTTCACCATAAAATGTGATTTTAAATACACCAAATTAGAAAAGTCTATCTTTTCATAATTGGGAACTACAATTAAAAAATGAAATAATGTAATCCCAATGTTATCCTACGAGAGATATAGGCCTTGAAGTAGTAAAAAACGATTTTTTGTGTTTTTCGATAACAGGCTATGGCAAACCTACAATTAAATGTCCTGCTTTTCAAATACATTGCACAATACAGAGACAAATACAGAGACCACAAAGTGCCTTAAATCCTGGGTTGGGGAGTGCTGCAAGATTCCCACGCCGAAGATGCTTTGCACAGCGGCAGTTCTGATGTAGCTGCGGTGCTACGATGCAGAGTCATTGTTGAGGAGGCTGACAATGAGGGGCTTGTGATGCAAAGTGCTGAATCAAAGATGTATCGCGCAACAGCAGTTCTGAAGAAGTTGTGAGGCTCTGATTACCTGCGTTGAACAGACCCTTCGGCATTTCGCAGTTTTGTGATTTCTGAAAAAATTGCAAAATCAGCTGAGTAGCACGATGGCTGCGATATTTACAATTTCGGGTGAAAAAGGTCTCCCGGCAGGCATATAAAATGGTGGCTTCTTAATGGCTGTACGCAAACACGTCACTACGTATCTCCATACAGCCTTAAAATAGAATAGCAGCCGGGTCTCTTTTCCTTCCTTGCAATTAGGGCCCATGACATACACTAGCTAAGCTACATCCCCCCTTAGATGAGCACTTGCTGTGTGAAATTGAGCCATCAAAGAGAAAAAGTGGGACCACACTCAGTATCCCCCCTGGATGATGGCAGAGCTTGGCTGCAGTCATTTATTTACACATAAGAATGAACACTTTCCTATCCTAAGCTTCTGCTCATAAGACAGTGGACTAAAAGAAGGAAGTGGTTTTTCGCAAACCTACTTGGCAAACACATGTATCGGGTTTCACTGATGCTTACGGAGGGAAAATCTTAGCACATGACTTGACTAACTACCTTATGCTTGTTTTTTTAGGTCTCGCCTGAGCCAGCTAATGCGCTGCACTGCAAGACATTAAATAAGGGTGTTTTAAAAGTGCTACCAGAGGCTTTTGCTGGCCTCAAGCTTGCGGTTTCTCTCATGACTCATTAAGCCTTGCGTGCCTCTCTCCGCCTTGCTTGCGCTTCAATTTCCTCCCCCTCCCCACCACAGATCGCGTCACTGTGCTGGCCTCCATGTCCGTCCTTCCTCCCTCTCACACTCAGCACCTGCACTTTGCCCTTCCTCCTCCCCCACCAAAGAGTGCGTCTTGTATGACTCCACTCTGCTGGCCGCCATATCCGTCCTTTCATTTTTTTGAAAATATACAGTATCCTGATCAGGGGTAATAGCTCTGTAAAGTAGATTAACAGTAGTTATATAAGTTCTTGATTACAAACAAATAATAGTAATGCTTTAAACGGCATTGCGGATGGTGCTTGTGTTTTTGTACAGCTAAGGAAAGGCGACAATACAGTGTTTTACTTCTAACATGAAACACAAGTGCAGTCTTGTCCTTCTTTTATGTCTCCAGATTCAGATTCCTGAGGGTTCATTGTTTGTCATGTCTGTAGCCACGCCCAGGTCTGTCCTGGGATGTGGCAGTGCTGACGTCATTTGAGTCGCATTGCAAGTGGTGGTGTTGCAGCAACGCACAGGCAGACCGTGACGTGGCATAAGGTAGTGCTTGAGGAGCAGCTCACGGAAGCACACACAGATCAGTGGCAGAGGGAGCAGCGAGGAGTGTCGGCAGTACTCGGATAGCGCAGCAATGGGCCTCACAATCTCCTCCATCTTCTCCCGGCTCTTCAGCAAGCGACAAATGCGGATTCTCATGGGTGAGCTGTCACCAGACTACTCCTAACCTCCGTTGCTCTCCTTGTAGATGGGGTTTTCCCAGAGGCTGTGTTTCTGACTACTTGCTGTTCTCTGAGTGGGGGGGAGGTTCACTGTTAGACGGTGAGTATCTATCTACTCGGTGGTGCAAGGCTGTGTTCTGCCGGCATTCCCTCCGCTCCTTAGGGTGTCTTTCATACCATGGCACAGGTTGAAGTTTTTGTTCTAACTGTGCAGGTTTCATTCAGTAGCTGTGCAGTGCCCGGACCCATTTTTGTATGATATTGTACTCTTAAGACTTGCTTCAGAGAGTTTGGTAGTTGTGCCGATTTTTTCTATTCCATAGCAAAATATGAGTGTTAAAGTCAATATAGGAGCAGGCAAATCTCCATAGCCAATAGGTCTCGCATTTGGGACTTTTTAAGTGTTTAGCTATGCGACGGTTGATATTGTTGCACTAAGGATATTGTGCTGCATAACTAAATACTTATGTCTCAAAAGTGAGACCTATTGGCTATGCCAATGCTTGTTTATATAGGGTTTAAAAGAAATTAAGAGCTGTGTCTTCCAGTTGTGTTTTTTTTATATAGCGCTGACTACTGCAGTTTTGCTGTTTCACAACACTGTGAATAACGTTTTACTTTCACCAGAGTTCATTAGACTCACCTTATTTAATTGAAAACGAAGGAAATGTGAGCTGAGCTGGAGGTTCCAGACATGAACCTCTGGGTTGAACGCAGAACTCTAAAGCAAGTGCTTAACCTCCTGAGCTTTCTTAGTTGGTAACATTGTCTCCTTTGAGTGCACCAGAGGTGGTCAATGCCATGGAAGCATGGCAGTTGTTGAGGGTATGGAACTATCCCTATAGGGCTTCAAATTCGTAACATCCCAGTAGTTTTCACTGATGACCCAGAATATAAGAAGGGATATCGTTACATTGAGACTAAACGTAGCAGGGACTACATGGTCTTGATGGTTGAGACGCTCACAGGATTTCTTTAAAACAATTGGAAGAAATTTCAATTCTTGAGATAGAGATTAAAAATAATCAATTTATTACGGACGCTAAAACTCTATTGGAAAAGGTTGAGGAAGAAGTATTAGAATTTAAGGACTACACTGTGACTCAAAAAAGTAACAAATTTGAATTAGATAAAAAGAATTTGTACTGGAGAACGTTTACCCTTATTTACAGTCATCCTTTGGGATGTTTCTAGATATAAGGCCGAAGTTATGAGACAGTTAAATGACACTAGTTGTTTAAGGAAGATTGGAAAAAATCCCACGCTGGAGCTTCAAGATCAACTGTTTAGTATTCTTCAAGAAGGTTTTGACCAGGGGATATTAGGCCAAAAAAGAATATGCTTTTCTGTAAAACAAAAGTCCAAGGGTGCTGGTCTTTTATGTCCTGCCAAAGTGCACAAAAGTGACACAAGTCCGCCCGGGAGGCCATTTGTGTCTGGATGCGATTCTTTAATCAAGCCCATCTCTAAATATATTGATTTCTTTTTAAAGCCTTTTATTTGGGAGATTGCTGCACATTTACAGGATACAACAGCATTCATTAACAGGCTGTCTACAATTTGATATGATGATGTAAAGGATACTATGGTAACGATGGATGTAGTGTCCGTATATACCCAAATCCCTCAAGAAGAGGCACTAGAGGCACTCACATATTTTTTGGAGACAAGAAAAAAACCAGCTAGAGTTTCAACTGGTTTCATTATTGAGCTAGCTAAATTCGCTTTGCAGAAGAATTATTTTTTCTTGGTTATGACTTTTTTTTACCGAACAAAGAGAGTTGCCATGGGCTGCCCTTTTGCTCCAGAGTTAGCAATACTATTCATGGGACTATACGAAGATACATTCATTTACAACGACAATCCCTTTTTTGAGTGCATCTCAAATTGAATGATTATGTTTTCTTGATTTGGTCCCGGACACAAGATCAGCTTAATGATTTTTGCAATTGGCTAAATGCAATGACAGAAGACATCAAGTTTAGCTGCAATTCTAAAAGTCAGATGACTTTCCTGGATTTACAAGTCTACCCCTCAGAAGGGGGTCTGGTGACAACGTTGTTTCGAAAACCACCAGATAGGAACAAGGCGCTCCATTACATGAGCAACCATCCTAAAAACTTTGAAGCAAAATCTGCTCTTCGGACAATTTCTTAGGATTCAGCGTAAATTGCTCTTTCAAAGACGAGTATTTCCTGCATGCAAACAAATTAATGGACTGTCTAATAAAGCGGGGTTACCCCCAAAAATTGTTAAAGCATGCCCTTTGTCATGCATGGTTGGTACTGAGAGAGACACTATTGGAATGAAAAGTCAAACAATAAATGGACCGATTGGTAGGCGTCACTACATTCTGCCCAAATGCAAATCAGTTCAAGAAAATTGTCAATCAAAATTGCCACTTGGTGAAAAATCTGGACAAAACGCTGTTACAGCCCCCTTTATTTGCTTTTCAAAAAGAGAAAAGCATAGCAAATCATATTGTTCGAGCAGTTCTACCGAAATCGGAGGGAGCCACTTTAAGGAGCATGATTGGTCTGGCGCCGAAGATGGGCCACCTCAAATGTGGATCTTGTTCTTGCTGCGACCAGGCATTGGAAGGAGTAGTTTTCTCACATGAAGGTATCACCTGGAGACATGAAACATTCACAAACTGTAAATCAAAGAATGTAGTTTATGGAATCTTGTGTCCATGTCCAAAATTGTATGTGGGCAAAACTAGTCAAGAAGTGTGCCAACGAGTCACGCAGCATAAGTCAAGACTTAGGAGAAATGTTGTGAACGCCCCTTTGGTTAACCATTGGAAGTCAAAAGAACATTTGGGGAAAGATTTGAGGTGGACCGTGATCTCCAAAGTTGAGACGGATACTTGGGTGGTGACATTGAGGGCAAATTAAGTCAACGTGAGGCCCTATTAATTATGAAGTTCAATACAGCGACACATGGACTAAATGAAGTGTCTGAACTATTCAAGTCGTAACATTTCCTTTCCACTATGTGGGGAGTTGGATGGCCCTGTCACGTTGTTGGAGACATTACATTGGCACTTAGGTCTTTGAATTGTCTTTTAAGATATAATATAAGTCTTATCAAAAAGGCTTATCTGAAAGGCTTTGTTGAAAATGCCTGACATGCTCGTACTTATATGATGAGCAATCAGGGCCGGGTGATCCTCCCCTCCAAGATGTTTTTTTAAAAACATACTGACTATACGTGTTGGCACCGTGCATTTGATGAGGATGAAAATAGATATTGTATAGGAAGATGGTCCTAATGAGTCCCATTGGGACTACAAACCTAGGGTTAACCTGGCATGTTTTCACAATGGAGAAGGTTTAACTTTTGATTCCAGGTGGAAGACAAAATGAAGCCTCTGGTTCCAGTTGCAATAGTGGTCCCGATAACTTGGGTGAACAGTTAGACTCGCACATTAGATTAGTGCACATTCTAGGCATTCACTGTAGCCCGGAGAAGCTTCACGGATGGCGGAATGTATTATTAATAAAGCTTTTAGCATCTCAAAAGTAACCTTGACGACGCGGCTTGAGCGTGGCCCGCCCAGCATGCTAGCATTGGTGCATGGGGAGTTTAAAAACTACGTTTCCCAGCCACCCTACTATCCCAGCATTCAATGCGTGGGCGGGCATCACAAGCCAGACTGAGAGGACATGGGCGTTGTTTGCAGATAGGAGAGTGTTTTGCTAAGGTAATCAGCGCGCGTTTTATGGATATACAGTGTGACGATAATGTGAGGGTTCAACCAAGTAAACGTTCATGCAATTTATCCACAGATGTATTCGTGATATTGGAGACATGGAATAAAATGTGTACACACATCCCTACGTGCCTTCCAAGCCCCATATGCTGAGATTTCAGTAGTATGATCCACATGACGAATTTATATATATTAACAGTCTGACACTTTTTGGCAGGTCATCCTGGTTTTGGCTCCAAATAACAAGGGTTTACATACACAAGTCCTTCGCCTGGTAAGCGACTCCGAATGAATTTCACTGCCACGTTAGAACATTGCTTGACTGTTGACATGAGGTTTTAAGAGTATTTTGTGTCTTATGTTTGTCTTTCCAGAACATTGATACCATTTTGGTTTTGAGACATCCGATTTGGTCTGCGAATGGAATAAGGTAGGCAATAGGCACCGGCTGGTGGGGCTTGTGTTAAGTAGTTGTTGTAGGTACATCCTTAAATAAGAGTTGTTGTTTTCTCTCTTTATAGAACTTCTTGGTCGTGATGAGAACCTGACAAACATTTGGGTTTGAAACACATCGACCTTCTTTCCCTTTCTCATGCAAACCATGTTATGTAATTGACTCATTTAAGTAATGAATTAGGTCTTGGATGGAGAAATTGGTGATAATTTAGAATCATTTGTGCATGCTATTTGAAACAGATAGGATTTCTTTGGTTGTTTGTCCTTGGGATTTTTAGTGTGTTCCATCAGGTTTGGGGTCACGTAAAAGTAACTGTGTTCCCGCCTTGGTGTGATGGTTGGATGGTGTGAGTGCCTGGTTTAAATGTTTGGCTGAATCTGTTTGGAATGTTTGTAGGTTTGCATTGAGTGTGTGTTGGTGTCTCTGTGTCTCTCTAGTTTGATGAATTTGACTCTTGTGTATATAATTTCCCTTCTTTTGTATTCATTGTTGAAGTACATGTTTATAAAGTGTTGTTGGTACAGTATTGTGTAAAATTTTTGCTAAATAAAATAATTTATGGCGTAGTAAAAAGTGCAGACCTATATGTTTCATTCATAGGTTTGGGCTAGGGAATAAAGTTTTGGTGTGTTGCTCAGTATTGGCAATTGTTCCGTTTTGTTGTTAGTGGTTGAGGGTATGGATTGGCAGGTCCGCGCCAGGAGAGGGTTTGTGTCAGCGTAGGTGCCAGGTGAGTGAAGCAGACCTGTGATCAGAGCCCACGCATGAGGTGTCACCATTTGGGGGGGCTAGGCCTCACAGCAGGCAGAGTCCAGGTGCTTATTTCAAGGTGGTTAGAGCCTTTTCTGTCCCTGAACTAGAGGCCAGCCAACTAGCCCTTGGAGTCCCTCTGGTGGTCCTGTGTTTAAGATACAGGTCTATTCAATTCACTCAGGCAGCTGGACAGCATAATAGCAGTCCTTTGAAGTCTCTCACAGGTCTACGGAAGTCTTGGGTATGAGGGTCCACTATTAATATTTGGTGCCCACTTGAATTAGGGAACATTTCTGAAGGCCTCCACTCCCATAGGTGCTTGTAATTTCCTACTTCTCTTGCCTGGCCCGCCCAGCGTGTCTGTGGTCGCAAAATACTAGTATCAAACTCTTTGTGAGAGTGCTCAGGCAGAACCTTTGTGGGGTTGAAATGTGGTCGGTAAAAACTCCTCCCCCTCATCAAGTGAGAAATGGCCCATCCTTACAACACCTATCCCCACTGGTCTTATTGTCTGGGAGTAATATACAAAGACCAACTGCCAGCTACATCTAGTCATGTAATCTAGGATACAGGCTGCAGACACCAAATGGTTGGGATAAGAAAATGTCCCAAACTCAACATTCCATCTGCTCCAAATTGAATGTTATCACTTATTAAATGTAATAAGGTAGCCCAGTGTTATCCTATGAGAGAGGTAGGCCTTGCAGTAGTTAAAAATGAATGTAAATGTTTTTCACTATTAGGACATGTAAAAGATAAAATTGCATGTCCAGCAGGAATGTGTTGGCCTGGCAAAAGATTTATTTTGCCAGATCGGAATGGCAGTTTAAGAACTGCACTCCACAAGCTGCAGTGGCAGGCGGGAGACCTGTTTAAAGGGATGCTTAAGAGGGTGGCACAATAAGTGCTGCAGGCCAGCTGACCCTGGGAAATTGAGTACCCCTTGGCTAGGGACTTTAAATTAAATGTGATTATTTGGTATAACCTATTGTGATCATGTTTAGAGGAGAGAGCACTCTCTAGCACTGGCTACCGGTGGTGAAGTGTGCAAAGTCCTAAAGCCTGCAAATATAAAGTCACAGAAAGAGGAGGGTTGAAGGCGAAAAGATGAGGGAAATCACGCCAAGGATGTCAGGAACAACAGACATCTTTACACTACTGCAGCACTATAGGCTAGGCTTGGGGTTCATCTTATTCCAGGACTAATATTACTCTAAATACAGACATATTGGAACAGAATGTTGCCAATATGTCAGCAATGGACAACAATTATGCTAGAGGTCGGTATACATATGTCAAGTTTGCCTATATTATTCCAGGGAGGGTACTGTTACATCAGCACAAGCATTGAGATTAATGTGAGATGACTGTTCATGCAAGGATCAAAATTATGCTTTAGAAGTTAAGGTAGTGTAGGGCAACGTATGCCAGGGCCACCAGCATCTATGAATAGTCATCATTCTGTCCAGTATGCCCTCAATATGTCAAAAATGGTCACCATCAGGGGAGGACCACCATTATGTCATGGAAAGGTAAAATTATGACATGGATGCCCACAATATGTTGGGGAGGGCACCACTTCACCAACTACTTCACTGGAGGTTAAGGTAGGAGGTATAGCTTATGTCAGAACCATAAAGATACGCAGATGACCCCCCAATATGTTAATGATGGCCAATATTAGGCCAGAGAAACCTTTGTGACAGGGTCAGCAATGTGCTTTACATAGCCACATACTTGTCCACAATGACAAAAACAGGCAAAGAATTGTCAGTACTGGGTTAGGATCACCATTATGACATGGACCGCCACAAATATGTTATGTGTGCCCAGTTATAGCCAGGAGTGTACCATTCCACCAGGACTGCCATTAGAGGCACCCATGTACTCAAAGATATACCAACACACTCACGGCTGTGCACACAAACGTATACATGCGCTAACATACACATGAACACACATACACAGGCACACACACACTCGATTGCATGTTAACAAGCAAACAGACCCTTTTTGCCCCTCTGTGAAAGTGCCTCCACAGGCTTCCAGGCAAAGCTGTGGTACTATGGATGTATTCCCTGTTCCCCCCGCTCACTCTCTCACTGCCCCACTCCCCCACCTGGTTCCTAAAATGTATCCGCACAGTAGCAAAAAGGGTACACAGACAAAATATCGATTTTTAAATATCGATATGCAAAAATATCGAAGTTTAAATATCGATATACAAAAATATCGAAGGTAAGTAATATCGACAGTCTAAATATCGATATTGGTATGATATCAGTAATATCGAAGTTGTAAATATCGATGTTAATAATATCGAAATTAATAACTTTGATGTTACTAATATCAATTTTTAAATAAATTTAGTGTATATTATATTGTATTTATTATGTTTTATTATTTATTTTTAATGTTATTTTATTAAATATTGTCTTTTACTACTGTAGCGGGTTGTGGGTTTATAGGGGAATAGGGTGGGAAGTAATTTAATTATGTTAAATTAATTATTAATTATTAGGAATTATTAATTAATTAATTGAGAATTAATTTTAAATTATTTTTAATTAATTTATTAATTGATAAATATGTTCTGTAGCGGGTTATGGGTTTATAGGGGAATAGGGTGGGAAGTAATTTAATAATAATTAATTAATTGATATATGTTTGTACATATTTTAATTAATAATTAATTGGTAATTAATTTCTATTAATTACTTAATTAATTAGTATAATTTTTTTCATATTTATAATGATTAATTAGTTGGTAATTAATTATTATTAATTATTTAATTAAATTAATTATAGTAATTTTTATATATAATTTATTGTTATTCTTAATTAATTAATTGTGCAAAATAATATTAATTTTTAAATTAAATTAATTACAGCAAATGTGCTAATATATTTACTTTATTGTTATTGTTAATTAATAATTAATTGGTAATTAAATAATATTAATTAATTTTGGGTACAGGGGTATTTTTAGGGTTCAGGGTCAGTTTTCAGTTAATGGGTACAGGGGTATTTTTAGGGTTCAGGGTCAGTTTTCAGTTCATGGGTAAAGGGGTATTTTTAGGGTTCAGGGTCAGTTTTCAGTTCATGGGTAAAGGGGTATTTTTAGGGTTCAGGGTCAGTTTTCAGTTCATGGGTACAGGGGTATTTTTAGGGTTCAGGGTCAGTTTTCAGTTCATGGGTAAAGGGGTATTTTTAGGGTTCAGGGTCAGTTTTCAGTTCATGGGTAAAGGGGTATTTTTAGGGTTCAGGGTCAGTTTTCAGTTTTTGGGTAAAGGGGTATTTTTAGGGTTCAGGGTCAGTTTTCAGTTTTTGGGTAAAGGGGTATTTTTAGGGTTCAGGGACAGTTTTCAGTTTTTGGGTAAAGGGGTATTTTTAGGGTTCAGGGTCAGTTTTCAGTTTTTGGGTAAAGGGGTATTTTTAGGGTTCAGGGTCAGTTTTGGGTTTTTGGGGTACAGTCGTACAGGGTAAAAATTAAATAAATTTAAATTAAATCAATTAAGTGAAATTACAAAATATAAAATTACATTAAATTAGTAAGTTTTTTATTTATTTTAAAAGTATATGTATTAGTTTTAATTTTTTAATTATGTTTTAATATTTGTATTTAATATTTGTAACATTATATGTATTTTATAATTATTTTAACATTATTATTAATACATTTAAAAAAACGATATTTTTAATTTCGATATTTTTGTACTACGATATTATTTTTTCGATATTTTTGTACTTACCTTGTTAGGGATAGGATTCCGATATTTTTGACCGATATTTTTGTCCCGATATTTTTGTATGTCGATATTTTTGATTTCGATATTTAGTCAGACATTCAGCAAAAAGACATGCTAGCGGTCAGGATTAATAGCTATCACTTACCTCAGCCCACGTTCACAACCCTGGGCCTCGTCCATGCTGAACTCGTGCAACTGAACGCCAGGATAAAGCTGGAAGGGACCTTCTTCATTTCCTTGGTGTTTTGCCGCTTGTTTAGTTTGTATTGTGCCCAGTGAGTGTAATACTTCTGGGAACCCTATTCCCCTGCGGACAGTACAACCACAATGAGCCCTCATCAGATATTCCACATTGATCATTTTGGGGCGGAGATACTGGAATGTTTTTGCCAAGTTCTAACCCACTGCCAAACTAGAAATTAAGGTGATGTGTGTGTAGATATTCATGCTGTACATATACCTTCGATGTGAAGTGTGGCCTATCTACTTACAACTTCATAGGAAAGGCATCAGCCACACAGACATGACCTATAGTACAGATTTGTGGCAGATCTCCGGAAGTGAGAACAAGAAGTCTCACTAGTCCTTGATGCCAGGAAAGTCATTTGTCAACCTTGCCTTCCCAGGTGCTCAATCGGGCTTAAAGGGCTCAGGACTCGGTCCATCTAGGGTCTTCCCTAGAGCCTAATACGGTCTTCTCCCAAATAGGCAGCTGGTTCGTTCTCACAGAATAGAGTCTTTCTACAGCCATATGTGCCCCAGAGGGAGTGAACAGGAGGCCAGCCAACTGACCTCTGCAGATCTAGCCAGCCCCAGGTGCAAATGGAGAGCAAATGTCAGGCGGCTTCTTTCCCCAGCAGGTTGGGCAACACTTTCCTTTCTAAACCATTTTAAAGAAGGGGTTGAGAGATTCGGAAACCACCGTATCTTTGGCTTAAAAAGGCCAAAATTCAATGTATTCTATTGTATGCTTTCAGCCATCATTGCTACTGTATGTTAAATGTTGAAGAGTCAACATACGTTTCAACCCATCTTCTTAATGACCAAGGGCTTTGTCAAGCCTGTCAGGGGATTTACAATGAGACAACCTTTAGGATCGTAAAGTATAATAATTTTTGTGAACACTAATGGCCGAGTCACAGAGCACGTGTAAACACTGCAAAGGAAAGCATGACAGACAGTGTTATATCAGCCTATCATGGAGAACATGCAGGCGCTTGCCAAGTAACTGTTTTGATGAATTCGTTTTGAAAAACTATTTCTAATGTTTCCTCTCTCGAAAATCCAAGATATGTAATAAAAAGAAACACGTGTGCCAGCACAATCAAGCTAAGGAGTATAATTGGTTTTTAGAACCTAGATTCTAGCTAAACTTATGTGGACAGCACCAGAGAGCTGAGGACTTTAAAGGGAATACCGAGAAAAAAGGAGATGCCATTTAGCCAAAGTCATGACCAAAGAAGTCAAATTTATCGAGCATGCGCTGTCATTTGATGGCAGCTCTACAGTACAAAAGATATTTGTCCAATGCATTGTTCCCCATACTGTGTGCTACAAAGTTGTTACTGTTCAGCACATCACTTTTCTCGAGCTAAGTGAGCGTTACAATCATATGTATTTTATCAGCAGGTGATGATTTGCTAGACAGTACGGACATTAACCAGGTTGCTAAATTTAACATACCATGAGAAAACAATTGTATTTCTGTATTGGGGCACAGGGACATTCGGAGATAGCAACTTACCTTCCCTGCTTCACATTCTGTTCCATCCATAGGTGGATCAAGCCTGGTTTTACATTCCTTCTCACCTTCCACCTCACACCACAGGCCGGCACAAATACCATGCTGATAAAGAAAGAAAGGTTCAGAGTACCAGGTCTAGTCAACATATTGCAATATTTCAGAATGTACATCATTTCCCTGCTTCACATTAATTATTGGAAGTAAAATAAATGCATTTTTAATTAGTATAATTATGATGTTGAAAGGAAGTTCATTTGTCACTTGTACATTAACTTGACAGCTAGCTTATGAGCAATTTTCGCTTCACTAACTACCTATGACATTTGACATCTGGGAGAGGAGAATTTAAAATCGAAAAGTCTACAGAGACTTCAATTTTAATCTGGGCTCCCAGTTTTATGGTATTTATTTTTAACATTCCCGTCTGTATTTCTCCATATTTATTCTTTGGCCAAATTATTGGCAGGTATCCATATTTGTTTAGAGTTTTGAGAATTAATAGGGTCGTAAAATGGTATAATTACATTTTTATTTAACTAATAAACATGCACTCAAACTCTGATGCCTGTAGCATTTTAGCAAATTAACCAGTCAATGATTACAAAACCCTACACCCACCTATAAATATGAGCATGCTACTAGAAATATATGTTAACCTATGCCTGTATTTAAGGAAATATCATCCTGATTTTTAACTCTGCAAGCTATCCATCTGCTAAGCGTTGGCCTGGGATTCATAAAGGTCAGCATGGGGAGTCTCTCACAAAAGGACCATTTTCTGTATTTTTCCACTTTAAAAAAATACAGCCAGTAAACACATTGTTTTCTGGCTGTGTTTATCTGCAAAAACACAAACTTGGAAGTCATGATGTTTAAAACAGTTTAAAGACCATTTGGCTGTGGAGCTTATCTTGGATTGGTTGGTGTCCACCGATTTGGACAGCCAATTTTACAATTAACAAAATGGTAAATCAAATATTTTCAGGTTTTCTTTGGATACTGAAAAGATGAATACTGTCAAACAGCTGCATAGGTGTATATTAATGCAACACAGAATTAACATCTTAAGCAAATAGTTCCCGAAATCTGTAAATTCAGGATCATCATTATTTGGACTAAAACAAATCTCTTCTAAAAAATACTTTAACAAACGCATAAGCAGCTTCCTCCCAAATGTCGCGCTTAAACATTCAGAAAACTACCCACTTACCTATTTACATTCTTTTTTCCTAATCCAACAGTTGATATCCTCATTCCCTAAATCACCTACCCATTACAACTAATGTATTGTAAGTGATACTACCCCACCCCCTGTTAGCTGTGCCAGTTCAAATTCACACCTCAAAAACACATATTCATCTAAAGTTAACCCACCTATCTGGAGCCCACCTTACTACCTGAACAAATATCTTAACAGCCAGATGTAGACTCACCCAGAAGAATATTTTACAGACTATTGAACCCTTCATGTAATCCAGACTGCAGAAAATATATTTTTAAAAAGAAGGGCCATTAAAGGCAGCCTGGGAGCTCCTGGGACTCCTGTCTGCTCTCTCAGTAACTTCCACAATGGAAGCTGTCCATCACAAACGGCTTACATTGAGAAACAAGCATTTTCAATACAATCGGTCTCGCCTTTGGGACCTTATATGCATTTAGCTATGATGTGCCCTCATTCCTCGGCCGTTCATTGTCAGTGCATTAACTAATCTCCCTGAAACACATAGACACAACTTGTGCTTTCTATCGTGATAAGACTTGTGTGCAAGTTTTCGCCAAACTAACCCGCTCCCCCACTCAAAATCGCAGGAGCATGTTCACGACCTCGCTGGCATACCTTCTGCGTCGCAATTCCAGCATTTTATGGGCTTCTTTTACACAGTGTGCATGCTCTCAAGTGCCTTGCCGGGACATTTGTTTCCTTGTGTGCTCTATACGAATAAAATCCACTAACTCCAGCATAAATGAAGTTGAAGTTGAAAACATTTATAGAGCGCACTAACACCTATCGGTTTCTTGGCGCTGTGACTTGGCATAAGAGGAAGGACGAGCCGGGAGATTATTGCAAAGGAAAAGCTGAAGAGAAAAGGTGAGTTTTTAAAGCTTTACGAAAGTCCATGTAGGTGGAGAGGGACCTGATAGTGAAAGGAAGGGCATTCCAAAAGTGAGGGGCTAAAATGGAGAAAAGCATGCCTCCCTGTTTTTTCCTCCTAAAGCGGGGAACCTCCAAGAGGACTTGAGTGGAGGAGCGGAGTTTTCTGGTGAGACAGTAGGCACGAATTTTTGAGTTGATAAACCCTGGGGCAGTGCCGGCAAAAGACATGAAAGTAAGGCAGCCTAGCTTAAACAGAGAGCGTTGTAGGATGGGTAGCCAATGGAGAGATTTAAGTAGAGGGGTTACGCGGTGACACTAAGTAAGCCTATAGATAAGGCGAGCAGCCTGGTTTTCAATCAACTGGAGGTGCCTGAGCGATATATACACACATATATATACACACAACGTGGTGTATTCCACAACAGAAAGTGTACCACAAGAATAAAGACTTCACATCTTCAGATAAAGCTGATCTATCTACCTGCCTGCACGTTTGCACGTGTACTTTATTGCTACCATGCTGGCTTGTGAGGATTACATGAGTTTGGGAGCAAGTGATTCGGTAAATCACCTAATACACATATAGCTGCAGTAGGCCAGTGTGCCTAAGAAAGCCTTTAAAAATTGTCTGTGTGCCCTATACAGCAATATGCCCCGCTGGTGTGCATGAAAAAAGTTCCCATGCCCTGTTGAAGATCTCAATGTTAGAGAGAGAGAGAGAGAGAGAGAGAGAGAGAGAGAGAGAAAGAGAGAGAGAGAAAGAGAGAGAGAGAGAAAGAAAGAGAGAGAGAGAGAGAGAGAGAGAGAGAGAGAGAGAGAATGGATAACTGTGTATGTGTGTGCGTGTGTGAGGGTGTGTGTTTGTGACAGAGTGTGTGTGTGCATGTGCGTGTGTGAGTGTGTGCAAGTTTCAAAGTGACTATGCCAGAAGAATAATGATGAAATCAAGGAGATGAACACATGATGATATTATTACTCTAAAACCCAGAGATGAAAGATAAACGCATTTCAATAAACACAGTGCTTTTCATTCCGAGTCTATTGCCCTTGATATTTATTATTATGTTGTTAGCTGTCATTTGGAGGTATACAGTGCTACCTGCTAATGTTGTATGGTAATTATATATTGGGGTTTTAATTCTCACAGCCAATAATTACAGTAATAAGCTCAGTTGGCTCTGGTATCTGAATACAGCACAGTTCGTTATCAATACTATTAAATATGCATGTTAGGATCTTATGTATGGTATGGCGTCTATTTTGTATGCTCTAATAGCCTCATGTCTGGTCTTATTTGGTGTAGTACTTACATAAAAATTGTCCATAGTTGTGTACACTTACTAGAGCTTAGTGGCTACTTCAGTTTGGCTAATCGAGGTCACGGCGCTCTGAATAACGACCCGTGCTGTTCTAGTTAAACCAAATACCCCCGATGTAATACCTTGCTGATAATGTACAGATGTCTAGCGAAATGCGGTACGCTTCTCACTTACTATGCGTCTATTGGTATCCGTCCGCCTCTGTATTACCGGTTGGAAGAACTCGAGACACGTCTTAGGAGTCCTTTTAAATTCAGCGTTAGAACGTATGAGGTTACTTTCCCAAACGTGGCGTTGTGCGACACCTACGGGCGGGTGTAAAAAGAAAGATAGAAAGCGGACTCAAATTGCATCGCCATCTTTGATGGCTGTACGTCGCTGAAGCGATTATAATTATATCCGCACTTTACATGGCCTATTTTAAAGTCACCCTACAGCTATGTTTAATATGAGGGGAAAGATCACACTAAGATGGCATTGTCCTCATTAGGCATTATGGAGACGCTAAAATGCTTATAATTACATGTAAACTGCACATAGCCAATTCACTGGTAAAAGAAGGAAGAGACAAGTTGCAAATGTGAAGCATTTGCATGTTTGTTTTGCGCATGTGTTATAGAGACTGCCATCTGGTCAGGCAAAATAAGCTGTCAGCAGTACAACACCAAAAACCAGTGCAATCAGCCAGCCAATCTTATAACAAACAAGCATTACTTAATGCAATGGGACCTCTATTTACACAAGACCTATTGCATTGGAAACCGGAGGGTGGGGGTCCAGGAAGACACGAACAGGAGTGAGGGGGCATGAGGGGGGAGGTGGCTGAAAAGTCATGGACTGCAGGAGGGGGCAGGGGGGACAAATGGCCAAAAATTGTTTTGGAGTAAAGGGGCCAATAGCCAGGGAAGGATATGAATGACAACATGGCCATCAGGAGGAGGGACTAAGAAGTTGAAAACGAATCAAAATGCAGCATTTATGGTTGAAGCCAATGAAAAATAAGGCTGGAAAGTGGGAGGAGCTTCCCCCACTATACTGTATACACCATCTCTCGATGAGACAGCGCATGCGCTGCCTAGCTGAGACCTGAAAACCTGCTGGCAGGTAGCTCACATTACCTTTCAATGGTTTGCAATCACAGGAGCACTGGCAAAGCATTGATATTTATAGTTATCTGGTACAAAGAATGAGGGCTGTCCTTTACTACTCTCTTTGACTTGAGACTCACAAGGAGGGTCAGACTCAAAGAGAATTACAATAAGAAGTCATTTGTGACTCACAATGCCACTTTAGTATATTGCAAATTGAGTCTTTGCAATCGCAGAGACTTCTGATTCGCACAGCACAAGCTTTTGGGGCACAATAAATCCTTTGCACATTGTTGTCCATTGTTCACAGCACCCCTCTTCACGGGTTTGGGTCACCCCTTTATGATAGAATGACTGAAGTCTGCCAGCAAATCTTAGGACCATATTACAATTCTGGCATTCCGAGGAGTTGGGCAGTAGGACCAACTAGTCGGAAGTGGATGTGCACAGGAGGGCATTACATTTGCCCCCTTGTGTGCATGCACATAGGTTCTTTCGAGTCCATGTCGTGAAGGAACCTTGTCCTGCCGTCCCATTGCGGTACCTTTTTAAAAGGCACCGCTGTGGGATCGCCATGCTGCCCACCTGCCAGACTACTGAAAAGGCATAATCTGGCAGGTGGGTGGCAGCCACCTTCGACAGAGCGGTGGTGCAGCATCTTGAACCCCAGCAAGAAAGTTCCTGTAAGAACATTGTGGGATGGCTATAAGTTTGTTGTTGAGGCAATTATATTACAGGAAAAACAGACCAGAAGAGGAATTGCAATTTACTAAACAATATTCTAGTATGAGATATCTGCTTGGTAGAATTTAAACATATGGAGATGGTCTCACTGCAGGGCTTCAGAGCTATGACTAAACTAAAAAGTCGACTGAGTCGATTATTTAAAGAATGATTGAATAGATCATTACCCAGACTATGTCCATGTTTTGATTGAAAGACTAGAAAGAAGCTAATGTTAGACTATGGTGTTTATAGTGCATGGATGTCTTTTTCAAGGCACCTGTGCCAATTAAGGTGACCTGTAAAAGCACTTGGGTAGAATAAAGCATAGTGCTTTCACCCAGTCAACAGTTTTACCTTCTGGCTTGTTTTTAAGTCAAAACCCTTTAGTGTGACGAGTTAAGACATTGTAGCAGATGTGATAGCTAAGACAAATTCACACGTTATCCCCTCATTTATTTTTCAGATCTTCTAGCGGGTTTTGGCAGAAGCATCATTTCTGTTTTTTCAATATGGTGAAAGGTAGTGTCAGGTCAACCAGTCTCTGTGGGCTGCCTAAGTCTTCCCATTCTAAACAGGTACAACATTTACACCATCGAAAGAAAACCCACTCAAACTTACAAAAATACATCTTTCTATTGTGCCAATTGTAGCCCATACTCCTGTCAACCTTTCTGCTCTTCCTTTCACTGTAGCTGCTAAATAATGAACTTGGTGGTTCCTGCGTGTATAATCCTGTATTCATAGTCTCCTGCCTTTCTGATAATGACCCGACAGCAGAGGCCACAGAGGCAAAAAAAACCCATTTTAGGCCAGGCAGAGAACTAAATACAGTCCCCAAGTTATTTGGGGGTAAGGCATGTCTATTGGGTCATTTAGCTGCTGTCAATGCAGAAAAAAATGATAAGTTGAAATCAGGGAGCACTCATTGTGCAGTCGATTCATTAGCTCCAAAATAGTATCAACAGCTTGTTGGTTTTCATGAGCACAAACACCCACGGCCAGCATGTTCCGCCCAGTATATGTGAACCTTTCAGCATTTTGATTAACAGAGCAGTATAATGAAGTCATTAGTGTAGATGGCATCTTTGTAATTAGGATTCCATAAGTTGAAAATTAATTTAAGATCCCAGCCATTCGTCTTCTTGCTGATTTGAAATGCATCGCACATGGAGACACCATTCTCCTTGAGCACCATTACTCGTGGTAATTTGGTGTTCCATCATTAGATCCAAGAAGCTTTTGTTACTGTTTTGGAGCTAATGAACTGAAGGCAATTGAGTGCCTCTTGATTGGATCTTATAGAGTTATGCAGCATGCTGTCACTGCACAGACATCCAAAAACGCAAGCCATTCAGTCAAAAGTGAGTGGAGGAAAAACAGATAATGAGGGATTTGCCAACAGCTCCTAGGACTGATTCATTTTCTTAAGTATTTACAAAACCTGCTTACTCCATAATAAAGAAGTCAGATACCCTAACCACTATGCCACCACTTTCTATATGTAATGGGAAGATGGAGATAGGTCTACAAATGGAGGAATCACTAAGACAAGGATTTTAATTCTTTACTTGACAACAGTTGGAGCTATTACTATGTCCAACAATCTCACTACAATCTTCTGGAGGGAGTCACCGGGCTTTTATGAGTTTACCCATCCATACGAAAAAGGTGTGATAACAGAATATCGACTCCATGATATGGTTTGACCATAATCTGGTGATAAAAATGTTGTCAGTGCTAAATTATTATGGAACGGCATAATGATAGTAAATATATTTTTTTATCTTTGTTCATATTATACATTTTTCAAATAAGTTATGCTAAATGATCGTGTTATTAATGTTATGTATTTAATTTATATTGTATTTGATTTTTACAGTTATTATTTAAATGTTAAATTGGCTTTTGGTGTTTAATAGAGGATTTGGGCTGGTTAGGGTTGAATAATTTATATTATTATAATGTCACTTATACTGTTATAAATTAAGTTTTTTCAGGTAGTGCACATTATAGGGGTATAAGGTGGATACTGTTTTATTTTGAATATATGTTTATTTTAACATTTCTTTTTAATGTTCAATTTATATTGGTATTGTTTAATTATTTAGTAAACATATTTTCGGTGTTATTGGTTGTGCACTTCACATTTATTTAGCATAACATTCTAGATAAAACTTGAGCTATGACAAGGTTAATAACGTTTTATGTTAGTAAAATATAAAGTGTTTAATTTATTATATATATATATATATATATATATATATATATATATATATATATATATTATATATATATATATATATATATATATATATATATATATATATATATATGTGTGTATATATATATAGGAAAAAGATAATTTAATTGTAAATTATTTTGTGGTTTGCATTACAGTTTATTTTAAATTCATTTAAATTGAATTATTTAACATCTTGACCAACTGTTTTTTATAGAAAAAACTCTATTTGAAAAAGAAGATTTATTTAATTTTAATTTCCTACATTTATTTCATTTGGCATTTTTTATATTTTTGAAGACATGCTATTTATTATTTGTATCGCATATAAGTTTAATTGAGCACTCTTTTTTCCTTTATTTGCTTGGAGTTTGCACAGTAATTGACCGTTTGCCACTAAACAGAAATCGGACTAAGTTTCCGAACTTCTTTTTCTGACCTCATTACCTGGGCTCTTGTCTGGCTCCTCCTAGTGAAGGTGGTGCAGTTGCTCAGAATAAACATTGATGTAGCACTAATTTTGATAGACCAAGTGTCAGAGGTGGGAAATCGCATCTTTTTCACCTACATACTTTTAGATGTGTGCTCCTTCTTTTCAGCCCTGCAGACCAGATACAAATTGTGAATGTTTTTATATCCTCATAGCTTGATTACTGGTTTGCTATCTATTTGGGCCAGCACTCCCTTTTGATTTGGAAACTACAGTTGATCCAGAACAATGCAACTGCATAAACCACACATCTCCTGTTCTAGTCTCCTTAAATTGGTTGCTTCTGAGGGAACACATTCATTTTAAACCACTTTGGGCATAATATTTTTTAGTGGTCTTCCCCCCCCCCACCACCTTAGTGGTCCGTCCATCCAATTTAAATGTTGACTGGGCACTGTGGAGAAGACCGCTGCAGTACCCCTGACTGTGCCAGGATCTGTCTCCTGCATCTACAGTGTCAGAGGAAGAAGCTACTGTTGGACGGAGTCCGGCCAAGATTTCTGCCGTGCAGATTATGAAGTGCCTTTCTGTCGAGGCAACTGTGGCATGGTTACTTCCAAGCTTGGGTGGCAGAAATGAAGAAAAAGGGGTGACAACTCACCTTTTTTGGGGTTCCACCACTCATTCTTTCTTCAACGCCATTGTCTAGGTCCTCGCTGTGCTGCTGCTACGTGACCATGACACTCAGCCACCCTGTCATCGCTGGATTCCAAGGTAGGCTGTTTGTTGTGGATGTGGGTGTACAGTCAAAGGTGTGGGCATGTAGTTGGTGTGCAATGCTATATATAAAAACTATGGCCAGTACACATTACCTACATGTTCATATTGACATATACTCAACATATGTGTGTATTAAGATGCAAATAAGTAGTACTTAATTGTCTCAATGCCTGCATTGCCCCACTACATAAGAATTCCGCTAACAGGACACCACCAGCTCAACAAGAACATTTAAATCAGCTTCGCCCTATCCCTCCAGCCTGACGGCAATGGAGTACTGCTAGCCAGCAGAGAAGACCGCTGCTGCTGCGGTCTCATGTCTATTGCAGCAGGACGGCGATAAGACTGTCAAGATCTACATAAAGCCCTAAGTTTGGTTCTGAAAGTAATTTACTGTCCCAATTGATCAAACTTTCAACATTATTTTAGTGGGTATAATTCGCTTTGCTTATTAAGATTCACAAATCTTCCTTTATTGTGACCACAAAAATCCCATCTAAAAAGTATGGTCGCCAGAGCCATTTCACTGTTGTTTCCCTTTTCTCGTCACTCTGAGTCCCAGTTATAAAGATTCAGAAAATCTGAAAGCCTGCTTTGCTATTCCCCCAAATATAGTTGCTCTTTGCAGAGCCAACATACCCTAATAAGGGAGATAGAGCACTCTACAAAACCCAAAAACAAATAAGTAGGGCTGGAGTTAGACTAGTAATTATAGCAAATCCCATCACCCCTAAATATAGACACATTTCTCAATGTTTGATTATTCTTAAGTAAGAATAGTAAATGTGACATCCCCAATATAACCCATTTACACAATGTAAATAGGACTGGGGTTACAATCTAAAGTGTGCCCTCCCCTAAAACATGCCATTTCCTAAATGTTTGTGGGCCTGGATTTAGTGATGCAAATTTTACAGCTCACAAAATCAGCCTTTCTCCAGTGTCGGTGGATATGAAGTCAGATTACAAAGGGGCTTTCTATGAGTATTGCAGACTTGGGATGCCATACTAGCGGTGGTGGTCTTACTGCCACCACCCCAGTGGTCTGGCCACCGTATTGAGTGTGGTGGTGAGTCCACCACAAGGCCGCCGTCTCTACCAGGATCAAGGATCCCACTGCGGTGATGGTCTGAATATGCTGGCTGTGCCGATGCCGAAACCACCGACCATATTACAACCTTCATTTCCACCACCCATTTTTCAGTGCGGACCCCGCTGTGAAAAGGGTGGCAGAAATTCTGGTAAGAGGAAAGTCACAGGCCAGATCTGACCATGGGGCTGCGTGTGGGTGGCACCTGCTGTACCTTGCTGGAATTGCACCTTCGTTCGGGCACAGTTTGGCATGCACGGTATGGTGCATGCCACACCATGCAGGAATGAGCTGCAGGCTTTCTTACACCAGCAGGTAAGCTATTTAGGCTCTCCTATGAGCCTAACATACCACCGCCATGAGACTGCTGTCGCACCGCATGCCAGCCCTGAATTCAAGTTGTAATCACGCAGATGGGTCCACCACAGTCTTGGCGGTCTTCCAGGGACCGCCACAGTGGAGGTCCCTGAAGAAGACCACCAAAGTTGTAATAAGGCCCTAAGCCTGCCCCACCCAACATATGCGCTTTCCTCAATGTTTGTGAGCCTGGTGATAAAACAATAAATGTGTATATCCCCCAACTTATTACTTTGGCACAAGGTGAGTGACCCTGGTGTCAGAATGGTAAATCTATCTGACACCCCTCCCTAACACGTAAACTTTTCCCAGTGTAAGTTGGACTAGAGTTACAATAGTAACTCTGAACACACCACAATTATGCACTTTTTCCAATGTTGTGGGTGTGGTGGATTTAGAACAGCAAATTAAAAGTGCTCCAAATTAAGTTATTTTTCCAGTGTAAGTTGGAATGGAGCTTGAATAAAGATTAAAATGCCACCCAAATACATGCATTTTCCCCAATGTTTATTGTAGGTCTAACCCCTCTGAGTATATTCACTTTTCTAAATGTAAGTTGGATTAAAGATGAATATGAATCCCTTTAATTGATGCACTTTCCCCTGTTATTGTTGGGCATACATTAAAATAATATACCCACATAATTTAGTTGAGTTTAAATAATAATGAATATATTTCTGTATTACTGTACTTTGGTGGATTTGTTGTTTTATTTTGATATTCATCTTGATATATATCTTATCACCTGATTTACAAAAATATTTTTCTATGACAAAGTATGTTGTACCCCTTGGAGCTTCACTAGTAACACCAATTTTGCTATTTTATCTTAAAATGTGCACATTATGATCCTCCACTGCAATTACAAACTAAACTTTCCCTTTTGTACACAGTAAGTTGGAGCTTTGTAAGTACCAAATATGTCACTTTGCACGGCGGAAGCAAGATAACTTTATCACATCACGTCACCAGGCCTAATGAGAAAAACGTTAAGAAACAAATCCATTGCCCGGACGCAATTTCATTGGCTTAACACATATGACATAAGTGCATCGCTTTTAATTGAAATGTAGTTTTAGTTTGGATTTAACAATATTCATAGACTTTCTTCCAACTTCTGTCCTTCATTTGATCTCTGACACAAGACTCGTGAAATAGAGGGAAATTAAAAAGTTGTACTTTGTATGAGATCATGTTGTGATCACGTTCTGCTTGTTTTATTTTAGGTTCAACCAGCATGATAATAGCTCCCTTGGCTCATTTTCTTGGAACAATTTTAAGTTTTCCCTATTCCTCCAGAGTGACTTGTACCTAATGATCAGGCTTTTCTTTTGAAAGGCAGCAGCCCAAGAGGATAACATACTGTAGCAAAGTGCAGAGGTTTCTGCTGCAGCTGAATGCACATGGGATGTAAAGCAATGAAGGAAAGAGTTAGGGATACGTTGGTAGGATTTTTAAGGTTTAATGTCTTTCAGCTTGGAATGATATTGAAAAGTGCAACACTCATGCAATGTCTTTCTGGGACATAAAGTATGCTCTAATGATAAATATATATATATTCACTGAAAAAACATAAGTTTGAGGCATGTTATAGTTAGAAATTAGCATTTAAAAAACCTTAGAAATCCACTGAAAAAACCATAGGTTTCAGACATGTAACAGTTAGTTGGACATTTCACTCATACAAAACCATAGAAATTCCACTGTTATAGTTAGTTCAGCTAGAAATAACAAAATTCAAAGTAGTTTCTCGTGAAAATCCCAACCAAGTATAACGTCCCTAAAATCTACACAATATACTTTTAGTATCCTTACTTCAAGAGCTTGTTTTATAACACGTGGCGCCACTGAACCTGAACTTCGCAAACTGGTGGGACCACCAACCTATGCACGTCGCTGTGGGCCCTTGCTCACCTCTACCTCTGGTCTACACTGCGGTTAGCAGGGTTCACAATTCAGATTCAGTCCCGATTGGAGATGAGGCAGTCCAGTAGGCAAGAGACATTGCTCCCAGTGTGGCCCGTCCATACCAAGCATCATCACAGGCTCATACCGTCTCAATGCTTCTGGTGTCACTAACTGTGCATCTCAACTCAACACCATGTGGGTATGGGCCCTTGCTGCCCGCTACCTCTGCCCTACACTACGGTCCCAGGGCTCACAATTAAAATTAAGTCTTGATTCTTTAAATACAGAGTCCAGTAGGCAAGTAACTATCACAGGTCTAAAACCTATATAATATCCTTTCAGTATCCGTGCTTCAAGAATTACTTTTATATCAGTTTTAGCTTAAGTACATTGACCAAATTCAACTTCAAGTGCAAACAAACAGTTAACACAAGTTTACACTGCGGACATCAGAGCTTGCAAGTCAAATTTGGACACGTGCTGCCACTAACCCTCTTCAACACAAGCCGATCCCACATGTGTAACTGTATCCTGAGTCCTGAATGGCAGTGACCCCACGTCCGTGGCAGCGACCACAGCACCAGACTCCCTCTGATCAGTGAGGTATATTTCCATATGCAAGACCGGTGACACGTGATGCCACTAACCCTGAACGGTACAAAAGGAGGTGGTGATGGACGGAGCATCTGAACCAATCAAACACTCACACCCAGTCAACAGATCTGGGTTTAATCCATCACCATTCTTTAGCCCACTCTGCCACCCCAGTTCAGACATGGCCATATGCAATATGAATGTATGACATTGTTCTGCATTCTGTCCATCAACTGTTGTTTTTGCATTTGTCACCCCGAGTGGGATGGGTATGCTCAGACGTGAGTCCCATGCTCTCCACACCACTGGAGTCAAGCTATCCTGGCTGAAGACGGCTGATAGCCAGAAACCGGTCCTAGGATGCTTGATTCCGGTCCGGGAAAGACATGGCTTGGCAGTTCGGGCTGGACTGTTCCCATGAGGCACAGGGTTGAGGCTGATTTGCATATGGTAATGTCTGAACTAGGGTGGTGTGGAGTGCAAAAAAACGATGAATTTAGGCCCAGATCTCTGTACTGGGGTGAATGTATGACATTGTTCTGCATTCTGTCCATCAATGGTTGTTTTTGCACTAACCCTGAACAACACAAGCCGAGCCCACATGAGCAACTGTATCCTGAGTCCTGAATGGCAGTGACCCCAAGTCCGTGGCAGCAACCACAGCACCAGACTCCCTCTGATCAGTGAGGCATATTTCCATATGCAAGACCGGCGACACATGATGCCATGAACCCTGTACTACACAAGCCGATCCCATATGTGTAACTGTGTTCTGAATCCTGAATGGCAGTGACCCCAACTTCATGGCAGCACCCACAGCACCAGACTTCCTTCGATCAGTGAGGCATATTTCCATATACAAGGCGGGCGACACGTGGTCCCAATAACCTTCTTTAACACAAGCCGATCCCACATGAGTAACTGTGTCCTGAGTCCTGAATTGCAGTGACCCCAACTTGGTGGCAGCGACCACAGCACCAGACACTTTCGATTAGTGAGGTATATTTTCATTAGCAAGGCTGGTGACACGTAGTCCCATTAACCCTCTTTAACACAAGCCAATCCCACATGTGTAACTGTGTCCTGAGTGGCAGTGACCCCAACTTTGTGGCAGCGACCACAGCGCCAGACTCCCTTCAGTTTTATTTGTTGTTGTCTTCTTTAAATAAAATGTTTTATATGTAAATCTATACATGAGTAAGATACTTGTTTGTCCAACTGCAGAGGGGGTCGTGTTCTTATCTAGGACCCTAATTTGATATTCCCGATTTATGCCCTTGTGAGGTTATAATCAATAATGTCCTGACAAAGGCATAAGAATCAGATTCATATCCAGTAATAGCCCATGCAATCCAAAGCACAGCACGGCTACTCCCATCGACTCCTAGAAAGCACAACGCGTTCTTTAAACAAACTAAGCATCGAACAGCCCGGAAACCCCCCCCCCTGCTTTTGTTTTGATTTGAACAAGAACTCCTGAAGTCCTGCAAGAACTGTTAGTTCTTGGTGACGTCTAATGTCCCACCTTACGTCAAACCCGGCACCTATCAGGTATAAAATACCTTAAGCAAACACACGGTGGTTTGGAGCAGAGCGGCCATCTACTTGCCCGAGAGCCCAGCTGATGCGAGTGCCCACGGAAGCCGTCCCTCCCATTTGACGCACTGAGAGAAACACTGTCTTTTTCTCCAGCCGAGAAAATCCAGCTCCGGTGTTTCCAGCCTACCCTTGCGGGTTGCTGGAATATCGAGTCCTGAGGAAAGAGATACCAGACCTCCCACATTCTATTACCAAGGTACGGAGCTGACTAAACCCTTAAGAGAATTCTTGATGCAGATTCTTGGCAAAATTATCTTAACCAACTTAACTTAACATCGCTACTTACTTGTCCCTTCCCACGTATTAGGCTAAGGTCAGGTACACCGGGGTAGGCGTAGTTAGAAGCACCAGTTGAGCCTTTTAGTCAATATATTTCTGTATGTATACATTTTATCCATTTTAAAGTATCATATGGCTAAGAAACCGTATCAATGCTTTTACAGTATTATTTCATAATACTACTTTTACAGTACGCACTTTACTTTACTTAAGTATTGCAACTGTGGCAATTCATTTCTCTTGCATGAGAAGGAAGACTGCTCAATAAATAACACCTTTTATTGAAAACGCCCGTCTCTCTATTTCTCTGCACTCTGGTGAAACTAAGTATGCACTGCTGACTGAGTGAAATACCTGTCTATTGTTTTCACACGACTCTAGAGATATACTCTTATTCTGAGGAAGCAAAGTTGTCATGTTTATGCGGTTGTCGGAAACTGAATCCCTTCTTGTCTGAGCCAGGGAAGGTTATACATCCCTCTTCATTCAAGAAAGCTTCCAGTGACCTCTGAGCTAGCTGGCACAAACCTAAATTAAATTTAACATAGTCAGTAGAGACCTAGATGACCTCAGTCCTACGTCTACACTGCTGTTTATGTTATTCCAATGCACAGAGCCGATTGGGAAAATAGGAACTACACTACATGGCGCCCAACGTTTGGTAAGGCGATAATCTAACACAAGACAATAGAGTAACTCAGTCGTGCTTTTTCACACAGAACCCTTTCCCCGTAAAAACTCCAATAGACGTCTGGAGTGGGTGAAAGGTTAATATCCGCCGGAACTTAGTAGGATGAGAATCCTATGTATTAGTTTCTGGTTTGATCAACGTTGAAGGATACAGTGTTCCAAAATATTGTGCACCTATCTTTGTTTCCTTGAAACTCAATCTGCAACAGAAAACTTTCAGTCAGTTAAATGGCAGAAAGTGACGAGGAAAGGGAGCGAGCAAGAATAGCAGCTCGACTCTTAGAGGAAGACGCAAGTCTCCATGAAACTGAACCAGATGCAATACTCATTCCGGTGAATGTAAGAAGAACTATAACTCTAACACTTATAGAAAATGGCCTGACACCGCGAGGTGGTACAGTCATATTCGTGATAGAGGCACATGAATATCGGCACACAGAGGTATATGGCCGAGATACCCGCCACCCCCTCTCAACACAATCCCCAAGAATTGGGAAACCGGAAACAGTTCTTGAACTTTTGGAAGGCGGGAAGGGAGTCACCCTTCCCGGCCGTATTTATTAAAATATGAAACAAAAGAAAACATTAAAATAACAGTTTCATATAATGTACAATTTCATTTCCACATTACGATGTTGGCTAACCTTAACAGATCTCTAATACAAAGGTTCTCCTAGCCGAACTAACATCCTACAAAACATTTGACTTGAAATTGTACATCCTAACGTTAAGGGCCAACGGCAAGGTCGTAACCGGTGTCAGATCCCTAAACCAGAAATACCCCCCTCACTTGTGAGAGGGGCGACCGCACAGAGGCGTACCTCAAGTGCATCTACCAATTTCCCTTTGTACTTGACGGGGGCCCCAATAGACTCGACGCCATTTAGCGGTCGTTCGAGGACTCGTGTGAGGTGTCTAAAAGGTAGCGTAAACCCCCTCCCGCACCCCACACAACTTACCCATCTGCCGTCGCAGATGTCCTGGCCCCGGGAAATTCCCCAGGAGGGGCTGTAGCCCCTCCTATCCAGGAAGGGGCCTTGACCACCTTTCCTTTCCTTCCGGCGGCCTCTCCTTAGACAGGACCGCCTCCCCGTTGAGGGGCCAATTGGCCACCTCCCCCGCGCGCTCCCATCCGTAATGGGTGACGCCCCCTCATAGGGATCTTCCAATTACTGCTCACCGATCATGACCTTACCGCCCGACCAGAATAAATACGACAGTTCTACCTAAGTTACTAAGATTTACAAAGCAAAACAACATTTATTATCAGGCGTAAATACTGATCAATCCTTGTTCAAAATTACTTTATTTGCAAAACATACTGAAAATAACCCAATCTTTATTGCATCGTTAAGAAATTTTCACGACGATCATCACAACCTGTAAGAAAACAGATAACCAAAAGATACTATATCAACTGTATTTCCAACGAATTGCTGTCCCCAGGGGCTGGTGGGTGGGTCAAAATTGCTCTTCGTTCCGTCTCGAGCTCACGTGCAGCGGGGAGGTGCAGCTTCAGAGCACAGGAACAAGAGGATGCTTTCTTGGCTTCCGCTCCTTTTATCCGTCTTCAGGGTGGGCGTGAACCCGCCCCCGCCTGCCTCCGAGGGCGTGGCCGGCCGCGTTGGTGTCTAGGCCAGCCCACTCTAGGGCGGGAAAAAGGCGCGCCCCGGCTACGCCGCTTCGGGCATACCAGCCGAGACTCGCCTCCCGCCCAAGATGGCTTCCCGGGGGGATCGTGGTACTCCACCATACGTTCGGGGGGACCGATTGGTCGCCCCTTTCCATATGGCCGAGATACCCGCCACCCCCTCTCAACACAATCCCCAAGAATTGGGAAACCGGAAACAGTTCTTGAACTTTTGGAAGGCGGGAAGGGAGTCACCCTTCCCGGCCGTATTTATTAAAATATGAAACAAAAGAAAACATTAAAATAACAGTTTCATATAATGTACAATTTCATTTCCACATTACGATGTTGGCTAACCTTAACAGATCTCTAATATAAAGGTTCTCCTAGCCGAACTAACATCCTACAAAACATTTGACTTGAAATTGTACATCCTAACGTTAAGGGCCAACGGCAAGGTCGTAACCGGTGTCAGATCCCTAAACCAGAAATACCCCCCTCACTTGTGAGAGGGGCGACCGCACAGAGGCGTACCTCAAGTGCATCTACCAATTTCCCTTTGTACTTGACGGGGGCCCCAATAGACTCGACGCCATTTAGCGGTCGTTCGAGGACTCGTGTGAGGTGTCTAAAAGGTAGCGTAAACCCCCTCCCGCACCCCACACAACTTACCCATCTGCCGTCGCAGATGTCCTGGCCCCGGGAAATTCCCCAGGAGGGGCCGTAGCCCCTCCTATCCAGGAAGGGGCCTTGACCACCTTTCCTTTCCTTCCGGCGGCCTCTCCTTAGACAGGACCGCCTCCCCGTTGAGGGGCCAATTGGCCACCTCCCCCGCGCGCTCCCATCCGTAATGGGTGACGCCCCCTCATAGGGATCTTCCAATTACTGCTCACCGATCATGACCTTACCGCCACAGGCCGGATAGTTGACCGGCTATCCGGACCCCCCACAAAACACTCCTACCTAAAGGTCATGCTGTAAACTCCTTAACCATGCTATGAAGTCTCCTATGAGTAATTCGTTCCCCACCCGGGACAAATGAACCCCGTCCCCCAAATACATACTGTCCCCTTTAATACAACCATGCGAAACAGAATGCAGTGTACTTGAACGAAACAATCTACTCATTTTATTATTAATTTTCCTTACTGAATGATTCAGCGCAGAAACAGAAATAGCCCCCCGCCACACTTTCCGTGGAATCATATGGGACCATGCAATTGTGCACCCTGGAACTCTTCTCGCCAACCAACTTACCGTGGAAAGCATCGCCTCAAGAAGAAGTCGTCTACCAGTGGTCACCAAATCATTGCCCCCAAGATGTACTATGACTACAGACGGCGGTGACCTTGTCCGCCCTAACAAACCCTCGAAAAATGAGCGAAACTGGTCAATACAGAGCCCGCCCTTTCCTTAGAAGGACACACTGTACCCGTATTCCCCAGCCACGTGAATCATGTCACCTGCTTTGAATACGTCCGCGGCACGCCTCACGTATGAGTGGCCCACGACCCACACCTCCTTTTTCACAGCCGGCAATGTCTGACCGCTGGCCCCCCGGTGTCGGGTCGACTGGACAGTCCGCCCCGCCTCGTAGGCTTGCGCAACTGAAAACCAAACAAAAACAAGAAGCGTGAGTACATCATTACAGCTTCACAACATGTGCAACCGCACATACCTCTTATAACAGTTCGAGGACCAACGCCCCACACGTTTTACTTGTTCAACGTTCAGACCCCTGGCTGTAGCTTCTGTAGCAGCCCGTATCCGAAAGGAATGGGTCCCAAAGTCGCCGGGGTTCAAGCCCGCGGCAGAAATCGACATCTCAAGCACCCGCTGAAACTGAAACCTTGTCAGTGGGGTGGCGTCAGCGTGTCTTAACAAGGTCCCCCCCCATGCTGCCACCCTCTGTGCTAAATATTCCTCTACGCACCCCACAGGGCACATGGCAGACCCGGGGATCCTCTGGATGATTACGCAGTCCCCGATTGCATCCTGATCGGATTTGGACCTGACAAACGAGACCGTCATTGTCTCCCCCCTGACCTGAATGTGTTCCCGGCACAGTCCCCCCATCGTATCCTGCTTGTTCCGTCCACTAATTCGCTTACCCGCATAGCCCCATGGAATGCTAATGCAAATGCGGCTCGGAACAACCCTGCTTCGTACTGGGATGAACATGTTACCGGTAGCACGGATAATAACAGGGCCAACCTATCCAGACCTATCGGGTGCCTATCGTCTACTCTGCGACCCTCAAGGAGTTGCCACCCACGTAGCGCTTTTTGCACAACGAAAGACGCTGTCGGGTCCTGGATCTCATGAGCCCTTGCCATGAAGGAAATGGCGGCCCGATGCCTCTGGGCCGTAGCTACTGACTTGCCTGCGTGACGTAAAGAGAGCAGGAATCTCACTACACATTCTTCCAGACCCCAAAGCTCCCTCCCGGCAGTACCCAAAAAGGCCCAATAGGAACGGAACGCCCCTTCATATGCCTTCCTCGTCCTGGGTGCTAAACTCTCTCCCACGAGGTCTTGTAGTTCGGGGCACCGAGAGACCAGAGAGCTTCGGGAAAGGGTGCCGCCACCGGGTCCGCTGTGGGCAGAAAACCCCAGAAGGCCTGCATACGGAAACGAGAGAGCGCATCAGCCGCTTGGTTCATCACCCCCGGCACGTGTCGCGCCCTAAACAGTACATTCAGTTGCATGCATAACAACACAATTTCTTTGAGCAGTCTCAGAATCAATTTGCAACGTGCTGCCTGATTATTGATACACTCAACCACGGTCATGTTATCCGACCAGAACACCACAGAGCGATCCCTAAACCCTTCTGGCCATGTTTTCAAGGCCACCAGAATAGGGAACAGTTCGAGAAAAGCAATGTTACTCGTCAACCCGCACTCATGCCACCATGACGGCCATTTTTGAGCCGACCATTGTGTACCCAATATGGCGCCAAAACCCACACTCCCCGCCAAGTCTGTCCATAGCCCCAGCTCCTCGGAAGACACTGCCGGTTTATTCCAGACAAGTCGACCATTGAAATCCGCCAGGAATGCAATCCAAATGCGCATGTCCTGGCGAACCTCTGCCGAGAGTCTCGTACGATGATGTCTTTCCCTCAAGCCGACCATGGACTGTGCAATCGAGCGGGAAAAGGGGCGTGCCATCGGCATTACTCTTAGGGCAAAATTCAACTGACCAACCACCTGTTGCAATTGATGCAAGTTCACTTTCGTTGCACGAATACATGTCTCAAGGGATAACCTGAATTTTAACACTTTTTCTTTAGGTAAACGAAAACAACCCTCCACCGAGTCGAGCTCGATCCCCAGAAACTCAATCAAGGTCGAGGGACCCACTGTCTTACCTGGCGCCAATGGCACACCGAATTGATTCATTAGGACACAAAATTCATGTAAGGCCTGTCCACACTCAGAATCCCCGGCTGCCCCCAGAAACAGAAAGTCATCGAGATAGTGCATAACATGTTAAAAACCTGTCTTCCTCGTGAATACCCACTGCAGAAAACAACTGAACTTTTCGAAATAGGCACATGAAATCGAGCATCCCATTGGCATACATTTATCCATGTAATAGCGACCCTGAAACTGAAAACCAAGGAGACGCTGATCGTCTGGGTGTACCGGGAGCAACCGGAACGCTGACTCGATGTCCGATTTGGCCATCAGCGTCCCGGGCCCCAGGCGATTCAACATGGCAACGGCCTCATCAAAAGATGCGTACCGCACCGAACATACTTCCGGGTCTATCGCGTCATTCACGGAAAGACCATGTGGGGCTGATAAATTGTGTATCAGCCGAAACTCTCCCGGGTCCTTCTTGGGAACCACCCCTAGAGGAGAACACACGAAATTAGCAACCGGTGGCAAATCGAATGGACCGGCGACACGACCTCGAGCCACCTCTTTCCCAATCTTTACCTGCACCACTGCCATGTGCTGTAAGACCGACATTTGATTCTTACAGTCCGGTACCCCCTGAAAATCCCCCACTGGGAACCATATGAAAACCCGTTCCGTAACACCCCAGCGGAGGCATGATCTGGGTATTCGCTGAGCCAAGGAATCATCGCCATGGTATCAATCGGGGTCGGTAAAGGCGCCCCTCGGACTATATTAGACCTGTTTGGCGCCTCCCTTACCACCGTTATCACCCGTTTTGGCTCTGCACATGGACTCAGGATGGGATGGCTGCCCGCACCCCCCACACTCATGTCTGAATTTGCATGACCCCTGGGGCCTGGTACATTTGCCCCTGTTAAAATTCCAACAGATCCCCCTTTTACCTGTGTTGCCATTCGGCTTCGTGTGGAACTCGTTACCTGTACCCGTCCGAAAGGGCGTCCCAGAGTTTTGGCGGGAGGATTCCCCCCCGTTACTCCCTACTAATGGCACCTTCAACATCCCTGTACTCTCCATTTTTTGCCAAGACACAGAGTCATAACAATCCCAAGACAACAACGGGTTGTGTTCTTTAGCTTTTCTAAACAGATTATCATAGCAGAACCACTGATTGCCCCCATATGCCACAGAATACTCCATAATACGTGACTGATAAATGGGTAACTCGGTCAACAACTCAGGTCTGCGCTCCCCCATGATGGAAGTAAAAATTCCCCACGCTCTGCCCCAAGTACCAATGGTCTCGTCCACCTTAAAGGCGGCCATTTTTGCGCGCCAAACACTCGGATGCATGAGCTCCTTTTGACTCTTTACATGCTCGATCTCGTAATGGTCGGTAAGCAATGAAAACATGTTAACATATTTATCCGCCCAAATCAATTCCTTGACTTCTAGTGGGACGTGCTGGGCAATCTTCTCCTTTCGAGAAGGTGCAGAGTCCCCCCCTGCAATCGACAATGGCCGCTTACCTGAAGTAGACCCCACGCTTGTCGCCGAACTTGGGCCTGCTGTACTTCCAACCGCCGGGACCTGCGGGGGAACAGTAGATGGAGTCTTCGCAGCCTCCCTAGATTCCCGCAGCTGCCTCATCACTGCCCGGGCGTCGTCAGCCGTGGCGCCCTCGCTATCGTTTCCCAACCACGCTGCCAATTGAGCCGCTAACTCGGGGGGCATATCCTCCCTGTTCGCAGGGGTGACTACCACAGGGATTGGATTCCCCTCCTTTGGCGCCGGGGTTGGCTCCTCTCGTGGCGCTTCGGGAACCGGGGTCTCCCCCCCAAGTGCTCCCCTTCTGGGCCTCTTGCTCTTTCCACCGGGAATTGTCCCCTGTAAAGGCCTTTTCGGTCCTCCCTCTCCATCCTTAGCCTCAACCTTTCTCTTTAGATCGGCTATCTCTTTCATGAGTATGCGGAGCATCTCCTCGGTACCGACCCGCTTTCCGACCTTCTTGGGCATTCTTAGACGATATCTGTAAGACAAAAAGAGGGATTACAACGCTCAAAATTGCTCTTCGTTCCGTCTCGAGCTCACGTGCAGCGGGGAGGTGCAGCTTCAGAGCACAGGAACAAGAGGATGCTTTCTTGGCTTCCGCTCCTTTTATCCGTCTTCAGGGTGGGCGTGAACCCGCCCCCGCCTGCCTCCGAGGGCGTGGCCGGCCGCGTTGGTGTCTAGGCCAGCCCACTCTAGGGCGGGAAAAAGGCGCGCCCCGGCTACGCCGCTTCGGGCATACCAGCCGAGACTCGCCTCCCGCCCAAGATGGCTTCCCGGGGGGATCGTGGTACTCCACCATACGTTCGGGGGGACCGATTGGTCGCCCCTTTCCATTCTATTCATGGATACATTTTCCAGCAGCACACGCTACGACAAAAGACTTTCACTATTACAAAATAGAGGAACCTCCAGATGAATACATTCCTTTCGAGGAGATTGAAATCCCACTAAAATACCAAGAGCACCTGCTCTGGTTTAAAGACGCCCTAAAACATAATAATCACATTACCAGGCTCGGTCCACTAGGTAGACCAGAAGAAACGGGCCGGTCCTATGCAACTATGCAACACACCCAGACTACGAAATAATGTCAAGCGAACAACTCCTAGTTAAACTAAAAGAATTAACAAAGGCATATAGAGAATTAGTTCAATTGGCAAGGGATGATATAAAGAACCTCCAGAAAATGAAGGAAACAGATATAGCATCCCAACCATTGGAACTTGCCAGAATCATAGAAAAATCCTATGAAGAGCTAGGAAGAGATAGTTTGGGTGGGAAACCGATAAAACCCCAACTAACTGAAAATCCTGAAAAAACATTTATTAAAAATAATTTAAAAACTCCAAAAAAGAGTTGGGAAGGTAATAAACAAACCATTCCCAGGGAAAAATGTTTCCAGTCCAGAGGAAGGTCGCCTCAGCGTAGAGAGAGATCTCCAGGCTGAGAAGACAAGTCTCCCCAAAGGGAACCCTCTGAAAAAAGATATAACCTTAGCGATAGGGATAAAATAAGAAAACCAGACAGATATCAAGATGTTGATACACGTCCCTCTAGATCATTCTCACTGAATCCTTCTTGATCTTCTTCACAGAAATCGGAGAGAAGAGGACGGTCAGAACACAGAGAAGAGCCCGCCAAGTCCAAAGACAAGGAACCTGCTCATCAAAGTAAAAAATAAAAATTTCCCAGAAAGAAGGTAGCAAGTATTAAGATTAAACATGCAGAGAATTCTGAGGACACAGCTGAAAAACGGAGAGTGGGCACAGACAATGCTAGACCGCGGAGCAGAAGTGACCATAGCTCACAAGACCCTGATGAATCTTCTGGAGACAGTGGACATGAATGAATACATTCAAGTGGAAACTGCAGACACACAAGTTTGTGTGCCCCATAAGCTGTATGAAATAGCATTACGTATAGAGGGAGATAAAACCAGGAAAATAAAAAGTCTCTTTTGGGAAAAACTTTCAAAAGGCTATGACATTCTGTTAGCTGAGAAAGACTGGCCACCAGAGTTTGTCAGGGAGTGCCCTCATGGCGAAGAAATGATTATGCCTGCCTTCTCGAATCATATCCCGATTCATAAAAAATATACTTATGCAAGAAAATTGGCAGTAGCCCAAGCTCCTGCTTAGTACAAAAATCATGTAGGATGGGATTCGGACTCACCTCCCCACAAGATCCAGTTAAAAAATCAGCCCACTGCACAAAGGCAGTACCCAGTTAAACAAGAAGCTAAAAAACAAGTCTGGGAAATCTTAGATCAACTTGAGTACCAAGGGGTGATCGAAACATGCACCTCTCAAATGAACAATCCTTTGTTTCCTGTCTCCAAGCCAGACGATTCGTATCGTATCGTCTAGTTTTGGACTACAGACACCTTAACTCCTGTTGTAAAACATTTGCAGTGCAAAACTCACATAGTGCAGCACTAATGAATAACATTGTGCGCAAAAAATATAAAACGACATTAGACATCTCTAATGGATTCTTCTATCAAAACATTGCACCAGAAAGCAGGTATTTGACCGCTTTCTCAATATTTGGATCGCAAAAACAATTTTGCAGACTCCCACAGGGATTCAAGAATAGCCCTGGATTATTCTCAGCAAGGGTAACAGAGTTACTACAAATATATGATGATGAAGCATTATCATATGTCGATGACATCTATCTCACAGACGATGACTTAGAGACTCACTTAAAAAGGGTGAACACCATAATACTTGGACTCGCCTCATAGGGTTACAAATTCAACTTTAAAAAGTCACGAATTGCCCATCTAGCTTCAAAAACGCTGAAGAATTTACAATCACTACTAGGTTTCCTGAATTTCGGAAGAACATACATTCTAAATTATGCTGAGAGGGTTAAACCTCTCTATGAATTAATAAAACCAGATTTCAAACAAACCAATTGGATTTAGAAACACACAGAAATGTTGAGATCACTAAAAACAGACATGTTAACTAAAAAAAATTGCAAACACCTGAGAACACAAGCAATCTTGTAATCCGAGTCATCCCAGGAAGATGCGGATTCACATACCTGACCTCTAATGAGGGAGAAACAGTACCCATAGCTTACAAATCACATTTGTACACTGAAGCTGAAATGAAATTCAGCTCCACAGATAAAATTCTAACTGCGGTTAGAACTTCTGTAGCTAAAGAAAGAGCCCTAGCCCAAGGCAGGAGAATATCTGTTCTTTCAGCAGAATCAGCGCTTGAGGCGTTAACAAGTCCTCGTAACCTGGTTAAAGGAGTATTAGATCCAGAATGGATAGAATGGGAAACTTCTTTTGCTACAGAAGACGTTAAATACTCTTTTGACCCAAAACTGAAAAAACTAGATGATCTAGTATATGAACGCGAATATCCTCTGCCAGCTGAAATTCTGCCTCTAGAAAAGTACACTTGTGTAATCTACATGGACAGATTTGCACAACACTACAATGAAGTGGAAAAATCGTACAAAGCAGCGTGCGCGATTGTTAAAGGTCGCTGGTGCTCTGGTAAATTCAGACCGATGATTACCAAAACTGAATCAATCAGAAACTGTTCAGCTCAGCGAGCTGAAATAAGAACCTTAAAGATAGCCCTTGAAAATGCTGATCGCGAATTCCCCACACTAATAGTGTGCGATTCGTATTTCTGCGTCAAATCCTATAACAGTGACAAGTAGACATGGATCAAAAACGGTTACAAAGATGACACAGGTGCCACAATAAAGCATAAAAGGCTTTGGGAACAGGTAGTTCTTTTACAGAAAGAACTATGAAAGACTCACGTGATACACGCATTGAGTCATCGACGTGATGGCGTTCACTTTGCAGGGAATTCATTGGCTAACACAGCCATAGTGGAAGCGGCTCGCCCGGCTTCCGTAGCCACTGAAAAGCATTCAGAAAAACACGTGGATGGGGAAATCATGCTAGCGGTAAAAGCCTCATTAAAAGGCGGTTATTCAGCATTACCTCTCAACTACCCACTCAGTAATACATACATAATTGATGCAAACTCCGTTCCGTTTGCTCGAAACCCTGGAGTGGGGGATAGGGTAATTCCAAACACGAACAGGAGAATCTTCTTATTACAAGAAGCACATATGGGGTTGGGTCTGAGGCACCAAGAAATCCTGAAATCTCTGATGGACCTACAATCAGAGTACTGGTGGCTGGGAATGAGCGTAGATATATACTATTTTGCAAAACATTGCAAGGACTGCAACAGAGATCGCAGTTGTGAACCGGTCCAGCCTGTAGCCCAGATACCACTATTAGATAGCATCAGGCTAGCTATAACGCAGAAATCCAGTCGGAGAAATGCGTACCCATAAGATTTAAGACTAGATTCACTTAATAATGTAGACCCCAGCACTCGGCTGACGCCAGAACTGTTATAAAACATTTGCGAGTCTTTATCGGTACATACGCAATTGGCATGCTACATTCTGATCAGGGTCCTGCGTTTAGCTCTCGAGCTTACAAAGAGGCCATGAACAGTATGGGCATCGCATTTCGGTACTCTTCTCCCTTCCATCCTGAGGGAAATGCGGTTGTGGAAAGAACCGGGACATAAAGCAATCTATAACGGCGGAGGGAGGTTCAGGTGATGGGTGGGTCAAACATTTAACAAGTGTCCAACGTAGTCTTAATAATCTGCCAAGAAACTCTCTAAAAGGTCTCACTCCATACAAACTATTGTTCGGAACTAGAATGCTTATTCAGGACTTAGATAGTCACACTTCAGTGGTAGAAGAAAAACGCTTTGATATCAAAGATCGTTTGGCTGTTTTACAGGATCTAAATGAAAAAAGAAAAAACCTGAGTAACATAAAGGTGAAACAACAGTCGACATCCACTGAAGAAAAATCACCTGTCCCAGTAAGACCTGTCTGGATTCCAAGGATTGGGGATCTGGTCAGAGAAAAGATCGTGGTAAAGAAGGAATTTGGGCCTTCGTACAGAAAAGCAGTACCTGTCTTAGCTATCAACGGAACAAGATCAGTAGTACTACCGCTCCTTGCTGGTAAAAAGGAGAACCGAGTTGTATCCATCGACCTGGTAAAAACACACTCATGTGGCCAATAATAAGTAGTAGGCCCAGTGGACTCCCAAGAAATAGCAGAATAACAAAGTTTGCTACAATCCAAGAGGCTCATGCTGAGAGACTAATCAAAATTGAAAAATCTGCAATGAATAAAAAAGGACTATGCAATAATGCCATGGAACTTGTGCCTCTTGAAACCCAAATAATAACAGTTCGTCAAGAAACACCAATCTACAATGATGTAGCCTCAGACTATTCTAATAAAACAAAGAAAAATGCAAAAGCAAATGAAAATCTGGAAGCAATTCCTACAATTGAAAGAACTGCATCAGGCTATTTCATCAACTTCGACAATTTCTCTTAAGACCCAAGCGAGCATGAAGAAATGCCTCCTACAATAACTTTTAAAAACAAAGTTATTGAACTTTTTCACCAACTGAAAAAGACTTACCTAATTTCACCATGGATAGAATTTTGGATTGTGTTAGGTGTACTTTTCCTCCTGCTTTGGATCATCATGGTTCTATGTTTGGGAAAATTCATTGAAGGAAAATATAGTACAATGGACACAGCAACTCAGAACATCAACTTGGTCCTAAAGCCCCGGGTCCTATGATTATGCCTTCATCCTGCTCCATGGACCTACAGCAAAGGTCCCCCCCCAGTCATTTGAAGGTCTGGCAGGTGGTAAAACACTTTGATGGAGTTTGCAGGTCTACCCTGGTTTCTTTTCTCTGTGGGCTCTTGCCCTCTTCCGCCAAGCAAATACGGTGTGTGCTGTCTCCTCGAGCTCCTAGCTTAGGCGTGGGGCACAGGGTTTTCTTCATATAGTGGTGGTCGGTGGCAGCCTCCTTGGACATGGGCAAAGGCAAATAAGGACAAAAAAAATGTAACCCCATTGAAGCCTGTTCAGAATCCTATTTAAATACTTATATCTCGAAAAACTACTGAACGGATTTACACATAACCAATCAAAGCACACTTTGAGTAGAGGTCTTTGTTCATGACATGTTTTGGAAACACTTATTTTTTTCACCCCAACCTAATTTCTTTCCTGTGGACAGGACTTCTCAAGACTGAGCATGCATAACCTTAGCTGACTAAGGTAGTAGATTGCTGTTCAGTGGATCAAAAGTTATTGGCAAATAGAAAAATTACTCTTCAATGGAAATCCATCTGAACCATGTGCTACTGTATAACACACACACAAATGCTACTGTATAACACCCACCCACACATACATATATATATATATATATATGTACATACATGTAGTTATGTATGTATATATATCTATATATATATATACACAAACTTTAAAAAAGGGCAATGAATATGTGTATTTTACCTGCATTTCTTGACAAAACGATGACGTTGGTCCAAAAAGAATTTGACATTGTTCATCTGCAGTGTAAGCAAATTCTGGCAATTTGGATGGAATAATCACAGAGCTGAGACTCTGGGGATTTGTCTGGAGCAAACAGTTACTGGCCTTCGACCTAGCGACATCATACAATATAAAACAGAAACAATGCTTATTATATTACACCACAGAGGCAAACATGTTCTGTGCATCTGTCAAAAAGTACAGGTTACAGATGAAGTTCCATTTTGGGAATCTTGTGACTTTTGAGTTGAGGATGGTTTAGCCAATCATCAACCAAAGTGAATATTTGTACATTTCATGTAAATGGTGAATAAACTTAACACAGTAGTCCCTTCATTATAGCACACGTGGTAATCCCAACTAGGTGGCAACTTTCTCTTTGCACCTTTAACTCACACAAACTTTATCTGCGAAAACCTGGTGAAAAGTAACTGTGGACGATTTCAAGTGTGTGCTTATTTGAAGCAGCACAGATTACAAAAGAAACATTTATACATTTGCAAATAAACTTCACTATTCTTCAAGGATTTGCATAATTTGCCTATGAAAAATTGCAAAAATGGCTTGAAATGCTACACATTATTAAATGAATGTGTAGACACATTTTACACATTCATTGTATGCACAATATACCAATCTGAATTTTAAATATTCCCTTCCTATGCTAATGCTAATTCATCCAAATGTATGTTGTAGTCATTATTTATTCATTTCCACGTGCCTTAAAGTCAAAAGTAAATATTACTCAAATTGAAAAGTATGAATGTTGGGAAATATCTATCTAATTGAAAAGTGTGAAAGATACACGCTAGACTAAGGGCCATATGTATCAAGCCTTTTGTGATTCGCAAAGGCCGAAATTCGCAGAATTTCGGCCTTTGCGAATCGCAAACGGCCTTTTTGCATGTTTTGGGATGTATGAAACAATCCCAAAATAAGGAATTGCAAACTTGTGCGATTCCTTATTTTGCCATAGCATTTAGGAAATCGCAATTTTGTGATTCCTTAAATGCTATGTATGTAGCATTTTTGGCTAGCGAATTTTGGTTAAGGAATCGCAAACTACCACCAACTTGTAGTTGGTGGTAATTTGCTATTCCTTGTAAATATGCACAATTGTGCATTTGTGAGGGTGGCATATGACGCACATACATGCCCATCTGGCATGTATGTGCGCCTTATGCACACACATGTAATTTACAGGGGTGCAGAAGGGTGTCCTTGAGACACCCCTGCACCCTTGCAAAAATTCTAAAATTGCGATTAGCAATTTGCGAATTTGCAATTTGCGAATTATTTGGAAATCATTCCTATGGGAATCGAATGCATTGGAAAATATTCCTTAATTGCGAATTCGCAAAATGCGAATTTGCAATTAAGGAAGCTTAAGGAATCGCAAATTAAATGCGATTTTGTTCATACATACCATTTTGCATTTCCTAAATAGCGATTCCTTAAAATTCGCTATTTAGGAAATGCAAAATAGTTTGATGATACATATGGTCCTAAGTCACTTGTTGCTATACATTGTGCATAATATAACAACAAATCATAAGAGGCTGGTAAAGAAGACAGCGCCTGATTTAGGACTTGATGGAGGCTACTCTGTTCATCAAATTTCGAGATGACCTCTGGCCCAGCTGTCATTCTTTAGATTGATAGGATCCATGGCACAGTGGTTCCTTTCAATAGACTAAACAACAACACAACTGCCAGTACTGGATATATTTTGAATGTTTTTAAGAATGCCCCTATGGATAAGACATAAGGGCCAGGATTTTTATTTGCATCACTAGTTTATTCATTTATTTTGGCACTTGTAGAAACAATTATTTTCATAAGCAGAAATGATTTACATGTGTATATACAAAGGATTTAGACAAACATAATAATGACAATGTACTTATACAAAACAATTTATACAATATTTACAACACATCCACACTTTCACTTTGGCCAAACACATTCATCCATCTACAATCATACCACAAAGCAAAAAATACTAAGGACCTGGTGTCAAACAATATATAGTTTCATACAAACTTAAGAGCAATGAATACAAATAATAATCAATGTACTAAGCACCTATACATTAGTAATGATTCTATTTAATACACACTATTTATATACTGCTTTTAATTTTGACACAAGGGCCAAACAAACAAGTCAACGCGTTTCGAAATCCCCAATGCGGATTTCTCCTCAGGACCAATAATCTACAAGAACAAACAAAAATTCAGTAAGAAATACTATCCTAAAAGCTCTTATTAGCAGTGACACCTCAAGTCAACACCTCTGTCCATACCTTCTTAATAGACCAAAACCAATCTTGCTAGGGGATGGTGTGCAGCCGAAACAGCCACTGTGAATGGAGATGAAAGTACAAGCAGTGTGTAGTTAGTCCACAACACACAAACGTTACACAGAAGGCTTGTTATGATCAGTGGGTACAGAACGTGCTTACCTCTGTGGAAGCTCATGTATTAGTTAATCTGGGGAAAAGTAAAAAGGTTCAATCAGGTAAAACTGACTAAGGAGAACTAAAGAGACTGCGCATGTATATTTGAGCGCCCATTCGGCTTACCGGTGTTTTTAGTTGTAAGTGCCACAACAGTTTTTTGTAAGGCGCCCCTTTTAATGCTGGCGTGCCGCTGGAGTTCTAAAATTAAAGAACAGTAGGCGGCCTGGTTAGTCTGAGGAAAGCGTACCGACGTACCAAAGTTCAGAAGCCAGACCGCAAGGGAGATAAGAGCTCTCACCAGAAACTCCGTCTTCCATTACTTGCTCGAAACCGCGTTCAGAGACGTCCCAAGCAGCCGTGTAATTTAGTTGGAAAATCGCGGTGTCACGTGGTCACGATGTTCCGATTGTTGATAAGGAGTTAAAGGAGCAGTGCCGTTGCTCAAGTGTAACTAAAGTTTAATTAAAAAAATCAACACCATTGCATTTATCGTGAAGTATGAACGAATGAACCCAATATATCTATGGTGTTACTCGATCGCAATGGGTGGACCTAAGTTAAAGCACGGTAAAAAGATCGCGATGTGCCGTGTAATTTAATTGGAAAATCGCGGTGTCACGTGGTCACGATGTTCCGATTGTTGATAAGGAGTTAAAGGAGCAGTGCCGTTGGTCAAGTGTAACTAAAGTTTAATTAAAAAAATCAACACCATTGCATTTATCGTGAAGTATGAACGAATGAACCCAATATATCTATGGTGTTACTCGATCGCAATGGGTGGACCTAAGTTAAAGCACGGTAAAAAGATCGCGATGTGCCGATTGTTACTAAAGGTTTAAAGGGGCAATGCAGGTGCTTCTTTGTAACTAAAACTTTATTGAGAGGACAAAAACAATTATATATCCAGATACTCCAGTCCAGGTTCGTTGTAGTGAAAAAGTATATAAACGGAATGTTGCGAGTGCTGTGTGAATTAATGCGGCGGATGCATCTATGCTTATGTAATCAGACACAAGGAGCGGGCTGAGCCCTCCTTGTTAAGTCCCATAGAGCAGGATTCAGGGCTCCATTGCTGACTAATGGTATATAATGGTTGTATTTAATATTCAAGAGTTCTAGTGATCAAGGGGCAGACAGAGATCTGTTGGGCAGATGATGGTACCGGTTTAAAAGGTGACTACATAAGATGCGGTACACTCGTGGGCCCTATCAGTTCATAGGTTGCTTTTCGAATGAGCCATACTTCCTTCCTCTAAAAAGCTGGACAGTGTCTAAGGAAAAAAAGGGGGGAAAGGCTTCAAGTATCAAACCTCAGAATCTCAGAGATTTTGTTGAGTCCTGTGATAGCAGTATTAAATGTCATTATAAGGAGAGCCTCACGTTGATTTAGTCTGCCTTCATTATCCCCTCCGCTTACATCATTCTCAATTTTTGTGATGATGGTCCATCGTAGGTCTTCTTCCTTATGATGATTTGTGATCCAGTGATGAACCAAGGGCGCATTCGGTGTCTCCTTCCTGATCCTGGAATTGTGTTGTGTAATCCAATGTCGGATCTCTTAGGTAGTTTTCCCTCTATACAACTTAGGGCAGGGACATGTGACTCCATAGACCACATTTTTAGTCAGACAGTTTGTAAATGTATTATGTTTCCAATATATTCCATTAAAAACAAATACAGATCCTTCATTTGTTTGCGGACAACAAGAACAATTTCCACACTTGTGGTGACCTTGAATTGGAGGAAGGCCAAGCATGCCTCTCAGAGATGTTTTGGGATCCTGAGGCAAAGATGCTCTAATAATGTGTTGTGCGATACTTCTCTCTTTCCTAAATGCAAAGAGCGGGGGTTCATTAAGCTCAATGCTTATCAGGTCTTTGACCAAGTGCCAATTTTGAGTCACCAACTTATGCAGTGAATTTGCATGGGGACTAAAAGTAGACACGCAAACAATTCTTTTCTGTTCTTGGTGCACTTTCTTCTGAAGCAAAGATTCCCGTGGTATCCACCATACGCGCTTCAAGGTATGCTTCAAGAGTTTTTTTGGGTAACCCCTTGTTGACAATCTCAATAATAATTCATTGGCATGGAAGAAGTATTCCTCCCTGTTTGAGCAATTTCTCCTGATGCGGAGAAACTGCCCAAACTGGATGTTTTCTTTTAGGCTTCTTGGATGGTGACTGTTGAAATGTAAAGCCTTATTCCGGTCAGTGGCTTTTCTGAATAGCGTGGTACCTAAACCACCATCTAAAGCATACACTTTAACATCCAAGAATGTGATAGCCTTATTGGATGAACAATGGCTAAACTTTATATCTTCCATCCTGTGGTTGATCCAAGTCATGAATTCCTCCAATTTCTCTTGTGTGCCTGTCCAAATAATTAATACATCATCAATGTATCGAATATACTTTGTGATGTACTCAGCATAAGGGTTATCGTTATAAATGAATTTGTTTTCATATAACCCCATGAACAAAACGGCTAATTCCGGAGCAAAGGGGCAGCCCATGGCCACCCCTTTGATCTGGAAATAAAAGTCCTTGTCAAACATGAAATAATTCTTTTGGAGAGCAAATTTAGCTAACTGAACGATGAAGGATGTGGGAACTTGTGTAGGCTGTTCTCTTTGATCCAAAGCTTGTTCTTGCGGTATTTAGGTGCATAACGCGGTCACATCCATGGTTACCAATAGCTGTCTTGAATCATCAAAAGAGAATGATGTTATTTGGTTTAAGAAGTCTGTTGTATCCCGCAGATGTGCCGGAACTTTAGCAACAAGCGGTTTAAGGAAGTAGTCGATGTATTTCGAGACAGGTTCAATCAATGATGCACATCCCGAAATAATCGGATGGCCCAGGGGGTTGTTTTGATCCTAATGTAATTTGGGTAGGACATAGAACATAGGTGTTCTTGGATATTTGTTTTGCAAGAATGAAAATTCCTTTGGGCCGAGGATGCCTATATTAAAACCTTCCTGGAGGATCGAAAAGAGTTCCTTTTGGAGATCATCAGTGGGATTTTTGTTGAGCACTCTATAGCATCTTGGATCATCCAATTGGCGTTTAACTTCCTCCTTATATTTATTTGTGTCCCAGAGGACAATTGCACCACCTTTGTCTGCCTCCTTTATTACTGGAGACCGGTCGTTTTTTAAAGAAAAAATAGCGTCCCTTTCTTCTTTCGATATATTGTAATATACATACTGTTTTTTGTTCTCTAAGGCCGTTATCCCTGATAGTAATGTTTTTTCGAATGTGATAACTTCTCTGGGGATTTTGGAGCCAGGTGGATTAAATGAGGACTTGTTGTGGAGGCCTGTTACTTCAGTCGGTGTTTGCACCATTGTATCAGAAAAAAACATTTTGAACCGAATTTTTCTGCAAAATTCCAAAGCTTCTAATTTCATTTTAATGAAGTCAGTAGGTCGCACTGGAACGTAAGATAATCCCTTTCTTAGAATTGCTGTTTCAGGTGTTGTTAAAATTCGGTCTGATAAATTGAATACAGGTGATTGATCTAACTCCGGTAATGCTGATGCCGTGTCCGCATTTCCCATGGTTGGTAGTTTGGGCGGGTGCGGCCTCTGCCTCTCCGTTGGCCTCTGGATAAAAAAGGTTGTGGTTGGTTTTGTTGATTTCCCCTAGCGTTTTGATTTTGATTGCCTCTATTGTCATTTGTTTCCGGCTCTCCTCCAGATGAAGACGAGGATGTATCGGAAAATGTCAAAAACGTATTCCGGGATCTGCCTTGATTTTCCTGAAAGAAGCGTTATTGGTTCAATAGACAACATGTTTGGTGGATAGCTGTTGTCGGTTTTGAATCCAGTCACCACATTTTTTTAAGGTTTTCATTTTTCTGAAACAAAATCTCAAAACTAGAGTTTGTTTCAGAAAAACAAAAAACAAAAAGGGTCATCACTTCTTTTGCTGTCCCTCACTTCTATGCTTTTCCTGGCATAAAGAACAGGAAAAAAGCATTATCATTATATTACTCTTCCTCTGATGTCTCCTACTCTATCAGGTCCTCAGATGCAGCCAATTGGGAATCCGCCGATGGAAATCTTATGGTCCAACAATCTTCAAATGAAGTAAGCAGAGCAGGGGTTTGGCGAATAGGATGTGTCACAGTTTTGCATTTTCCAATTGACTGATATGAATCCAAAGCAAAGTGGCATATATGAACAAAAAAACAAGTTGTCACTCAGATATTTATGTCCATCCCAATGCTAGCAATGCCAGTGGTGATTTAGTGGGGGCAGTGCCCTGAAAGGGTGTATTGCACAGGGAGCGATATTACCTTAAAATGAAGCACTAATATGGGAAACTGCCCAGCTCAATTGGGGATCACCAGGACAGGTGGTTTCAAGGGTACTGGTATAAGGAAAGGGCACATAAAAGGAGAGATTCTGTGAAAGTATAAGAAAGTAGCTAGGGGAGTGGGTTAACTGTAAATTGGAGAGCATAACAAGCAATGTGGAGTACCTGAAAATGTGCAAAGCTAAGAATTATGAAATCAGCATTAGTGGGCTGGAGATAAGGGTATATTTTAAAGGATTGCCTCGTAGTTGCAGACGTTTAAGGGAGTTTAGCAAAAGCTGCATAAGATGTGGGTAAGACTGAAAGTTCTCCACTGTTGGTGCTTGCCACGCTGGAGTGCCTGGGCTGAGTAACAACATTTACTGCAGATTTCCCAAAGCCCCAAGCACCAGCTGCAGGAAGCTCAACCACCATTGCCCAGGAACTCATATGGCATGCTCTATTAGTTCTCTCCTTTGGAGCAACATCTGAGCCCCATGAAGGGCGCCACACTGGCATTGTCAGACTTTCTCTCTACATATAATGATGTTGGCCACACATTTCAGGCAGAGAGGTCAGATCTCTGCGGTCCTGCTTCCTCCTGACAATGTTTGTGGTGTGCATGTCAATGCTCCTCTGAAGCTTCATAACCACGCAATAATGACGGCTCCAGTTTGGGCTTTCAGGAACTCTCTGGAGGCAAACACATTCTACAGTCCCACAACCTCAGAAAACTGCTACTGATCTGGCAGGATGCCCTCGCTGGAAACACTACATATCCTGTTGTGTCCACCATTGGCTCCTTTGAAGTGATGTCACCCTTTTGCTTTGCTATACATTGAAAGTTACACTTCATGAGGGAGAACAAACAATCATTCTCCTACCAAGCCTCCAAAAATAGGAGTACTCAAGTGGAATGATGCAGAGCAAAGAAAAGCATTGTAGCAGGGATTTCTGCTCCTATACAGAACTGTGCATAGAGACTTAGAGCCTCAGTGAATTAGAATGAACCAAAACTCACCTTAGTATCCAAAATCTCCAACCAGACTAGCAATAAGTGTCTCATTGGTACTTACAAAACCCCAATGATTTAGACAACCCAGAACATGGACTTAGAACACCTCAGGTAACGTGGAACGCATGAACACTCTTTCGTTATACTATCATATCTATCCAAAACGAGGAGTCAATGAGGACACGTGCAAGTTTGAAATGATTATCTCTAATGCAGTGTTCTCAAACGCAGTATCTTAGCTAATACAAGCAAACATATTTTAAAGATCAAGGTTATAAGCATAGTTACTATTCCATGAAATACAAAGGGTGAAAGCGTGTTAAAATGCTAAAGGAAACAGGTCTAAATAGATCCTCAGTTTACCCTCCCTAGCTAATATATTATATTATATCTACAGAAGGTCTCTTTGGGTTTAGAAGGGTGGGCCCATACATTTAGGTTCAGTGGAAATGGATCACATCATCTCCTACACCAACAGTCTGCATACGGATATTCATCAAGTGTGTGTCTCCTGCCTTGCGCAGTGCAATATCATTTGCGCCTAAAACCAAAGTTGGCCACAGCTGCATCCATATTATGTCTACTCTGTGCGCTGATCAATCCAAACAATAAGCGCTGTGTTGAGATAACCTTGAAGGCCTCGGCACTAACTGTACAGACATAGCTTACCAAGCAAGACTGATATTATAAGCAAACATGTTATTCTCGTGTAAAGCAAAATACCTAACTAGGCAAAAAGCATTAATAACAAAATGTGTCGTGTGCAGAGGCAGCAGGAAAGGAAAAATGGCGTTTAAAACTCTAACTAAAACATGCAAATTAACACAGTGCAAAGGTGAAACCAATACATAAGACACCCTCCCTTTGATCCAAGCACTGATAGGACAAACATAAAGGGGCAATTTAGGAACGCAGAGTTCAAGTTCGATAGTTCAATCACAAGTCTCTAATTTGCCATTTAGAAAATCGAAGGATATAAAAAAATGCAATAGTCGTAAAAAAACTCAGTATTCGACTTTGATAAAGACAATAGGTAAGCCTATCAAAAACAGATCAGCCATCCAATTTAACAAAGGGAAAGAACATACATGCTCTTCGATTACCGGAGCCTCTTGTACCATCAGAGGAGAACTTGCTGGGTTCTCGAGGAAACTGCGAGCCAAGAAATCTTGCACCGCTGCAAACACATTCCAACGACCCAGAACACCATGCATCGCTGCAAAGGCCATAATCCCTCCATCAGAACAAAGCAATTCAGGAGTAACTAAGGGACTCATAAGCTGATTATAATCCGCTTTGGGAGACACCGTATTGCAGAGTCACAAATCCAGGGCCCATTCGAAATCGCAAAACAGGCTGAACGCATGTAAAGCAGGAAAATCGAAACGATAATCCATACGCTGCACTCAGTGTGGCAAGCGGCAGCGCACCATAGTACTCAAGCATCCGGGCGCGAAGAAGCCCTAGCCGAGACAGCCCGTCTTGTAACACAGGAAGTGAATCCATTTTGAAATAGACAGAACAGCAATAGTACGTCAGCAGCAAGAGCCAGTAGCAAGGGAAATCCACCAAACAGGCTGGAGAAAATAGAATGGAAGAATGCTGGAATGACTCTGAAAATATTTTGGAAGGAAGTCACAAAGCCACTGCTTACAACTTTAAAAAAGTGAGCCAGCCCCGAAGTGTAGGACGCATTGAAGATTGTATGAATTAATACACCGAAGTGCAAGGGCAGATCAGTATTTAATAAGGTATGTACTTCTGTGCGGGTGTTAGCTACGTGAAGGACAAATGTTTCACGAGCCGATGTGAGGGCAACTTCTTTCTGGGACAATAGAGCTCTTATGCGACTCATCTTATTGCACTCTGCTCTCAAAGTCGGAATCTTAGGCCAGATGAAAACATCAAGTTTCCCATGCGGGGGTGGATACCTTACATATACATACATTAAATTAGCCTGATCTATAGCCCTAAGGCGGGTAGCAGCCTGAACCTAGGAAGCTTTCCAGATTTCATTATAAACCGCATATATCCATCTTTTTGATCAACCATTAGCCGGGCCTTTAATAAAATCATTGAGATCAACATCATCAGTCAGTTTAGATAAATGCAGTTTAACTGACTCCAAGGTAGAATGTCTGAGCCAGTTCTGACACAATTTGCCAACAGAATAGGTAGTTACAGAATGGCCACTTTCAAAACGGGCATCTACCCTGACCTGTGTAAAGCCATGAGCTAAACCCAGAAAACAATGCTGGCATGAATCAGCACTTCTGTGCCAGAGCAGCCAGCCTTCGGGATCAAAACTGGATATGTTTAAGGAAGAATTCAATAAAAGAGTTTGTAACTCTCTCATGGAAAATTTAGTAAAATTACCCCAACCGGAACATTTCTCTAAATCAGGAAAGGAAGGAGCATTCAATCTTTTAGGAGTAGCCAATTCAAAGCATGTTGTTTGAGAAATAGTAGAATTCAAAAACAACATATGGTTCGGGGTGAGGCATGCACGGTGCAAAGCCTCAGTGCCTTGCACTTGCCAGCTTTTAAAAACCCAAACTGATTTAAGGTCAATTGAATCCTTCCACAACTCATAGACCCCAACTGCCAACTGGTCTAGAAAGGACTTCGAATACAATAATTTAGTATCGGTAAGTCTAACTTTGGATATGGATTTATAACCCATTGTAAAATAAAAGGCATTAGGATTAGATTGATTAAAATCTGTAAAGTAAGTGAACCTTTTCAAAATGATAGCAGAACTGTCTTGTATTGGAGCTGGACAGTGTTCCCACTGGGTGTAATATACAGTGAGTCTCCTGGTATTAGCCTTATGCAGGTAGTGATTGCCAAAATGTTGATAACAATACAAATCACCGTAATTAGCAGACTCCAAGTACAAATCTTCAGCATCAAAGGCAGCATAATATTTCAAATCAGAGAACAATGATTCAACGGCCTGGACATCCCAATCATCAGAACGTATATTGTGTTTAACCACATCCCCCATTGACACTCTAAGCACATTGGGGACATTTATAACCTCAGTGGGCCCATGAATTTGAAATCAAACGCATCCCATACAATCCCATCTAGGACAGGCCATGCTGTGATGTTAACAAAAGCTAAGTCTCTCTGCACTCTGTGCGATGAGGAATGGGGAGCCAAAGTTCCATTGATATGTCGAATGTCAGTTCTCTCCCCGACATAGTGTCCATTGACGAGACTGAAAAAATAAAATACAAAACCAATTGTCATAAAAAGGTAAATCCAAATACCACACCAACCTCCGTAAAATCCTGTACCGGCACTGGCCGATCATCCGAAGCGACACCAGTATAGGCGCCACCTGTGCCAAACTACCGCAACTAACATTTAGGCGGGCTAAATCAATGAGGGTCAACAATGCGCCAACACAGGACAGAGGGGGGAATTGGCTTAAAGCACAGGTAGGATTCTTCAAGTGCACAAAATGCAAAGCTTGCAAACATGCAACCATCACAAAAGCAGTGAACACACCACTCAGGAAAAGCCCACTCCTGATAAAAGATCACTACAACTGCAAAATAGACTTTGCAGTGTATGTATTACTCTGCACATGCGACAAACTGTACGTGGGGAGCACACTGCACCCTGTCCATGTGAGAATCCTGCAACACTTAAGAGCCATTTCAAACGATGATCCCTCATACCCGGTCGCACGTCACATAAACATGTACCACAAAGGCAAAGCGGAGGAACTTAGGGGCAGATTTATGTTGCCGGACGCATCTCTGCAAATCGGCAGTGATGCGCCAGGAAAGATATGGCACGCAAGTTTATCCTTGCGCCACCCATGACGCAGGAATAAACAAATGCGTGCCGTATCTAGGGCGTAAAGTTGGCGCAGTGCTGAAGTTGTGTTGCGTGCGGCACGCAACTCTAGCACTATTCCAACTTGCCCTATCTCTAACGTGGTGCGTCAAACCTTACGCCTGCTTCAAGCAGGCGCAGGGTTTTGACGCATCAGTGTTGGGAAAGTGACTCAGTGAAATCTTGTAGATTTCACGGAGTCACTTTTCAGGGGCGTTCCTGCGACGGAACGCCCCTCCTGCGTGGAAACGCCCACATGAAACCTGACGCAGGTTTCATGTGGCGCAGGGCCTTACACCGTGACGCATCTCCATAGATGTGTCACGATGTAAGTATGTCGCAACGTGGCGCAGGGTTAACGCCGCCGCTGCGTCACAGAAGTGACGCAACTGCGGCGCAAAAGTGCCGCAAGACCGACATAAATCTGCCCCTTAGTTACTTTGTCATTGACAGTGTCAAAAAACACCCCAGAGGAGGCAACCGATTGTTGACACTCAGGAGACTGGAATCTAAATATATAATCATGCTAAACAGTAAGATACCAAATGGGCTCAATGCAGATGAAGCGCTGAACGTCCATCTCTAGATCATCCCCATGTAATATCTAAACAATGAAAACCTCCTCGTGCTCCAGATAATTGACCCCACCCCTCTATTGAACATCTTCACTCACCATCCTTTGTAAATACACACACAATCACATCAGGCACACGCAAGGCCAAAACCGCACATAGTAACAGGCAGTACAGACACAACATTCACAACGACTTTATGAACTACACGGCATCTCCCACATGCATCTGCACACATAGTTGGATTTTCACACATTGCCACCCCGCCAAACAAACATTCAATGTGTGATCAAACAAACATATAAAATGAGCAGAAGCACCATTAATTGCAAACCGATTATGATTACTCGCGAATATGGAGTGCCAGAATATTAATTATTTTTAGATGTCTATTTACTGCCTTAAGTGAATTAACTTTTGAAATTTTATTTGGATGACTTGCATTTCTTTGTCACTAACTCTACTATGTCCATCACTTACCTGTCCATCACCATGACAACTCGTGATTTTTTTTATTTTTTGCCAACTTTTTTCTTTGTGTCACGTGTAATAATGACCACTATATAAAGGCTTTTCATTTGGGTGAAGGTGGATTTAGTGACCAAGGCGGCTGTGACCGCCAAAACGCGTCTAAATCGTATGGAATAAAGAACTATCCTTGTAAATCCTCTCACGGAGTCGGTGCCTGCTTTGTATGTTGGTAAACAGGATTGGCTGAATATATTTTTATTTATATATATATACCGTTTAATTGCAGAAGCAGCAGTTGCAATGTAGCGCAGATCTGTGCCAAAGTTCAAAGGCCTGACACTTTTCATGCACTGCTTGCATTTCTTCAGAGGACAAAAATTAATTACAAAGTAAAGCAGCCGGCACCACTAAATAACTGACACCACCTGCCGAAGTGGGCGTTGGCTTACGCTAAGCCTGGTGGTCATTGTAGTGCTGTAATATTCCTCGAGTGAGGTGCTTACGTGATGTAACACATTTGAAAAAATAAAATTCCAAGTGGGTCTGGAAACAGTCTTGCTGAGTTAACACTGCCCTTGAAACTTCCACACAACGACCTCACTGTCCTTTTTGCAGCTCGTCGCTTGACAGCAGCATCGGTCCACACTTCTGAGGCAGGGCATCTCCCACAACCTGGACCAGCAGTTTTTAATCCACAACAAAGTTTTCACTCATTTAGGCATAAATATCGTTTAAATGCAGAAGCAGCAGTTCCAATGTAATGAACATCTGTGCCAAAGTTCAAAGGCCTGATGCGTTTCATGCACTGCTCCCATTTCTTCAGAGGCCAAATATTCATTACAACGTAAAGCAGCCGGCACCACTAAATAACTGACACCACCTGCCCCAGGTAGCGTTGGCTTACGCTAAGCCTGGTGGTCATTGTAGTGCTGTAAATATATATATATATATATATATATATATAGTGTCTTGAATGAATTTTAATGGCAATATAAATATTTATAATTATTTATTGGCTTTTAACTTTTGTACTTTTTTAGGAAGTTCATTTAGCCGTTGCCATGAATTTGTACAACGAAATTCAATTTAATTCAATTACTGAGGTTTTACAAGTTGTTATTGTCAAAATGTATTTTACTGCAATTATGAATAGACATTTTAACTACTTGTATTTTGTATGTGTAATACTCGCATTTATGCTGCAATACAATACCTGTAATCTCTTGGAAAGTTTAGTATTTTCTTGCTTTCCATACCATGTGATGGCACTTTTGCACTTTAAAAGGGTGGTCAGCCCTCGTGACGTTGTCATGTGATCAAGGCTATCTCTAGCCGAAACGCGTCATGGCGGACTGGTGCTGGGTTAACATTTGAATAAAAAGAAAAATTTGCACCTTCCTGGGTCTCGCTGGTTCCTGTTTGTCGGTGTGGCTGAACGCGCTGCGCTACCTGCTCTGGGAACTTGGACATACCTTATATATATATATATATATATATATTATATATATATATATATATATATATATATATATATATATATATATATATATATATATATATATATATATATATATATATATATTTATTTTTCACAGCGAAATAATCGGCAGCACTCATTGGTGGTAGGATATCTGATTTTTTACAAATTATTTGTGCACAAACCACAGACGTGTTTCGCCAGTCACCTTTGTCAATGGCTACTGAGTAATCAGTAATAAATCAGATATCCGATCTCCGTGAGTTCTGAAAGCTATTCTAGAGAAAAGTATTCAATTGTGGCTCACCCCCGAAGGGGCAGCACCCATTCGTCTCTGGGGTGGCATGGATGACTTTTTATACATATATATATATACATATATATATATATATATATATATATATATATATATATATATATATAAATATATATATACACACATATATATATATATATATATATATATATATATATATATATATATATATATATATATATATATATATATTATATAAATATATATTATATATACACATATATTTATATATATATACGTATACGTATATATATTCACTAAGAAAAACTAAGGTTACTAAGGTTATAGGGACGTTATAGTTAGGGTCAGATTCAGCGAAATTCAGCCTTTGTTATCTATTACTCGCGCCCTCACAGTGCACTGTTTATGACCTCACATATTACATCACTCATGACATGATCAGTAACATCACTCATGACATCACTGATGGAATCTCAAATTACATCACTCATGACATCACAGATGACATCTCAAATGATATCACTGATGGATATCATCACACATTTCTGACACACCTACTCCCACAACTATAAAATCTTTCATACACCCACTGCCACTGCCACACAACCATTCACAAACCCATTCACAGAGCCATACAGGTACTTACACACCTGCTCATTGATTCATAGATATACACACACATCCATTTGCTCACCCAAACTGCTACTCAGACACCCACTCACTCACTAATACAGCCCGTGACATATCCACTTGAACACCCATACAGGCACTCACACATTGAGTGAGTCACCAATAGAACTACTCACACACCTAGACACTCACCCAAACCGTTACACACAGTGGGCTCGATTCATAGAAATAACTTAAGACAAAATGCTAAACTTACTACCATTTACTCATTTTGGTATTCACAGAAAACACTTACTCATTTTGGTATTCACAGAAGCCCCTTACTCACTTACTGTCCAGAGCCTACCCTAAGGGTTTTTGGTATTCACTGAAAGCACTTACTCGTTGATGAGTAAGTGCCTTCTGTGAATACCAAAATGAGTAAGTGCCTTCTGTGAATACCAAAATGGTAGTAAGTTTAGGATTTTGTCTAAAGTTAGTTCTGTGAATCTGGCCCACTGTGTGTAATTGTTTAGGTGAGTGTCTAGGTGTGTGAGTAGTTAGGTGAATTGGGCCCACACCCACTTATTTACTCATGCAAATGTTAACACGTACTCACTCACACATAAAGCCACTGACAGAAGCATGTTCTCATCCAAATAGCTGCTCTCACATTCACTCACGCACAGTCCTATCATTCAGTTACTCACCCATACTGACACATGCACTCAATCACCTATACAGCCATACAGACAATCACTCACCCATACAGCTTCTCACACAGGCACACACAACCCCATACAGCCACTGACGTACCCACTCTCTCATCCATACAGGCAGTCACACACCTCCTCACCCACACATATAGACACCCAGACAACCATAGAGGTATTCAGACAACCAACCAATCACCCATGTAGCTATTCATGTATCCACTAAAACACTCATATGCCTTATTACATTTCTACTGACAGACAGATACACACATTTACACAACCAGTCTCTCACCTAAACATTCACTGAGTCACCTAATCACTCACTTATCGAGTCAGTCATGCACCCACTGAGTCATCTATGCAGACACTCATACTCCCACTGATTTACCATACACCTTGGTATATATATTTAACACTCATAAACTTTTAAAAACACTGTTAGAAATGGGATCTCTGGATGGCAAAGGCTTGCGCCAAAGCCAGACAGAGACCTCCACTCTAGTCAGGGCAAGGGAGTTACACGCCAAAGATAACCCCTGCTCCCCCCCTTGGTAGCTTGGCACGAGCAGTCAGGCTTATCCCGGAGGCCATGTGTAAAGCATTTGCGCACGCACACAGCAACAACATCGCTGGCACACTACAAAAGGCACTCTACACAAGGTTATATCAAAAATAGTGTTTGTATTCTCAAAACATCAGCGTCCGCATTCGTGCGTGAATGCGGACGCTGATTTTTCTGCTGGCCACCATGCCATAACATGTTCAAACAAGCTTCTTTCCAGAAATGAAAGGAATTTGAATTGATGTTTCTTGCTGTACCATATCACAATAAGTGTAACACATTACAATTGACTAAACGTTGAACTTTCTTGAGCCCTGAAGAAGTCTCAAATGAGAGACGAAACGGTTTGGCTAAGAGTATTTCACTTATGTACTTGGATTTTTATGTTTGGATCAACCAATAAAGAATTTAATTGGACCAACATTGGATTCTAGCCCTGCTTTTTACATCACTTTGCTCTTGGACTGATTCAATGTGTAAGGAATGCTATGTTATTTTTGATGGGTGCTGATTCCTAAAGGTTTTGTATTTGTGGTTTGGGCTTTTGCCCAATTGAGAGTAAATAGGGTTGTGCTCCCTGGTTTTCTGAGCATCATCACAAGACTAGTAAGCCACTTTAGTAACAGGTGCAGTAGTTTGCCTCGACCCTTCGGTGTTACTCAGGTAACTATAATGGCTGATTTTCTCTGGTTTTGTATGAGTAAAATCTGACCATAATTATAACGTCCCTGTAACCTTTGTTTTTTTTTTACTGGCAGTCACATTTGCAGAGTGGTGGAGAAAGGGGGCCGGGCCTCCGACCAGCTCTCAGGAATCCTGAGCTGTTGGACTTACAGGAGGGACCAGGAGGGCTTCTTAGCCCCCAGTGTCCCTCTGGAGCCAAGGGGACTTCATGCCCCAACTGCTAGTTCACCAGAAGGCACATTCGCTGAGTGGTGGAGAAAGGGAGTGTGGCCTCTGACAACTTCTCAGCAATCCTGTTGTATGGGACTTACTGGAGGTAACATGAGGGGCAGGTGGCCCACAAAGAAGTCCTTAGGGGCCAACTACTTCTTCTATTACCTCAAGTAAGTTCCATACAGCAGGATTGCTGAGATCTGATAGTAGGGCATGCCCCCTTTCTCTACCAGTCTGCAAACGTGCTTCCTGGTGCACTTCTTCTAGGAAGGTTAAAGTCCCCTTGCCAATTGAGAGTTCTTGCGGGTCAACAACCCCTCCAGTTTCCTCCAGCAAGTCCCACACGGTGGGTTTGCTGGGAGGTTTTTGGTGGCCATGCCCCCTTTCTCCACTACTCTGCAAACGTGCTTCCTGGCGCACTACTAGTTGGGTGGTCATGTTCCCATAGCTCTTGAAGGTTCTTGGGGGCCAACTAGCCCTCCTGTTACCTCCAGTGAGACCCGCAGAGCTGAATTGCTATGAGGTGGTCAGAGGCCAAGCCCCTTTTCTCCATCACTCTACAAACACACCTCCTAGCGCACAACTGGTTGGGGGAAATAGTCCACTTTATTCCTGAGGCCCTCAGGAGTATAGAGGAATTCATTCCCCAGCCAGAAGCACTCCAGGAGGTGCGTTTCTAGAGTGGTAGAGAATAGAGAAAGGGGGCGTAGCCTTCAAGCCCTCTCAGCAATCCGGCTGTCTGAGACTTACTGGACGTAACAAGAGGGCTTGTTAGCCCCCAAAGGCGATCAGCATTCAAGGGGATTTAATTCCCCAAATACCGCTGCACCAGGAGGCACCTTTGCAAAAAGGTGGTAAAGGGAGCATGCACTCCAGCGACTTGTTGGGTCCCAGCCTTTTCCTTTTTTAAAAAAATGAATAAAGGAAGTGTGGCTGTGAGGTTCCCCTTACCTAGGCCAATTTTGACCCCAAGGACCCCATCCACCGGGGCCTGCCCTTTACTTATTTATTTTTAAAGAGAAGGGGCATTTGGTCCCCGTTCCCAGACCTATTTCGGCCCTCAGGACCACATCCCCCAGGGCAGGCCTTTATTTATTTATTAAAAAGGAGGGTGCCACGCACCCCCCCTCCCCAGGCCTATTTTGGCCCCGGGAACCCATCCCCCATGGCAGGGCCTTCCCCTTTTTATTAAATGGGGAGGGGCACCAGTGCGGCCCTCTTCCCTAGAGCGATATTGCCCCAGGAACTCCATCCCCAGGGGTATGGGCTCTTGTTGGGGACTGTTGAGGAGCCTCAAGACCCCCGTGGTCCCTGCCTGACATAGGGAGCTACAAGCATTTTTACTGCTCTCGCTTCCATGAAGCAGAGCAGAGTTTGCTAAGGCTCTGGCTATGCTAAGGGAGCAGTGCTTTCACCAAACCATAGCAAACTGCAATGTCCCGGTGGTGGGCACACTGGGATATTGCTGGAGCCGGCCCTGGAGGGGTGGCAGTCCCCAGGGCCATTGGAGGCTCCCGGAGGGGGCGGTGCCCCCTTTCACATCATCTGTATAGCCCTGGGGAGGTGGTGTTTCCTAGGGCCGGGGGTCAGTAGCGGACCCCCGTCATTTCTTTATTTATGCCCCGGGAAGGTGGCAATCCATGGAGCTACTGGTGGGCCGCATGCCCGCCCTGTTATTCAGTTTATGAGCCCTGGGGAAGTGGCGGTATCCGGGGCTGCGTGGGGGCTGGACCTTCCCACCCATTTTCATTAAATATAGCACTGGGGACGAGGCGGGTAGTGGGGGCACATGGCTCCCTGCAGTCCAGTATATTTTCCCGGGGGAGGTCCCTCCATGCATTTTAATTTACTTTAGCCCAGGGAGGTGACCGTCCCTGGGGCTGCGGTGGGGTCATCCCCCCTCATTTTAATCAATTAGCCCTGGGATTATGGCAGTCCCTGGAGCTGCAAGGGCCTGTGCAGGTCCCAGCATTATTATTTCTAATTGCGGCTAGGACCTGGCCTATCCAGGAGCTTAATATAATAAAGCATGGCAATCCGCCCTTTGTTTTTTTTAAATATTCAGTGGGATTCGCAGATCCACTGCAACTCTTGCCAAATTTTAAAAATGCTTTTTGGGCCCTAGGATGTACCAGTGTTTGTACCCTGCCCCTAAGTTTTTTCTTCAAACTCAGTTCAACCGAGTCACAAGATGGCTGCCAACACTTCCTGGTTTGAAGTGTTGGCAGCCAATCAGATCTCAGGCATGAGATCGGAAGGGGTCGCGGATCCACTGCGGCCACAGTTGTATATGTGAGAAATCTTTACATTTCTCAGGAATTACTGAACGGATTTACACCATCTAACAAACAAAGAGCTTTCTGAACCAAGAGCTACCTTTTTGCTAATTTGGTGTAGTCCAGTTCAGCAATTCTGGTTGAAGCTGTGTCTATAGTTTCCTATGGACATTAGCATGGAGAAAAAAGCGTTTTGGGACACCCCATTTTTCTCAGTTCAACCTCATATTTACAAGAGAGGAGCTGACACCAGAGTTATTGGCAAACCAAAAATAGCTTTTTAATAGAAATCAGGTCCTAACTATAACTGGCTACTGGCGACCGAGTAGGCAAGATATATATTTATGCATACCCTGACCCCCGTAGGCCTGGTGGCCTCTTTATGCATGCCCCTTCCCCCCCCACGCCCCCGGGCACCTTTGCCCCAAAGGTCCCCATCCCCCATATCCCAGCTGCTAAATAGAAAGGGGGAGATGGGTCATGCAGCACCCTATCACCAAGTCGATTTTGCCCCATCGACTCCATCACCTGGGGCCCTATTTAGAGTTGTAGTGGGCATACAGCCCCCCCCCCCCTTGCACTGATTTCAGACCTGGGGATCCCATCTCCTGGGGCCTCTCCGTACTTAACCTACACAACGGCAAACCCGACTACTTGAACTACTACCTGGACATCCATCAACCTACCAGACACCTCCACTTCGTGTCCCTTTCTCTAACACCTCATCCCGCATCAGACATAGAGGATGCAGAGGTCGCTCCTTCTCCCACCTAGCAGAGAAAACATGAATGAGCTACCCTTTCATCTACAGACCTCCCCATCTCTTCCAGGGTTCCGAAAATCCCTGACGTCCTGGATATTTGGCCCCTCAACTGGACCCTGCCTCCACCGGGATACCCTCAGGGGCGAGAAGTAGCACACTATACATCTATTGAGTGATTGATGTATTAATTGATTGATTGATTGATAAAGGAACAATTGCTTTTCTCACAGCTTGTTACAAGTGATTGAACAGTACAAGTTTAGTTGATGGCTTAATAGTCATTAAAAAAGTATCACTTAGTCTATTTGCTTTTTCTCTACATCAATCTTGCAGTAATAGACAGCAGATGTGCTTTGGAATCTCCAGTAGCTGGGGCTGTCTTTTAGCTCAGTTTATGCATTTAATCAGCATCCAGTATGCCAAATAGTTTTTGCTTTATGAGCTCAATTTGTAGATTTCCGCTCAAATTTTGCAGTGAACTAAATAGGCTATTCCGTTAACTTAGACTTCATTGTCTTGGTCTGCTTCGATGTCCAAATTCTGTTTAATCAAGAGGAGAGTATAGTATTTAATGGTGTCTTTGTACATTTTCATCTTCTCACTGATTATTTTTCCCAGAGACTTAAGTTCAGTTATTGCCATCTATTGGGATCCAGACAGGCTGCAGCTATAACAACATGCAACAACACCTAGGGGCAGATTTACAAGCCCCTTGCGCCTCATTTACGCCACCATTGCGTCACTTTTGTGACGCAGCGGCAGCGCAAATCCTGCTCCATGGTACGGGGGTACTTACAATGTGACACATCTGGGAGATGCATCACGTTTTAATGCCCTGCGCCACATGTAGGTGTTCCTGTGCAGGGGGGGGGGGGGCCTCCTAAAGGTGGCTGAGTGAAATCTCCAAGATTTCACTCAGTCACTTTTAGGCCCATGCTGCGTCAAAACCCTGCGCCTGCATGAAGCAGGTGTAAGGATTGACGCAGCATTAACTAGATAGGGCCCCCAGAGCATTGATGGAGCTGCGTCGCGCTTGCGACGCAACTCCAGCAATGCGCCACCTTTAGGGCACAGATGCGTCATGCATCTGTGCCGTTCTTGCCTATTGGTGCGCCACATTGTAAATGCGGTGCATCAATGGTGGCGGAGTCATGGCGCACAATAAGTGGCACATCCCTGCTGATATGCAGGGATGCGCCACTTATTGTAAATCTGCCCCCTAGTCTTTAAAAGGATATCAAAATAGTTCAGCAAATCAGAACATTGACTTCCACCAAGTTTTCCCATAACTGTATTGAATTTTAGGTTAAAAACAACATAAACATTGATTTACGCCAGGCAATAGCCTCAGCAGTATTCTAGGAGTCAGGTGTGCTTACCACACAACATGGTAGGATAGCAAAGCACAGGCAATGCCGTTGGGTATGGCTATACCTGAAATTGCTCCTTCATTGATTAGTAAGATAGCCTAGTCACTCTTCATGAAAGAGGCACTTTCAGGTTTTAACCAGACTTACTGACTTTAGCAATGCTTGTTCTAATTGTAATTGGCACTGTTTTCGCAGATGTATTCATTTATCAACAGTCACACACTTGAAAACAGTGTATTCAGATGGCTGGGTAAATGAAAATAAACAATATGATGTAACAGCAAGCATGATCAGTGTCAAGTGCAAAACGTGTTGTGTTTATAGCTTTCCAGAAGAACTGCAGTTCACATTTGTAACAGAACAAGCGTACTGCATCAGATGAAAAATCCCCAATTGTTGCCGACTAGAACTTCGGATGTATATTTAAAAACGAAAACAAATTAGGTTCTATTGTTGCTATCCACAAAACCTTCCCAACAGGCAAAGCATTGATTTCATAGCTTTTTACCTAAGAAACCTTTCAAGATCTTCTCTGCTGCAGCGGGACCAGGAAACATCTCCAAGGTTTTGTCCCTTTATCCATTCCCCAGACATGATGTGAAGACCATCAGCGCAGGATGGGTTATCATTGTCATGATTGATTCCCATGCTAAAATTATAAAAGAGGAGAACATGAGAACATGGATCGTGCATGCTATCGGGTCACAAACGAGCACACAGTTTGATCAAAGAGCAAAGGCTGAAACTATAACAACAGTAAGCTGAAGCATGATGCTGATTCTATATATTTTGAGATGATTCAATGTATAGCATGACCCTGTCTTTTAAGTATTGTTTTTCTTGTTCTAAAGAATGAAATTGTAGGTAGTGGAAATGAACATGCGTTTAAGGATCGGCCCCAACACATCTTAAATGGTAATATTCAGGGAATATTCGTGTATAAGTATTAGAAATTAAAAGGATTTTACCCTCTGCGCATTTTTACACTTGTAGTACTACTTTCCATAATTATAAATTGTGACTAGGTCCTTAATGCTTTCAAGCTGAAATGGGTTTTAGTCTGGCCTGCCTTTATTCATATTCTTTGTGCAGATTAAATGAGTTTATTCCAAAATCAATAATGACGACAAGAAACCCTCCAGGAATTACTTGTAAAACAGGGATGCAATTTCTGCCTACTTTGTGATACTAGCTTCAATCCCTTTAAGCAAATAAGGGGCATATTATCAAGAACAGCGATAAAATGATCGCTGCTTTAACGGCAGACAACTGCTGCTAAAGCGTGATAATATGCCATGGAGAATTCCAATAGAAGCCCTTGTTCACACGAGAACATGGACTTCTATTGGAATTCTCAAGAGCATATTATCAAGCCCATTATCGCCTCAGTTTTCTGCCGCTGAAGGGGCGATAATTTTTAACGCCGTTCTTGATAATATGTTCCCAAGTACTTAACCATCTTTCAGAGATGTCATCATAGAATTCTGATCACACATTTCATACCCAAAACGTAAAATTAGTTTAAAGATCTGAAACAATTTTAATATGTTTGGTTTGAGCAAGACTCTAGGAGCAGTCAAATACTTTAATCAATTGATCAAATAGAGACATGAAAACTATCAAAGTAAACTATCTACAAATTTATGCCAGGGATAAAAGTCATAATAAAAAGTGATTAATTTAAAGCAATTTAGCTCTAGTGTTGAATCAGGGTACAACAGACTAATTGATGTTAATAGAAACAGCCAAGGACAGGAAAAAAAGAAATGAAATGCTGGCAATGCAAATTCAATTTTAACTTATTAAATTAAGACTCACACTTGCAAAGGTTAGCTGCAGAGTTAAAATTAAACCACATTTACTTTTTCCTCACAAATACAGTCAGTCTTAATTCAAATAGTATGTATTTAAAATGACGCATAAAGCTAATCTCTCACTGCAACGATAATTATATGAAAAAAGGAAATCCGAAATTAAAGCTAAAAGGAAATATAAACTTTATTTATTGAAGTTAAAACGTGGAAATATAGGGATGAGCGAAATATGCTACTAAGTAATTATGTGGAATTTTAGCAACATTTAGCAAAATAGACATAATAAAGCAAAATGCAGATCTGATAAATCTATATTTTATTTTAATATGAAATGGATCCTCATGTCCACCTCAGATAAGAGGATACATTGTGAGTAAAAAATACATAGGTGCAATGAAAAACAAGCTGTTTGCTGTCTAGTTGTTCACCTTGTTCCCGTGCGCTGAGGCTACGCTTTTACCATAAGGGATGCATAATATGGAATGTGGCACAATAGCATATTTACAAGAATTTTGCATAATAAGAGTAATATGACATTACTGCATTATGCAAGACTCCACCAGATAACAGAAATGTAGTTTGGGCTCAGAAAATATGCATTAACCACTTTAGCAAAAAAAAAAAAGAACACCTATTCAAAGACCAACATGAAAGAGAAAACAAGCATCTGCAATGTAATAGGTCTCACATTTGCGAGAGTTTAAGATATTGGCATTGTAAATGACAGTGCCTTTTATTTATCTGTTTTGATAATTAACACATAAATAAAAGGCATTGTCATTAACTATGTCAATAGCTCAAACTCTTGTAAATACAAGACCTATTGTATTTCAAAGAAGCGGCTGCCATTGTCCCGGGCTGCATGGAAAGTGAAAGCGCGATGCAGGAAAGCATGTCAAAACTCATTAAAGAAAATAGTGCTTAAAGACTAAATAAGACGTACCATGTAACAACCAAATTAAAAGGGCCAGTCCTCATGGGAGGTTACAAATGAAGAAAAGGTGGGACTAAGGAGGGACTAGCAAGCCTATTAACAAATCAGAAGCCAGCATTTACAAAGAACAATGTCACAAGCCAATGATAAACATGGGCGGAGAGTCGGGTGGGCTTCAAGTCCATACTCGAATACAGCATGCCTCACAGAGCAGCACATGCGCTGCCCAGGCTTGACCTAAAAATAGAAAGTACAGACAAGGCTACATTTTATGAGATTAGCAGCACTTAAATGATCCTAAATCTCAAGCTTGGCTCGATCCACAAACATATATGAAATCTGTGCACCGTTGTTTTCCATTTTTGATTTTTATCAACTGATAAGGGGCATTTGAGATAATTTGCTCTGAAAACATAGCGCTAGGATTAGTGTGGCGCATTTACCCCTCTTACTGCCCACCTGAATGTAATGCACCTAACATCAAGTTCTAACTTAGGGGTCAATTAGGATGGCGGATGGATCGCCACCGCCATGCAGGCGGTGGCGATCCGTCCGTCATCCTTGTCCGTCCGCCACCTATTTTCCCCCTCCATATTACAATGGCGGGGGACCGTGGCGGAGGAGAAGACCGTCCGCTGCTTTCCTTGCGACCGCGGCGGAAAAGGTCTAATATGGTGGCTTTGTCTCTCAGACACTGCCAGCCATATTAGGATGGCCGGATGCAGATGCCTTTCCGTGGCTGCAATGACGCCACGGAAAGGCATACAGGCTTTGCTGTGAAGGGGGGAGGGGCACATGGGGGGTACCTATGGTACCCCCTGCAATTCACAGTACAACATGGCAGGCACCGTGCGGTGCCTGTCATGTTGTACTGTGAAATGCACAACATGCATTTTTGACATTGCGGCGGACGGTGCTTTCAGCACCGTCGGCCGCAATGTTAAAAATGCGCGATGCACCCGCCACTGTGGTGGGTGCATCCTAATTCGGGGCACTGTACCTCCGCCTTTGTGGCGGACGGTCCCTGCCCCAGACAGGATGGCGGGCGGACTTTGACCGTCCGCCATCCTAATCGACCCCTTAGTTTGATTTCTTTTACAAACACTTGCTAAAATAGGGAGCCCGATGCCTTTTGTTCTTTTTACATAATTTAGCAAAATCAAATCTAAATCAATATCTGAGAGCATCTTACATTAAAGTTTGTTCTGGAATGCGCAAGTGCATTTGTGTAAACCCATACCTAGCTTAATGCATATTATGTTACTTATTAAGCACACTTTAGCACTTGATTAGGACCTGCAGTGCTGCAGATTGTTGGCAGGGATCTACAGTGGAGAAGAGAAATGGAGGCCATGTGAGCAGTGCCTTCCCCTCTGCTTCGCTCCAGCTTAATTTGCATTTGTGTGAGATAGAGAGCAGATGAATCCTTTCAGGATGAGCAAGTTCTGCGTCAGGCACATCGAGACACAGATTTGGTCACGCTGGGTATGCTCAGACGTGAGTCCCAGGCTCTCCACATCACTGGAGTCAAGCTGTCAGGCTGAAGAAGGCTGATAGCCAGAAACTGGTCCTTGGATGCTTGATTCCAGTCTAGGAAAGACATGGCTTGGTAGTTCGGGCTGGACTGTTCCCATGAGGCTCAGGGTCAAGGCTGATTTGCATATAGCCATTGTCTGACCTAGGGTGGTGTGGAGTGCAAAAAAACGATGGATTTCGGCCCAGATCTTTGCACTGGGGTGAATGTAAGACATTGTTCTGCATTCTGTCCATCAATTGTGTTTTTTGCAATGTTCACAAGTCTGGACACCAGACCTCCATAGTGGAGTATTTTGTATCAGCAGGAGGGGCAAAGCAGCCCCCAGATGAGCAGGTTTCTAGGGAGAGCCACATCAGCTTGGGGGACAACACCGACACTGTCTCCAGAGGCGGGGTCAATGAAATGGCTGAAAGCATGGTATCGGTTGCAGGGACGGGAAAGGAAAAAAACAAAAGGGCTGCCTAACCCAGCAACTCGGCAGCTCACTGGCAGTGAACAACCCCCTGGCCAATTAGCGTTTTCGCCTGATTATGAAAGGGTGTAGCACAGCAGCTTAACTTTTGGGGCAGCTCTAGTGAAGGTCATGTTCTTTGGTGTACCAACGGTTCACACCACCCCACTTCATCTCATGACATGAATTCAACTGCCCTCAAAGCTGAAGCTAATGTGGAGTATTATAATCAGAGCTATGTAGGTCTAACTATGATATCTGAAAATACCAGCAGATGGTCACTTGACCTAACAAGAAGATTGATGTCTAATCTCCCTGAAGTAAGAGAAGCCTGAGATGAAAGGGATCCTCTTTTAATGATTAAACCCAGCATCAAGCATATATGAACATTAATAAATAGTGCTGGAGATTTTAAGATGCCTGATGAATCTGCATATCCAGGGGAGAGATTCTTCTTGCTGACTGATGGATCAGATACTTCTAGTTTAGAGGATCTTTGAGAGGCAACTTGCTCATATGCTCTAGACGGTAGCCCGAGCAGTTTCTCAGAGGATCCGTGCTCCATGATGAAGAGAGCAAAATGGAACAGGAGAGTAAATAACAAAACTCAAAAGTCAATTAGAGAAATGTGCAAGAAATTGTTAGCCCCTGCACTAAAGTTGGAGTATTCTACAACACAGCAAGTTTATGTTGGGCCTCATAATTAGGCCTGGGCGGTAAATTCCGTTCTACTCGCGGAATTTGCGGAATTTGGGTAATTTCACGTTCTGTGGAGAACGCAAAATTGCCCAAAATTCTGCGTTCTGGAACTTTGCAAACTTTTTTGCTTGTTCGCGTTCTTAAAATGCGTGTTCATGAGATATTTTCCCCCGAGCATGCAAGCAGCAATTGCGAACAGGAAAAAAGCATAGCAAACAAGCAATTCCACGTGTTCGTGGAATTTCTGCGTGTTCGCAGAGATTATTACCGTTTTACCACGGGGATTTGCGTAACGCAATTCCGCAAATTCCGCCCACTCCTACTCATAATGAACAACAAGAATCTCCATCAGATTTAAGTCCACTGGCTCCCATGGCAGAAGCAAGGGAGCCAACACTTGATCTGAGGGTCATAAGACTAAGTAGGCCACAAAGAAACTACAGGGGCAATACGAAAGATATCCAAAGCCTGTGTTGAGATGGGGGAGAAGATTAGTCTGGGTGAAAACTGTACCTCAGTCCTGAAGACAGAGTTTGAGGACCTAAAAGAGCAATCAGAAGCTCAATCGTCACAAATGTTGTAAATGCAATGGAAACTTGAGGACTTTGAGAACAGGCAGAGATGGAATAACTTGAAGATTATGGGCCTTGAAGAGGAGTTGAAGGCAATGATATAAGGGAGCTTGTCGCAAGTCTGTTCAATGGGTCTTCCCCCGATCTAACATCCTAGAATTTGGAACAAGAGGTTCAAAGAGCTCATCACTTCCCTATCATGCTAAAAAGACAAAGACAACCAAAGGGAGATGGATCAGCCAGGCCCAGAGCTATTATTGTCTATTTTGGAAACTTTCCACTCAGGCAGGCCATTTTCGAGAAAGCACGCCCTGATGCTAGACAAAGCTTTGAGGGATATTTCTTCTACATAAAACTAGATTTCTGTCATGCAACCATAGAAAGAAGGTGGAGACTGAGACAACTTATTAAGCCCTGCCTCGAAAAGGGTGCTAAAGCATAACTGTTAAACCCTGCTCATTTCAAGATTATTTTTAAAAATAAGACTTGAGTGTTCACCTCAGAGATTATATCCAAAGAGTGCCTAGATGAAATTGCTGGATCAACCTGGTTAGCTTAGGCACAATTGAATATTGAGTAGCTCACTTTCTTTTTTTTCTTGTCTTTTTCCCTGGTCTCTACTCATTCTGAAGTTATTCTTTATCTCTGTCTTTTGTCTCCATCTGAGACGACCTAAAATTAGTACAATCAATCATACCTCAGAATAGTGGTATTATGTATAGGTGATATAGCGCCACTAAGAAGAATCACACAGCAAATCTCACTATCTCAAGTTCCTATGACGGTGATGCAAGGTGTGGAGAACCACCAACCTCCACAGAAAAAGGCCTCAGCTAACATGAAATAGATTTCACTCCCCAGCACATGTCTATTATAGATAAGGTTTCCCAGTTTACCTAAAATACACAGTTGACAATGTATAACAAATTGAGACATACATATGACCGTCTCTTTCTTCTTTGGTATTTATTCACGTAGGCCTTCACAACAGCTTCCAACAGCCAACACCTGTTTTGTCGCATATAGGGATGTTGTCCCGCAACTTCCTCAAGGCTAATTCTTCAGAGTAAAATCCTTTAATCTGTGGTGATTCTTCCGGACCACAATGGGTTTCTGTATAGGCGGCGTCACTGACAAAAGCTCCTATTATGTTCTCAAGACTTCTCAGTCAGGCCGGTATCCACAGCGCACAGTATTTTGCCTCCACATACTTCACCCGACGCCGCCAGCCATGTAAACCGAGTACGGCAACATCAAAATTAGTACAGTCACGTTTTGGTGTTTGGACAGTTATGATATTTCCTGATATAGCTGATTATTAGAGTGTCTAGTAAATTCTCATTTATTCACAGTTTGGTGAAAATAACAGATTGTGGCCACATTAGCTAGGGAGGTGGGTGAGCACGGGTGCCATCATTCAGGCCCTAGCTGGGCTGATTGCTTCTAGTTACAGGAAGGGATGGAAGGGGTTGTTGGATAGGTTGGGCTGGGAAGGGAGGGGATTTTAGGGGTGGTAACAAGATGGGAGTGGGGATTATAACACAAGAGGAAGAGAGAAGCAGAATTGGGTTTAGCAGGCACTTTGGCTGATGTTTGATAAAACCCTCATGATGGAGTAAGATATATTAATGTATATGGGTGGATAGAAGCATGGACTGTGTAAATGGCCCATACAACTAAACTACATACTGCTACTATCAACATTTGTGGCCTGAATGATAAAGTGAAAAGACGGAATATTGCAGAAGGGCTGAAAATGTTATGCGCATATATTCCCCATATCATGTTGAGGGGGTCAAGACAAAAATCGCTGGAGTCTCTAGGGTTTGCACTTGTGGCTTATACTATACAAGGATCAAATATGAGTGGTGGGTGCAATTTTAGCTCGTAGGACTATCAGCAGTTTCATATGCAGTACTTCTAACAAGTATGGAATATGGATGATTGTCGAATGTCAGTTTGCCAGTGATACTGACCCACTTTGTTCTGTTTATGAACCTATCCTAGATGATCCTACTTTGCTTGAGTTTTTTAATATTGAATTTGCCTTATGGCCACACCTATTATATTTTGTGAGGATCTAAATATATGATTGGTAGTAAAGTCTGTTGATCCAATAGAAAAGTACTATCTAGACAGGAAGCCTAGGGTCTTTGGCATGCTGCAACACCTAAAGTACAAGGTCTGGTAGGCATGTGGCTGGTAGGCATGGTCTGGTAGGCATGTGGAAGAAAATTTTGATTTTGCACAGCCTGGTGGGCAGAAAATCTGGATTTTATTAAAGACATGGGGCTAGATTATGCCAATCTCCTTTATTCCGCAGCTCACAGCAACAGCAATTGAAGAGATCTAGAACTTCAAAAACATTCAAATAGTGTATATAGTCCCTCCACATGTAGACTCCTCCCTTCTTTGGTGCAGCGAACTAGGTAACTTTAACCTTCTTTTTTCTTAACTTCAGTGTAATCATCTGTTAGTTCTTTGAAATTTCTAAACTGAAAGACAAAAACATCCACTTTAGTCGTTTTACCCAGGGTGGGTACTTAGTGGAGGGATAATATTAGGCTCTGTGTCTTTTATAAAATCCAGATTTTCTGCCCACCAGGCTTTGAAAAATCTGAATTTTATGGCATGACATGGAGGCTAACATTATGCAAGTTTTAAGTGAGTTCAACACATTATCAATTGTGCTTGTTACAGGTTTAAAATAACAGCTTTTGAAGATACTTTCATTGGACCAGTCCACTGCTCTAAAGATGTCTTACAGACCTCCACCGAAAATAAAAGCTGTTGAAGCTGAGGCCCCTCTAAGGAAATGAGTGCAAATATGGATACATCTATTCCTACTTCTTTCTTAACATCTTTAACCGATCTTGCTAAGATGTTTGAGAAAACTGCTCTATGGGGAGACCTATGGGATATTAATACCAGTTCAACATTCCCTCTTAACCTTGCAGTCCTTCTTTCAATCTCCAACAGGCCCTTCACCACACACAATCTTTCATTGTGTGAAAAGAAGGGGTAGAAAATCGAGGTTGACATGGTCTTGGTTTGCAGACCTTTTCAGGTTGGTAGGCCTTACTAGTGCTATCTAACGCTTTCACATCTAATGTTCGCCTGAAGGATATTAGGCACAGCAAACCAGTGAGTTTGTAAGATATGCGCTTTAGGGATAGCCCTGAGTTCTCACCCCAGCTTGTAATCACTCTAAGGGCATCCCTAAGGTCCCATAGGGGAGTGCATTTAGCGGAAGGTGGGTTTAAAACAAGCATACTCTCATTAGTTTCTTAGTTAGTAGGTTTTGACCCATGGAGGTTCCGCCTATAAGGCAATGGTCTTCTGCAATGGCTGATCTGTAGACATTAACTGTCCGATAGGACAGACCTGATACAAAAATCTCAGATAGATAGTTAATTACGTGTTCTAGATGAGCTGAACGGGATTGTAGTTTCATCATAGACACCAACAAACCTATTTTTGCCAAGCTGGTCTATATGCTTTACTTGTCCCATGTGTCCATAACTCTGGTATGAGTCTGAAAGCATGTGTTGAAAGTCCTGGCATCTGCCACTGTCTCCTGAAATCCTCCAGGCTATCAATGAATAAAGGCCCTGCCGTACAAGGGGGTGACATTCTCCCTGAGGACCTGTAATTATTTCTTTGAGGACCTGTAATTATTTCTTTGAAGATTGGTAGGTCTATACTCATTTCCATCAGAATTGGGAACAACGTTTGAGACCTACAGAGGGGTGTTATGACTACTGTTACCTCCTTGTTTCTGCAAACTTGTAATAGTCGCCTTGATAGCATGATAAATGGAGGGAAAGCATAATGAGCTGGACCTCACCAATTCTGAAGGAAGGCACCAACCCCAAAGCCTGAAGGTCCGGCCTCCAACTCAAAAATGTTGGTAATTAACTGTTCAGCCTGTCTGCAAAGAGATCTACACCAAAGGGTCCCCATATCATCTGAATGGTCAAGAAGATTTCCCTGTATAGCTTCCAGTTGCTGGAATCTCAGAAATTCCTGGAAAACCAGCCTGCAACCCCATTGTTCAGACCTGGGATATGTTCACCAATCACTGAGATGCCCTTGTTGAGGTGGTAGGCTCAGAAGTTATTACCTAGGTCTGATAACCCTTTGGAGCGGGGTCCCCCCATTTTGTTTACAAATCTGACTGCAGATATATTGTCCATGCAAAGCATGACCGAACACTTAATTTAGTCCCCGGTAAAGCTGTGACTTGTAAAGCAGTCTACCAATAGTTCCAGACAGAGGATATGTAACACCTTCTCCTGTTCTGTTCATCATCCCTCTATTGATGAGTCACCACATCTCGCATCCCATCCCTCTAAGCTTGCGTCCAACTCTATTATTATCTCTGATTCCTTCCCAAGGATGACCCTGCCATTTCATGCCTCTGCATTCCTCAACCACCAGAGTAGTTCTTTCCTCAAGTCCTAGTCCAGGGATACTGTCTAGGAATAGGATTGATTCAAACTCAAGGCTTTGGCCATGAGTCTCTGGAGGGCCCGGTAGTGCAGGGGGCCCAGGGTATATGGCTTTGAAGGTTGAGGACAAGAGGCCAGTACCCTTGCTAATGTTCTTAGTGGGGACCCCTCTTTCTTTAGTATTTTCCTTAACTCCTTCTGAACTTTCCTTAATTTTTCCCCAGGTAATTTTAACTCTGCTTGAACTTTATTTATGATAAAACCCAGGAATTGAGTGTCCTGGCTTGGAGTTATGGATGATTTTTCATGTATATGACAAATCCTAGTTGCTCTAAGAGTTTTATCATGAGATCGGTGTGTTGTGATGCCACTTCTCTGGATTGCATTCAAGAAAAAGGGTGTCTGGGTGTATGATTTGGATTAATATCACTTATACAAATAGCCACTTCAACTACTAAAGTTGTTTGGTGTTTTCATGAATTTAATCAATTTTTTTGCATGCTCATTCAACATTTAAATCATGTCAAATTAAGAAGAACAATTAGTTAACCAATAGTAAACAACACATGAATAGCAACTGTTCAATTGACGATGGAAAAATGAAAACACAAAAATGCACAACACATAAAATTACAGACTCAATGGAATGACCAGTCCTTCAATCATATACAAAAAATGGCGGCACAGACCGTTTACAGTTTTCAAAGCTGCAACCTGCCAACAACAGCTAGTCATATATATTATAATAACAACAGGCTGATTGCCCTATTTGCACACTGTTTTACTCTGTGGCTCAAATGAAGATTGTGACTAGCTGGATTGGGCCATAATTTGTATGCTGTCTAAGTACAATATAAGTCTTATCCCTCTTACTCTTAGCTATTCAGCTACTGGGGGTAGGACATTGGTGAAACAGCAGGGGGCTGATTAAAGATGGAAGGGGAGGCTGCATAACTGCCAGAGTTTGCTTTCCCTCGTGAACTGGAGAAAATTCTGATGTGGAGGCCAGATAGGGGTAAGGAGGTATGGATCTTTCAGGTCTGAAGAGTTAGCCAGTCCCCTTTCCTCAATACATCTCTGAGTAGGTGGATTCCCTCAATTTTGAAGTGGTGGTAAACCACCCATTTGTTCAATTCTTTTAGATTTATAACAGGTCTCATTCCTTTGTTGTGAGAAGGTTATCTCCTTTGTATTGGTAAGTCTACAATCTCTATCTTGTACCCAGAGATCATGGCTCACCAGATTCCAGTTCCCACAGAATTGGGCTAGTCTTCCTCCCACCTTTATAGGGGTATCTGAAGGGCCTTTCATGAGTCTTACCTGCTGAAATGCCTCTTTGTATCCACTTGCCCCTGAAGCATCTGCCACAAAAGCTCTGATTCTAAGTGTAGAAGGTTGAGTGGCTTGCAAAACCTGATTGGGAGGATCTTGCCCCCGTCCCATGGAAGGTCTTTATTAGCCCTGCCCACGACCAAGGGACTGACCTCGTATTCTCCAGGCCCTGTCAACCCTTGTTGGGGAAGACTCTTTTTATGTCCTTTTAGGACTTGTGTATAGAATTAAATAGTCCCACATACTTAGCCATTTCCTTGATATATTCCTCCCCAAAGAGAAAGCCTTGGGAGGCTGCCCTCCCATCCTTGTTAGCCAGTTCCACTAGATTGGGGTGATTTTCAAAAAGACACTCTTTCTTCTCTCATTGGAGAAGGCAGTGTTGGTATTGCCAAGAAGGCAAATGGCTCTTTGCGCCCATTGGCACAGTACTCTGGGGTAAATAGGGGTATCCTCAAGATAGGAGCGTTCAGCTAACTCAAACATTTTAATTTACAATAGACCTGTGCACACATATAATCAAACTTATACAGTATGTAATCGTATTTGAGACAATGAAAACATAATCAGGTTGTGAATTCCTCTGTTCTTGTAATGTTTGTTGGCACAGAAAACAGCCAGCCGACACGTGTTTCGTCTGAGACAGATAATCTCCGACTCTTCAGGGTTGGAAACAATACAAAAGAACTGACTCAGGATATTGTACACATTGTGTTGAATAATGATACAGATGGAAACTCCAAAGTCATTCAATCACACGATACTAGTGGAGACCAACAAGGTTTTCGGAAGTTTAAAAACGTATCAAAATCCATAAATCATACTGGAGAATCAGACATGGTGCAACCAGAAACCAGAAGTATCATCCATAAGGCTAGATTGTCAAAACATTTATATAGAAATCTCAAACAACATCCCATAAGTGAAAATGCAGAAAAACCTTTCTATAGAATCGTGCCACCGAAAGAGATCCCAAAAGAATCAGGATGTGTGAAAAAGAAGAACCTGGTGCTTAATCACGCGGTGGAAACATACCTCAAGTCTCAATAGGCTGTAAATATAATCTATAGAAAATGGAACCAAAATAACAATATCGAGAAAGAGCAAAAGAAAAAGAAGGAGGAGGAAGGAAAAGGAAAAATTTCAAAATGACAATTCAGTAAAGCGACAATTGTTGTTAGCATGACTGAGGTCTGAAGTAACACCTCAGACCTGAAAATATCAAAATATATAAAACAGAGCTGTATGTACACTCACCCCTGAACCGGTGATAATTCCAACCCGTTTGGGTTCCAACATCTGAATTCAAAGGCCAGTAGTACAAGAATCAATAGGCAAAGAATAATAGCTGGTAAAGAGTAAGGAAGAAGGAAATGGTAAAAAACAAGCCATGAGTGTAAGATAGACCATCATTTTCGGAAGGAGAGCGTAAATAAAGGGACAGGAGTATGAGAAATTAATAAAAACGAAAAATCTAAGAGTCGTATACACCACTGGATTACTGCAATGCAAGAATGCCAATAAGTATACATGGAGTCCATAAGGATATTATTTCTCAAAGCATTTCGAAAAAGTATTCGTAATGCAAAGTCTCATATTAGGTGGAGACACAAAGCCGAAAACTGAGAGAGACAGCACAAGTATTACAAAACTCAAGTCTTCATAATGATAGGAACATAGAGCATCCCAAAAAGGTCAGGACTAAATCGTATTTACGAGAGGTGCATTGCACATAAGTGAAGGGCAGAAACAAACAACCAAATAAAGTGGACAAAACATTGTCAATGCCACCCCAGGCGGTGGTCAGAGTATGTGCCTAAGAGGTTAGTGCATAAACAAAATGAAACTCACCAAAAATTTCAGTCTGAATATACTAAGAAGGCCAATAGGGGGTCATACGAGTATGTTCGACAGGATAAAAGCTGTATTAAAAGCTTGAAGTAAAAACGTATCATGTTGCATTATCTACACACCAGAGAAATGCTCCACATATAATCTAAGATTCAATTGTGCACTTACGTGAAAAAGCCCAAAATTAAGGCAGTTCGGTGTAAGGAGACACGTGTGTGTGCGCCAAATAGCCTGAAATGGAATAAAGCCAAGATTCAAAATGTGTATAAATCAATTCCTAAGATAAATTCACTCGAGTAATGCTACAAAACAATCATAACCACAAGGTAGACTCACAGAATCTAATCATCAGGAAGTGTAAGCAAACGAGCGTACATGCGACGGAGTGACGTTGTTTAAATAAAAGACTAGAGCACCCGAAATAGCGAAAAGAACCGGAAGTGCGGTGCCCAAACTGGACTGTTCACTCCCAGTGAAGAAAGAATATTAACTGTCCCCACATACTGTACAAGAAAGTAATTTAATGGAGATAAAAACCCAGACTAGAAACACTATCAAATGTGTCCAAATAAGAAAATATGGAGAATCCACACACACCCGTACAAAATGTCTGGGACACAGTACGATAAATGGGTGAGTAATCCTAGTGACGGGATAACGTTGTTTAAGTAGAAGACTAAAAATGTCAAATCAAGCCATGAGAGAACCGGAAGTGCGGCGCATGGCATAATATACTTGTATTACTCTGAGAAGCAAAAATTGGCTGTCCTCATCAACCATATATGGAAGTATAAGGATTAAAGTACATGTAACAATATAACAGAGTCAGTTGTGTGGGAGTACAGCACATGACTATAGATATAAAAAGGGCAAATGACACATTCATGGGGTGTTGCATCATAAATCAACACACTTTATAAAACTTAAGGGTTCGACCCGAGAATTAGGGTGGCCAAACCTACAACACATACTGCGAATTGCCATTGAGGATCAAAAATCGGTTCAGAAATTGTCCAGGGCAGAAAAAGATAATCAAAAGGGATGCATACCACACAAGTCCATGCAAGAATCCAAACTAGAGTACAAATAATGAAAGAGTCAGAAACCTGACAAGAGAGTCAACACTATTAGGTCTAAAAGAAGCAGAGTATGTATAGTGAAGTGAAAGGCGACACCCAGTGTAGATGGTGCTTGTCTTACAATCTAGTAATGGCAAGAGTGTGCTAATATTTATACAGACAAAAACTGGTATAGCACAGCTAAATGGTAAGTAAATACTTGGAGTTCAGTCTTAGGTACAATCTCGAGCCAAAAAGAGGCATAAATACAGTGTCATTACAAAGGATTTTACAACATCTACTCCAAATACATGCATGTTGATGAATTCCCACATTTGGTCCAAAACCAAAGATCCATCATATATATGAAAGCTGGATATTACAAGGAAGAACATGTATAAAATGTAGCTTTAATTAATTGCTACCATTATGAGAGCAGAAACTATACAATATTAGATAATTTGTGACCCACGATCTACCCTAATATATGTTAGACTACGGTATGATCAAATTCTGTTGTTACCCTAAAAAATATTGCATTTCAGAATCACAATTTAACCCATGCTGTACTGATTGCACACGCATGATCCACAAAGCCTCAGTGCATCTCAGATGTAACTCCCTATTACCTCCTCTGGAGCTAGGATCAATTCTTTCAATTCCGAAAATGGTAATCTCTTTGTGTTTCCCTTGTGCCGCACATATGGCTGCATGTGTCGCTACCGGATATCTGGCGTCAACTTGTTGTAAAGCCCTCACATGTTCTGACATTCTTTCTTTCAAAGGCATGACTACAGTCTCTTAGGGATCCGTATCTGATTAGAATGGTGACACACTAAGTTGTATTTAGGGTTGTAACAGGATCGACAAATTTACAATTTCTACAAGATACATCAATATCTAGCATTCTAAAACATGATTTCAACTAAAGGGAATGTTGGGACAACAAGAAAAGAGCAATAAAAAGGCTCATCCTCCCTTAAAGTAAAAAAGGTAAAATAAGGGGAGCCATTTGTAAATGTAATAACTCATATGTTATAGTTTCACACACAATTTTCCAGGCGATCCAAACAGGGACAAACTGGGGATAGTCGGAATTTCCTAATTAATTGGAGCAGACATTAGAATAAACTAAATATGGTAATTGAGTCATGATTGATACAACATATGACGATAAATAAAAAGAATGTCTCTCTTGAACAGTGAGGATTGAGAACTCACCCAGTGGGTCTGTAAATTAACAGAAGAAAAGAAATAATCTACTGACTATCGGAACCACCTTTATAATAACAAGGTAATCTCAATAAAAACTAGACTGAGGAAATTCAAAATCTTATATAACTCCCTGTCTGATGAGAATGTTCTTTCCAATCTTAAAAAGGATGGAACAAATTCCAGATTCCGAAATCGCCCATTGATCAAAGCGACTTTGTAACAACCTATTCAGGTATGTTCCAGGTAATTGCTGGCAAGATATAAATGCCCAGGTGGATGTAGAATTGGGGCAACTACTCACAAGAAATATGTAGAGAATATAGTCAACAGAACTTAACCTAGAAATCTACCAAAACTGTATCCCAATAAAATTTTGGAATTTAAAGTGGATCCAGAGTGAATGGTAGATACACGAGGGTTGTTGGATCAACAAATGGTGTTTAGTTTTGTAGAATGGTAACAATGAGACAATAAACATTACCATACAGAATAGTGAAAGTTTTTTTTTTTTTTAATTTTGACATGAAGCAGTTTAAGAACGACAAGGAGAATGGAGGGATGATAATGTATAATGTATAAATGAATTTTTGCTGATAATAATCCTGTCTGTATATGAAGTATTTATATATGTCTTTGTTTTAACTCTGGTGGTTTCAAATTTGAAAAATTGTCCTGAAGAAGGTGAACATCCATATCACCGAAACGCCGCGTCGACATATTTTTCATTGTAGAATTATTATATTGTTTTTTAACTTATGAAAATGTTTTTTTTAATAAATGTGAATTTTTAAATGTTTTGTAATAGTAATACATAATAAACTTTTGAAAAATCTGTAGATAAATCTTGTTGTCCCAACATTCCCTTTAGTTGAAATCATGTTTTAGAATGCTAGATATAGATGTATCTTGTAGAAATTGTAAATTTGTCGATCCTGTTACAACCCTAGATACAACTTAGTGTGTCACCATTCTAATCAGATACGGATCCCTAAGAGACTGTAGTCTTTTTCCATAAATACATGAAAAGGGATTCCTCATATTTGTCTTACTGTTAGTAGGATAACCCCATTTGTTGAAATCTGACTTTCATATCCTGAATACATTCCTGAAATTCTCTATCATCGCTGCAATTCCTCCTCGCTTTTAGGTATTCACCAAAAGGAATAGACCTGATTTAATTAATGGGATGGTAACTGTCCGCGTGAAAGACCGAATTGGAGGAAGTGCCCTTGCGAAAAAGGCTGGTGTGGAGTTTGTTCTCATGTACATACAATTCAATATCTAAGAAGCTGATACTAGTATTGCTGTGTTTCATAGAAAATTGCATACCGTACTCATTAGTGTTTAAGTGATCACAAAATTCTTTCAGTTGTATTTCTAAGCCAGACCATAACAAGAAGCAGTCATCGATATACCTGCCCCAGTAAATAATGTGATCCATCCAATGTGCCCCCTCTTTTCCCCAAATCCAGTCAGTTTCCAAACAACCCATGAACAGGTTGACAAATGAGGGTGAAAATTTGGAACCCATCACTACACCTTTCGTTTGCCTGTACCATTTGCCGTCAAACAAAAAATTGTTGTTTTCCAAGATAAGTTGCATCATTCCAATACGCATCTCATTATGTAGCCACTGCGCAGCAGGTCTATTATCGAGAAGGCGTGTGACTGCCTGAATTCCCTTGTCTGGCTCAATACTTGTATACAATGCGACTACATCAAGTGTGGTGAGCAGCATCCCTGGCTGCCACTGTACATCTGTAAGTAGACTGAGAATATGTTTTGAATCTTGGATGTAACTGGCTAGAGTACGTACCACTGGGCCAAGGATGAGGTCCACATACTCAGATATTTTTTCTGTGGGGTAACCAATCCCAGACACGATCGGTCTTCCTGGGGGAAAGGGTAACTTTTTATACACTTTAGGTAGAGTATATAACACAGGATATGTAGGTTTGAAAACTCTAAGATAAGCAAGCTCATCATCATCCAAAAGACCCTGTGTATGCCAGCAAACAAGTTGTTTGTTAATTAGTATACAAAGGGGCCTATTGGGTTGTAGTTAATTTCTTTGTAACAAGTTGTATCATCTAATTGAGACTTAATTTTCTGGTTGTAGTCCTTAATGTTCATGACAATAACATTTCCTCTCTTGTCTGCTTCTCTTATTAGTATTGTGTTGTCGCTACAAAGGGTTTTGAGAGCCTGTCTCTCACCAGGCCTCAACTTGTCTTGATAGAATCTGTTTTTCTTAGTCTTAATACGATTAATGTCAAACATTTTAGTTAGAGGGCCATTAATATCCAAGAGTTGGTCCTGGCAAGATTTCAGACCCTTGTCAAGGCCCTTCCTCGGATCTCTCACACTTTTGGAGATGAACTCCACTACCTAATTGTCTAGTTCTGGTGTGGAGGCCGATTTGTCTGGGAGGGATGGCCAGGAGCACTCAGATCTGAGGCCAGACCTCACATCCTTAGGCATTTCCTTACGGAGTCAGAAAGAAAGGTATTCACCCACATGTTGGGATAGGACCCACTCCGGGGATAGAGGTTGTTTAATGAGTAGCGGATCAAACATGCACCCCTACATTTTTTACCCTGAAGCCTTTGCTGCCTCATCAGATATAACCCTGTTCCTTATCTCTCCCTCCTACTTCAGAGTCAAACTCGGAGGAGTATGACAGATGAATCTCATCCTCCAACCCATCGTCTCTATCAATGGGATGTGTAGCACCGGGCCTCTTTTCTGCCCATTTGTTGTGCCCAAGGCACTGTCTCTATCACCGCCACAGCGTGATCTCAGTGGGTTGAAAGTCTTAGCCTTTTTAGAACCATTAGGTGCGCTATCAGCAGTAGCTCTCTTCCTTTGGGTTTTGTCCGCCTCTGTGGCCTCCTCTGGGCATCCAGTAACTGGCCAACCTTTTATTGATAGGACCTCCAATTTTTTGTTAATGGTGTCATCAAGTTACCCTAATACCCTTTCTAGGGCCTTATAAATGTGACCCTCCAAACTATCCTCCATGGAGCTAGATGAGGGTTCAGTGGACATAATTATTAATACAGTGTGAGAGAGAACTGGTGATGAGAGGTAGCAGTCCTAGCAGTTAGTCTTGTTCCAACTGTCAAAAACAATTTAATAAATGGCTGCTTTAATTAATGTAATGACATAGCCCAGTTTGATAAAATGGCTGCCAGGGATTGCTAAGGGTCTTTCTTTAGATTTGAGCCTGCTCTTGATTTCTCTCTTCTATTTTGGTGGTCAGTGTGCTCTTTTGACCCTCTTTTCTCTTTCTTTCTGTATTATTTTTAATCAGCTTATTGAGCTGAGTCGGAAACCATTGTATGAAATGGTTAGTCGGAGATAAGAGGCGTGGGGTGACTCACCGCTCTGCTACGGAAGGGTGAGTCACCTTTTTCTTTGTTTATTTATTTATTGAGCACAGCATTGTTTTAATTGTAAAAAATGCACATAGCGAACCCCTCTGTGAGCTGGTCTTTTGATCTGGTTTGCGGACATGCTTTGCTCCTTTCCCGCTGTCATTGCAACCCCAATCTGCCTTAATAGAGATCTTGCTCAAGCCATGGGGTTTCCATGGGAGCGGGAAGACGCCAGGCACGAAGATGCCGCTTAGCACCAGATAGGACTTAAAAGATGCCGATCCCATGTACCAAGCACTTCTCTCTGCCTTAAACAGCTCCCGCCCTCAATCAAAGGGAGAAACAAGCTTAATAATTACTGAAAAGGAGAGTATAGGTAATTAAGGACACAGAGACAAACAAGTATTAACACAGGGAAACAAAGTCTCCGCTTCGATCAAATAGAAATAAGCATTAACTGAGGGAAGTGGAGGCAGGAAGCCTCCGGTCCGGAAACAAGACTCTCACAGAGAGCCCCCCCGTACAAGGGAAAAGCAGAAACAAGAAAAATGCTCTACATAGATTGGACTCTTTAAGCAATATACGACATATAGGCACAGACAGTTGGAGGGGGGAAATCCAACCAATAATCAGTCAATGCTCGAACAGGCACAAAGCATATATACAAGGTATGGAAGGTGTACTTATCTTGGGGGAAGCAGCAACAAAGAAGGGAGAATACTACATGTGGAGTGACTATATTCACTGTAACAATTCTTTTTGAAGTTTTTGATCTCTTCCATTGTTGCTGCTGTGAGATGCGCAATAAAGGAGATTTGCATAATCTTAGCCTCCATGTCATGCCATAAACCTAAAGCACTAGATCCTGGCTACACTTTCTTCTCTGTCTCCCATAAGAAGCATTCATTGCTGGATTACTTTTTTGCATCACTTAGCCTGGTTACCTGTATACAAATCAAGAAATATACCTGAGTTATGACAGATCATAATCCTTTATTTATTGTGAAGCCGTTTATTGGTGGGGCAAGACTCAGGCAGGCCTAGTTATTTGAAAGAGGTCTATTAACTAATGAAAACTATAGCAATCATAGGAATAAGTGGTTCTCTGAATTCTTAGCTTGTATTACAGATAGTGCTCCATTGGTATAGTTTGGGATACACTGAAGGGGGGAACTCTCAGTTTCAGTCTTAACCTTCAAAAGACCCAATCTCAGTGTTTGAGGAACAAATGCAAAGAGTTAAGTGACCTAGGGCCAGATGTAGGTAAGTAACATTTACCGAATCTTAATTACCGAATTTTACCGATTCGGTAATTAAGATTCGGTAAATATGAGGGGTTGGTATGTAGGGAATCCAGATGTTCCCTTTTACCGAATCGGTAAAATTCGGTATTTACCGATTCGGTAAATACCGAATCGGTAAAGCCTATTGATTCCTATGGGCTTCAAAGCCCATAGGAATCAATAGGCTTTACCGATTCGGTATTTACCGAATCGGTAAATACCGAATTACACAAGGGTGCAGGGGGTGTCACTTTGACACCCCCTGGCACCCCCTAAACAGGATTGGGTGCCATGTGGCAGGCATACAAGCCCTAGGGGCAGGTCTGCCTGCCACATGGCATAGGTGTGCATGCACACATGTGCATGCACACCGGAATCGGTGTTTTACCATGAGGTTGGATTTCATGGTAAAATACCGATTCGTTAAGCCCTTTGGGACTCAGAAGAGTCCCACCTACATATCAATTTTACCAAATCGGTAAAAATACCAATTCGGTATTTTACAGAATCGGTAAATGTACCGATCGGTAAATTTACCGATTCTGTAAAATACAGGGCCCTACATCTCAAATTGCATTTACCGAATTCGGCCGTTACCGACCGGTAAATGCCTACCTACATCTGGCCCCTAGAGTCTCAACTGATTCCGTCTCAGAGGAAGGTAAGTTGCAAGAAATTCAGCATAGACTTGCTATAGTTAAATCTGTTATCAAAAATATTTGGGCAAATAAGACAGCAGAAAAGTATAAGGTGTGCAGAATAGAATGCTATGAATATAGTGAGCACGTTGGTTATCTCTTGGCGGTACGGACTAGACAAACATTGGTGTGTGTTGAAATCGCTGTGATCAGGAATAGGTGGGGTCAGATTGTCTCCATCCCTTAGGGAATATTTGGTGTATTCTGTGATTTCTATGAAGATCTGTATCAAGCCGGGTGGGTTATTGATGAGAATGAAATGGCGCTATACCTTGATTCAATTATAGACAGTTGAGTCAATCCCGATGATCGTGAATATCTGAAAGCTTGCGTTGGTAATGATGAAATCAGGAAAGCACTTAAAGCCCTACTCTTGGGCAAGGTGGTAGGCACAGATAAACTGCCATTGGAATGCTATACAGTCTTTTGCCCAGCCAGGTTGATTTGGGTAAAACTTTTCTAAAGATACATAGTGATCAACAGACACCAGCATCCTGGTCCACAACTTAATATAGTTAAAACAAACAAGAAGCCCCATCAAGACCCCAAGTCATATAGACCTATTACATTAATTAATAATGACACCAAGCTTTATTCTAAACTTTTAGCAGTAAGGTTGAGTGGTGTCATTGGTAAATTGGTGTCTCCAAGACAACATGGCTTTATAACAGGAAGGGGAACCACCAACCATATTTGCTGAGTCATAGCGCTATTCGATGGAGCAAATGAGACAGGAGACCCTAAGGCTCTGTTAAATGCTGAAAAGGCCTTTGATAGGGGGACATGGGATTATATCTGGGTAGTTTTGAAGTGTAGTGAAACTGGTCCAGGTTTTATTAGAGCCATACCAGCAGTCTATAAAAACCCCACAACCAGGCTTCAAATTATGGGGGGGACAAACTGACCCCATTCAAATAATGGGAGGCTTGAGGCTGAGGTGTCCTTGATCACCGTTATCGTGACACAGGACCCAGAAGGGACAATGACTGAGGTAAAAAACAAAGCTATAAAATTTGAGATGTTCTCTGGTTATTCCCTGAACTGGAATAAGATCCAGTTGGTTATTAATAGTCAGGTAAAACTAATGGATGGTTGTATTGTGGATCAAGCAGTTTATCTCGGCATGAATGTCACAGCTGACATAAATCAGATAGTGGAGTCAAACTTAGCCTCAATAATCGATATGGCGAGAAAGAATTTTAGGAAGATGGAAATCTTCCTCTTTCAATTAATGGTCGCAGTAAGGTGATTAAGATGCTGTTTCTACCTAAAGTATTTCTTTAGGGCAATTCCACTGGAGTTCCAGAATAGGTACTTTAAGATAATGGAGGATATGGTCAGTAGCTTTATTTGGTTCTACAAGAAGGCCAGAAGAGAGCACAGGTTGTTGATGTATACTGTCCCCAACTTTAGGTAATATTGGTGGGCTACTGCCATGTAGTACAATAAATCACTTATTGGAGATACCCAGGGTGATTATCAGTTGGAGGAGGATATTCCTCCCATATTTGAAGTACTAATAGGGATGAAGCTAAGAGTGTTTTTTTGAAAATTGTGGAGGCAAGTTAATATAAAAGAGTCAGATTCAAAACTCTACAAGCAACTTTTAAGATCTGGGCAATTATTAGAAAGATCAGTATCAGAAGATATAAGGCCTCGTTATGGGTTTGGCAGTGTGGGAGTGGGACTGCCCGCTCCTGCACCACCAAAACCCGTGGTTGAACCACTCACCAGATTAGGAGTTTTCTTCTGTCTGGCGGGTGGTTCTTTGGTGCTCCCAAGGGGGTTCCTATGAAATAGGCAACACAATGAGAATGTCAAAATCAGTACTCTCACTGCATGAACTGCTGCAGCCCATGCCGTGCAGGTACTGAGGTGCATGCACACACGAGGGAGACATTTGACCACCAACATGCAAACATTTCCTCACCACCAGACATTTCATGGAGGTCGCACTGCCATGATAAGTGTAGCTGTGGGGAAACTCGTAATTTGCTTGTTGGGGCTGCAGCTGCACGGCTAAGCATATTGCTGCCTCAAGACCAACGTGCCAACGCCAGGGATCTCTGATCCCTGAATGATGCAATGGTCCCAGGGCAGCCGACTCCTTCCTATCATATTTCAGGATCCATCCAGTCTAAGATAGGAGACCAGGGATCTAGAAGTTAGTTGATTTTTGTGGACGAAAATGCATATTTGATTTGGAGAATTGAAATTTGACTTTGGATTAGACAAGAGGGGATTTTTTTAAAAATATCTCTATCAAAAAAATGTGGTAGAGCAATTGGTTTCACTAAGCACACATTGATAGAGCTTATCTGTGATTATCCTGATTGTAAGATAAGTCAAATATATGAATTTCTGGGTGGCTTAATGTCTTCGGGCCTTGAGAAGCGCCTGGAGAGGTGGCAGAGAAGGCTAGATACTACAGATTGCAGCTTCTATGAATAACTCAAGCTTGAGCGAACCCTATTTTTATCTACGGGGCTACAAGTGCAACATTACAAAACACTTTTTAATTTATACTTTACTCTTGCAAAAACCGCTAAGTGGGGGAGGAATGTTGGCATCTGCAGTACACGATGTAAAAGTCAGGAAGCAGACCTGGAGCGAATGTTTAGCGATTGCCTAGTAATCGTTCCATTCAGGCAAGAAATAACCAGCTTTCTGAGCATGGTACTCCATATGGATGTGTCTCTAACCTCCCAACTGATATTGTTGGGAGTGCATATTCACTGAGGGGGTAGTGCAGTGCAGCCTTTTGTCTTTATTGTTAAGGCAGTAGCTAACACTTCTATAGCTACAGCATGGCTTGACCCTGCTCCTCTTACATTTCACCAATGGTTAGCAAGGCTAAGTTCGATGTGTAATCTGCAAAGTAGCTTATACCAATGGAAAGACAAGAATGCAAGAAAAAGGGGGAAACAGATCTGGGCCCCCTGCATATGTGGGCAGGGGAGGTTCTCTTGATAATGAGGCTCATATCTGATTGAACATATATATGATAAATGTATTCTTTTTTAGGGTTACGTTATTTCTGCTCTGAAATGAATTTGATGAATTCTGTCTCTCACAGGATTTGTGACTTATATATACGTTTTTCAAAATCAGCTTTTTGAATTTTCTTTTCATGTGATCATTGTACATTTTGTGACAATAATGTATTTCCAAATGATTGATGTTTGGATGGATTACGTCACTCTTTTTTAAACATGATTTCAGTTATATTTATTAATGGTCCTCTTGATAAAATCAATTAAAAAAATGTATAAATAAAAGATGGCAAGTTTATTATTCCTGCACATACAGTGCCCTCCTGGATTGGTGGCCTGCTATGACCAATTGGTATCAGCTCCTCTGATGTAAAGCTCCATCCAGGAAGGACAATGATCAAATGTCTGGTACTGCTTGTAAGAAATTGACTTATTGGTTGAGGCTGGAAGCCCCACACAGGCAATGACCACAATCGTTATCAGGGTGAACCAAAATAGTCTCTAAGGGGCATATTATCAAGCCTGTGCGCTAAAATTATCGCCGCTTTATCGGCCGAAAACGGCCGATAAAGCGGCGATAATGGGCTTGATAATATGCTCTGTGGAATTCCAATCGAAGCCCATGTTAGATGTCTTCACATCTAACATGTGCTTCGATTGGAATTCCATAGAGCATATTATCAAGCCCATTATCGCCGCTTTATCGGCCGTTTTCGGCCGATAAAGCGGCGATAATTTTAGCGCACAGGCTTGATAATATGCCCCTAAATGTGTAAAGTATTTAGCAGCACACAAACAGTAATAAAGTGAAAATACAGCATCAGAAAAATCCTATCAATTTTAACGTTTTTAGTGAAAATAGCACCTAAAAGCACAAAGCTGGTTGTCCTAGATCAGGGGAAAGTCACAAGTTCAGGCCGACCACGATGGAGCACAGGTCAGAAACAGGAACCAGGTTAGTTCTGCAGAAAAAGTTACCTTCTCAAAGTCTCGCTTGAAGCATTCACTGTGAATAAGGCAGAGAGGAGCAGAAAGCATATGGTTGTCGCTATGTGATGAACAAGCCAGGGTTCATGGGCTATTGTTGCTGTAGCGCACACAGTTAGTTGGGTGTCGCAGACAGCCATTGCTGAAGATTTACGTTGGCGTTCACTGCAGGCTGTCGTTACTGTGGCACAGAGTGCAGATCTCACATTGCCAGTTGTCGTTGGTGGACACTGTAGCACGAAGAAAGTGTGGCACCAAATCTTTGCATTGGAAGCTGTTGTGGGCAGCAGAGTCTTGCCACAAAGGGGCATGTTCACAGCTGAGAAGAGCCCATTAGTCAGGCTTACATCTCTTTTTTCTTTGGAGGAGCTCAATCTGATGCCAGCTAAGGGGCCAACAACTAAGGGGCACCTTTAGGCGATCAGGAACTCACTCCAGCAGAGGCCATCGGGGCTCAGTCCGGTCCAAGCAGATACAGGCCTTTGGAGTTTGTTATATCCCTGTAGCTCACACAGTAGGTCAGCATCCCTTGAAGTCACTCAGGTTAGCCTGGAATGAAGGTAAGCAGGTCCAGTCTTCCTTTTCAGACAGCAAGCCAGTCCTCCTCAGCAAAGCAGTCCTTTGGCAGCAGGAAAGTCCTTCTCCTGTAAGGTCCACAGGTCCAGAAGTGGTTGTAAAGTTTACTTTGGTACTTGCCCGTAAAACATGTCAAGCAATATACAAAACACACGATTCAAATGTTGTACATATAAATAAATATTCTGTTTGAAAATGCCACATAGAGAGATATTTTGTCATTGATCAAGAGGTACTAATACATATAAAAATTGTTTGAGCACCGCCCAGAAAATCCACGGTAGAATGTGGCCTGTAAGAGTATTCAGGCCCAGAAGAATCATGACAACAGTAGCTACAATGAAATCCATGAAAAAGCAAAATGCATTAGACTTGTGCTGGTAATGATTTGCCAGCATAAATCGAATTGATGAGAATATAACTTAACATAACAGAAGTGGGGGTTAACATGAGAAATCAGAGTATAAGGCCGACCTCTTCCTGATTAACCACACAGCATACAAATAGCGACTGAGGACGAAAATTATTAACGGGCTAGTGTCAGATCATAGAATTCGATCAGCCTCTTTGTAGCATCTCACGCCTAGATTGATACATAGAGTCTTGATCCAAGTTCCCCTAGGTCCCAAAAATGTGGAGCAAAATAATAAAATGTGCTCAACATCCTCAACTGCATAAATACAAAAAACACAGGACAATGTTATGGTGAATTTGTTGACCAGCAGAGTACCCAATATGAATGTATAAATAGCATGCAAACTTATGAAGGTTGGATTGCATCCATGTACGATTTCAGAGCAGGTACAAGTTTAATGGATAGAAAGTCACCTGTAAAGCCCCCAATGTTGTATTACAGTAGAGTTCACTAACTTTACTGTTCCAGTAAGCAGCTTTTACTACAGACTTAGCTCTATAGCTAAATGAAGAGGTGTTACTCTAATAGGCCCTTAATATCAAATTGAGATTCAACATGATAAAACCAAGGGATATGGTGGGCTTTACCAGTGTTTAAAACATCCTGTTTAGAAAACCTATAACGTTGTAGCTTGGGCATGGACCACAGTCTAGCCAAATAAAGTAGAGGTTTTAAGGACTCTATCTCACCCAACCGTTTGAGACCTAGGCCAAAGAGTAACAGGGATATTGGGGTACTCCAGTGTGGACAGACCAGAGATATAAGAAAATAATTTTCTTTTGAGGATCAACCCTCTAGTCTTATTCTCCCATATTTCTGCCCCACACAGAACTGGAGACTGTGCCTTTGCCCTATAAATATCAGAGGAGACAGATTTGGTAGTTGATATCTTATATCTCTTCTTTTATGCTGAAGCACTGTGGAGTAACATTAATTCACATTTTTGGATGTGAGATTTCCGGATGTATGACGTTACAACGCATACTTTTACCACGCATACCTTTACAACGCGGTATTTACAACGAATACCGTTACAACGCATAGCGCTTAGAGGTGCTGGATAGTGGTAAGTATAATTTTCTATTCCAACTCCAGTCCCCGTGGACACTAGGGAAGGTGTTGGATAGAAAATTAAACTTATTCCCTATCCTAGAGCGCCCCCCAGCGCAATGCGTTGTAATGGTATGCGTGGTAATGCCTGCGTTGTAATGGTAGTGCGTTGTAAAAACTTTGTTGTAAACGTTGTATACCCAGATTTCCAGACTCTAGATTTGTCAATTCTGACTCCCAAGTAATCAAATTGATCAACTATCTGCAGGGTCACCCCTTTCATCTGGACAACCCTCTACCAGATCTACAGCGTTGGAGCACCATAACCTTTGCTTTTGTGGTGTTTACTTCCAGGCCTTAATGGTCACAAAAATTCGCAAATTTATTCAGCAGGTTTTGAAGCACTGACAGAGTTTGTAATAACAAAAGAGTATCATCTGAAAGTAGTAATGCTGGGATGGAACAGCCACCCAGCCTGGGGGGGCTGTGAACACCACCCAGCCAGGGGGAGTTGTGAACACAAGTTCTTAGATAGCTGACAGCATCATTTATATACAGGGAGAACAATGTGGGAGCTAGGACTCATCTCTGGTGCTCCCCTCTCAACTGGTATTTTGGCTGTTAGCTCACTACCCATCTCCCAGCTGTCCTGTGCAAAATTATTATAGTGCAGTCTGATAAGTGCATTAAACCATACAGGATCAATACCATTTGTTGCAAGGGTGGAGCACAATTGCTCTATTGGGACCAAATCGAAGGCTACCCTAAGGTCCACGAATGCCATGTATAGATGGCTCCTGGAAAGCTAAGATATTTGGCGACAATCATATTGAAATGAGAGATCTGATCAATTGTACTCACCCTGGAGCAGAAACTGGCCTGAAAGCGAGAAAGAATAGAGGGCTCATCAATCCAAGCAAGTAGTTTGGCCAATTCTTGGCGGCAAACACCTTGTAAAGGTTATCTATTAAACTGATGAGTCTGTAATTGTTAGGGACTGTTTTGTCGCCTTTTTTGTACAATGGGATTACCGCAGCACTGTGCCAAGAATCAGTGATTTTCCCTCCTGCCATTATCCCAGTTGAAAGCAAGTTTAAATAAGGGCCCCAGATGGTAAGTTTTGAATGGAACAGGTCACTAGGAACTTTCTCTGGATACGGGCCCCTCTCTGGTTTTAGGAGATGCATAGTCCTGAGGGTGTCATCAAGCAAAACAGATGGAAGCATCAACAGTTGTTGGCATTGGATGGTGTACATTAGGCAAAGAAGAGGGTGTCTGATGCCCAATATGTTTGTGTACATGCAGTTGAAGTTTTCCACCCAATGCTGGGGCTGACAAGTAAGTTCCAGTGAGGTATGACACTTAATGCTACCATAAGCAAATATTTGCCAGAAGGTCTTAGAATCATGTCTAACAGATAGCCTCTCGAGAGCCCTGCTTAACAGCATCATTCAGTACAGCATTTCGCATACAATAGTCAATCAATCAATCAATCAAGCGTTTGTTAAGCGCTACTACTCACCTGTAAGGGTCTCAAGGCTCTGGGGGAGGGGGGTTTCACAGGTTCCAGTCCCTCAAGGAGGAGGTCTGTCGAAGAACCAGGTTTTGAAGTTTCTTGTGAAGATGGGGAGAGATGTTGTCTGTCTGAGGTGGAGTGGGAGGGCTTTCCAGGCTCTGGCCGTGAGGAAGGAGAAGGAGCGGCTGTCTGATCTGGGCTTTCTGGTCCGAGGGACAACGGTGTAGGAGAGCTGGGCTGATCGTAGGGTCCTTTGGGGTGTGTGGAATTTGAGTCGGCTGTTCGGGTATGCTGGTCCGGTGTCGTGAAGGGCCTTGTGAGCGTGGGTGAGCATCTTGAAGGTGACTCTAGCTCCGATGGAGAGCCAGTGGAGTGTGCACAGGTGCTGGGAGATATGGCAGTGTCTTGGCATGTTGAGGACCAGTCTTGCGGCGACGTTCTGGATGTTCTGTAGCTTGCGTGTGAGGTTTATGTTTATTCCAGGGTAGAGTGCGTTGCAGTAGTCGAGTCTGCTGGTGACCAGGGCGTGAGTTTGAGGGGGATCCATATGAAGGTCTTACGTAGGAGGCAGAGGGTGTAGAAGCTTCCGGTACAATAAAGTACCAGGAAGGAGGCTGCTCCTTGCTCTGCTAAAACTCTTTGTGCATAAAATATGCAAAGTCCTAAAAAGATCATCATGAGCATCAAGTAAAGATTCTGTTACTATAGGGCGCTCAATAAGAGGTGCTAAAATTAAGGTGTTATATATTTGAGTTTAGAGTTTTGGATTGAGGCTTAGCTTGGACCATTTAGTAGATTTTATATCGCTCCCCTATGAAATGGATGTTTTGGAATGAGCTCATGGAATAGAGACGTGCTCCTCAACAAATTGCCTTTCAATGAAAGCTTTAAAGCATTGGGATTGCTGTCTGGTCTGGGCAAGATTTCAAACTCAATTGCCAAAGATCTATATCTAAGATTACATAACTGATCCTGCTCTTGCTGGTACCCCAGGCGAAAGTGTGGGCACACTGTCTATCAGATTTGAACCTCCATTGCAGTCTCGTAGCCCATGGGTCTTAGAGATGGGCAGTAGCTGCAGGGCAGAGGCTGCCAAAGAGATCAGAGGATCACTCTCCAGCTGCAGTATCCCTCTGACTTCATCCTCTAAGTCTATGGCCAAACAAGGCCATCTAAGGGCTAGTATCTTGTTTTGAAATCACTGGCAATTAATTGGGGCGATATATCTATTCTGTCAAAGAGGAGAAGAGTGAGTGTTTTAAGTGTAGGAGAATTTTTGTTCTTCTGGACTGTATGATTACATACATTGTGCAAATCTAGCTTACTGCGATTGCAGCCTCTTATAGACAGGTCCACTATATCATTACTGTCAACATAGTTTTGACCCCAGACTAATAGACTACCAGCTGGATGGCATGCTCTGGAGGGTACTGCTTTATTACTGTAGTTGGAGTAACCCAATCTATGGTGTTTTTCCAGGACCCAGAACTATCACATCATACTGATTGATAAAGGTTTCCCAACCAGGATCAGTGATTTTTCCAGGCAACCCTGCAATATCCCAAAAGAGTTAAAGAAATGGAGGTATCGTCTTATCCATACCCAAACATTGCTCCATTACTGGCTCAATTGGGGGATTACTTGGAGGAGACTGGCCTTGCATGTATGTGACATGAACAATGGGGCTGTTATGGAATATACAGTGCCATGGGGAACAATCAAATGAGTTAATAATAATAATGGAAGAGCATTCAGTTCCATGTTCTAAAATCATAGAGTCAGTGATGGAAGTGCCCTCTGAAGCATTTGTAAGCTTGACTTGATACAGTCAGTCACCTTTGTTTAACTGAGATTTTACAGGGCTCCTGGTTGTTAGGGGGGATGGAAGAACTGCATTGCTACTACTGGTTGATCCTCTGTGGGGGGTGTTGTGCTGCTAATGGAGAAAAGCCATTTGGTGTATAGACGTCCATACATTTACGGGGAATAATCAGACACATGCTTAACGAGCATTTCATCTCTAAGTTGGAGCCAGAGGGTGGAAATGTTTGGGCATCCAATGCTAATAGCCCATTTGCAATGGAATTGTTATGGACCGATCAAAAGATGCATGTATCTATCAATGTTTAAAGGGGGGGTCGGATGTAAATTGCTCAGAGCTAGAAAGTAAACTCCCAAGTTAGATTGTAGCCTAGATATTTCAGCTAATGCTCTCCCCGCATCTTCATAGCCATAGTCTTCTCTAGATGTGGGTAGGGGCTGTGCTCTCCATGTGCCTTCGCAACCACTCACAGCCCTATTTGTGGGTAGTCAGTTGGAATGACGTTAGAGTGGCTTGGGGCCAAAGAAGACTGAGCAATTGGAGCGGATTAATGATGTGTAAATTCGGGCCAGTTTTTGGGCCCTTTGGATCAGGGGTATGGTAGAATGTGTTGAAGGCATGGAATGACTTGACTTACACTTTACCCCCTTGAATAAATGGGTAATCTTTGATTTTGAACGTGGGGCATCAGGTTGGTTCAACCCTTTGGTAAGTATATCTTTCACTTCTTCAATTACATTTACTATATCATATAGAGTACAGCATGATTTTTCCACTGTCGGCTCCTTGCCATTACTAGGGAAGGAATCAGCAACCTTCCTTTTGCCCAGAGCTCGTAGTGTACTCATTGCATTTAGCAAGGGCAGATTCTCCCACTGTGAGGTCAAGGGGTCTGACACTGCCCTCCCTCTTCCTGTCACTGACAGGCACAGCTGGGCACTGCTTTTGGCCCTGTCTTGGCCTGGGATAGGGCCCACGCACGCCCCATGCCGCAGGTCTCTTGCAGCTCCTAGACCTCCTGAAGCAGCGTGAATTCTGGGCAATGAAGCCCCAGTTGCAGGCAGCTGGTGCTTTCAGCATTTCCCACATCACAGGTCTCTCCTTGCCCTTTGAAGGCTGCCAATCCCTCCTGGGCGACGTTGGACAACGTGGATTCTAGGCAATGAAGAACCAGTTACAGGCAGGTGGTTGTTTCAGCCTTTCTCTTGCTGCGGGTCTCTCACAGTCCTTTGAAGGCCGCCTACCCTCTCCTGGACATTCTGGGATGGCTTTGGGCAGTGTGGATTTTAGGCAATGGATTTCCAGTTGCAAGCAGCTAGTGGTTTCAGCAGTCCAGGAGTGTTCTGCATAGTTGTTCTAAGGGTCCAATATTTAATCCTGGTGCTAGTCTTTGTGTGTGTGGAACAGTCTGTCCTACCCACACATCTGATTCTAGAAAGTTCTTCCCTTCCCCTGACAGGGCTCCACACTTTCTGGAGTAACAATAGGCTTGTGTCAGATTCCTTTGTGTGTGTTAGAAGCAAGCCCTTTAAAGTGCAAGTAAGACAAGGCCCTCCAGCCAGCCTTCCTGGCAGGATAATCTAATAATAATAATAATAATAATAATAATAATAATAATAATAATAATAATACATTTATTATGCAAACTGTATCATTCATTAGTGTATTTTTTAAGCTGCCACCATAACATTCATAAAACATTGCACAATTAAAAGTTCAAGTGGACTTGATATTAAAAAGTATAAATACTAAAATCCCAAATTTTACAATTTTCTGCAGCTCAGTTTAAAAGGAAAATTCAAAATGGTGTCCGTAAGCTTAAGGTGACAGGGGTTCCCAGTCTTTCAGTTTTTTTGCCACAAACTTTAAAAATCTAGTAAAATGACAGTTCAAAATAATTTCCATTTCCTTGAGGCATGCAACCACGGACGGTGTGCAGGTTCAAATAACATTGGAACAATGCTTTCCTTTCGTTCATGAGCCCCGGACAAACACAAGTTATAGGAGTAATATTTTCCTCTCCAGATTTGCACAGTCTTCATCATGTTGTTTTTGTTTCCTGGAACCTGGGCACAGAGTGGGTGTGTCCAGCGAGGAAGGCCTAAGCGGTATCTACTGAAGTGTTTTTTTCAGTTGCTTGGAAAATCCTGACCTCCAGGTAGGGCAAAGATTTCAGGGCTTTACAGTTGTTTAGGGCCATCCATGCATGAGATCTAGTTGATAGTGCCTCTTGATCTTTAGGAACAGAGATTTCGGGATAGACCATTCCGCCCACAAGTAGCCCCATTGTGTCACTGTCTGGGAGGATTATACAAACCCCAGAAGATGAGAATGTCACCGTCATGTGAACCAAGATACAGGTAGAAGGCACAAACGATTAGGACAAAAAAATGCCATCTTAATAAAAGTGCATTTTCAGAATTGTGACTCAAAATCATTCCTTACCATCAAGGAGGATTTTACATTACAACTCGTTTGAGTCTAACAGCATATCTCCATCTGTTCCTAACTTAAAGTCAGCCTTATCGTTTGTCATAAGGTAATCCAGTGTTAGCCAGTGGGAGAGATTAGATTAAGGAAAGTGACAAACAACTTTAGGAATTTTTAACTCCCAGAACATGTAAAACGTAACCACTTCGATGCTCATAACGAGCTCAGCTCGTCATGAGGCACAGTGGAGCTGTGCGCATGATGAGCTGAGCTTGTCATAACAGCCGTGGAACGCCCACGCGGGGCTAATTCCCCTCCTGTGCGGGGCGTTCCATTGAGTGGGCGGAGTCGTGACAAGCTCAGCTCGTCATGAGCACAGCTCCACTGTGCAGCAATAGAAGCCCATGTTCACACCAGAACATGGACTTCTATTGGAATTCTCATGGGCATATAATCAAGCTCATTATCGCTGCTATAACAGCAGTTTTCTGCTGCTAAACCAGCGATAATTTTTACCGCTGTTCTTGATAATATACCAACTAGTGTTTTCATCCGGCAAATTCGTCAGACATTTCACAATAAAATGATAAAATATTTCAAATGTCTAATCGTACACACTAAACTTCACAGGATTAAAACACGTTGCCAGTTCCTATTCCGTTTCTGTCAATTATCATTCTGGTGAGGTCTTGCTGATGCCAGAAACATGGATTACAACTGCCCTTCCCCACCACTCTCTGCCCACTCAATCAGTGAAGCCAATACACAGAAAAATAATGGTGCCCTAATTTATGGAGAAACAATCACTCGCACTGCATGCCACGTAGTGCAATAGGGTACCCCAATCTCCCCATCTGTAACACAAAGCACACAACATTCACAAACACTGCATGTTCTATCTGAGTTACCTGGTACACTCTCTGCTCCCTTCAAGGCCGCCTGGCAGAATTCTCAAATAGGAAATTGTCCTTTGGGGGTCAGCTTCCTCTTTGAGAATCAATAACTACCTTCTCTGAGGTGTGGGTAACTTCAATGGTTTGAGTTTGCTGTCAGGAACCATCCATCACAATGTGATTCGAATGACAAATAGGCAAGGACCCTGCCGACATGCCCGCACCTAATTCTGATTAGGAATACATTGTAAAGCTCTATCTGCAATTACAACAAACGTTTCCGAATCACAAAACTAGTTTACTACCTCTTTAAAAAGTAAACTGTGGTCACAAACCCTGGAATCTTGCAAATCACAGGTTTCGCGACTGCCAAAGGTTTTGGACATCAGGCCTACATATCTTCACAGTACAAGTAGACAGACATTTATAATGAATTAATGCAGCTCGGGCTGCAAGCCATTTGGCTGTGCCTCACAGCGTTCATTCCAAAGCACAGGGATGCATCATATCTACAACGATATGACGGATCCTTTTGCTCTACTCTGCGTTGGCGCACAAGTTGCTGCCATGCACCGAAGCAGGCATGCTTGCACCATAGCAAGGGTGCCTGCATTGAGGGGAAGGATTGTTTATGTGCAGTAAGGTGTCCCTTCTTGCACATAATCTGAAATGGTTTTTTGCAACTTGAATTTGTGCTGCTTCATGTAGCACACATAGAAGTTGAGAAATGTGATTATTTCAATGCTTGTTTATGTGCTGGAAAGGACACCTTCCTGCACATATACAATCACAAGAAGTGATTTCCTTGTTCTGTGTGTGCTGCAAAATACAGCACGAATAGAGAGGGGAAAAAAACAAGGAGAAATGAAAACATTTCCCCTCATTGCACCTCCCTATGCCTTCCCTGTGGAGGGGTACCATTGTGATATAATTAACAACAGAGGAGTGACTAGAAAAGGAAGCAAGGAAAATATTTTTAAGTGAAGTGAAATGTGAAAAAATCACAATTATTTTATATATTACCCTCACTCACCCAACTATTGGGTGACATGCTTCATCATTGGGTAGTTTCACCAGGCAGGTAAAAGACCTATCTGGTGTGCTACGACACCTGCATCTGCAGTGGAGCTGGATTATATAAAAACAGTGAATAAAGTGAAAAAGTGATAAAGGTAAAAAGGTGCGGACGCTGATCCAAACCAAACTTTAATAAAGATCGGCATGAGCATCTGGTTAAAAAGGGTGGGATGGATAATATAGACCTTAAATTTGAGTCGTATCATCCAAATCACAAGGTCGACATGTTTCTGCTCTTAAGGCCAAGTCGGCCGAGCTTTCATCAGGACCAAAGGACGAACACTGGGCGGTATGCACTCTCTAAGGTGCACCCTAACCTCAGTGTAGACGTTAAGTGTTTATAAACTCACGGTTCTTAGTACCGATTTAACCTGGGATTTCCAGGTCATGAGGATCTGTGGAGAGAAATAAGGAGAGAAGAACACATATGTACATTTCCATTCATGACATGTGAAAATATCATCCTTAAGAGTAGACCCACATGCACTTCACTTCGCCAAAGCCCCATACTAAATGTGAATGTAACATTGAGTATTGTCAAGCTGGCATTTGCATTATTAACCCCAAGAGTACAATTCAAAATGAGTCAGTATTCTAGGAGGTATTTTGAGCCCGTTTTGAGCCCATTAGGCTAGCTGTTAGTATCCCCAATGAGTACCTGTAACTTCAGGAAAAAGGGAGGGGGGGCGTATTGGGATTACCAAATGCCAAACTATCATTTATGGAATGATCAAACACGACTTAGGCATTTAGTGCAAACAAATAACTATAACAGCGGTACGCTGAATGTACCACACAACGTCAACACACCCAACATTATGGACCTAAAGGCACTACCAAAACATAGAGGAGTGGTGAGCATATTTACATGAAACGGAGATGTGTTTCACATCATGGGCCAAAGTGGTGGGGGTTTCCTTCACATCGGAGGGAACTGAAAAAGCGGGAAAGAAAAAACGCATAAGCCGTTTCAGAAAACTACGCGCCAAAAATGACTACACATTATCTCATAATCGGCGTTTTATCTAAAGCGGCAGCATAAGCCACTTACCAGCGCTCCGATGGCTCCCCGTGTATGACCTAGAGTGATCACAGCCACTGCCCGAACGGTGACCAATGCCAAGAGTCGAAACAGCAGATATGCAGCTGTCCCGATCACGTGGCATCAAGTAACCAATCACTTTACTCGGCTCTCAAGAGAGAAACAAAGTGTCGGGATTTTAAAGAGATGGTCTTGTATTATTTATTAACCTAATCTTATCGAGTCCCTCAGGGGGCACAAAACTCACATAATATTGGTGCACCACGCCGGGGATCGACTCCGTAGATATAAGATTGACCCGATCACGTGGGTTAGGGTGACCAATTACCATACTGCATTTACGGAGAAGAACAACAAATCAGTTTTAAAGGGACAGTCTTGTTCTTTTTTTCAAACCTAACTTTATCCAGTCCCTAAGGAGACACCAAACCTACATAATAATGATGTATGAAAGTTGGTTATTAGTGGGGAAACAAAACTGAGTAAACCCATCTGTGACAATTTATGAAAAGGGAATGATTGTCACTTGGGTTACATGCTTATGGGAGCATATTCTGCAACAGTAGAGGCTCTTACTACATTGGTGTATATGGAGGGCTCAGGGTGATGTTGTAGTAGTGTATGCTACACGACCCATAATGCATAACTTTTTTAGTCAACAGGATTACTTGATGTGGACTTAATTCAATTCAAGCTCTCTTTATTGACACACGGTTAGAGTCCAGAATGGCGTGATAAGGCAGATTTAACGATGCATCACTGTGCCCCAGGGAATATTATCATTAAGGCCATTCAAGTGGGTTGCCATTTACCATTGTGACACATTTCCTGGTTTATAATCTCTCCTAAATCTGGAAATGTGGCAGAAGCCATGAGCTTTACGTGGGAACAACCACAGCAACACCCTTGGCACTTCCCTTTCAAGTAAAGAGTTGCATGTGAAGGGGCCACATTTACAAGTACACGAAAAGCCACGCAGGTGAGTCGCAAAACGTGACGCACTGACATCGCAAGGGGCTTGTAAATAAGCCTTAAAGAATGAAAGGCATTACTGCATTTACACATCTTCACACTCAAGCACTATGAACCTAGGTGCGATGAATATCCACAACACGGATCTCAGGGTGCACACACTTATTTTCTGACATATCTTAGGATATGTTATGATAAACTAAGGCTATTCGAACTCTAGGGACAATTTATGTTTTACAAATGGAATGAAGTCGACAGAGGCACAAGTCAAATGGGATTAATCTACCAACCCAGCAAGAAAATAATTTAAAAAACATGCACGTTCAGAATTACTATTCTTTTGATAAAAAGAGCAAGTGGTTGCCATTTCACTGGCCTTTCATCACGAAGAAGAATACCTCTTCCAGTGTTTGAAAACATCTGCTTGAATGCTCCTGCAAAGCCACTACTTAGGGCTGAGAGGTGTAATAAAAGCTGAGACATGAATGTTCACCACAAAAAAGGCACCCAAACTGATAATGTTTATTTTCCGCGCATTAAACGGTCCCAGGTACTCTGCCCCTTCTACTTTTTACGTAATTAACTAAGGACTCGTCCTAGAGAGAAAAGATCCAAGAAAGAGATGAAGCGGCATATTTACAAGGGAATGGCAGAGCATGGCGTTAGCCTTTAGTGATTAATGCGAAAATGCAGGAATGAGTCATATTAAGAAAGATACGGCACATTCCTGCTTTTTTCCTAAAATGGCACTAAATTAAGCTGCTTAGCGTCAATGCAGGCACCTTTACACCACAGTGCAAGGATCCCTGCGTTGAGGGAATGATTGTTTATGTGCAGATAGGTACCCCGACCTACACAAAAACAATCACAAATGGCGATTTGAAACTTCTATATGTGCTGTATTGTGTAGCACCCATAAAAGTTGCAAATTATCATTTTCGTAATGATTGTTTATGTGAATGAAGAGACACCTTCCTGCACATAAACAATCATTCATGGCATTTTGCTGTTTCTATGTTTGCTGCACAATACAGCACCAATAAATTGCAATCCCTGAGCAATCATCTATTTGTGCAATTGTAAGTAATAAACATTATTGTGTAACATGGTCTTCAACCCTTTAATTCTTTTTCATCTCAAAAAATGGCAAGGTTACATTATGCATGTTCTAGGCTCAAACAATGAGATGCAGTGCATGTTTTACCTGTACAAGCAACAAACTCCCTCTTCTATTTCAAATTTAATAACCAACAATTTTACGAATAAATAAAAACAGAAGCTGAAGGTGAATACACTCAGCTACTAATAATCCATTTTTCAACACTCTTGTTGTCACAATACTTCTGACAACAGGGCACAGTTTATAAGGCAAGTGGAGTAGAGAGTCGGATTAGCATTCACAGTGGAGATGCTTGCATTTAAGTTCCTAGGGGAACACATTAACATTCCTATGAAAACAGGGTGAGGTGCTAAATGTCGCCTTATTGCCCAGAACAAGGGGTTCAGCTTTGGGACACAGCACCACAGGAAAAGCCCATCATCAGGGAGGCAGCAGGCAAGATGTGCCTGAAGCCTGGAGACACGATCTGCCATTGTACATCCTCACAATAAAGTGACAGTCCGCAGGCTCCTTAGGCCTTGAGCTAAGAGGGATGTAGTACCCATCTAAAATAGTGTGGAAACTTCTTCCACCCGTGTCGATGCCCCAGGTATGGTTTGTACCCCACCTGAGCTCCTTTCCACTGGTGTACAATATGGAAGTGAGAACCCAGTGGAGAGGGGGAAGGAAGGAGAGGGAAGCAAAGTTAAACAACAGGATAGAAGCGAAAGCCTGGGGTACTGGAAGACAGGAATTTGAAAAAAAGAATTAAAAGCAGTTTGCTAACTTAGATCAGTGTGCCTCTCTAAAGCTAGTCATTCTTTTATGGGCTCAGCTCGCCCATGGAAAAAGCAAACCGTGGTTATAGTCTGGACTAAGTAATGCACATAACCATGGCACACATCAGTGTGATGCTGAAACAAGGCTTGCTATGAAGATATACAGTGTTTGCTTCAATAATATTATTTATACTTATGACACAGGGAAGCATTCCGGATAAACTACATTATTTTAATAGACAAGTATTACCTCATGAACTATGTTCCCTGAATGAATGGAATGTTTGCCTGTAGTTAACCTGTCGAGTTGCAGTTTTGTGGATTGTTTGTATATTGATTCTTTTGCATGCCATCAAAAAGAAGCACTAGTGAATCACTTGTAAAATCTGATGCAAGAAAGGGGAGAATCATAAGGGCTTCCCTGAGCCAAATGAGAAATGGTACCTCAAGGTTATGGCCAGGGGTGAGTGAGCACGTGAGATTGATTGCATGTAATAGCCCAATGAACACCTTCACTAAGTCAACAAACCTCTGCAGTCCTAACCTGCCTTCCCCTGCACGTTCGATGTATTCTGCTCCTTGTCTATCAAAGATACCACACTCTTCTGGTAATAGGGTTTGTAAATATGCACCAGGACCAACCTTTTGTCCTTTCACACGTCTTTCAAGACCTGGCAGTCTTTATCATATTTTCCAAAATATAAGCAACAGTGCCCCAGTAGCTGTCAGCTGCTTGAAGCATCTGTTATTCAGCCTTCTACAACTCCCGAATCTACATCATCATCACATAAGTAGAATCGACTCGGAGCTTCTTGCTATAAATATATATATATATATATATATATATTTTTTTTTTTTATATATTCACTGAAAAAACCATAGGTTTCACACCAGTTATAGTTAGCTGAACATTTTACTCATATAAAACCATTGAAATTCCCACGTTATAGTTAGTTGGACTCACTATAACTCGCGCGCCCGTAATCCACTGCTGATGATGTCACATATTACATCATTCATGACATGGTCAGTGACAGTGACGCATCTAGGTATACCTGCGCCAGGTGTAATGTATGCAAAGGGGGCGTATTGACGCAAGAAAGGGTCGTAGAAGTGACGCAGTGAAATCTATGAGATTTCACGGCGTCACTTTTAGGACACCGTTGCGTCAAAATCTTGCGCCTGCCTCACAGCAGGCGTAGAACTGACGCAAGCCCCTTCACATGGGGCTGGCCCCGAGTTTGAAGCTCCTGAAAGGAAAGCATATGTCCTTAGCCCATAGATCCCATGATTTGATCCCCTGCAGCCCACTAACTTCCCGGAGCCAAGCCCCATGCCAGAGGGGAGTGCATTGAGTCAGCTTACGTGTCTAGCCAGTGTGGCGCAACAAGGCCCGCCAGGCCAATAACACAGAGCTCGTCACATATGGTAGTTGGGATGGAATGGGCCCACCGTATAGCATTGCTTGGATTTTAGGTAACCCAAGCTCACACAGCTGGAGCCGGTAGGCCGGGTCGGACCAGCCCCCTTTAAACCAGTCATGGGCCACCTGGAGACGTGCAGCCAGGAAGTAAAGATATAAATGTGTCATCCTTATTCCCCCGTCGAAGGAGGGGATCTGGCATGCCGACAGAGCCAAGAGCGCCCTTCCCCATTCCTGAGATACTTGGTAGCTGGAATGTCCAATTACCAGAACCAGGTCCTGGGGAAGCAGAAGGGTGTATTCTGGAGGACGTAGAGAAATCTGGGGAGGATCATCTTTTTAAACAAAGCAACCCTCCCCAGGGGGTTAAGGGGTAGCGTCTTCCACTTATGGAGATCCTGTTTGGCCTTTTTAACTAGTGGGGCGACATTGAGGGACCAGTCCAAATCGGAAAGAATGGTGCTCCACATCCCTAAGAATTTAAAAGATTGTCGCCGAAGCAGTATGGTTGATTGCCAATCATAGCAGTCCCTAGAGAGGGGCAGTGGAACCAGAACTGATTTCTCAGGGTTCAGTCGAAGTCCAGAGGCCTTGCCGAAGGAGTGTCATTTTTGGAATGTTAAATTACCGGAATTTAACAGACTAAAAAGGCCTGACATTTAACAGGACATGCCAACTTTGGTGTGTTAATCAACAACTACAACACATTATTTCCTAAAAATGAATAGGCGATAATATACATTATTGTGTAACATGGTCTTCAAACCCTGGCATGCTTTTTGAAAGAAAAAAAATGGCATGGTTGCATCATGCATGTTCTAGGCTCAACCAATGAGATGCAGTGCGTGTTTAACCTGTACAATCAACAAACTCCCAGTTCTATTTCAAAGTCCATCATAAATAATGTTTACTCTTTTACAAATAAATAAAAACAGAAATTGAGGTGAAAAGAACTTTATGAAATAAGATTCACTAATAGATATTTGTTCTTTTCATGGGCCACCAGAGCAGGGTCATCTTCCGGATGATTAGTGGCAGGGCTAGACATATTTCGGGGCACCTGTTTCTGACAACTTTGTATTTTATTGCAAGTTTTCAACTTATTTAGGACCATACCATGCCAAACACTATTAAATTATAAAATTATAAGCTAAACTTTCAGAAACTGGGCCACACAGAAACAGCTGCCAAGCCCCCCAAAAATCCTTAAAATGACACATGATAAAGAGATACAGAGTCAGAGTTAGAGGTGTTCAAATATGTCAAAGGTTCAGAGACGTGTACAAACATGAGACAGAGGGAGAGAAAAACACATTTCTGGGCGGCCCTTAGACGATGGGGGCCTTGGGCAAATGCCCACTTTGGCCATCCCTTCAGATCTCTTTGATTCATTTCTATGTTGGAAGACATATATAATCCAAGCAGATGTATTCAGTTTGACCTTAAGAATTTTCTCCTTTGACATATGGATAGTATAACTAGCGAATATTTCAACTCTCAAAATAAGTGTATTAATGGCTATATGAAGGTTGTAAATTGTCCACAGAGAATTTGTTTTTTCCATCCAATGGGTAGCAGCATACGTTACACAACCATCACATAGATACATGATATAAATGTCGGCGAACAAAGAAGTGCTAGTATCTAATCTTGCATGGATACCATTTATACTGCCCGTTTTCAGGTCCAGCCTCACCACACACCTACACTCCCCTAGTAAGCACCAAGGTATCCTCACGAGTGACACGCAGCAATCTACAAATCCACTTTACATTACAATACAAATAATGGCGCAGTACCTAAAGTAAGGTGTCACTCATTTGGGGCAGGTTAACAGTAGGGAAGATCAGGTGAGGATTACGTTTCCTAAGTTTGATTAAGTATGTATACTCATTGGTTTTGAATTACATTCACAAACAGAGAGATGGCAGAAGATGGTAAGGTGCTTCAAAATGATTAAGGTTCCTTGGAATTGCAAATGTTTATTGTAATGTTTTTCTACAGAATACAGATGTTTATGCATTAAAAAGTGTTTTTGGATTCTTGTGGTTTTAATGACATGTATATGCCAATAACTGCCCTTTGTCTTTGCGTCTGTGAGAACCTGTATATCCTTCCAGTGGTATCAGGTATATTCTTAAGGTAATTTGATGAGTTGTAAATCCATAGGCTGTGTCTAATGTGCATGTATTATTACAGGGGTCAAATAAATCAATGTGTCACATAGGACATGACTGTATTTCTCGAGCCAGCAACCAGAAAGGATGGACTATGAATGGGTTCAGATAAGCTGCTCAAAATATTTTATCCATGGGACATTAAACGGTCATGATTGAGTGGCTGACCTTCCAGTTTCAGTGTGAGAAATTTGCATTGATTATTGAACCGACAAATTAAATTAGAGCGATTTATTGCCATAGGTCAAACAGTAGGATACAACAGGAGTGTGTATTAAGTTGCGCAGTAATATAAGTATGTGGTGGAAGTCTCTTAAGATGTAGATCAGTTGTTCTTAACCTTTTGACTTATGTGAAACCAGGGTACCCCCAATGAATCATTATTGGAATTCAAGGACCCCCATTGAGTCATAACTGGAAGTGGGTGGCCCTGGCACAAACTTTTCGTGATGACTGATACACAAAACAGTACATACGAAATCCAGAAAAAAGCATTTATCAAGCAAATACATATATGATTAAATATTTTGTTTAATTCACAAAAATACTTTTTGTCCAAAAATCAGAATTTTAATTTTGATGGGGAGGTTAGATCTTTTCTAAATTCAATTCAGGAAATCATGGTCAATACCACATTCTGTTTGATGCACTTGCACTTCTCCCACGACTTAATCTGAGGATACTAAGAGGGTCATTACAATGGCGTATGGCGGTGGCGATCCGCCCGCCATAATACACCGCCCGCATGCCATTTACCCCCCGCCATATTATGATGGCTGGCGTACCTTGGCGGACGGAAAGTCCGTCTGCCACTTTTCCGCCGGTCGATTTGTCAACCAGTGGAAAAAGGACACAAGATGGTGTCTTGCAGACACCGCCATTCATAATATGATGGCAGCAGAAATAGGCCTTTCCATGGCGCCGATGCCACCATGAAAAGGCATGTGGTCTTTGCAATTGGGAGCCTGTTGAGGGCCCCCATAGTGTTAGGGGAGTGGGGGGTGCACATGGGGGTACCCCCTCCATCTGCATGAAGAAGCTGGCAGGCACCGCGCGATGCCTGCCACATTGTGCATGCAAATGCACAACATACATATTGTTCATTGCGGCGGGTGTTACCGACAGCACCACTCACCCACCACAATGCATAATATTCTGGATGTGACCGCCAGTCGCATCCTAATCTGCATGGCGGAACCGCCGCACCCCTGGCGGGAAGTCCCGATTACCAGTACGGTGGCTGGCGGACTATGTCCGCCCATCGTAATAAGCCCCATCATTTTTAGCCTCCCATTTCAAATTCTTTAACATTAACAGAACATTTAACATTTTTCAACTTTACATTTTGCTTTTTCATTTATAGACATGGTATTGATATGTTAACATTATTTAATTTTCTTAGGAGTCGTGGGCTCCCTGAATAGGCTTCTGAGGCCCCAAGGGGTGTTGGACCTCAAGTTAAGAAACACTGATGTAGATGATATGTAGGAGGATATGCCTTTAAAGTGCAGTTTACTATCCCTGATCAGCATCAGTAGATGAGCCTAGATAGGCAATGTGCTCAATATTCTACACTTTTCTCAACCTGTTGCTTTTCCATTGAGTATTCATGGGTATTAGGCGCAATATAAATACAATTACAAATTACAAATGAGACCAGTTTTCACAAGGATTCTTGCCCGGCCCCCTCCTAATCCCAAATACTTCAGGCGTTCCCCATATGCAGATAAGCACCAATCCTAGACTGGGTGCTGCTAGCACGCTACCTGATAGGCACCATATTAATGCAATGATAGCACTGAACCACATTCTTAGGGCTCCAGTCATGAGAACAAGGCTGCCCACGAATGTGGCTGACCAGTCAAGAGCGTCACTCTTCATTCCCAATCATAATTAAGATTTGAACATTCTTTACAGATTTAGTTCTCTAACGAGCTTTACATAAAAAGAATATCCTCGCCCAGCTTCGAAAACATTCCGGTTCTTTCATTTTAGCTCCTTATACACTTGTTTTTGTCGGTTAGTTGTTTAGTTGCACGAACAGTGTAATACTCTGAAACCCCGGAAATAATAGATAATACTCGCTTTGGAAGCCAGACTATTGGAAAGAAGACATCCACCAACAAATATCAGATGTGCTGTTCTTAGCACCCGCCAATTTACCTTTAAATAAAATATTTCGAATAATATTTATGGCGTGTTTGTGTCTGCTCTCTATGATACCAGTGCATGTACTTGGAAATTGTGCAAAGGCATACGAACGTACATGACAGGATCTTCTTTAATCCACTTTGATAGAGTGGAGAGAGTGACAGACACACAGACAGATGGACACATCTTGAAATGACAGCAAACACAGCCAGATGGAAACATTCACGTACTGAATTCCTGTCATCAACAGTACAAGTGTATGCTCAGAAACGAAGCATCATTATTGTGACTTGTAGCCATGGGCACCTATCTCTCTACCAACTCTGCCTATGGTTGTCAAGTGAACCACAAATATTTGTATCTGACAAAACCTCTCAATCTGTTGAAACAACACTGTCTAAAACATCTCAGATCTCAGATACGACAAAGCAAGGAGAGCCCCACAGTAGCAGGTAGTGAAGATGGGCTCGACTAACAATGGGCAGGCGACTGCAAGCATAATGTCCATTTTACCACATTCAATTTGCATTATTCAGCAAATATATAATAACTAGAGCTTATGAGCCCTTCTTGAATTTTTTTTTTGCAGAATATACTATTTATTTTACAAGTAGGAGAAAGAAAAGTACATGTTGACTGATTAAATGTGTAATCTGCAGGTCACAAGTTCAAAGTCTGCCAGAGCCTTTAATTCGTTTAGATCAAAAAAATCAGTACTAGTTAATGAATGGTGGTCCCATGAGCAGCAGGTTTAGTAGTAGTATGTATAAAGCAGAACCTTGCCTAGGCCTGTAAAGTGGGTGAAACAATGGGTTGGAATGCTACCCAGTGGTTTGGACTATTGGCAAGTATTGCACTTTCATCTTTTCCTTGAGTGCTGCTATGTGTGTCATTCGGCTACAAATACAATCACTGTGATGCTCAACCTGCCAGGTCTTTGCTCAGTATGGTAGTGACTTTGCTCATTGTGTCTATATGCTGCTTAAATTCAACCGTGATTCTCCTTTATCAGCAAAGACGTAAATAAAACAGTCCTGTTAATATACCAATGTGTTGCCAGTGACACCAGGGGCCCTATTACGTATACAGCACACCTTTTAATAGGTGCGCCACGCTCTAACAAGGAAATTGCACCTTATTCGGTTGAATGCGCTGCCCTCAAAGGCAGCCACAAACTCGTGCTGCCTCGGGGGCAGCGTCTTCAAGTGAAATACAGAGACGTTGCTTCAAAGTCGCTCCGTGTTTCACTGTGTAGCAGACACACACCTGCACTTTGAAGAGGGGCAAGAGATCCACTTGCAGACGGGTGCAGTGAGTGACTGCACCTGCCTGGCAAGGGGATGTCTGGGGGGTGCACAGGACCCCCCTTTAAATCTCTTCTGAGGTCTGCACTCCTGACAGCTTCTTTACCTCTACGCCTGCATCTATAATACAGCGTGGGGGCCAAGGTAAAGAGATGCATGGGGCCATGCAAATGAGGGATCGCCCTCTTGAGACAGCGCTATCTATTAAAGAAGGGGCCGCACATGAGTCTGTAGCCCCTTTAGTAATACCGAAGTGGCCCAGGGGCACACAATGTGGATGTAAATTCCCATTGCACCTCCAGGGCACCTCTGCAATTCAGGCCCAGGAACCTATTAAATAATGTATTGTACTACCTATAGTACTTGTTTGCTGCTCCAGCTTTTTAGGGTCTAATTAATGAGCCAGAAGCAGTCGTACTGTGCCAAGGTACTTGCTAGCAATTCAATTTAGTACACTATGCTGCTGTTCAAAGAGTAAATTACGAAGTGTTGGAAAGTTGCACTCCATGTAGGGTCATCGAGGATGTGTAGTATTTTTATTGAACACTATCTTGTTGACCGTAGAATTCTGTGCAATTTAAACCTGCTAACCAATGGTAAAGGGCTTGCACTCTCCCTGGTCAACATTTTTAAAATGGTAAACACCTAATGAGCACATTTAATTTGCTTGCAAGCCCCTAGTACATGGTACTACCCGTACCAAGGGTCTGCATGATAAATGCTACTAGTGGGCTGCAGGATGCATTGTGCCTCCACTGGGTGTACAGTTTTAAACTGCCATTTCAACCTGACAAATCAAACCTTTTGCCAGGCCTAAACCTTCCTTTTAAAAACGTATGTCACCCCTAAGGTAGGCTTTAAACGCCATAGGGTGTATTAAAAGTAGGACATGTATATTTAATGTTTTACATATCCTGGCAATGAAAAACTTCCAAAGTCGTTTTTCACTGTGGCAAGGCTGGCTCTCCCATAGATTAATACTGGCTTGCAATATTGCATTTAATAAGGGCTGAATACAGTTTGGAAGCAGCTAGAAACATGGCACAAGGATTCATTTTACTAGTAATTTAAAATCCAACCTATAAGTCAAGTCTGATTTTATATTACTATTTTGCAAATGACACTTTTAGAAAGTTTGTATTTCTTGTCTAAAACAAAAAAGTCTTTCCAGCCACCGTCCATCTGTCATCTGACCCTTTTGGCTCCCCTGTGATGAGATGCACATGCTCCCATGCAGTAGGCAAAGGGCTCTGGGTGTAACAGGATGGCCTGGGGGCTGTGTCCAGCGTGAATACTTCAAAGGATACCTATCTTGTCACTTGCAAATAAACCTCAGACATAAGCCTGCCTCCCTTTTGTCTCTCTTGTCATGAAAAGTTACCGAGTCTGAACGTCAAGGGCTTAATCTGGACCATGAGCAAGCAGCATCTGATCAACGGCGAGGCCTTCCTCAGCACAGAGTTTGTACTTTTCCCTCTCAGAGCTCTACTACCTTCAACGGTGACAGCACTGGGTCCCTGAATTTCAGAAACCCGCTATCATCAATCTCAGCTTCAGATACAGCTTGCAGCTTGCTTCACCAGAGACTTGCCAACAATCAGTTTTTCTCCATGAAAACGATTTTGAGTTAGAAGATAAACTTTCCACTGGGATGAACCTGGTCCCTCTATCTGAATAGCACTCAATCGCTGTCTACCTTAACTTTGTTCAGATCTAGCGCGACCAGATACCCGCAGTTGACAATTTGTGCTTTTTGTTATATTTTAAATTCAAACTTTAAAAATGTATATTTCAGGTTCTACTTATTGGGTTTTTGTCATTTTGGTATTATTTAATATATTAAAATATTTTTTCTTTTTCTAGATTAATTATGGTTTTCCTTGAGTTGTGTTTTCACTTTGTCACTGTTTGAGTGCTGCATAAATACTTTAAGCACTTAGTTTTCACACTTGCACTCAGTATACAAAATATCAAAATATCACAAGTTGTTGCGTGCTCTAGGGCGCACTCTCCATTGTTAAGTGCAGGAAAATATGAATCAAATTGCGTTCCCCTTAATTGGGTGATGTCCCCTACTTTTTGACGTACCAATTGTTTTTTTTTAAATAAGACACATGTAAGACTTTATTAGTAGGATTGCATGAATCTTTCACTGGCACAGACATTTAAAGATCGATCAGCATATATGAGTTCATCTATTGACTGTAGATTTTGGAAAAACACTTGAATGATTTTCATTTACCCTCATGTATGATGTACTTGTTTAATTTGCAGAACCCAGTCCCTGATGAAGGCTATTGAGTAGCCGAAATGCATTGGCTTAACACTCTGGGGATAATAATGGATTCATCTGCTTACTTTTTTGAAGAGTTATGAACTAAAAATACAGTTCTATACCTAATGGGATGAAACATTAAAGAAATTTGAAACACAGAAAAGACATTACTTTCTTGGAAATCTTTTGTTAAAGATTGAATTAACTCAATTGAGGGGTTACGCTGTGACTAGGGGACGTCACCCAATTAAGGGGCACGCGATTTGATGCATAAATACTTTACACAATGCCTCTATGGTAATGCGGACTGCTTTGGGCAAAACTACCAAAGGATTAACCCCCAGATGCATCAACAAATTAATTTGCGATTCCTTAATAGCGAAAAATACTGATTCGCTATTAAGGAATTGCAAAATGGAATGCATCAAGAAATCACTTAAAAAATAGCGATTTCTTAGAATTCCTTAATTGCGACTCGCAAAGTGCGAGTCGCAATTAAGGAACACCTCCCCATTCATTCCTATGGGCCTCTATGAATGAATGGGAAGACAATCTCAATTTGCGAATCGCAATTAGCGATTCGCAAATTGAGATTGCGATTTCAAGGGTGCAGGGGTGTCCAAAGGACACCCTGTTGCACCCCTGAAATTGATATGTGCACATATGTTGTGCACACACATGCCCTTAGGGCATGTGTGTGCGCAACATGGAACTTTGAAAAATGCACTTTAGTGCATTTTTCTAAGTTTTTGCAAATTACCACGAAGTTGTACTTCATGGTAATTTGCGTGCCCTTTTAGCGAATTCGCTATTGGAAACACTTTCATGCATTGCATTTAAGGAATCTCAAGTTGAGATTCCTTGAATGCAAATAATCGCAATTTAGCGATTTCTAAAATTGCGATTTTTGCATTTGGGATGATGCATCCCAAATGCAAACATACCACTCGCAAAGAGCCAGAATCTCAGAATCTTGACCTTTGTGAGCGGATTTTTGTTTGATGAATCTGGCCCTAAGTGCAGGTTTATTTAGCGACTTTAGTGAAAAAGAATACCTACTGCACCATTCCGTGGTGGATCTGGCAGGAGAGTTGAAGTACAGATAAGCACCTTCTTTCTTAGGGAAAAAGTGTTGTCAAATTATTGGAAAGCTTGCAGATTGAGAAGTAGTACGGACCGGTACAGTGATCAGAAAAAAGGTTGCTTCCACACCCTCTGTATTTTGGGTCTTTTAGATACATAAAGATAGATATATTGAGAAAGAGGTCTTCCAGCCTTTGTACTCTAAAGGATACACTACTTGTTATGGAACACAGAGGTCCAATGCATTTTCCCACCAGTTACTACCCATTGAGTATCACTATATTTTTAATCATCTGTTCGAATTTTGTACATTGCTCTCACTGGAAGTCGTGTTGATGACTCGCCACTTGGAGAACATGCAACGATCAATAGCATTAACACAAACGTTTTCTATTCTATAACTTGCTAAGACCGTTAGACCAAAGTTAAACAGAGCCATCACCATAAACTGTTAGATGATTCTGAGCACTTCCCTATGCTTCTAAAAAAGGGTAATACAATCCATGTATCCCCCACCTGAGACCCTCCCCAAAACATACAGTTGAGTGCATCAAGTCATTGTAAGGCAGCATTAAGTGCAAGAGGCTTCCTGGAGAATAATCTCTGATAGGCTTCTTCCTACCTGCAGGAGACACTCAAACTCAAGGCATACGAATATTTGCGCTCAAAGTAATGGACAATGCTTTGTTACCCTTTTAATTTTAAGTGCTTTTACAGTGAGCTTGTATTTGAGGTCTGGCTCAACAGGCATTTGTATGGAGAGCAACGGCTACTAATACTTTAAAATTATACATAGGGTAGTCTTTATCTCCACCCAGAAGTGTACTACTCTCGCACCTCATGCGGTGGGCTATTTGGTGTATCATTACGCATCCTATTGAGTAACTGCATTCTCATGCATGAGGGACAATCACATACCATCACATATTAAACAATTTATTTCATACATGCATTACATAGGAAAGCAATTCTCCCCTTTTTTTTAATGACAGCAGTCTTTTTGTAATGTTTAACTCAGGAACTGTGTGCGAGCACACATGCACACACATTTTTTCACATGTACACACACATCCACACGTATGCACAAGTGTAATGTTGGTTCTACTCCCCCACAGGACACTCAGAGACTTGTGTTGGTGTGGAACACACGTTTATTATGATTACAAGAAAGTACCGAGCTAAGGGCGCCGAGCGTCTGCCTATAACGCGCTCCGGTCGCCAACTGCCGTTTCCTAGCGTTCGCGCCTTTCCCTTTCGTCTTCTGCGCATGCGCCGCCTATCCGCTCTAGCCTACGGCGTAACGCGTCATCGCGTATACGCCCGTAGACTAGAGCGCATACCACATATCTCCCCCCTTTAATGAAAACAAAGTTATAACATTTCCCCCCAGCAGTGAAGTGTCCTCCAGCTGTGAACATGGTCTATGTGGGGCACCAAGGAGCCGGCACCCAGCTAGTGTCCATCCATCACAAAGTCCTTATAACGAGAGGGCACTACCACTGCCCTTCCGCTGCGGGTGTGTCTTACCGGCACGTTCTCTCTCGCCTCTGTCTGTTGTTGGGACACCCCAGCTTCTCTCACATCTGTTCTCTGCTCTGCCTTCGCTTGTACTCCTCCTCCGTCGGTCGGCCTAGCTCCCAGGGCAACCGCTTCACTGTCATCGCCTGCACCTTCCCCTTGAGTGTCTATGCCGTGCTCAGGAAGGGGTCTAACCTCCGGTTGATCCATGTATCTGTCGACTTCCTCGGCCTTGGGCCAGACTAATATTTTGTTGACTCTGGCCATGCGATCTTGTGACCAGACCTTGCCGTCACTGAGGAGGGCCGCCCTGCCACGCACCTCTTTGACTTGTAGTGGCTGGCTGAATTTGCTTTCGCCCTTCTTTTGTAGGGTGGGGAGTTTGACCCTGACCCACTCCCCTTCTTCCAATGCCGTTTCTTTGGTGCTGCGTCTTTTGTCATAGTGTGCCGCATAGATCTTCTGGGCCTTCTCCAGATTGTGCTGCACCACCGCTGGGGACCACTTGCTGGTGATGGTCTTCTCCCTCCATGCTACATTGTCCCGGGTGAAGGGATGCCGTCCTCTTAGCACTTGGAACGGACTATACCCCACTACAGAGGGCGTTATCCGGTAGGCCCATAGCATGTTCATTACTTCCACCTCCCAGTCTTTTCCTTGCGATATGGCTGCCTGGATGGAGCCCATGAGCACCCTGTTGAACCTTTCGACCTGGCCGTTGCAAGCTGGATGGTACACGGCAGTGTGTCTCACCTCGATCCCGTTCCTCTTCATGTATCTCCCCCACTTGTCCGACACAAATTGCGGTCCATTGTCGCTGAGGATGGTTTTGGGTATTCCCTCTCTGAGGAACACCTCGGTTAGGAACTTCAAGATCGTGTCCGTGTCCATCGACTCTTGTATGTCCACTTCTGGCCACTTAGAGTACTTATCTATCACCACACAGATGTACTTATTCACGCCTCTACTGTCCAGAACGGGCCCCAGAATGTCTATGGCCACATCCTCCCAGGGGCCATGCGGGGTGTCGAACTTCCCCAGTGCTGGTCGGAGTGGGGGGAGCACCTTGTCCGCTCCTTGGCACTGCCCGCACTCCCGCACTTGTCTCTCGATGTGGGCATCCATTCCTGGCCACCAATACATCTGTTTGACCAACGCCTTGGTTTTCACTATGCCCAGATGCCCCTCGTGGAGCAATTTCAGCAGTCGGGGTATCAGTGTCACTGGGGGCACCACTCTCTCTCCTCTGTACAAGAATATCCCCGAGTCACTCAGGGACAATTCTTCTCTCATTTCGTAAAACCGTCGGACACCCTCCGTTAGCTTCTTCTTGTCCGGCCACCCTGACGTGAGATGTTTCCTTACTTCCATCTTCTCCTCATCGAGCTCGTAAGCCGCCTGCCATTCCTGTGCACTAATCGATGTCTCATGATCCTCCATGCTGGCGACCATCTCCTCTGTGTCCGGGGTCTCTCCCGGCGCCTCTTCCATGGCTGATGCCCGGCTGAGGTAATCAGCTACCTTGTTCTGCGTACCTGGAAGATATTCTACATCGTATGTATAATCTAGCAACTTCAGGGTCATTTTCGCTATTCTCGGGGTGGCGGTGTCATGGCCCGATGACGTCAACACTTTGACGAGTGGCTTGTGATCCGTTTGGAGCCTGAATCTCGTGCCCCATATGAACTGACGAAACTTGTTCAACGCCCACGTGACCGCCAGCATCTCCTTTTCGATTACGCTGTACCTTTGTTCCGTCGGGGACAGCGCCCGGGATGCAAAACTGATTGTTTCTTTGGTGCCGTCTTCCCTTTCCTGCGCCAAGACCGCCCCCAAGCCCTTGTCGCTTGCGTCTGTTGTTACAATAGTCTTGCCCGTGGGGACATACCCCTGCAATGGGATGGCATGGCTGATACAGTCTTTGACGGACTCAAATTCGGACTGGGCCTCCCTGTCCCATTCGAATTTTGTATTGTGCCTGATTAGTTGTCGCATCCTGTACGTTCTCGTGGCAAAATGTCTGACAAACTTGCTGTAATACTCAGCCATTCCAAGGAATGACCGCACTTCCTCTTTGGTCGTTGGGGCTTTGGCGTCCTTTATTGCCTTCACATTTAGTTCCTTCGGCGAGATGCCATGCGTTCCTATCTCGTGCCCTAGGTAGGTCACTGAGCGAGACCCAATTCTGCACTTGCTCCATTCCGCCGTCATTCCTTTGCTTTGCAGCACTCCCAACACTTGATGTAGTTTCCTGTCGTGCTCACCTTTGTCGGAGCCCATCACTAGGATGTCGTCTTGGAAATATTGTACTCCCGCGATGTCTTTAAACAACCTGTGCATCAACTTCTGGAAAACGGCCGCAGCGGATGCCAGGCCGAAGGGCATTCTCCTGAATTGGTAGCATCCAAAGGGTGTTATGAAGGCCGTGTACTTCCTGCTCGACGGGTGCAGTTCTATCTGGTAATATGCAGACGTGAGGTCTATGGTGGAAAAGTGTGTGATGCCTTTCGTCCTTGCCAGCATCTCCTCTATTCTGGGGAGCGGGAACCTCTCCACTATGAGGTTTTTGTTGAGCTCCCTCAGGTCCACACAGAGCCTGACCTTACCATTGGGCTTTTTAACTACTACCAAGGGCGATAGCCATTCCGCACTGTCCACTGGCTCGATGATTTCTAGCTCTTCCAACTTCCGTAGTTCCTGGCGCACCGCCTCACTCGTGGATATCGGTATGTTCCGGACCTTATGCACTACTGGTACTGCTCCCTCCTTAAGGACCATTTTATGCACGAATTTGTCCAGTTTGCCTACCGTGCCCTCGAAAACCTTGGGGTATGCTGCCTTCCAGTCTTCCTCCTTCGAGAGGGGCCATTCATCTGTTAGCAAGATCTGTTCTCTCCCTCCAGGATTGAGTATGATGCCGAGATCACCTGCGTCTCTCCATCCTAGTACCGATGGGCCCTTCTCCGCTACATACAGGGTGCACGTGGCTGACCGTCCTCTGAATTCGAACTCCAAGTCCCTGCATCCTACCAGTGGAATGGAATTCTCGGTATACGAGATGGGTCTGATGTCCGGCGGCCATAGGTCGGGCCCTATGACTGGCACGAAGTCCTCTTCCCATATCGACCTTTGCACAATGGTCCAGGGGGATCCTGAATCCACGGCCACATGAACTTTGACGCCCCCGATGAGCATGTCGGTGCGGGGCTTGTCCCTTCGCTTCCCGGATACGTCCAGCACTTGATCCTCTATGCACAGCACCAGGTCATCCTCTTCCGGGTCGTCCTCCTCACTTACGTTGGCCGTGGCCGCGTCGATGCACTTGACCGTGGACTTCGTCCCTTTCTTTCGGCAGACTTTTTCGAAGTGACCAGTCAGCCCACAGAATGAGCACCTGGCGCGGAACGCGGGACAACGCCTGTCCTGGGCCGCGTGCGCTGCACTGCCACATCTGTAGCACGCGAATTTCGTTCCCTGGCTGGGGCGAGACATCTGCTTCCCAGACCCTCTTGTGTCCCTCCTCGGGTCTCCGTTAGCGCTTTTGGGCTTGCTGGATTGTGGTGCCTCATCAATCTTGTTAATCATCGGTCTCGGCCCACTATCCCTTTTTGCCGCGTCTGCGCCTCTCTTCGACATTTCCGCCTTCTTGACCATCGCCACAACTTCTTTCAGGGTTGTCTCATTCATCGCCCATAGCTTGTCTTGGACTGCTCTGCTGGTGGTGTGCATTACAATTTGGTCTTTGATGTATTCATCCTGCAGGTTCCCATACCTACACGTGATTGCTAGCCTGCGGAGAGCTGCCACATAGTCGTCGATGGATTCTCCTGCCTCTTGCTTTCTTTGTTGGAAGTTATAGCGGTCTATCGAGACGCAAACTGCTGGGCGATAATGGCTGTCCAGGTCGTCCAGTGCATTCACAAAGACATCCGTCTCCGCTGCACCCCTCTCTTTGGGCACCAGGTTCTTAAATACCCTTACCCCTTCTGGGCCTAAGTTGTGGAGCAACAGTCTCTTTTTCCTTTCCGGCTTGTATTCACCTTCACTTTCATCTTCCAGGGCCTCAATGTAATTGAGGAAATATTCTTTCCAGTCTTCCCATTTTAGTTGGGGTTCACCTGGTCTGGTTAGGAACGGGACGGGTGCCATTAGGGCTGTCGCTTGATTCGCCATTCTGGCTTCGCCTCTAGGTCCTTCTTCCTGGGCTCTTTGGGTAGGCTCACCGGACGCTCCTGCGCTCTCTGCCGTGTCACCTTGGCCCCTTGGGCTACCTGGGGTATTGTCCCTCGTAGTGTGCGCTGTCTGTGCTACCTTCCCCCCTTCCTCTAGCTTGGGGGTGTCTCCTTTGGTTGCCAGGTTGCTGCCTGGGGGTTCCTGACGTCTCGGGCCACACTAACCTGACTTGTGAGGCTGGTGATTTGTTCCTCGCCGTGCTGCTGCGCTGCTGCCACGCCCTTGCTCTTCCTTGCAGGTCCTGTGCCTTGCTGGCTCGTGGGTGTGGGCTGTGGGGGGTTTTTTATCTTTTTTTTTTCGTCCACTGCACCTGGTGGAGTCCGGATCTCAGCCTCGTCGCCACTGTAATGTTGGTTCTACTCCCCCACAGGACACTCAGAGACTTGTGTTGGTGTGGAACACACGTTTATTATGATTACAAGAAAGTACCGAGCTAAGGGCGCCGAGCGTCTGCCTATAACGCGCTCCGGTCGCCAACTGCCGTTTCCTAGCGTTCGCGCCTTTCCCTTTCGTCTTCTGCGCATGCGCCGCCTATCCGCTCTAGCCTACGGCGTAACGCGTCATCGCGTATACGCCCGTAGACTAGAGCGCATACCACAACAAGGGCATACAATTCAGCTGCTTAATAATAATAAGAGAAGCATTTACAAAACCATGAGCCTGGCTTTAAAATCACAACGCTAGGTGACACAGAGGCATGGACACATACAGGATGCTTGCATTAGCACATTGAAGCTAGACCCATTGGCTTTGCCAGTGCTTGTTTTAATTCTCTTTCAGGCTGCAGGGAAACCAATCTTTCATCTGAGAAATGAGAGAATACGTTTATTGGGAGCATCTTGTTAAAATAAAATACACCACCATATTCCATCAATCTCCATGCACTTTAAGGCTGTCATTCTCTCTTGAAAGTCTACGTTTCTTCCAGGTTGCCATGAGCTAGTTTAGCTGCACGGTGTTGTCAAGTGATGTGCCTGTACACTGTTGAAAAGTGCTTCAATCTACGCAGCAGGGAACTGTTCAGTCTCCTTCAAAAGCTTCATGTAAAAGGCTGCCTAGAGAATAGACGGATGGAATTGAAAATGATGGCAACCACCAGCAGATGGAAAACATTGCCTTACCGAATTCCTAGAATGCGCTGCATACAAATGTATACTTACCAATAGAAGTGCACTTTAATAAACATAACAGCGTTCATTTGACATATAGCCTTGGGCCATACTCTGCACAAGTACAGCAAATGGTTGTCAAGTGAACCGCAAATATTTTTATCTTATGAAAAGCTCTCACAGTTTTAAAAACCCTGCCAAAACACCCGAAGCAGCATGGAGAGAGCGAAAGTAGATTCTACTGCTGGACAGTTGAGATTAACACCTTTAACACTTGCCAAGTGATAGGCCATGTCAGAGCTATTTTGAAAATCGTTTTGCTTACAATGACTGCAGCATGTAATGTACTTATGGCAATAGCAAATGTGGTGCTGCTCTTAATTTGTTCTTACATGCTCTTTGCTTTGCTCCTTCGAGACAAAGGGATTATTGGCATAATCAAAAGCAAGTTAGGCCAATTAACTATTAGCCTAAGAAGCCCGTAAAGAACTGAAGAGTCTAAAATGGACCACTAAAATGGGTTACTTAAATCTAGTTTAAGCAAGCGGCAGTAATATTTTGACATTCAAAGGGGGAGGACGAAAAGAATATTGAAGTCGATGATAGGCAGAAGTTAAAACCCTACTTGAGTCGACGTTATGTGCAGGTTGTGTGAGTTAAGGGGGCAGGGGGCAGGAGGAGGAGTTGCTGCAGTCCAACAGAAGCCTGTGGACCACCAAACACTGCAGTCTTCTTTGGATCTCCATGCCACAAACATGGAAACCGAACCCCTGACCCCCACATCCAAAACCTGCTGCTCTCCAGAATTGAACCTGGGATATGTGCAGACACAAACGAGCTGCCCTGTGGCTCTTCTGCTGTTAATAGGCTTTAACTCTCAGATTCTGGGGCTGGCTGCTTCCCTCTTCCCTACCACCAGGACCTGTTTACCCCCTGACCTGAAAAATGCAGGACTAGCTGTCCACAACCCCATCATCACCATGCATCCCCCAGACCACCATACTGCCAAAGCCTACCCATCACTACCCTTCACAATACCACTGTAATCTAACCCCTTATTTTTCCTCAACAATCCCTGCGTTCCTCCCTTCTCCCTGTCACAGAGGCCTCCAGTGTCTTAAGATCATTCATTGGCCGTATCTCCCAGGGGATTGTTCTGACACAGAAGACCTGCCTTCAGCTCGAAACTGAAACCCCACTCACTGTGTCCATGATGGAACATTGAGTGGAAGCAGTGAGGAGCCACTCAATATGCAATGCAGTGCTTTACCAACATTTCTCGCGATGTTTTGGAAACACCAGGGGATATTTCAGATAAAGTAAGACCGCAAGTGCCAATTTAAGACACGATCTGAGCCACATTATTAGAATGACTCATATCGAAAACAGAAAACCCAGAGCAGTGCTGTTTCCCCACGTAGACAGTGATAACATGTCACTCGTCAGAGGAACTTTTTAAAGGCATGAGCGGTTTTCCTGCTGGAAATTTACAGCATTTGCTGAGATGTCTAAAATAAACAACACAACACAGTATCCTATACACAAAGCTTCACACCAACACAATTAAATCACAACATAGAGCAATACAGCAGTCTTAAATCAGCTTTATTGAATCATTTGAACTTTAAACTTACACAATTCAAAACAATATATATAGTTACAAAATATTATAAATACTCATCCCAGTTCATAACAATAAATAAATAATAATCATACAGCATCAGTTGTCAAAGGAAATGCCATGCACCTCAGATGAAACCAATGGAACAAAAATCCCAAAAGAAGTCCTAAGAGGAAGCTCGTTAAGGGTCCACCATGTTCCCATGGGTTATCTAAGCAGGGAATCAAACATATTAGGTAGGGGCAGTCAGTATTATGATAAAAAGCTCGACGATCAATGATATAAAATAAAGATAAAATCCATATAAACCACCTAAAATTCCTAAGACATCATATAAGGACTGTAGCCCTCTGCTTAATAGCACATTCAATATATGTGGCAGCAGAGAAGCAGATCTTAAAATAGTGGGTAAGGTCGAACAGGATTCAACCCACAATATGCATGCAGGAATTAATTCGTGAAATTGGGCGATAGCAGCGAGGGTAATTTTTTGAGTGTGTTTTAAAAATAGGAACAATGGTCACATGAGAAAAGTTCTTAGGAGGGCCAGTCACTAAGGCGGTGTGAGACCTGGCATCATTGGCGTGTGTTTCTCCTGTATTTGTTGCCTTTTTGCCTCCTGTATTTTGCTGTGTGTTGGACTTCATTTTGCTGGACTAGGTGCTTTGGACACGTTGCCACTGCTGTTCAGTGCCAACGTGCAATTGCTCCCTCTGTAAATTGTTGTCATGGATTGGCGATTCCATGAATGGGATATTTAGTTTACTCTTAAGTCCCTAGTACAGTGCACTGTATGTGCCCAGGGCCTGTAAACCAAATGCTGATAGTGGGCTTGCAGCACTGATTGCACCACCCACACAAGCAGCCTTTCAAATGTAACTCAGGCCTGCCACTGAAGTGTCTGTTTGCAGTCTAGTACTGCCATGTCGACTTGGCAAGGGCACCCACTTGCCTGGCCCTAACCTTTCCCTGTAAGTCACCCATAAAGAAGGACAAAGGTACCTCTATGGAGGGTGTAGTGTACGTGAAAGGTAGGCCATGCCCTGATGTGTGTGACATGTCCTGATAGTGAAATACTGCCAATTTCGTTTTTCACTATTGCAAGGCAATCTGTCCCATAGGATAGAATGGAAAATTAACTTATTACATTTTATAAGTATAACTGCCCCTAGGAACAAGATCGGAAAATGGAGTTTAGTATACCTGAACTCAGAATATAAAAATACATCTTTAAGTAAAGATGAGTTTTATATTGTGTGTTTGAAAATTCACTTTTAGAAAGTGGATATTTTCTAGCTTAGTAATCCTGTGTGCCTCTGCTAGGTTTGTGTATTGGCTGTCCAGTTTTGGAGTGGCAGGTGCTGGGCATGTGCATTCTGTTCAAACAGCCACTTGGGGGTGGTATATCCTGCCTTTCCAGGGGGAATCAGAGCTAGGCTCAATTGACCATGGCAGCATTTAGAGTAGGGGGGGGGAGGAGATTTCTTTCACACCTGAATGCCCCTGGTTAGGCTTGGACAAAGCTTTCTCCTCCTCCTACCGGGCGCAGCGACACCAGAGAGGACAAAACCACTTTTGGCTGAGCACAGACACTCTCTGCCTCCAGAGAACAAAGGATTTTGTACTATAAAATTGGGGCCCAGAACCCTGAACTTTAGATCACTTTTGGACTTCAAGAGGAACCTCTGCCAAGGAGATGAGCTGGAAGAAACTGAAGGGGGATTATTGCCCCTTTGTTGTGTGCTGTCTGAGGTTGGCCTGCAGTAGCTGTTTCTGCCAAGGAATGGAACTGTGTGTGTATCCTGCTTGAGAAAGTATCTCCAAGGGCTCGAAAGTGGAGCTTGCCCCATGTTCAAGAGGTCTCAGGAACTGCAAAAACCTCACCATCCTTCTAGTCACGGTCTCTGAAACTGCTGGTTTCAGTCGCTGTAGAAGAAAAAAGGCAGCCAACTCTGTCACACGTCCGTCCCAGGATTCTATGTCCTAAAGGCCCCGCAGAAGGCACCGCTACACCTCACACTGCTTCCTTGGTCTCAATGCGGCGTCTGGATGATCGTCACCGAGCCACTGCCTCACTTCAGTGTGAGGACACTGCACCCTGCACTGCTTCCATTTTTGCAAAGCAACTGCGACGGTTGCCCCTACCAGCTCGTCCCACTGTGTCAGCCGCAGCGAGAAAGGTACTCTTTTTGAGTCTTTCTTTGCTTTAGGTGACCCCAAGCCAACGCAGTCTGCTTGAATTGTTAGACTGTTGTTTTCAGCATTGCAGTAGCCCCGGATGGAGCTACCGACTCAGAGGAACTGTGTCCTTCAGCTATTTCCGCAATTTAAAGGTTATCTTGCAAAGTAACTAGTTTGGATTATTTTTGTTTTTTTTGGTCTTGCTTAGTTTAGATAAAGTTGTACTTATTTTTCTAAGCTGGTGTGGTGTCTATTGTAGTGTTTTCACTGGGTTACTGTATGCAATCACAAATGCTTTACACACTGCCTTTGAGATAAGCCTGTCTGCTCATGCCAAGCTACCGATGGGGTGAGCAGGGGTTATTTTACAAGTGAAACATCATTACCCTGACTAGGAAGAAGGGTCCCTAAAGGTGCAAACCATTGGCTACTAGAGACTCCCATTTCTAACAAGCGACTTCAAGGAAGTTTGTCAGTAAAGGGGTCCAAAGTGGGGCGTTAGCTTTAAACAAATCTGATCTGAGGGAAGCTCATCTGGACCAGGAGCACCCCCAACCGAACAACTAGTCACAGCCTGCATAACCCCTTCCAGTTCAATGATGGGACATGCAGAATACTTAGAAGAATGCTGGAACATGTTTGAGGTGCTGGTCTGTAGCTGAAAAGAGACTAAAAGATTATAATCAGGGATCTCTTGGTTCCCTCAATAAGGGTCAGCATAAAGCTTGGTGGAATGGGCAACCCAGGATTCAGATGGAATAAAAGTGTCAATGCCTGGTTCTCTTTTTGTCTCAAACAAACTGTGATTAACTGTTTCACAAAAGGTCTTACAGTCCCTGAATTCACTTGCCTGGACCAGTAATGAAATAGCTGCCTCTCCAAAATAATTCTTTCGAACTTTAAAGACATCTCTATATAGATATCAACATCTCTGCACCGCACCCTGATCTCTGGGGGATTTTCGCAGAGCAGCGAGTTGCTGGTTGTGCATAAGGGTGCATTAGGCATGAAAACACTTAATAGATGGCTTACATCCCCTACTATGCTGGACTGAGAGAAGATCAAATTCTGCTCCTCAGATCTGCTTAAAGCTGTTGAGGAGCACAGGACCACACCCCTGTAGATAATCGGCTGATAGACAAACCAAGAAATCAGGCTAAGTGGCGACCACTAACAGTGCTAGAAAAAGAGGGGCTGTCAACCTTGGACCCTACTTAAATTACCCCATGATTCTTAGAAAATGATAAACATGTATGATGAACCAATATAGGTATCCTGGTGATCAATGAGAAAGGAAAGAGACAGAAGTATGTGGTCATTGAGGGGGTCAAACAAACTATAGTCCAAGATTCAATTTCTTAGTAATTTATAGAAGAGAATAACATCAATTTGACTAGGTGTACAGAAATTAAGATTACGTTTAACAGCAGGTTCATCACCAGGAGGACAATGTGCAAAATAGGTGATAGGAACCCCATACTCATGCTCCAACCTGCAAATATTTTCATGGGAATACTAACACATTTATAAGTTCAAATCACCCAAAAGAACCAAAACACCTTGTTTGGTGCTGACACAATTCTCAATATCCTTGAGTAAAGAACATGCTATGTAGACCTTAGAATGTTCAAAAATATTGTTGTCTAGATTTATCAGCAGCAATCTTGAGGCAACACACTGAAACAGAATCATCTGGTGACATCATTAGTCACACTTTCTCCATAGTACCTTTAAAGGAAAAAGACGCATGCATGATCAAACCACCCCTGGCCATGCCCATATTACTAGTCACTGCTGGTGTGCGGTATGTAGCAAACCCATCCACATATATAGGGTCAATGAGCCACATCTCTTGTAAGCAAATAATAGCAAGGCATTCAATGAATTTAAGCCAAAGTGGTCTGTCCCATTTACTGGCTAAACTTGTGAGAGCCCTAGTGGAAACGATTTTACACCCAGTGGGCACATAAAGCCTAGATTTAGTATTATTATTATTAATGGAAATTTGTATGCAAAGAGCGCAACTAAACCCGTAGGCATCAAGGCGCTGAAGATGGTAACCAGAGAGCTCAAATATCACCAGCGGGGGAATTAGAGATAGGCTTCTTGGAATAGCCAGGTCTTGAGAGCCTTACAGAACAGAGTGTGAGAGAAAATCACTTTGAGATCATTAGGAAGCGTATTCCAAAGTCTGGGTGCAAGGAAGCGGAAAGACCTTCCGCCCCACCTGGCCTTGGCTATACGGGGGACAGCAAGCAAGTTTTTACTGGAAGAGCGGAGTGTTCTCCCAGGGATGTAGTGGGACACCAGGGCACGAATGGTATGAGTCCCAGCTAACACGAGCTCGTCTGGTGGATCACGTAAACTAAGTAGAGTAACCACATCAGGAAGTCAATCCTGTAGGTTCAATTGGGAAAGAGGGGTAAACCGGTTAGAGGTCACCAAGTTTGGCTCAGATATTGAAAAGGTGAGATAACGTCCCTGGGGTCTGTAGAAATAACTCAGCAGAAGAGCCTCAATATAGTTGACACAAGGCAGGTAAAACGTAGCTGAGACAGACTGTTGTTAGCCACTCTCTGATCTTAAAAATGAATGACAATATAATCGTTGCCACCTAGTTTTGGAGAATTGCCCACCCAGGAAACTCTGCTCACAAGATGTATCTGGTTAACCCCTAACATGGAGCCACCCGATTTTATTAACCGATTTCTCATGATCTTCATATGAACACTTGTTTGAGGGAGGTGCATTCCTTAAGGTCACACAGAGGTTAACCTGAGGGGGAAAATGCAAAATATGGCTCTTAGAAGGACTGGAGCACTGAGTGAAACATACAGACGTACTTCCAGGGCCACCCAAACTAACTGGATGAGCCCAGTTCCCACTGGTGCCGTCAGGACAATTCTGTGGGCATGCCCCTTGAACGTGAGTAGGCCGGGCTGGACTAGAGCTATAAACAGTACCCCTCGTTGCCCGAGAAGAGGTGGTGACTCCACCAGAAACTGGGGGATGTGATGGGAAGTGTGTTGGTGGGCCTTGTCAGCTGTGCCGGTGCAGCCTGAGGAACCGGGCAAAGAAGGACTTACAAAGTGTTGCACCAACAGAGTATCACACAGTTAGCCAAGGCTTCCTCAACCTTGCTAAATCTATCACTAAAGGAATCCAAAGATGCGGTAAGTGAAGATAATAGATCACATCCCTCACTGATAGCAGCAGCCAGAGTGATAGTACCAGTGGAAGACTCCAACCGAGCGGAGCCCAGGACCGATGGAGGGAGAGCAGTACTGAGGGAAGACAGAACAGCAGACACATAGGAATCAGGGAGATCTCGAATAATCTACAAAGGTGGTTCAGGCAAGGAGGTGAGGGGCAAACACCAATCTGCCAAGTCGATTACCCAGCAACTAACCCTCACAGCTCATTGCAAAGAACCATCTAATATGGAAACAGGAGTGGTCATCCCAGGGGCTGGTGCGGCCTTCCATTTACCCGTTGGCCCATTTACCCATTGGCATTCAAAGAGGAGCTCAGGTTGTAAAGCAAGGAATTTCACGCAGTGAGCCAGCAATTCAAAGTACTATTGATGACAACAAAATAAAGAGGTACCTTTAAATGTAGATATAAAGGGGTGGCCTTGCCAGGGCCACGTCAGATCGCGAACTGAGGACACCTTCAATCCTCTCGTGGCACTGCAATCAGCGTCACTAAGCAGAGATTGCTAGGGAGTGTGCTCTCCTCCTCCGAAGCGCAATACAGCAGCTCTCGGGCAACAAGTCGAGAGTCCCCGGGTGCATAATGCCTCCAATCCTCTTATGGTGGTCTGGCGCCTGAAATCAAAGTTGCTAAGCAGGGATTGCTGCGGAGTGTGGTGTTCTCCGCTCCAGTGCAACACAGCAGCCCCCGGGCAGCAAGTCAAGGGTCCCTTGGTGTGGGGCGCCTTCAATCCTCTTATGATGCTCCGGTGCCTGAAATCAGTGTCACTAAGCAGGGATTGTTTGGGAGTGTGGTCTCTTCCTCCCCAGCACAACACACCAGCTACCCGGCAACAAGTCAAGGGTCATTCACTTGATTGGAACCCAATTTCAGGCATCAATAATAGTGCTCTTATACTTGGATCAGGATTGCTGGGAATGGTAGTTCCCCAACTACAAAGGGCCACTGAATCCAAAAGCAATACAACTGAGCGGACTTTAAGTTCCAGCAGCCCAATCGGCTGGCAAGCGACGCAAACACTTATGAGGGAGATGGTTGTGAGATGCCCTCGCGGTAAGCAGGAAAGTTTTCATTGGGGGCCAGGTTAGTGCGGCCCGATCCTAAGGCTCAGGCGCCAGCACTCTAAGCTATCTACACACCAGTGAAAATTGAACATGCCACAACAGCAGTGCAACATAATTATGCAGTAATGCAGCAAAAAATGCACCAGCCCAAAAATGCAACTCCACAACAAAATACCACACAACAAATATCCACAAGTAGTCTTGTCACACATTACCACCTGCTTCTTTCATAATAAGTTACTACAATGTGCTTGCATCCAGGCCCAGACTGGCTACCACGTGTTTTATAAGACTGGCAGGAAGCAATTTCCACTGCCATGGGGAACGGTTTTGCTGCTGGGGAACTGTCGGCCGTGTTCCCACTTACAACACTCCTAAATAAACAATTCAAAACCAAACAGTTTTAAAGCATCCCTAACACATACTTTAAAAACACTTATTTTGCATTGTTCATTCAGAATGAAAGGTCCAGTGGCTAGTCCGGCCTTGTCTGCATTAGCACCAACAGCATCTTTCCACCAAGAACATGAGTCTGACGTCATTGAGGGGCCAACTACCCCTCTTGTTACTTCCAGTAAGTCCCACACGGTGGGATTGCTAAGAAGTCTTCGGAGGCCATGGCCCCCTTTCCCTACCACTCTGCAAACGTGCCTCATGGCAGACTACGGGATGGGGGATGAAGTCCAATTTAGTCCTGAGGGAGTTTGGGGCCAAGAATCCCTATTGGTACCTCCTGTAAGTCCGACGCAGCGGAATTCCTGAGCGTTGGTTGGACCCCCAGCACCCTTTCTTCACCACTCTACAAACGTGAATACTAGTTAAAGTAGCATATTTCTGCACCTCTGACTTAGAGGTAGTTTTAATCCCCCTGCCCTATTATGTACTAGGGCCTTACAGAGGAGGTCATGCAAATGACAGGGGTACCCCAACGCATAGTGTTCCCTAGTGTATGTAGGTGCTTTCGCTGTATTCTAAGTGTCTTTCAGTATTGCTCTGGCTCTAGGCTTAGTTAGTCAGAGTCAGTTACCACCAGTACCCGTCTGAAAAAGTTGTGGGCACAGGATAATTTAGCAACAAGGCCTCTTTCTGCCCCTCTGTTGGTTCTTTCTGCACAACTCTTTTTTTTCCTGCACTTTTCTTAGTCTTTCTAGACTTCTGCTGCCTCTTTCTGCATTTGTCTTGCCTCTTTCTGCGCTTTTCTTCCTCTTTCTTCACATGTCCTTCCTTTGTAGGCATAGTTAGAAATTAGCGTTTAAAAAGCCTTTGAAATTTACTGAAAAAACATAGGTTTCAGGCACGTTATAGTTAGATATTAGCATTTAAAAACCCTTAGAAATTCACTGAAAAAACCATAGGTTTCAGGAGCGTTATAGTTAGTTGGAGATGTCACTCGTATAAATCCACACAGTTAGTAGTTAGTAGACCGAACTATAACTTGCGCCCCCGCAATGCACTGCTGATGACATCACATATTACATCACTCATGACATACTTAGTGACATCACTGATGACATTTCAAATGACATCACTGATGACATCATCCACGTGAAAATCTGATGCACCTCCTCACAAATTGAAACTGAGGGGTCTGATTGGCCAATAAATATGATCAAAATGCCTCCAGGGCCTGGGAATCCGAGTAATTCATGAAGTTTCGATAAAGTGTTAGATGCTATTGTTGAATTGCGTAAGAGAAATTCTGAGCAGGAACTTAAGGAATGTATGTTATGTAGGTAATAGGTTGCAGCGTTTTAGATTATTTACACCAGCATTGGATCATATCATGCACGGTACAGTGCATCTTGAATACCGGCTGGGCACACTAGGACCACATACATATTAAAAAAACAGTGGAGCTCAGTGGTATTTAGTTGCCCAGCAATAAATACATGATATGTGTCGGCTGACATATGTAGACCGCGTTACCCTTATATTGGATATAGTGAGGACAGTTTGGTGCATCAAATCTGAGTCACAGACATGTAAATGCATGTACGTCCTTCTTAATTAAATCAACCGCCGACTGGAATGGTGGAAGTTGGTTACAATATAGCAATGCCCTTTATCAGCAGGTATTTTGCTTTCTCTTTTGAAGTTTGATTGGACACACTAGACAAGACGTGCGATTGGACACACTAGACGAGACGTGCTTTTGTACGTGACTCCAAGATAATGCCCAAATGGTTTTTATTAATGATGAGAAGTAAATGACATTATGACACCTTGAAAAGAAACACGAAAAGGTATTACGTCAGTACTCATAATGTTACATAGAATAAGGGTAGTTGATGGCCAATTTTCAAATCTGACATCAGCCCATATTGTAAAACTTTTTTCATATTTCCTACGTAGGACTATTTTACTGATGACAGACTGGCATCTATATTGACATCGATACACAGTATTGAACATTTTGGGTAAGACGTCTGATTCAGGAGTGGGCCCCTTAAAGACAACAAGAGAGGGAATCCTGCCACTGATGCTTAATATGGCTTTTCACTTTCTTTGACAGAGAGCGGTTGCCATCCTGTATGACACAGGGTGGATAGTATATACCTCATTGGTGGAGAATTGGTAATATTAAGTACCTAGATATGGGTTGTAACTGTAAGGATAGCTTTGGTATAATTTTATATTTTAGAAGCACACTTAGGAGCAATGAATGGCGTACCATTATGTGTGTTCTCGTCTCAAATAAGGAAAAATGTGTGTTTTTTTATATTGTACATTGTTTGGTGAAGGGGCAAAAACTATTCTTGATAGTGTAACAATGAGTATGTCTCTCTGTTACATAATTTGCCCTTAGTAAGTTGGGGTGAAATAACAACGGAGAACTCACAATGGCTAGGACATACTTTTCGGTAATGGCACTATCTTGTTTGATGGATTTAATCACACGTTACTTGCACTTTACAGCTTGGGCTACTAATTGATTGTATGTACATATTCTTTTAGGAATCCCCATGGTGCAGAGAACACTGGTCTGTTATCTGGTGGGTCTTGATGAAGGTGGTGTTTATCTGCTTAGTTAAGCCATGGAAACGCGTTGACCATGGCTATTTAGATCCTGTTATATGCAGTTGTCCTAAAGGGTCACAGAGACTGAAACCAACATTAGGGGGTCGATTCCTAATCGAGACGTACGAATCGTACCCTGCAACGTCCCCCGTACGTACGACGAGGTACGATTTGTACCAGGAGCTGTACTCCGTACGCATCGTACAGAGACCGTGTAAATGAAATCCCTGTACGATTCACCCTCGGAACCCGCTGTAAGCGACATCCGTATGGTTCGCGGCTGGTTTTTCCGACCCAGCAAGTATCCATTCAGACACTCGTACACCCACTCATAGTTCAATACACCTTGGAATATATATATATATATATGACATCTTTTAATACTTTATAGAAATACACATCCACTGGATGATGTCATCAGTGATGTCATTTGAAATGTCATCAGTGAGGTCATCAGTGATGTCACTGAGCATGTTATGAGTGATGTAATATGTGATGTCATCAGCAGTGCATTTTTTGGGGGGGCACGAGTTATAGTTAGGTCTACTAACTATAATGGCCGAATTTGTATGGTTTTATACGGGTGAAATCACCAACTAACTATAACGTCCCTGAAACCTGTTTTTTTCAGTGAAGATATATATATATATATATATATTCCAAGGAAGGTTTTGGCGCTAAGCTGATCTGGCCCCTTGTAGCGGCGGGCTTCGGACGGAATCGCCAATCCCACAATACTCCAACCTTTCGTCCACAGATAAGAAAGAACGATGTCCAAGCCTCAGTTGTATGCAAAATGGATTTAATTCACATCCCACTATATATATATATATACATATATATCGCCAATGAATAACACTGCAAGTATGAAAAATATCACGCTATCAAGCAAAGATGAAAATTTCTTGGCATATTCATAATGACTGTGGTGGTGCATTCTGGGGCCAGTAGGACTATATTGCTGGCATGTGACCACTAGGAGTACATTAACGCTCACCTGTGATCAAGGCGTGAGGACGCCGAAACGCGTAAGGACTTTGAGCGCGCACTGCCAATGACGTGACGAATAAAAGTCAGTTGCTTCCTAAGTTCGATGTTGGGCTCTTTTTTGTGCAAGTGGCTAAACCGCATGGTTCCAGGATCTCCATTCCTGTCATTGAGCTCGCCCTGCAGGACCGGGGGCCCCCAGCAAAATGGAGGTGTTTTCTTGTAATACTTATTGAGGGGGCATGGACCGCTCTCCGTTGTTTGCCAGCTGTAAGGACTTCCGCGGCAATATGGCTATCACGGAGTGAAAGGGAGATGAGAGAGGCAGAATCCTCTCTCGGGTAACATCGCAGAAGCCACACCAATAACGTCGTTGCACAGTATCCTGCACTCGCAGTATGTAACAAAGGATGCACCGCCAATGAATAACACTGCAAGTATGAAAAATATCACGCTATCAAGCAAAGATGAAAATTTCTTGGCATATTCATAATGACTGTGGTGGTGCATTCTGGGGCCAGTAGGACTATATTGCTGGCATGTGACCACTAGGAGTACATTAACGCTCACCTGTGATCAAGGCGTGAGGACGCCGAAACGCGTAAGGACTTTGAGCGCGCACTGCCAATGACGTGACGAATAAAAGTCAGTTGCTTCCTAAGTTCGATGTTGGGCTCTTTTTTGTGCAAGTTGCTAAACCGCATGGTTCCAGGATCTCCATTCCTGTCATTGAGCTCGCCCTGCAGGACCGGGGGCCCCCAGCAAAATGGAGGTGTTTTCTTGTAATACTTATTGAGGGGGCATGGACCGCTCTCCGTTGTTTGCCAGCTGTAAGGACTTCCGCAGCAATATGGCTATCACGGAGTGAAAGGGAGATGAGAGAGGCAGAATCCTCTCTCGGGTAACATCGCAGAAGCCACACCAATAACGTCGTTGCACAGTATCCTGCACTCGCAGTATGTAACAAAGGATGCACCGCCAATGAATAACACTGCAAGTATGAAAAATATCACGCTATCAAGCAAAGATGAAAATTTCTTGGCATATTCATAATGACTGTGGTGGTGCATTCTGGGGCCAGTAGGACTATATTGCTGGCATGTGACCACTAGGAGTACATTAACGCTCACCTGTGATCAAGGCGTGAGGACGCCGAAACGCGTAAGGACTTTGAGCGCGCACTGCCAATGACGTGACGAATAAAAGTCAGTTGCTTCCTAAGTTCGATGTTGGGCTCTTTTTTGTGCAAGTGGCTAAACCGCATGGTTCCAGGATCTCCATTTCTGTCATTGAGCTCGCCCTGCAGGACCGGGGGCCCCCAGCAAAATGGAGGTGTTTTCTTGTAATACTTATTGAGGGGGCATGGACCGCTCTCCGTTGTTTGCCAGCTGTAAGGACTTCCGCGGCAATATGGCTATCACGGAGTGAAAGGGAGATGAGAGAGGCAGAATCCTCTCTCGGGTAACATCGCAGAAGCCACACCAATAACGTCGTTGCACAGTATCCTGCACTCGCAGTATGTAACAAAGGATGCACCGCCAATGAATAACACTGCAAGTATGAAAAATATCACGCTATCAAGCAAAGATGAAAATTTCTTGGCATATTCATAATGACTGTGGTGGTGCATTCTGGGGCCAGTAGGACTATATTGCTGGCATGTGACCACTAGGAGTACATTAACGCTCACCTGTGATCAAGGCGTGAGGACGCCGAAACGCGTAAGGACTTTGAGCGCGCACTGCCAATGACGTGACGAATAAAAGTCAGTTGCTTCCTAAGTTCGATGTTGGGCTCTTTTTTGTGCAAGTGGCTAAACCGCATGGTTCCAGGATCTCCATTCCTGTCATTGAGCTCGCCCTGCAGGACCGGGGGCCCCCAGCAAAATGGAGGTGTTTTCTTGTAATACTTATTGAGGGGGCATGGACCGCTCTCCGTTGTTTGCCAGCTGTAAGGACTTCCGCGGCAATATGGCTATCACGGAGTGAAAGGGAGATGAGAGAGGCAGAATCCTCTCTCGGGTAACATCGCAGAAGCCACACCAATAACGTCGTTGCACAGTATCCTGCACTCGCAGTATGTAACAAAGGATGCACCGCCAATGAATAACACTGCAAGTATGAAAAATATCACGCTATCAAGCAAAGATGAAAATTTCTTGGCATATTCATAATGACTGTGGTGGTGCATTCTGGGGCCAGTAGGACTATATTGCTGGCATGTGACCACTAGGAGTACATTAACGCTCACCTGTGATCAAGGCGTGAGGACGCCGAAACGCGTAAGGACTTTGAGCGCGCACTGCCAATGACGTGACGAATAAAAGTCAGTTGCTTCCTAAGTTCGATGTTGGGCTCTTTTTTGTGCAAGTGGCTAAACCGCATGGTTCCAGGATCTCCATTCCTGTCATTGAGCTCGCCCTGCAGGACCGGGGGCCCCCAGCAAAATGGAGGTGTTTTCTTGTAATACTTATTGAGGGGGCATGGACCGCTCTCCGTTGTTTGCCAGCTGTAAGGACTTCCGCGGCAATATGGCTATCACGGAGTGAAAGGGAGATGAGAGAGGCAGAATCCTCTCTCGGGTAACATCGCAGAAGCCACACCAATAACGTCGTTGCACAGTATCCTGCACTCGCAGTATGTAACAAAGGATGCACCGCCAATGAATAACACTGCAAGTATGAAAAATATCACGCTATCAAGCAAAGATGAAAATTTCTTGGCATATTCATAATGACTGTGGTGGTGCATTCTGGGGCCAGTAGGACTATATTGCTGGCATGTGACCACTAGGAGTACATTAACGCTCACCTGTGATCAAGGCGTGAGGACGCCGAAACGCGTAAGGACTTTGAGCGCGCACTGCCAATGACGTGACAAATAAAAGTCAGTTGCTTCCTAAGTTCGATGTTGGGCTCTTTTTTGTGCAAGTGGCTAAACCGCATGGTTCCAGGATCTCCATTCCTGTCATTGAGCTCGCCCTGCAGGACCGGGGGCCCCCAGCAAAATGGAGGTGTTTTCTTGTAATACTTATTGAGGGGGCATGGACCGCTCTCCGTTGTTTGCCAGCTGTAAGGACTTCCGCGGCAATATGGCTATCACGGAGTGAAAGGGAGATGAGAGAGGCAGAATCCTCTCTCGGGTAACATCGCAGAAGCCACACCAATAACGTCGTTGCACAGTATCCTGCACTCGCAGTATGTAACAAAGGATGCACCGCCAATGAATAACACTGCAAGTATGAAAAATATCACGCTATCAAGCAAAGATGAAAATTTCTTGGCATATTCATAATGACTGTGGTGGTGCATTCTGGGGCCAGTAGGACTATATTGCTGGCATGTGACCACTAGGAGTACATTAACGCTCACCTGTGATCAAGGCGTGAGGACGCCGAAACGCGTAAGGACTTTGAGCGCGCACTGCCAATGACGTGACGAATAAAAGTCAGTTGCTTCCTAAGTTCGATGTTGGGCTCTTTTTTGTGCAAGTGGCTAAACCGCATGGTTCCAGGATCTCCATTCCTGTCATTGAGCTCGCCCTGCAGGACCGGGGGCCCCCAGCAAAATGGAGGTGTTTTCTTGTAATACTTATTGAGGGGGCATGGACCGCTCTCCGTTGTTTGCCAGCTGTAAGGACTTCCGCGGCAATATGGCTATCACGGAGTGAAAGGGAGATGAGAGAGGCAGAATCCTCTCTCGGGTAACATCGCAGAAGCCACACCAATAACGTCGTTGCACAGTATCCTGCACTCGCAGTATGTAACAAAGGATGCACCGCCAATGAATAACACTGCAAGTATGAAAAATATCACGCTATCAAGCAAAGATGAAAATTTCTTGGCATATTCATAATGACTGTGGTGGTGCATTCTGGGGCCAGTAGGACTATATTGCTGGCATGTGACCACTAGGAGTACATTAACGCTCACCTGTGATCAAGGCGTGAGGACGCCGAAACGCGTAAGGACTTTGAGCGCGCACTGCCAATGACGTGACGAATAAAAGTCAGTTGCTTCCTAAGTTCGATGTTGGGCTCTTTTTTGTGCAAGTGGCTAAACCGCATGGTTCCAGGATCTCCATTCCTGTCATTGAGCTCGCCCTGCAGGACCGGGGGCCCCCAGCAAAATGGAGGTGTTTTCTTGTAATACTTATTGAGGGGGCATGGACCGCTCTCCGTTGTTTGCCAGCTGTAAGGACTTCCGCGGCAATATGGCTATCACGGAGTGAAAGGGAGATGAGAGAGGCAGAATCCTCTCTCGGGTAACATCGCAGAAGCCACACCAATAACGTCGTTGCACAGTATCCTGCACTCGCAGTATGTAACAAAGGATGCACCGCCAATGAATAACACTGCAAGTATGAAAAATATCACGCTATCAAGCAAAGATGAAAATTTCTTGGCATATTCATAATGACTGTGGTGGTGCATTCTGGGGCCAGTAGGACTATATTGCTGGCATGTGACCACTAGGAGTACATTAACGCTCACCTGTGATCAAGGCGTGAGGACGCCGAAACGCGTAAGGACTTTGAGCGCGCACTGCCAATGACGTGACGAATAAAAGTCAGTTGCTTCCTAAGTTCGATGTTGGGCTCTTTTTTGTGCAAGTGGCTAAACCGCATGGTTCCAGGATCTCCATTCCTGTCATTGAGCTCGCCCTGCAGGACCGGGGGCCCCCAGCAAAATGGAGGTGTTTTCTTGTAATACTTATTGAGGGGGCATGGACCGCTCTCCGTTGTTTGCCAGCTGTAAGGACTTCCGCGGCAATATGGCTATCACGGAGTGAAAGGGAGATGAGAGAGGCAGAATCCTCTCTCGGGTAACATCGCAGAAGCCACACCAATAACGTCGTTGCACAGTATCCTGCACTCGCAGTATGTAACAAAGGATGCACCGCCAATGAATAACACTGCAAGTATGAAAAATATCACGCTATCAAGCAAAGATGAAAATTTCTTGGCATATTCATAATGACTGTGGTGGTGCATTCTGGGGCCAGTAGGACTATATTGCTGGCATGTGACCACTAGGAGTACATTAACGCTCACCTGTGATCAAGGCGTGAGGACGCCGAAACGCGTAAGGACTTTGAGCGCGCACTGCCAATGACGTGACGAATAAAAGTCAGTTGCTTCCTAAGTTCGATGTTGGGCTCTTTTTTGTGCAAGTGGCTAAACCGCATGGTTCCAGGATCTCCATTCCTGTCATTGAGCTCGCCCTGCAGGACTGGGGGCCCCCAGCAAAATGGAGGTGTTTTCTTGTAATACTTATTGAGGGGGCATGGACCGCTCTCCGTTGTTTGCCAGCTGTAAGGACTTCCGCGGCAATATGGCTATCACGGAGTGAAAGGGAGATGAGAGAGGCAGAATCCTCTCTCGGGTAACATCGCAGAAGCCACACCAATAACGTCGTTGCACAGTATCCTGCACTCGCAGTATGTAACAAAGGATGCACCGCCAATGAATAACACTGCAAGTATGAAAAATATCACGCTATCAAGCAAAGATGAAAATTTCTTGGCATATTCATAATGACTGTGGTGGTGCATTCTGGGGCCAGTAGGACTATATTGCTGGCATGTGACCACTAGGAGTACATTAACGCTCACCTGTGATCAAGGCGTGAGGACGCCGAAACGCGTAAGGACTTTGAGCGCGCACTGCCAATGACGTGACGAATAAAAGTCAGTTGCTTCCTAAGTTCGATGTTGGGCTCTTTTTTGTGCAAGTGGCTAAACCGCATGGTTCCAGGATCTCCATTCCTGTCATTGAGCTCGCCCTGCAGGACCGGGGGCCCCCAGCAAAATGGAGGTGTTTTCTTGTAATACTTATTGAGGGGGCATGGACCGCTCTCCGTTGTTTGCCAGCTGTAAGGACTTCCGCGGCAATATGGCTATCACGGAGTGAAAGGGAGATGAGAGAGGCAGAATCCTCTCTCGGGTAACATCGCAGAAGCCACACCAATAACGTCGTTGCACAGTATCCTGCACTCGCAGTATGTAACAAAGGATGCACCGCCAATGAATAACACTGCAAGTATGAAAAATATCACGCTATCAAGCAAAGATGAAAATTTCTTGGCATATTCATAATGACTGTGGTGGTGCATTCTGGGGCCAGTAGGACTATATTGCTGGCATGTGACCACTAGGAGTACATTAACGCTCACCTGTGATCAAGGCGTGAGGACGCCGAAACGCGTAAGGACTTTGAGCGCGCACTGCCAATGACGTGACGAATAAAAGTCAGTTGCTTCCTAAGTTCGATGTTGGGCTCTTTTTTGTGCAAGTGGCTAAACCGCATGGTTCCAGGATCTCCATTCCTGTCATTGAGCTCGCCCTGCAGGACCGGGGGCCCCCAGCAAAATGGAGGTGTTTTCTTGTAATACTTATTGAGGGGGCATGGACCGCTCTCCGTTGTTTGCCAGCTGTAAGGACTTCCGCGGCAATATGGCTATCACGGAGTGAAAGGGAGATGAGAGAGGCAGAATCCTCTCTCGGGTAACATCGCAGAAGCCACACCAATAACGTCGTTGCACAGTATCCTGCACTCGCAGTATGTAACAAAGGATGCACCGCCAATGAATAACACTGCAAGTATGAAAAATATCACGCTATCAAGCAAAGATGAAAATTTCTTGGCATATTCATAATGACTGTGGTGGTGCATTCTGGGGCCAGTAGGACTATATTGCTGGCATGTGACCACTAGGAGTACATTAACGCTCACCTGTGATCAAGGCGTGAGGACGCCGAAACGCGTAAGGACTTTGAGCGCGCACTGCCAATGACGTGACGAATAAAAGTCAGTTGCTTCCTAAGTTCGATGTTGGGCTCTTTTTTGTGCAAGTGGCTAAACCGCATGGTTCCAGGATCTCCATTCCTGTCATTGAGCTCGCCCTGCAGGACCGGGGGCCCCCAGCAAAATGGAGGTGTTTTCTTGTAATACTTATTGAGGGGGCATGGACCGCTCTCCGTTGTTTGCCAGCTGTAAGGACTTCCGCGGCAATATGGCTATCACGGAGTGAAAGGGAGATGAGAGAGGCAGAATCCTCTCTCGGGTAACATCGCAGAAGCCACACCAATAACGTCGTTGCACAGTATCCTGCACTCGCAGTATGTAACAAAGGATGCACCGCCAATGAATAACACTGCAAGTATGAAAAATATCACGCTATCAAGCAAAGATGAAAATTTCTTGGCATATTCATAATGACTGTGGTGGTGCATTCTGGGGCCAGTAGGACTATATTGCTGGCATGTGACCACTAGGAGTACATTAACGCTCACCTGTGATCAAGGCGTGAGGACGCCGAAACGCGTAAGGACTTTGAGCGCGCACTGCCAATGACGTGACGAATAAAAGTCAGTTGCTTCCTAAGTTCGATGTTGGGCTCTTTTTTGTGCAAGTGGCTAAACCGCATGGTTCCAGGATCTCCATTCCTGTCATTGAGCTCGCCCTGCAGGACCGGGGGCCCCCAGCAAAATGGAGGTGTTTTCTTGTAATACTTATTGAGGGGGCATGGACCGCTCTCCGTTGTTTGCCAGCTGTAAGGACTTCCGCGGCAATATGGCTATCACGGAGTGAAAGGGAGATGAGAGAGGCAGAATCCTCTCTCGGGTAACATCGCAGAAGCCACACCAATAACGTCGTTGCACAGTATCCTGCACTCGCAGTATGTAACAAAGGATGCACCGCCAATGAATAACACTGCAAGTATGAAAAATATCACGCTATCAAGCAAAGATGAAAATTTCTTTGCATATTCATAATGACTGTGGTGGTGCATTCTGGGGCCAGTAGGACTATATTGCTGGCATGTGACCACTAGGAGTACATTAACGCTCACCTGTGATCAAGGCGTGAGGACGCCGAAACGCGTAAGGACTTTGAGCGCGCACTGCCAATGACGTGACGAATAAAAGTCAGTTGCTTCCTAAGTTCGATGTTGGGCTCTTTTTTGTGCAAGTGGCTAAACCGCATGGTTCCAGGATCTCCATTCCTGTCATTGAGCTCGCCCTGCAGGACCGGGGGCCCCCAGCAAAATGGAGGTGTTTTCTTGTAATACTTATTGAGGGGGCATGGACCGCTCTCCGTTGTTTGCCAGCTGTAAGGACTTCCGCGGCAATATGGCTATCACGGAGTGAAAGGGAGATGAGAGAGGCAGAATCCTCTCTCGGGTAACATCGCAGAAGCCACACCAATAACGTCGTTGCACAGTATCCTGCACTCGCAGTATGTAACAAAGGATGCACCGCCAATGAATAACACTGCAAGTATGAAAAATAGCACGCTATCAAGCAAAGATGAAAATTTCTTGGCATATTCATAATGACTGTGGTGGTGCATTCTGGGGCCAGTAGGACTATATTGCTGGCATGTGACCACTAGGAGTACATTAACGCTCACCTGTGATCAAGGCGTGAGGACGCCGAAACGCGTAAGGACTTTGAGCGGGCACTGCCAATGACGTGACGAATAAAAGTCAGTTGCTTCCTAAGTTCGATGTTGGGCTCTTTTTTGTGCAAGTGGCTAAACCGCATGGTTCCAGGATCTCCATTCCTGTCATTGAGCTCGCCCTGCAGGACCGGGGGCCCCCAGCAAAATGGAGGTGTTTTCTTGTAACATATATATATATATATATGCAGACACAGAAACCCGGTACACACTAGTACCCACTCTCGAGTGGGTCGTCTCTGGGGTCCCGGAAGCCCAATTATTTCACACCACGTTCTCCTTTTCGAAAAGTACGTAGACGACACACCAGAAGTTTGCTGTGATGTGGAAGTTTATTGGCAGCAAAAAGCAAACAACCCGTTTCACCTCACGGCTTGTTCACGTTATGGTGAGCTACTACGTGCCAAACGTAACTGTAGCATGAAAGAAGCGTTTGAGAAAGAACAGGAAACTATGGTTCAACGCTTCAGAGATCGTGGGTACAATGAAAAAACTATACAGGGTGCTGTTAACACCTTGGCTGCTAGGCGTTTTCCCCCCCTGTGCTGGAAATTGCTCTTACTATGTATTCATGACGAGCTCAGCTCGTCATCAGCACAGCTCAACTGTGCATCATGACGAGCTGAGCTCGTCATCAGCATCGAAAGGGTTAAAAGGGTGGACACGAAGGAGAGAAAAGATCTCTTAGACACAAATAAAGTCAAAGACACTGATTCTAATATCAGATTTATCACCACTTTCTCAGGCCAAGCCAGAGATGTGAAAAAGATTCTCATGAAACACTGGCATGTACTTTTGACAGATCAACATTTGATATCACATCTGAATGCTAACCCACAAGTTACATTCAGGAGGAGCAAATCCTTGAGGGATGAGCTCAGCCCGAATTCTGTAACTAGCAAGAACAAACCCATTGATACGCCTGGGTTTAAATGTTGCAGATCGTGTAAAGCTTGTCGTAACAGCACCAACTGCAAAGAGAGAACTGTGCCTAGTACGGGGAGGGTGTTCTCAATACGCAAGAATTTAAATTGCAACACCACGTATTGTGTATATCTACTTATCTGCACATGTGATAAGTGGTATATTGGAAGCACCACACTTAGGGCAAAAGAGAGAGTGTTGCAGCACCTAAGGGCAATTCGGAATCACAATGTACAATACCCTGTGGCCAGGCACTTTTTTGAACACCATTTCCAAAATGAGAATCTGCTCAAAATGGTGGTGCTGGACAAGATAGATCTAGGAGTACGTGGTGGTGACAGAACAACATGCCTTAGGAAGATGGAGTCAAGATATATTATTGATTTCGAAACCACGTTCCCTCAGGGTCTGAATAACCATGAAGAATTATCTGTACACCTTCAGCAATAAAAGAATCATGTAAACTGAATACATGTAAATATAAAAGAGTTTGAAAGATATTCAGAGATATTTAGCTGCTTACTGTAAGTCGTCTTTTTTAAAAACAATTTTTCCATGTTTTAATTCACAGAATTTGTTTGTATAATGCTGGACTTTGGAACCTTAACGCACAAGATTGTCGATCATAACGAAAACCATTGTGATATGTTGGAAATCAATTTTGGAGAACTAATATAGAACTGAGATGGAAAAGTCTGAAGACAATCATTTGTGGAATTCGCTGCAAGTACACGATTTCTAAAGTATATATTGAAAGACTCTGAAATAACTTTATCAAATCGACATGAACAAATTACAAATATACTAGCTTTGCAAGTTGTCACCCTAGAAATAACCTTGTCTTTGGGATTTGTTTGTTTTGCATAGGCAGATCGTACTTAAGACCAATATCTAAAGTCTATGCCCACTTGGGCTCAATTCCAACCCTCACCATAAAACATATTAAGTGACAGGTAAAATCTGTTTCTATCAGGCAAGATGTTGATTTTATGGGTCATGAGCAAATGACAGGTCTACATAATTTCTGTATAACAAACAATTTTTTGCAAACTGTTATGTCGATGATATTACTGTGAATAACTCAAACTGTACAGGCAGACCACTCATTGAAGTATTATTACCGGACTTTGCCCACTTGGGCGTTATCCCAGTCCTCCTTAAAAAGGATATCATGCCATCCAAACAGTATCACATGCGGAAAAGAATTAATTTAAAAGATTTAAACTATTTTTTTATTTTCTTCACAATTGTGATGTTATACCAAAAGGTTCAATTATTTTGGTTATTACTGTGAACTGTATCGGACTTGAAGGTTGCTAATTCCCGTTCCAAAATGTCCCCCACACTGTGCACTATTGGTGATTTTGGAGTAGTCCTACCTCTATGATGAGGGTTAAACAATGTAAAAGGAATGTGTTTTTGAAACCTCAGCAAACGTGAACAAGCCGTGAGGTGAAACGCGCTGTTTGCTTTTTGCTGCCAATAAACTTCCACATCACAGCAAACTTCTGGTGTGTCGTCTACGTACTTTTCGAAAAGGAGAACGTGATGTGAAATATATATATATATATATATATATATATATATATATATATATATATATATATATATATATATATATATATATATATATATACAAACAATAATATATATTACATATGTTAAATATTAATATTCATTCAACAAACTAAAATTAATTTTATATACATTGATATATTTACTTTAAAATAATTAATAAACTGTTATCTACAGTGGAGGGGTAAAAAATACTATTCCCACGTCAGTGAGTGCAACAGTAGGGAAAGTATTGGATAGTGTACAGACAAAAATGGCAATACAGTTAAAACAAAATTTAAAAACATAAAAAACTATAATAAATCATAAAAAATTAATAATATTTAGAAACGAGAAATAAAATATATTAAATATATAACAATTTAAAATATTATAATATGACTTACATATAAAAAAAACTACAAATAATATATAATATAAAATAATAAAAAAAGTATAACAAAAATTATTTTAAGCTCAAAAATATTTACAAACAAATACATTAATTAATTAATTCATGAATGTATTTATTGTATTTCCTACCCTATGACACCACACCAATACCAAAACACTTGAACATTTCTAATAATTTCTTTTAGAAAATTAACATAATAACGGAATAAAATAAATTAATAATTAAAAATAAAATAACCATTAATTGACTACAGACACTTTAACACTATGATATCCACAACACGCACCTAAATTAAACCGTAAAATAATAAAACACAATTAAAACTTCTTTATAAATTAAAAACTATTACTATTAACAACTAATCACGCAGAAATTCAAATGTATTTAATATCCACCCTTTACACATTTAAAAGTAAAACAATCAAACAATTACCCAAAATATATATCAAATAATTAACACTAATTAACAACTATATATTAAGTAATTAAATACAAGTTACTTCCCACCCTTTACTGCTATAAACACTAAAACAAACACCTAAAATAGATTACATAATTACCAAAATTAATTTCCAATTAATATAATAAAAATGTATTAACATCCACATATTAATTCATCAATTAAAAATGAATTACTTCCGAGCTTTAACACCTATAAACACCACAGCACATACCTCAAATTAATTACATGATTACCATATTTGTTTTACCAATTAATTAAAATGAATTAACAGTCAATTATCAATTCATTAATTAAAAAATCTCTTCCCACCATTAACAATAATAAACACCACAACACACACCTAAAATGTATTACACAATTACCATAATGAATTCCCCATTAATTGTTTGAAATTAATTATTAATAATTTACTTTATACATTTAACACTATAGCATCTCAATTAAACACATATTAATAAATACAATTTAATCAATAAATGTAATTTAATTACATTACTTTCCACCCTATTCCCCTATAAATCCACAACCCGCTACGGAACTAAAAATGTAAAATTCTAATAAAAAAATTATTAATAACTACTAAAAATTTAACACATATATTAAAAATACAAACACTTCTTGTACAAAATAATATACAACAGATAAATATAAAATAAATACTAAAATACATAACAATAATAAACAAACAATATATTTAACAACTATATTTTTGCAAATGATATTAAACACTTTGATATTTTTTACATCTATATTACTTTCCTAAAATCGATATTCTTGATCATGCGAAACTGTATGTTGATATCTCTAATCCACGATATTTGCAACTCAATATTTTTGCAAGTCGATATTTTTGAATCGCTATTCTGTCTCTGTACCTCCATTCAGTAGGTGTTTAGATATTTATATTACGAATAGCTATTGGTTCAAATTATAAATATAGTTTGACTGATAATCACAGATACTCTGCGATTCTGGATCCAGAGAGGATTTAGGGAGGCTGATTTGAAAATAAATCATATCTAGCACGAGGTGACATTTTTTTAATTTAATATTTTTCAAGGTGTATTGCCCACACATGGATCAGCAGATCAGAAAAATCATTTTGACTGGCCACAACATAAACAATTTGGGTCCCATTAGGATAACGGACGGAAAATCACCCCGACCCTCATGAAGGCGGGAAACAACTGCCCGCCGGGACCGCAGAAAAAACAGCGGTCAAATTAGGATCAACCGCCAAAAAAGACCAACCTCGGCGGTAGGGGGCAAACCAAGACCGCCCGACGCGGGCGGTGACGTCCAAAAACCGACCACGGCGGTCGGAAATGCTGCGGAAAAGCTACAACCCGCGGCAAGCAAAGCGGAGACACAGCACGGGAAATTAGGATATAGCCGATGGTCCCGTTGTATGATCCGCTGTGTCCCACCGCCGTGGTCGCACACAGGAGTGAATGGGAGAGACAGCGGAAGAGGCTGGTAAGTACAAACAAATGGAAACCAACACACTGATAAGTACTTCCTTCCACAAGCCAAACACCATTGCATTGTTCACCCTCACCTAAAAGGTAGCTAGTCATCTTGCTTGGGAGGTTTGTATGGGGGTGGGAGGCTTGTACCAGGACTCCCACCATGCCCCCTGTCCCACACCCCAGCAGCATGGAGGCCTCCCCCACCCAGAAGCATGTGCCAGCCATTGCACTGTTCACCCTCACCTAATAGGTAGGCAGCCATCTTGCTTGGTAGGCTTGTTTGGGGATGGGAGGCCTGTACCACAACTCCCACCATACCCCCTGTCCAAAACCCCAGCAGCATGGAGGCCTCCCCCACTCAGGAGCATGTGTCAGCCATTGCACTGTTCACCCTCACCTAACAGGTAGGTAGCCATCTTGCTTGGGAGGCTTGTTTGGGGGTGGAAGGCCTGCACTCCTACTCCCACCATGCCCCCTGTCCCACACTCCAGCAGCATGGAGGCCTCCCCCACCCAGGAGCATGTGTCAGCCATTCCACTGTTCACTCTCACCTAACAGTTAGGTAGCCATCTTGCTTGGGAGGCTTGTTTGGGGGTGGGAGGGCTTTACCACGATGCCCACCACGCCCCCTGTCCCACACCCCAGCAGCATGGAGGCCTCCCCCACCCAGGAGCATGTGTCAACCATTGCACTGCTTACCCTCACCTAACAGGTAGGTAGCCAGCTTGCTTGGGAGGCTTGTTTGGAGGTGGGAGGCCTGTACCACAACTCCGATCATGACACCTGTCCCACACCCCAGCAGCATGGAGGCCTCCCCCACCCAGGAGCATGTGTCAGCCATTGTATTGTTCACCCTTACCTTACAGGTAGGTAGCCATCTTGCTTGGGAGGCTTGTTTGGGGGTGGGAGGCCTGTACCAGGACTCCCACCATGCCCCCTGTGCCACACCTGAGCAGGATAGAGGCCTCCCCCACTCAGAAGCATGTGCCAGCCATTGCACTGTTCACCCTTACCTAATAGGTAGGCAGCCATCTTGCTTGGTAGGCTTGTTTGGGGATGGGAGGCCTGTACCACAACTCCCACCATACCCCCTGTCCAAAACCCCAGCAGCATGGAGGCCTCCCCCACTCAGGAGCATGTGTCAGCCATTGCACCGTTCACCCTCACCTAACAGGTAGGTAGCCATCTTGCTTGGGAGGCTTGTTTGGGGTCGGAAGGCCTGCACTCCTATCCCACTATGCCCCCTGTCCCACACTCCAGCAGCATGGAGGCCTCCCCCACCCAGGAGCATGTGTCAGCCATTCCACTGTTCACACTTACCTAACAGTTAGGTAGCCATCTTGCTTGGGAGGCTTGTTTGGGGGTGGGAGGGCTTTACCACGATGCCCACCACGCCCCCTGTCCCACACCCCAGCAGCATGGAGGCCTCCCCCACCCAGGAGCATGTGTCAACCATTGCACTGCTTACCCTCACCTAACAGGTAGGTAGCCAGCTTGCTTGGGAGGCTTGTTTGGAGGTGGGAGGCCTGTACCACAACTCCGATCATGACACCTGTCCCACACCCCAGCAGCATGGAGGCCTCCCCCACCCAGGAGCATGTGTCAGCCATTGTATTGTTCACCCTTACCTTACAGGTAGGTAGCCATCTTGCTTGGGAGGCTTGTTTGGGGGTGGGAGGCCTGTACCAGGACTCCCACCATGCTCCCTGTGCCACACCTGAGCAGGATAGAGGCCTCCCCCACCCAGAAGCATGTGCCAGCCATTGCACTGTTCACCCTTACCTAATAGGTAGGCAGCCATCTTGCTTGGTAGGCTTGTTTGGGGATGGGAGGCCTGTACCACAACTCCCACCATACCCCCTGTCCAAAACCCCAGCAGCATGGAGGCCTCCCCCACTCAGGAGCATGTGTCAGCCATTGCACGGTTCACCCTCACCTAACAGGTAGGTAGCCATCTTGCTTGGGAGGCTTGTTTGGGGTCGGAAGGCCTGCACTCCTATCCCACTATGCCCCCTGTCCCACACTCCAGCAGCATGGAGGCCTCCCCCACCCAGGAGCATGTGTCAGCCATTCCACTGTTCACACTTACCTAACAGTTAGGTAGCCATCTTGCTTGGGAGGCTTGTTTGGGGGTGGGAGGGCTTTACCACGATGCCCACCACGCCCCCTGTCCCACACCCCAGCAGCATGGAGGCCTCCCCCACCCAGGAGCATGTGTCAACCATTGCACTGCTTACCCTCACCTAACAGGTAGGTAGCCAGCTTGCTTGGGAGGCTTGTTTGAAGGTGGGAGGCCTGTACCACGACTCCCATCATGACACCTGTCCCACACCCCAGCAGCATGGAGCCCTCCCCCACCCAGGAGCATGTGTCAGCCATTGCACTGTTCACCCTCACCTAACAGGTAGGTAGCCATCTTGCTTGGGAGACTTGTTTGGGGGTAGGAGGCCTGTACCACGACTCCCTCCATGCCCCCTGTCCCACACAATGACATTCAGCTAACTGAATACTTGCACAGTGCCCAACGCTAAACATTCCTCATCTAATCCACAGGTGATGAAGAACTCGCTGCTGAGGACAACAACGACTAGCAGAGCCAGTCTCCAACCCCGGTACATGAACACTCGGATGTTGACTCCCAGGATAGTTTTGACGATGAGCTCCAGGCCGGCCCATCTGGTGTGCCAGTGACCAACAGGTCCCAGGCCCCCATCATCCCCACCACCACATCTGCTGCAACAACAACTGCACAGCAGACCCCTGCAGTCACAGCCTGTGTCTCCACCGCTGCCACCATAGCCACCACCACCAGTACCACCTGCAGCACCCTTCCTGTCCCAGGGGATGACCAGGACATACCAACAACTGTGGAGGGCAGGGAGAGTGTGCGAGGACCCACAGTGGCGAGGCAACAGGTCCGTGGCAGCAGGGCAGGTGGGAGGGCAAAGGTCATCCCCAGACCTCAGGAGGTTGGCACACCATCCCTGGACCACTTCACCAGAGTCATCGGGGCATATGAACAGGTCCAGGGACAAAGTGGCCGGTCTGACAAAATATTACGTGAACTTATCCTGCTGATGAGGTCCATCGACACACGCATTGGACAAATGGTGGACCTCATGGCCCAGCAAGTGGCGTTACTGAGAGACAGGCCTGCGTCCCACATAAAACCTCCACCCCCCACCCCCTCTGTTGTGCTGCAGGTTGACAGTGCACCATCCTCCCCTGCGGCCACAGAGAGGGGTGAGTCCTCAGACACCGCTGGCCATGCAGCAGGCCCCCCGCCAAAGAGATCAAGGGGTATCCAAAGAAGAGCCTGGGAGTCTCTGGAGGCAAAGCACCAGACACAAGCCAGTCACAGAGCCAGCCCAGATGGCACCCCTCTTCCCCACTGCATTGACTGTTTGGACTGTCCTTCCCCACACTGCCTTGTGAATGGCACCTGTCTGTTGGACTGGGTCACCACATCCATGTGGTGTCTACTCTTGCATCTCATCTACCATGACTGTCAACTCACTGCTCCATCACCACCTTCATGTAAATATGCCCACACCCCTCACATGTCAACTTTTGCAATAAAATACTTTACACACTTGAATTTGTGCAGTTTTGTTTTTAGTGCAATATATACAGTGTTGAAAATGTCCATGATGTATCCAAAAGATGTACAGTATGCAGGCCTGGGTAATTTTGCGACAACTAGGGAGACACAACAGAACAACAGTCACTGGCATTAGTGTGGCATCACAGACATAACACTACACCAAACATCCACATAAGTCTACAGGCAGACAACACAATGTGTAGCAAGTGTCAACAAACAGAGTTCTGTATATGTTCACATGTGCCACATTTCCACACACAGGTGACTCAACATGCGCATATCTGTACCATCCGCGCATAGCCCTTCACAACAACAGCAATCACACCAGACAATGTACAAGTCGTACCTCATCACCCACCTTCAAATGAAGTAGCGGGTGATGAGCTGTTGACGCATGTCAACTCCTTCCTGCTCTCCACTGTCCTCATCACTGGACTCAGGGCCCTGAACAGGCGAGGGCCTTGGGTCCTCACCATCATTCAGGAGCAGGGGAATCCCCTTGTGAATGGCCATGTTGTGCAGCATACAGCATTCCAAAATGATCTTGCAGACCTTCCCAGGCGAGTATGACAGTGCACCTCCAGTCCTGTCAAGGCAGCGGAATCTTGACTTGAGCAGGCCAAAAGTCCGCTCAATGACACGTCGGGTCCTGCCATGGGCCTCAATGTTCCTGACGTCAGCCGGGGTCCTGGGATTCCTTAGTGGGCTTAGCAGCCATGGACAGCTGGGATATGCAGAGTCACCTTTGAATGACAAACACACATTGCAATGTGGCACAGGCAGAGGTCAGCAGGTCACACACACAGCACGCCATATCGCTAGGCATACTCACCCACAATCCAAGCACGCTCGGTAAGCAGATTTGCCATCATCCGGGGCACCATGCTGTTCTTCAAGATGTACGAATCATGGGCTGAGCCAGGGAATCTTGCACACACATGTGATATGGTCATATCCGCAAGGCACACCACCTGCACTTTGATTGAATGATAATGTTTACGATTTCTAAAAATGTGCTCACTCACCTGTGGTGGCATCATCAAATTGGGGGATGTGCCCAATGGGATAGAAGTCACCCTTCACACCGGCCAATTCTGCTTCCCTGGGAAAACGAATGCATTTATCCTTATATATCATCATGGCTGCAAGAACATCACTCAGCACCAGGCTGAACATGGGTTGCGACATCCCTGCAGTGCTGGCCACAGTCTCCTGGAAGGAACCAGTGGCAAAAAAGTGGAGGGCTGCCATAACTTTGTATGTGGGTGTGAATGCTGTTGGGTAGTAGCGACGAGGCTGCAGGTGGGTCTCAAACAGATCACAAAGGGTCTTCAGTGTCAGTCTGTCAAAGCGGTATTTGCGAATGATCGCTATATCCTCCATGTCCTCCAGCACTGTCAGGTGACGTATGAGATGGAAAAATTGCAATGACATCCATAATGAGATGGCCTCAACACATACCGTTAAGGATATCACGGAAAACCAAAGACTGCCATGAGAGATGCGTGGCACACCAGTTTACATGGGTGGACATTTGAGACACACAGAGGGCACACCTCTCCATTTACAATACACAAGTGCTGCAAACAACACATAGGTCAATGTGAATGCACACATACTGAACCCCACATTTCACATGTGCACGCCTCATACCGTACCATCCACCAATGTGTGTAAAATGACCATGAATGTCTCACACCCATCTGCTGTACCTGTCACACCTCAATGCATCATGTGAACTTGGCACACATCCACAACCCAATAATCACAGTAGCTGGAAAACAGTCACTTGTGTGCATGAGCTGATATGAAAGCACAAGTAAGTAACAACACCATACAGTGAGACAAGCCTTGCCAAGGTTAGCACTGACCCACAACACATTGATGTGTTACACATTATTGACACCAGCTTAACACTGTGAAGCATCATCAACCATCAAATGCATTAGTGACATGGCAGGGACCACAGACCAATGTGCGTCACACATAACATGTGTCCACCTGTGGATTATATGGAATAATGGCATTGTGTGCCCAATGATGTGCCCTTAACCATGTTGCTGCTGTGTACGATGCAGTGTTCACGATGGACATTGCCATTGCATGTGCCCCAAATCGCAGTAGCTACCTCCTGGCCACGGCAGCGTGACACCAGCACCACCCCCTTCACAAGTGCGGGAGCCATTGGCATGGAGACATGGGTAGATGGCGGTGGGCATGCTCTGCCCCCCAAATGGCGGTAGCTACCTCCTGGCCAAGGCGGTGTGACACCAGCACCACCCCCTTCACAAATGCGGTAGATATTGGCATGGAGACATGGGTAGATGGCGGTGGGCATGCTCCGCCACTCAAATGGCAGTAGCTACCGCATGGCCACGGCGGTGTGACACCAGCACCACCCCCTTCACAAGTGCGGTAGCCATTGGCATGGAGACATGGGTAGATGGCGGTGGGCATGCTCTGCCCCCCAAATGACGGTAGCTACCTCCTGGCCAAGGCGGTGTGACACCAGCACCACCCCCTTCACAAGTGCGGTAGATATTGGCATGGAGACATGGGTAGATGGCGGTGGGCATGCTCCGCCACTCAAATGGCAGTAGCTACCGCATGGCCACGGCGGTGTGACACCAGCACCACCCCCTTCACAAGTGCGGGAGCCATTGGCATGGAGACATGGGTAGATGGCGGTGGGCATGCTCTGCCCCCCAAATGGCAGTAGCTACCTCCTGGCCAAGGCGGTGTGACACCAGCACCACCCCCTTCACAAGTGCGGTAGATATTGGCATGGAGACATGGGTAGATGGCGGTGGGCATGCTCCGCCACTCAAATGGCAGTAGCTACCGCATGGCCACGGCGGTGTGACACCAGCACCACCCCCTTCACAAGTGCGGTAGCCATTGGCATGGAGACATGGGTAGATGGCGGTGAAAATGCTCCACCACCCAAATGGTGGTAGCTACCGCCTGGCCACGACGGTGTGACACCACCACCACCCCCTTCACATGTGCGGTAGCCATTGGCATGGAGACATGGGTAGATGGCGATGGGCATGCTCCACAACCCAAATGGCAGTAGCTGCCGCATGGCCACGGAGGTGCGACACCGCTATGGGGCATTGCCTACAGCCAATGGGAGCGATGATTGCGGTGGCATGATGCAGTTTTGAATATCGTGAAGGGCGAGCTCCGCCACCGCAAAGGCAGTCATTGGATGTATTTGAACAATGCACCATCCCGGTAGCGCACCCCGGGCCCCTGCGGTGCATCATCGCCATGGAGCATTGCCTACAGCCAATGGGAGAGATGATTGTGGTAGCATGATGCAGTTTTGAAAATCGCGGAAGGCGTGCTCCACCACCGCAGAGGCGGTCATTGGATGCATTTGAATGAGGCAGACCTGGACAACCAATTGTTGCAGCTTTGCACCTTACACACGACCCCGGGAGCTATAGATCTGTGGGAGTGAGCCTCTCATTTCCACTGCTCACAGAGCCTGCTGCCTGGGACCCTCTCCTGCTGCTGCCTCAAGTGCCTGCTGCCTGGGACCCTCTCCTGCTGCTGCCTCAAGTGCCTGCTGCTTGGGACCATGTCCTGCTGCTGCCTCAAGTGCCTGCTGCTTGGGACCCTCTCCTGCTGCTGCCTAAAGTGCCTGCTGCCTGGGACCCCTGACCACTCACTTCCACCACAGGTGTTCCATGTCCACAGGGATGGCAAGGACAGAGAAGATCCGTGCCAGTCCATTCACAAGCGAGAAGATGGAGGTCCTAGTGGGTGAGGTGCTGGCACAGTACCCAAGGCTGTATGGTGGCCCCAATGTAGTGGTAAGTCATCATTAAGGGAGCTGGAGTGTGTGTGTCCCAATGTCACTGTTTTCCCTGCTTGCAGTTGTATGTGTGAGTGGAGTGTATTTTATTGTCAGCCATACAGAGCCACAGGATGTTGGACATGTAGGTGCCAGGACAGTAATTGCTCGGTGAATGTTTCTGTGTGCCCCTATTGTCCTACTCAGTGTGAACCCAGAGACTAGGCCCAGTACCTGCCCACCCAAACGAGAACACATCACCGAACTTACATGGTCCTTGCTCCTGTTCATTCACACTGAATAGAAGAAATGCACCATCTCAGCTCTGTATAATTGCACACAAACACACTTCTGTAGATGGCTATTATGTTGTTGAGTCCATGTGCCCCGAGGCCATACACATTACAAACACATATGTTCATAGGACATGCTCATTGAATGCTGCCCAGTCAATGCATACAGTGCTTCTAGACACTGACACAGGTAGATATGTGAGGTATGTAGTGGGCAGACATGCATGAGACTAGTGATATCTATGTAGTGTGTTGCTGCAATGTGATTGCAGGGTGTGGTGGTCACCATGTTGATTTGGGCATCTCCTGTACTGCATTGATTGGATTGCTTTGTCCTGATTATGACAACCCTGCATCTGTCTCTCATGCAAAATTGCCAGTGGACACGGAGGAACGGGAGCCAGAAACCAGTGGTGGCGAGAGTAGCACCACAGCTGCACCGGAGGCCAGTGACACAGAGCTCGCTAGTGCATCTGAGGGGGACCGTAGTATGCAGAAGGAATCCGTGACTGAGACACAGAGTACTACATCATCTGATGCCAGCGGTGATGCATCCATGTTGTCAGGCAAAGGGGATGGGGAGTCTGCAACATCATCTACCACACAGCAGTTAGTGCCCAGCCTCCCATCCACTTCTTCTGGTGCTACCCGTGTCTGTGTCGGTAAGAGGGGATGAGTTACATTCACACCTGGCACTGCTGAGCCTGCACCTGCCCTCCTGCTGCCCTCAGTGCAGAGTCTGTAGAGCTCCTGCGCCAGCTTTGTGTGGGCCAGACTCTGCACTGAGGGCAGCAGGGGGACAGGTGCAGTCCGCCTGACACCCAAATGTGAGTGGCAGTCCCCCTTATACACCTGTCTCTCATACAGGTGCGCTAGTCCTGGCCATTGTTTGGCACCTGGGTGTGTTGCTGGTCATGAAAGGGTACAGTCAAACACACTCACTGTGCAGCTTCTCATGTCCTGACTCCGCATTTCTACCTGGCAACTTAAATTGTCATTCACTGCTATGTTGTACTCTCATATGTGCCATGGACACTCGCCCTGTTGCTCTGCTGTGCTGTACTCTTACCTGTGCCATGTGAGGTTCTGTGCCAATTGTAAGTGGTGTTTTCGACTCGCACGAATATGGTCGAGTCTGGTATCTATGAACCGCAAATGATGAGTTTAGTGGGTGTACGCGTTTTCGCTGTGCTAGCCTAAACCGTTCGTTTGTTTCGTGGGTTTCTTCATCTGAACCCACGGGTTCCATCTTAGATACGGCATCCATTTTGTTTCTTGCCCTCAAGTAGCCAGCGAACGGACGCTGTCCGCTTCGCGACCCTGGGATTCCCAAACTCTTGCGGAAGACACGTTTCCTTTGAAGGTGTCTTTATGATGAGAGGGATGACACTATAAGGCAGATGGCCCCGCTCGAGGCTCATCTTGCCGTGCCGCTCTATTGTCTCAGTTGTGCATGCATTAGGCACGTCCCCTTTGATGCCTGCAACTCGTGTTTCTTGATGCCACCCCTTTTACACCCCTTTCGATCTGTTCACTGTTCTCGTCTTCCTCTGCACCTGTTTCTGTCTCTTCCTCGATTTGTTTACTGCTGATTGGAATGTACTAATGGTGGGAAGATGTACTTTTACAGTTGGGAACCGCCAAATGTTACTGTAATTATGTTCCGGGCCCTGAATACATGAAAGCGACCCCTTATGATCTTTATGATGGGAACCAAGTTGTAAACCTTTGTGCACCATGTTATCCTATGCTTCAAAACTGTATAAGAAGAGCAATCCACAGATACAATTAGAAGCAGTCTCCGTGAACTTACATGCTATGTACTTCTCGTGACTTCTGTGTTCCCTGCAGTAATAAACCTCGAATCTTTGACGCCGAAGGAAGTGTCCCGTGTCTTTGTCATTTGTACGCCGGAACAGGTTACCCACGAAGGTTTTAGGTGTTATCCCTGGCACCGCTGGGTCTTAGAGAAAACCCGGTCCTTCAGTTGGCGCCCACGTGGGGCTACATCAGTGGTACCGGTCCAAAGCCCGACGATCGTGAGGAACTTCGTGTGAAATCTCAGAGGGAAGGTGCACCCCACTTCATCGATCCTGTTGTCGAAACAAGTGGCCCGACGACTTTTCCCGCGAAGATCCCCGCCTCCTGACGGCTGCGACGGACTGCTGCCCTGACTGTAGACCTGTTTTGGCGCCTGGCGTAGACCTTGGTACAGCGAGACGATTGACGGGCCTTCCTGGTGACGCCATTGATCTTTGAGTTAAGTATTTGTGGGTCGCTCCCAGAGTCCTTTGTTGTGGGTGCTTAGTTATTGCATGGTTCCATTGCATTTGTGGTTCTTGGTACTTTGTTCTTTGTTGTGATATTTGACGTCTGCAGTCGCCAAAAACCGAGGGTTTTTGCTCTTTGCAGGGACATTGTACTCCTGTAACCCTTGACGTTTGTGAAACTCGGTTAGTGTGCACGATGCCTGGCCGTAGTACTTTGTTCAGTTGCTTTAGAAGTTGTGGTGCGGATTCCCGACTGGAGGACTCGTGTCCGATACCTCCGGTTGGAACTCCAACTTACGAGTTGTATAGCCGACGCGGGTTAGGTCCAATTACATTCAATGAGTGTTGGGTTCGATATACTAAGAAAGACGATGTCCTTAGTTGGCCACCTCATGGTAGTTTTGAGGCTCCGATTTTAGATAATCTTGAAGCTAAATTGTTCCAAAGAAAAGCAAGGCCGGCCATGTTTGATTCCTTTCGGTTGTGGCGTAAAGAAGCCAAGCAGAAAGAAATCAAGCAAATTAAACGTAATAAGAGAGAAGGAATTGTTACTACGGTAAGAAACGCAGAGCAGTTCCAGCGAGATAAGGAGGAAAAGGAAAAGGAAGTTTTCGATAGATTGCAGCGCATGTCTATAGATAAGTGCTACCCCGCTTTACCGTCGGGTACGGATAAGAAGGAGGAAGTAGTAGAGGACCCCTTGTTGTCTTATCTCTTGAAGTCACCACCTCCGTATGCACAGGGTACCGCAGTTCCTGTGGTTCCCCCTGTCCCCGTTCCTCCACCTGCTCCTGTTCCTGTTCCCCAACCTGTTCCTGCTCCTCTACCTGCTCCCATCCCTACTGCTCCCCCGCTTGTACTTCCTCATACTCCTGCTCCCGCTGCTTCTACTGTTCTGGTTACTCCTGCTGTTCCCTCCGTTCCTGACACTTCTCTTGTTACCCCGTTGTGTTACCCTAATACCCCATCTGCTGGACGTCGTGTCCCTTCTGTTGCTGCTAACCTTTTCAATTCTCTTGGACCGATTCTTGAGTCCGCTGGTTCTGATGGTCCCCAAAGACAAAGTCAGCTTCCTGGTAGTAGGGAACGTGACTCGCTATATAATATGGCGATGGCTTGGATGAGATACCCCCTTAGGAATCCTCCTCGTGTGGTGCTTGATACGTTCTCTCAATTCAACGTACCGACACAGAGGTTCGTGTTTGAGGAGATGTGCAAGCTTTTGCGTGATCAAATATCGGTTGATGCGTCTGATGATGATTGACTGCTCTAACTAATCTTCAGCTTCAGTTTGCGAGCGGAATGATAGTGGGTAGCAATGTTCGACGTGCTGTCGAGCAGTTGCTATCTTTCCGTCCTTGTATAATGCCTCGGGCATTGTTTTTAGAAGACATTGAGGAACCACTAACAGCGCCTGGTCAGTATCCCATGCGCGAAGTTCCACCTGTGTGGATGCCAGGTGATGCTACTGCTAATCCTGCTATTTTGCCGCATTTCCGGAGAGTGTGGATACATCGTCCGTGGAAACGGTCAGAAGTTTTGCAGGTGAAGCAATCTTTGCCTGACCCTCGCAAAAATCCTGCAGGGTACTATAAAGAATTGTCGCAGCTCGTGGATGCAACGATAATGAATCTTGCCGACATTGATATGTTGTTTGGCAATGTCGTACCGCAACCGGTATGGGCAAAGATTCGTCAGGAAGATCATACAGCAGAATTAGGCGGTGACTGGGCTGCACTTCTTGCTGCGGATGCCTTGCAAGGTGGTGGGGCTAAGCCCGAACAGCTGATTGCTAATCTCCCACAGAGAATAATAACTCTCATGAAAACACTTATGCCAGCTATGAAGGTGAATTGGGACAAGTTGTCCGCTTGTAAGCAAAAGAAGGATGAGAGTGTCTCTGATTTCTTTACAAGATTTGAGGAGGCATTCATTGATCATAGTGGTCAGGACATGGGCACTGAAGGAGGTCAGAGATTGTTTGTGGACAAGTTTGTATCAAATTTGTTGCCGGACTTAAGCAACAAATTAAGGAATTCAGAAAGTGCGTGGGCTGTTTCCACTTCTGCTCAGATATTGGCTACGGCCCAATATTATGAGAATAGAGAGAAAGAGGAGAACGATCGTGCCGATAAAAAGACGAAAGAGCTCAAAACTAAAGTGTTGTTGCAACAAGCGTATCCTCCACGTTCGAATCAGAATGATTCGCAACAGCGGAATCGATTGCAGTCTCAGTCGAATAGGTCGCAAACACGAAATGACTCCTCTTCGCAGAGATCTACGTTGGGGTACAATCAGTGTGCCTATTGTAGGAACGAGGGTCATTTGAAATTCGATTGTCCAGTCTTGAGTGAACGAAATAGTGGTAATTCATCTAGAGGAGGTCGTAGTGGTCCTCAACAAGCATCACGTGGTAGAGGTCGCATTGCTCAAAATGATCGTTCCAATAATTCTTCCGATTCTAATAATTGTTTCGATCAGCGTGGGTCGTCGCAAGGCAGATCTGCACAGTACAATGTGGACGATTATTACGTCGATCAGAACACTGACGACGGTAATTACTAGGACAGCCATAGACAAGGAGAGGGAGTAGTATCAGTTCCGGTTGATCAGAGAGGGCCTTACGTCGCAGTTGCCACCTCGGGCGTCGTTGAGCCTTTTCTGTTGGACACTGGTGCAGCGAAAAGTTCCATCATGCATTCGAAACTCCCTGGCGCACCTTTGTCTGGCTTAACAAATGTTTCCGTTGGATTCTCTGGCGCTCCTGTTAGCAATCCGGTTTCGCGCCCTTTGCCCCTTGCAATTGGGCCTCGTGAGCTGAAAGCTCCTTTGATTTTGACTACTGGTTGTGGTGAAAATCTCTTGGGCCTGGATTTGCTGAAACGCCTGTATGCGACTTTGTATTGTTCTCCTGCGGGAGTAAAGCTTACATTGGGTGAGAAAGTTATCTCTCCTATGTATTTGTCCATCGACAAGCTCCCACCGGAATTGAGTTCTCTTCCTGCATCTTTGTGGGCAACAGGTCCCAATGAAGTGGGCCTGCTTGATATCTCCCCTTATGTTGTTCATCTGAAATCTAATGTGCGTTTGCCACGTATTCCCCAGTATCGTATCTCTCTTGATGGTGAGCGAGCTTTGTTAGCAATCATTGAGAAAGATGTTATCGAGGAGACTCGGGGAAACGTGTGCAATAGCCCTGTGCTGCCCATTCTGAAGCGCACTGATCCATCGAAGCCCCCTGTTTATCGTTTTGTTATCGATTTACGGGAGGTGAATAAAATTGTGATTCCTCAGTTCCCTGTGGTGCCTGACATCACGGCTCTACTGACTCTGATTCCAGCCTCTGCATCTTGGTTCTCAGTGATCGATCTGAAGAATGCTTTCTTCAGCATTCCGATTGCTGAGGAGAGTAGAGACCTTTTTGGTTTCTCTCTTGGTGGCCGCAGCTTTAGGTTTAAACGCGCTCCTCAAGGCTACTGTGAGAGTCCATCGATATACAGCCAAGCTTTGAAGAGCCAACTTGATGCGTTCATGTTGCCGGCTGGTGCGGCCTTGATCCAATATGTCGATGACTTATTGGTGGCTGCGGATACTCAGGACATTTGCAGAATTGCCACGGTGTCGTTGTTGCAGCATCTCTGTGACTTACATCACAAGGTGTCACCTTCTAAACTGCAATATTGTTGCCAAGAAGTAACCTATCTAGGTCACTTATTGTCAAAGGAGGGAAGAAGGTTGACCCCAGAGAGAATTGCAGCGATTGCTCGAATGACTGTGCCAACAACTCAGAGAGATGTGCGTGCCTTTTTAGGTATCACGTCATACTGCAGGCAATGGATTCCAAATTTTTCATTGCTAGCGAAACCATTGGTGGCTCTTACGTGCAAGGATGTTCCAACTCCTTTACCATGGACGGAAGAATGTCAGAAAAGTTTTTCTGAACTGCGTGACGCGTTGTGTTTGGCCCCTGTGTTAGGTACCCCTGACTAAAGTAAGCCGTTTACACTATACGCTCACGAGAGGGAAGGTTGTGCGTTGAGTGTCCTAACGCAACAATTTGGTGGTAAGCAGCGTCCATGTGCATATTTTTCCTCGACCTTGGACCCAGTAGCTAGAGCATTGCCGAGTTGTTTGAGAGCAACAGCTGCAGCTGCGGTGTCCATCCGACAATCTGCAGGATTGGTCATGGATAATATGCTTACGGTGATGGTTCCGCATGCAGTTGACACTCTCTTGAATAGTACGAAAACCCAACACCTGACGAGTGCAAGGTTGTCTGGGTATGAGTTGACGCTTTTGGCAAGTCACATTCAAATAAAGCGCTGTAATGTCCTGAACCCGGCGACTTTGTTGCCAATCAGTATGGAATCAGATGAAGTGGCATCTCATGACTGCTACTTACGAACTGAGGAAGAAACAAAAGGTCGAGTTGATTTGAAAAATACTCCATTGGAAGATCCCGATGGGACCCTGTATGTGGATGGGTCGTGTTTTAAGTTGCCGAATGGTGATGTGACAACTGCGTATGCTGTGGTGACGTTGAATACGGTTGTGGAGACTGCGAGATTGAATCAGAATTCTGCACAGGCGGCAGAGCTGATTGCCTTGACTAGAGTGTGTGTGTTGTCGAAAGGGAAACGGGTGAATGTGTTTACGGACAGCCAGTATGCGTTTGGTGTTGCGCACAGTTTTGGACGTTTGTGGAGAGAGAGGTTTTATGACATCGCATGGTACGAAGATTCAGCATGGACAGCTTGTGAATGATCTTTTGGATGCACTTACATTGCCTAAGCAGGTGGCGATTATTAAATGTAGTGCACACCGTAAGGTAACGGATGATGTTGGTCGTGGCAATGCGTTTGCGGATGAGATTGCTAAGGAGACTGCCCGGAACCTTAGCACTAGAATGTATGTGACGAGTTCGGTAAGGTGGCCTGCAGAAACTGGTATGTGTGAGAACACTATCGAGAGTGTGAAAGCGATTCAGAACGAGGCCACCGAGACTGAAAAGATGAAGTGGAAAGAGAGTACGGGAAAGTTGGATGCGAATGGCTGCTGGATTGATTTGTCGGAACATAAGAGGTGGATGTTGCCGGATGCGTATGTGCTAGCTGTTGTGACGATGGCACAAGGTTTGGCACATATTAGTGCGAAAGGTATCTGCAAGTTGTTGTCCCCTGTATGGAAAAATGATGGTATTACTAAGTGTGCTGAGAGATTGGTTAAGAATTGTATGATATGTATGATGTACAATCCTGGTAAGGGAACTCCTACACCCCCTGGCCATTTTGATCCCCCTTCATGTCCCTTTGAGGTGATTCAGCTAGACTTCATCCATATGGAGCGATGCAATAACCTGAAGTACGTGTTAGTGGTGGTTTGCGCATTCTCCCGATGGATCGAAGCCTACCCTCTCAAAGACAACACTGCTCTGTCCACTGCAAAAATCCTACTGAAGGAATACTTTCCTCGGTATGGAATGCCACGAATTGTATGGTCTGATAACGGAAGTGAGTTTGTGGGGAGTGTGATGAAGAATGTATGTAAGGGCCTTGGAATTACACAGAAATTCCACAGTGCCAATCATCCCCAGTCAGCAGGTTTGGTTGAAGGGTATAATGGCACCCTTAAATTGAAACTAGCGAAGATTCAGGCTACGACTGGTCTCTCGTGGCCTGACGCTTTGCCCTTAGCTCTTCTGTCAACAAGGGCGACTGTACACTCCCGAGTAGGGCTCAGCCCCTATGAGATTGTGTTCGGCCGCCCTGCCAATGTTTGGGGGGTCCCTAGACCCAGTGTGTTCTCTGATCTTGAGTACCCAATGTTGATCGATTATCTTCATGATCTGACTGCTAAACTGAGGTTAATTCACCAACAGGTCTTTGAAGCACTGCCGACGCAGACGGAGGGTCCAGGCCACCAGCTCCAGCCTGGAGACTGGGTGGTGACGAGGAATTTTGGCCGGAAGCACAACCTTGAGCCTCGTTTTACCGGACTCTACCAAGTGCTCCTTGCCACGAGGACTGCTGTTCGTTTGGAAGGTCGTAAGAACTGGGTGCATGCCACCCGTACCAAAAAGGTACCTATACCTTTACCAGCAGACTCGTGGGTGAGGAAGGGCATCGCCTCGTCTGAAGCCGAAACTGTGCCGAACTTTGTTCCTTTCAGCGACGCTCAGCCTGTCGGAGATACCTCAGTGCAGCAGAACGATATTGGTGAACATTTGCCATCACAGAACTCAAGATCTGAACAATTGACTGGTCAACAGAACTCTGTCTCATCATCGGATCAATTGTTTGACGAACAGACACGTCCTGGGAGAAGCCGATATTTTCTCCGTTCCAACACCAGAGACTAATAAATATCTTTGCTTTCTCCCCTGACATCCACGTTACCCCATTGCCACTATCCATTCTGAACACACTTGCATAATTGTAATTTTGTAAATTTTGAGTCTTTTTCCATGTATGTGTTTTTGCTTCCACAGCTAGCAGATTTTGTATATATTGTTGATTAAGGATACCTTACATCCGGGTGAACCGCAGGGCCGCGCGGGTACTTCCTTCTGGTTAGTAGGTCTTGACACTAGGTCAGAGACCGTCGATTCCTAGGAACTCCTGGGGATTGACTACTGCTACACAGAACGAAGTGCGTCAAGAACGTAGCGGACGGTTTTAGAGGATGGCTTTCTCGAAGCTGTCGGAAATGGAAAAGGCTCAGGCCCAAAGATTCGAGTTGCGCAGAATTGCACACACAAAATGCTTCATGTTTCAGGTGTTCCTTCTGTTCTTAACTGTTTCCTCGTTATTGGTGGGTGGGATGTATTACATGATACAGTCATTGTTGCCTTCTGCCTCACCTACCCCTTCTTCTGAACCTAAACTTACCTCCACTGTCTCTCCTCATTCCTTCCACATCTTACCCCAACACGAGCAGGCCAGACGTGCGGAATTTATGAATAATTCCTTCATTCAGCTCCTTCATCAGCATCAATTGGTGATGAACACTACCAATTGTTGGGTGTGTGGGTTAATGCCACATACCACCGATAAGGGAATTCCGTACTTGGTCCTTCCTTATAGTTCCCAGGGTTCAGCTCGAGCATTCCAAACAATGTTTCGAAGTGCACTAGATTCTTACCCCAATCGAGAGCCATGTTCTCCACACTTTGGTCCCGGTCCGTACCATAAGCCTTTGGCAATAGCGATTGCTGATTTAGATAGGGATATCTATGAGCCGTTGCTCATCCCAGAGGAAGAGGTGCGAGCCTATAGGGATCTCAGTGAGGTTGAGTATAGTGTGCTCGTGGGCGAAAGACAGCTTAGGAGCTCGTCTCCGATATGGGTCGTACCCCACCTTGGTAATTTCTGTCTAAAAGGTCGTGGCCGAAGCCCGAGAGCTCACCTTGGAGAGAGTGCTTGCTCTGAGACGTATGTCTTACCAATGCTCTCTTCCCCTGTTCTCCTGACTGCCAAGGGTACGTACTTTATCTGTTACGACAGTGCATATACATGGTTGCCCCTTGACTTTGCGGGCACCTGTTATATTGCAAACTTGTTGCCCCCGACTTTTACAGTCGCCTCCGATTACCACAAGACCAGAGTTAGACTTTTTCAAGGGTTTCTTGCCGTTTTGGGGGCCTATGATCAATAGTAGGAACCTGAGACAGTTGACTCGAGTGGTGGAATCGACAGCTAACATCACTGCCAGTGCCCTTGGTAATATTACAGCAGAGCTTCAGGCGGATAGACTGATGACGTTACAAAATCGTATGGTTTTAGACGTTGTCTTAGCAGATCGAGGTGGAGTATGTAAGGTGATCCATTTGAGTTGTTGTATTTTCATTCCAGACAACGCTCCGACTGTCTATCAAGCCATCTCGAAGTTGCATAAGATCTCTGAGTCCATACACGTGGACGTAGGGGATTGGACGCTACTCGGGTGGTTTTGGGGCCTGATGTCGACTTGGGGTTGGAAGATTCTGATGATCATCGGGGTTGTTGTAGCATTCCTGTTCACGTGTTGCCTTTGCGTGCAGTGTGGTCCTGCTTCATGTGGCCTCTGTGCTACGACGTGTATAAGGCAGCCGCCTGTTACCAAAGGAACTCTGCTGGATAAAGCTATGTTGCAGCAGCATCTAGATGGTCTGATGAATATCGAGATCGATTTTGATTCCGACTAGTGCTTGCCTACATGAGGGCAAAAGGAGCGTCTGAGGTTCCGTGACAATTGTAAGTGGTGTTTTCGACTCGCACGAATATGGTCGAGTCTGGTATCTATGAACCGCAAATGATGAGTTTAGTGGGTGTACGCGTTTTCGCTGTGCTAGCCTAAACTGTTTGTTTGTTTCGTGGGTTTCTTCATCTGAACCCACGGGTTCCATCTTAGATACGGCATCCATTTTGTTTCTTGCCCTCAAGTAGCCAGCGAACGGACGCTGTCCGCTTCGCGACCCTGGGATTCCCAAACTCTTGCGGAAGACACGTTTCCTTTGAAGGTGTCTTTATGATGAGGGGGATGACACTGTAAGGCAGATGGCCCCGCTCGAGGCTCATCTTGCCGTGCCGCTCTATTGTCTCAGTTGTGCATGCATTAGGCACGTCCACTTTGATGCCTGCAACTCGTGTTTCTTGATGCCACCCCTTTTACACCCCTTTCGATCTGTTCACTGTTCTCGTCTTCCTCTGCACCTGTTTCTGTCTCTTCCTCGATTCGTTTACTGCTGATTGGAATGTACTAATGGTGGGAAGATGTACTTTTACAGTTGGGAATCGCCAAATGTTACTGTAATTATGTTCCGGGCCCTGAATACATGAAAGCGACCCCTTATGATCTTTACCATGGGAACCAAGTTGTAAAATTTGTGCACCATGTTATCCTATGCTTCAAAACTGTATAAGAAGAGCGATCCACAGATACAATTTGAAGCAGTCTCCGTGAACTTACATGCTATGTACTTCTCGTGACTTCTGTGTTCCCTGCAGTAATAAACCTCAAATCTTTGACGCCGAAGGTGTCCCGTGTCTCTGTCATTTGTACGCCGGAACAGGTTACCCACGAAGGTTTTAGGTGTTATCCCTGGCACCGCTGGGTCTTAGAGAAAAACCCGGTCCTTCACATGGACACTGGCCCTGTTGCTCTGCTGTGTTGTACTCTCACCTGTGCCATGGACACTGAGCCTGTTGCTCTGCTGTGTTGTGCTCCCACCTGTGCCATGGACACTGGCCCTGTTGCTCTGCTGTGTTGGAGTCTCCCCTGTGCAGCCTCTCCTGTACTTGCTGTGCCACCTGCCATGGACACTGGCCTTCCTGTTTGGAGTTTGCCTGTGCAGATTATCTTGCATATGATCAGCATTGTGTGCCTTGCTCTTGTCTTCTGTTGTTATACTGTCACATCTGTGCAATAAGTGAATAAAGACAGTTACTCCTGTCGTGTGTTTTGTCAGTGTCCTTGCTGATGAAAGGTATTTTGGTGTGTGCATTTGGTTGCCTGTGCCCCATGCTCTATGTGTCACTTCAACATTGCCAAGCTCTTTGCCCGCATCACATTTAAACAGGGGTGACAGGGTCTTCAGTCCATTCAGATACTGATACTTGTGTTATCTGTGTTGGCTCTTTTGCCTGTCATGCAGTTCTCTTTTTTAGTGGTTTGCTATTGGTGGCTACGTTGTTGCCATGTCAGCTTGGGGTACACTGCCAGCACATGGTGTGATGCTGTGCACAGGTTTGCATGCAGGCTGGGCAATGTCATGATGTATGTGTGTTATTCCTGTATATGTGCCCAGCTGTGTATGTGTATGGTCACTTTGTGTTGGCCCTTAGTCCTGGTCCGCTGGCCTACATTAAGGTGTGTGCTCTTGGGTGGTGAAGAGGTGTGCAGTGTGAAGGGTGTGACTTTGTAGTGGTTGTGGATGTGTGTGTGCCCCTGGATTGTGATAGACACACATGTGTCACCCAGGAGTTGTGTGCCTGTTGTCTGTATTGTCCTGCCCTGTGTAAATGATTGTATGCACTTATGTGAGTTGTCTGTTGTGCACTGTGCAGTGTGTTGGTGTGTCCATGCAGTTCTGTGTGACTCATCCTTGTTGTTTTGGTCACTTATGAGGGTGCAATTTGTGTGACTTGCACATCAGTGTTGTGTTTGTTTGATCATCAATGTGTCTTGAGTGTGTTTGTGTAGACTCTGTGGCCCTGCTGCTCCTCACTGGCATTGTGTTTGTGTTTGTCATGCATTGCAGGCACACGGTGCCTTTTCTCCTCCTGTATGGCATGGTGTGTGTGGTGTAATGCCATCACCTATGTGTGCCAATTGTGCCTAGCTATTGTGGGTCTACACTCCCTCTATTTGTGTATGGTACACCCCTTACATGTCTACTACTGACATGCTAGTCCGTTGACTTGGATGTCAGCTGTCCCCTTGGATTACATTGTATGTGCCTCCCCATCACTTCATTTGTGACACAGTGCCTTGTGGTGCAGTTCTTGGGCCAAGAGTGATGTTCCACTCTGGACATTGCCCCAATGGTTTATGTGTGATGTTCTTGAGCTATTTATCAGTGAGGATTGCTCATGTGCACTTCAGCTGTGTGTGCTGCCCAGTGCTCTGGTGAAGATGGTTCTGCTCTTGTATCCCAGAGTGGTGTATACTGTTGTTGTTTTGGATGTATGTGTGTTGGCTGTGGTATTGCTTCACTTTCTGTGTGTGCTGTTGTATTTGTGCTGTGCCGATTTGTGGTGTGTGTGTTGAGGTTGTATCAGTCATGTCTGTGTGTAGCTGTTGTGCTTGTTGTGCATACAGTGCTGTGTGTATGTGGGCTTGCCATTGCCTGATGTGCATCCCCTGATGTCCTGTGGTGTTTGTTGATTTTTGCTTTCATGTGCATGTGTGGTTGGTTTGTTGTGGCAGTGTAGTTCTCTGAAGGTGCAATTCTTGTGTTATTTGTGGTATGTTGTGTGTGTTTTGTTCTTGAGTGATGATATTGTGCACTCATGTTGTGTTTGTGCTCCCATTGCCTTTCCACAGTTTGGCTGACAGGGTATGTCTGTTTCTGTTGGGGTTCTGTGTGTGTTCCTGTGGTGTTTGTGTGTTGTGTTTGGGCAGGCATCTGTTCAGGCTTCCCTGTGTGTGTATTCTGTTTGTGGCTACACCCAGGGTGTGTGTTCGTTTGTGTGTATATGTGCTGGGAAGTATTGGCAGCCTTCAGTGAGTGAGGCACTGGTGTTGTGTGTTCCTTGTCAGTCACTCCTGCAGTGGCTGTCTCCCTGGTTGTTTGTTGTGTGGTGCAGGGTGTATATTCTGAGTGCTTGTTGCTGTGCTTGTTGCTTGTTACTGTGCATGGGGGTGCGCAGGATGGGCACCTGGCCTGTGACTTCATGGGGTGTGTTGATGTGTGGTTGGGGGTGGCGTGTCCCTGTGGTATCTGTGCCCCTGCCCTGCCTTCTGCATTGTGCACATGTGTTGACCGCGGCAGTGACGTGACCGGGAATGGGAAGTTGTTGCTAGTTCGCTGTCGATGTGTGTCCAGGATGCAGAGGGGTGACTTGGTGGCAGGTGGGTCATGTGTGGGTGCCCTTGTGGATGTGTTGTAACCCCCAGCAGGGTGTCTGTTATGGTTTTGGACCCTGTGTCAGCCTGTGTGTTGTGTGTTGTATTTTTGTATTTGCGTACCTGCGGCGTCATCCACGGCGGCCCATTTGATGGTAGTGCTGTAGCAGGTACATCACCAGATGCATATGTAGGGCTGGGTCCATGGAGTTCAAGACCGGGTGGAGAGGACCGGGTCTCTGCTATCGCGCTCCTCTGTCGAGTTTCCGCCGTCTCTGGTTGGGCGTTGTCTCCGCTGCAGTGCGTCTGCCTGTTTGGGCCATCCTAATTTGTGGAACGTGGAGGACGTCATTCCACATGGCGGTGAGTCTCCATTGGCTCCCACCACCGCGGTAACAGGCGCACTTTGATGGCGGTGCGTGGCGCTCTGCGGTGGACGGGAAATGACCTATGTTTTGCTATACTAATATGGTGGACGTGAGTACCGCTGCTCGCAGGCGTAAAAAGGCGTTTTTCCGCCCCGCCAGCACTGCTGTGGTTCCACAGCCTGACATCCTAGTTGACCCCTTTGTTGGGATCATCATTACAAGATGTGAGGATAGGAGAATCTTGTATATTCAAAAAAGCAGTGGAAGCAATGTGGGGTCAGTGTGATAACAAATATTTTTCAATCGCTATATGTTGATGGAAAGAATTTAAAAATCAATTAGACATCATTAGAATAATTATAATGCCATAACCCCCTGGATTAAAGTACAACCTACAGCGGGATTAAATACATATTAACAAAGACTGGCAAAAATGCTACCCAACTGGCTGTCTCCATGGCTCAGTTGGCTGAAATAGGGCATACAAGACACAGGTGTCACTGACTAGGATAGCAAAAAATGCCTAAAAGCAAGCGAGGGGTACATCAGATAATTGTCTATCAGCGATCCTCTGAAGGAGGATGATTGACTGATGATATTTAAATTAGCAGACCGATCTAACAGAAGCATGGCTCTGACGCTGTTATTGCTGGCCATCAGTCTAAAGTAGTCCTTAATCGCTGTGGCTAACCTTTCTGCATTATAATGTGGAGGAAAACTAGCTTGATAATCATTATGGATGCTGTGTTCTTCAAGATACACCTCAAAACTGCATTCTTACTCTCCGATTGTAAACGTTTGAAGATATGGCTGAATTGAGAAGGGCCTTAAATTAGTCATATCAGTGTGGTCTGGTAGGGTTACATTCAACAGTTGTGCCACAATGACATGTTAATGCAGAAAGACAAATATCAAGCTTCAAAGACTGATGTACTGGTACTGTCACATTTAGAGTGATATCCACAAGGAGCAGAATCTCTAATGAGCCTTTTTGATGGACTAATATTCAAGAACAATTTTAGATAAATTTCTTAACCACTTCCACCAAGTCACAATAGTTTTACTGCCTTAAAACAATAAAATATAAATCATGAACCCTATATTGGTGCATTTAATAATTTGCTTCGAAAGAAAATGCGAACATGTGTAGCGATCGCTTTTTTTTGTATAATTGAAATTTTAAGTTAGAATAATGTCTACATTCGATGAGTACGGAAAGGAGATCAATGGCTTTTCACTACTGCCCAGGAATATGAACACGTTCATAACTCCAGCACCACCGAGAAGAAACAAACCTACTATTATTAAATAGCTTTAGTCAAAGAGATACTTTCAATAGCAGCCCACGATTACTCTGGTATCTGAAATCTCTGCATTATATAAACAAATTAAGAGAGAAGGAGTTATACATGTGTACACTGCATCCTGCTGTTGTCACTTAGTGGATCAAATAAAACTTTTACTTTAAACAAATTGGACACAGATCACCCCATTCAGTGTGTGACTGGTGGTGCAAGTGATATAAAGACTGCTGTATAGGATTACAAGATATGACTACTTCAATATTACAATATATTGTCTTTGTAGTAGTCTGCATTAAAGATATAAAAAGTTAAGTGACAACATTTCCTAAAAAAGAAGGCCTGTACAAGGTTTGTTTAAACGTATTTAGATGCATAATCACATGTGCATTTTATACAAACATTTCAAGCTAACAGAATTTCACTGGAAAAGCAACAATACCAGCTATCTCAACTCCACTCTTCCCCATACATCAGAGACATGTCACACACAAACTTGATAATTAAACAGAAATGTAGTTCAGGCATCTCCAAAATGACAATAGACTGTCACAGACATAGTAAAATATTAGACTCAGGAGGAATACAATTAAGAACAGTAAGGGGCTGATTGTGATGCGTGTTAATGTGGAGAAAAATCCATTTTTTGAATGCTGAAGTATTTCCTCCAAAATTGGTATTTGCATGCTATTTTGTTCCTTAGAAAAGTGTCTTTAACATTCCCAAAAATATAGGAGGTAATTACATTTCCTCCACACAGTGTATCTCCAAAAATCTGGAGATCCATCCATTGTTACCATTGATGTTCATTTTTATCCCAAATGAGTTGTTATGTAACTCATTTTGATACGACATACCTGCAGTTTTCTCGTGTTATTTTGAAGATATTTTCCTCCAGGGAGAAACTGAGGTGAGTAACTTCATTTTACTTCACTGACAAGGATTGTGGTAATTTCATCTTGGGAAACTAGTTATATCTTTGTTATTTTTGTATTTTATCATAGGATACACGTGTTTCAAAATGAAATATTTTGAAGAGTGTATGTAGGTGTATGTGACATGTGTGGAATTTGTTTTTGCATAATTATGAGAAAAGTCTGAAAATTATAAAAAATTATGAACATTTACCTGAAATGCAAGATTGACATTTGGTACTTTATTATAGCCAGAGCCACAGGAATTTTTCTGTAAGAGAGGGCCAATTTGTGTGGCAGGGTAAGGTAAATTATGTGGCTAGAATAGCCCAATTATGAGAGGGGGCATAATGCTGTACATTTTGTAATAGTAATGATTCATTATTTAGCCATTTTAAACGTGGTAACACTCTCTGGGCATTGGTTTCACGTCAATATTGTCAGTTTAACTCCCAAATATAGCAAAGGGCAACAGAAAGGTGACCAGGCCAGCTTTGCAAAGGGCCTTCCATTGTGCTGCAACACGTGTTGTTGCATTTTAAAGTAACATTTGAACCATTTGAGCTAGAAACCATTTTTTGTTCAAATCTGCAGATTATGCAGCAGATGATTAATTATGTGGCAAATGCAGTAAATCTACAATAATGCAAATAATTTCCAAGGCCGCACAATCACATAATTCCAGTGGCCCTGGTTATAGTACAAATTGCTTGCTTGCATCCATTTTTATTGAGAGGATGCATTGCTCATTAAATACATAGTGCAAAAAACAGAAGGACTGTATACAGCAGCCACTAGAGTTCTGGTCATTTGGATTGTTCTATGCTACATATTTACTGTGTATGATGTTTGTTCATGAAACATGAGATAATACTTTAATTTCAGAAATATTATTTATCAAGCATAATGTAAAAATGACCAAAATTACGTGAGGTTATGCTCACTTAATGGACACTTCATTAGGGCCAAAAGGAGAAGGGAAAAATCTTATCTGGCTGTACATTCCAGGGTGGTATCAATTCCATCTAGTCTTTCGAACTAGCAGGATCCATAATTACCAACACTTTTAATTCAACATTACTATGGTTAAACTATAAGGCGCACGCCCCACCTCAACCCTTTAGTGTGGTGTTTTTCCTTGCTATAATCTTCACGAACTTTCTTGTGCAGGTCATACCACCTATTTTTAATATTAGTTCCAATGCATTTAGTAGTGGAGATGGCATTTATCTTTTGCAGGGTACTGTCCCAGATGCCATTTTTTATGTGCAGAGATGTTTTTCTGGGGTTCTACATAGCGTGAACTTGCCCTGAATGTTTCAGGTATCAGAGCGCTTTACATGTGCACCAGTTGAGTTACACAAGGACGCAATCATTTTTGTTAGGCGCGGGGAGATTACGTTATTTGCCCAGAATCACAGGATGTTGAGCATCCCTCTACGACTCAAACCCAGTTCCCCAGCGTTTTGTTTGACCGCTCTATCCGTAAGACCAAATCCTCTCACCATTTCCTCTGTATGATGGTGCCTATGCACCACATGAAACATCATAGTTTTCCATGACAGAGTCAATAAGCAGATCGAAAGATTGTTCGGAACATTTTGCCTTCCTTTTCCTACATAGATTTGCAATGGCAATGTTTGCAAATAGATTACTTTCAGCGGAGTAGCCTTTATTCTCATAACTGATCTACCAAACAATGCTCTGAACAGAAACATGTTTCGGTCATCTTCCTGAACTGGGCTTTTCCAGTAGCAGCTAAATTAATAATGATTTATTGCCAGCAAAGCTCACAGGCCAGATTATGCTTTGCTATTTGCTGAATACAGAAGCCATATTGAAAACAAGCCTTTCCTCACTAAAAGCAATGGGCCTTATTTATGAATGCCTTGTGCCGCCGGTGCGTCGCTTTTAAGATGGGAAAAAGTGACGCACCGGTGGCGCAAGGCATTCATAAATGAGGCCCAATATATTTTGTGAGATATCCTCATGCTGCTTACTTGAATTATGATGTAAAAAAGTATGCAAATGCAACATGACATTTGTTAGATAGTGTTTTGCAATAAAATGAATGTTGTTGAAATACTACATTACAATGCAAAATAAACTGTTTTATTAAAAATAAGACTTGACAATTACTGTAGTATGATTCAACACTTATGTGGATGAGACTTCTACATCTTCCAATGTGTTTGTATATGGTTGACATTTCCAGAGTCCATTATGAATCTTTATTTGAGACTGCTTTCAATGTTCCTTCATTCATGTAAGCCTTCTGGTTTCTAATGATCTTGATATGTCCATCTGATGGGCACACGCCCCATAATCAATCCAATAAGAGGAAACATATTGCAGGTATGCAAGATTACTTGGACTTGCTCTCGGAATTCTCAGCTTCTCAGACTGTACATTATATTGCGATTGGCTGCGGTAAATGCTTTACGGTCAATAATTGGTTGAGGTGTCCTGATCCTTGTGTTTAGAGCAGCATTTATCTGCTGCATGTGCATGTTTATCCTTACAGGGGAGATGGTGGATCTGAACGTTACACATTTCTAAGGAATAGTTAATAAAACAACTTTTACCTGGAAACTGTATCCATTATACATTCATGCATATGTAATGCAAAGGGAAATTAAACAGCATTCCTAACATATTTCAAACAAAGCATGGCATTAACAATAGGAGCTGACTGCCCATGTCTTTTGTCCTAAACATTCACATCTTTGAAATGCTCAATTTGTGTTCCCATGATCTTTTGCAGGCAAGTCATCTGAGAAATGGTGCAAACCTGGCCAGGCATTAGAATACTTTGAACTGACATTCTAGGTAAAATTGAAACATGCACTAATGATTACTGATTTGTGGAACAAATCTAAAGAATGTAGTTTGCCATAAATGAATAGTGCTGCACATTTGAACATGCATTAAGGATTACTTTGTGAGGGGACACATCTGAAGAAGCACAATGATGGTAATTATTAATAAATGAGGACACCAGTGACAACATGGTACCAACTTCTCTGTAACCCTTGGACTGACAGAACAGTGGTCATTTTTTAAATACTGCAGGCACTTTTGAATGGTTGTTCCCATTTTGTATTCTTGCATTCGCATGTTGGGAATCTTTTACATGCATTATGAGCATTTTTTGCTCAATGTTGTCCAACCATTCTGTACTTCTAACAATGACATACTATTGGTTATTCTGGGTATGCTTTTAATGCTATTACTAATGCTGTCTGAGAACTCAGGCTGTAAGATTTCTGTAACTTGTTAGCACCTGTTCAAGAAGCAGGTTCTGATTATAGAATAGGCGAACACACCCATCCATGTACTCACTCACCTATTAATCCATCCAACCAATTTATACAGCCAACTGTCAATGTACTCTTTTATTTAGACATGGTCTAGGGCCTGATTCATGCAGGTAAACTTACACGTTTGTGTAAGTTTCCTTTTTTCAGTAATCACAAAACGGCAATTTAATATTGTGTGCGATTGTGGTGACTCTTCAGCCAGGGCAGAACTCTGCACATGCAAAGATAGAGAAGGCCTATCTTTTTATGTTACGAGTTCTCCGCCCCAACTACGGTGTCTCCGCAAATATGAACTCACTTTTAAATTGCAGTTTTGTGAATACTGAAGAAGAGTACACTTACACAAATGCGTAAATTTACATTTGTGAATCAGGTCCTCAGTGTCTTCATTCGCACCACAACTGGATTACCGTACTTCCAAACTACCTAAATGATGAGAAGAATGGTGATCAGGTGAAACAATCACTACCAGCAGACTATGACCTACACAAGCTGATCACATTATTGGTGAGAAAAGGAATCACATACGCCCAACCACTAGCTGCTTTTAATACATATTGAGAGCAACTAGCAAATCTGGATTACAAAAAGCTTCTATTCAGGCATAAAATCAATGTGCACATTACCAGATGCATAGAATGACGGTCTGGGTGCAATTAGTACAAGGTTGCAGAAATGTAAAACCTTGAAGACTGATCTCAGGAGAACTTTGCACAACTCCACAGAATATCTTAAGACATATAAGATCCCATAAACAATTAGAGCTAAGGCCACTCACAAATAGTAAACCATACTCAACATAAAATTTTAAACTACATTTGAAGCCATAGTCCCTACAACCAACCTCAACACTAATAAAGAAGGCCATCTCTTGCTCTTTTTCTACTGTGGCAATGTCTACCTATGCACTACAGAATACCCAGCAGAATGAAAGAAATGTTCAATATGTGGAAATGATTAAGCCAAAATTTTCAGACTAGTTCAGTCAAACTAAAAGGGCCAGAGCATAACGTCAATGAAGGTCAAGTTTCAAGTTTACAATTTTGTTGCGCGCATTGCAACGAATTTGGCGATGCAGTGCGTGCAACAAAATTTGTTTTATTTATTTATATGTTTACTTACCTGCATTTGGTCTTGTTCCGTAGTTTACTACCGCCCACCCTGCCCCTCCCCCGCCCCACGTCACCGCCCGGCAACACTCCTACCACTGACCGCTAATGTATTCTCTATTAATTGTAGTGCATTGTTTAAATCCACTTACTTGTGACCCATCTCATGAGCAATAGTAAAGGCAAGATTAAGACCATTGTCCTCTGCAATAATACATTTTCGTTTTTCACTACACATTCCATTCAAATAAGCAATGCCTGTGAAAATAAAAACATATTAAATTAACATGAGTTTACTGCCAAATTTTAAAAGAATATATAAAGCAGAATAATACAATTAAAATCCAATATATTTGTCTCATATCATCATGCAGCCAAATAAAAGAAAAATGAATGTGATAAAAATATCAGATATTTTTATATGTGAAAGATAGTATAAGAGATAGACACATTTTAAAACACACAAAAATACACAACATGCTGTGCAGGAATGAATGGTCTAAGAGTCTATGAGTAAGAAATTGGTGGAAAAAATGCGTTGTAAGAAAACCGTGATAAGAAGAGAAAATATACGACATGGATAACATTTTGTTTAAATGCGCATGTGGCATGATTGATGCCTCATTTAAGATGTTCTGCACAACATTCCACACCAACACCTATGAAATACATTTTAATTCTGGTATCTTCATTTCAAGTGCATAAATTCTCCCTGATTATTACCTGGACAGTGTACTTTCTGAAGATGTAAAAATGTTACATTTAATAATGTTATCTCCATCTAGGAAACATCTACAGAATTCATTCTTGGACTTTTTGAAATACTATACATATGCTTGAAAAGGTACTTTTAGAAAGGTCCCTTTTACCCAACTAAAGCCTCTAGAAGCCAATGTTGATGAGCTCCAACTGTCACCTGGCAGCTGAATAGCCCCCTTGATGAGATGTGAACTTGCTCCCAGAGCTGAGACAAAGGCCTTGGGTGTGGGGAGGTATTCTGGTCCTTCAGATATTGAGCTCAGGTTTAAATTACTGAAACCTTTACTGGACCTAACAAGAACGGTGCCATTAGTAATTGTGGTGGACTACCATCCACCACAACTAATTATCCACTTTGTCACAATGATAAACTCCGTTTTATATCCCAGCGCAAATTAATTAAATGGTTCTTAAGCATAGGAAACATTCTATCTGAGAATAATTATCACAATATTTTCATCTGTTAAAAAACCTAAATGGTTATACTGATTTTGTAGACGAATATGGAAAAGGAGTGTTGATGATTTCTCTCCTTTTAATGGAAATTTACACCTACTGATTAACCTTGATAATGTTCTTAAGGATATTATAAACATTTCAGTTTTAGGTGGAGATGGTATTATTGAAGCTTTGATGGGGAGTTTTTTTGAGACAGATATATTAGAAACTTAGAAGCAAGGGGCGACTTGAGCCCCGCAGGATTGCCTCAGCATATGTCTTCTGAGCCACATACATCTGGTGAGTGTGTGGGTGTTTGAGTGGACCCTGCTCCGTTCCAGGTTGGGCGGCTTGTGGTGACCTGAGGGGAGAAAGCTAGGGATACTCCTCCGCTGGATACTTTGAGACACTGGACTTGGGTGTGAGGATGATGCATTCTGGTACTGTACTGTTGCATTGCTAATACTGTTTATGATGGTTGCTCGGCGGTTACAGTATGGCAATCAACTTCAACAGTGAGGGTTCTAGAGAGCCCATTGCAAAATGACCGTATATTAGTGCAGCTCGGCCGGCCAGGACTCCAGTCCTCCTAATATCCGAGCCATAATCCATTATCCCAGACCCTGCAAGAGCAGAACAGTGTGCTACTTCTGTCGACAAAAGCGACTTGCAGCGCAAGCGTTCGGTCGAGTGGAGTAAGAATCGGTGGATGGCAACTACTCCTCTCAAGATGGCAGTGCTCGATCGAAGTATATTATGCTTGGTCCTGGGAGGTGCAGGCCGTCACCCGAGATGAGGAGTGCAGTGAAGAGCTGTTATTCCCGATCAAAGAAGGCATGGGTGTGGAGGCCGGTGCAGCCTGGCAGAGCAATAGCTGCCTGGGACCTACTGGGCAGAGTTGCAGACCGCCACAATGGTGCCCCTGAGTTATTTTCCCCTGGAGCTGATCCTAAGCCTCAGAGGGGGACGTAGTGGTGAGGCACCTGATGTGCTTTTTCAGTGCAGCTCAGCATCCTGAGGCGGACTCCCTGACCTACGGTGACCTACAGAGCCTCTCCTCTTCACTCCTTGACTGGGAGTGCTGTGGCTGTGGCCGTGACATGCGCCTGCTCCAACTGTGCAACCGGGGCAGTGTGGTGCGGCTACATCAGGGAAGATCGCTGAAGAGCTGAACTAGAAGAGCCATCTTCTTCCTGACGGCCTGTGTGCCGAACTTCCCCCTGCTTCATCTGCTGACCAGCACATGCAATGGCCTACTTCGGTGGTGGATGTCTAGCGAGAGAACACACAGTCCTGGTAGGGCCTAGAGCATACATTGTACTGTCCATTGCCATTACAGAACCACACCACCTGGATGTATGTGGTGATTTACTCCACCTTGAGTGAATAAGAACAGAACCTCCTGCCACCTAATTATAGCGACCTTCATCCATTACATCATGAGAAAGGTGGACAAATAACAATCCCGCCTTAACTTCTTAGGCAAAGCGAATGCCTAGACCCTCTCAACATGCTCACTCAGACATGGAGCTGGACTCACCACCCCAACCCGGAGCTACCTTGGAGGCCACTTTGCTGCCCATGCAGCAAAGTCTACAGTCAATAGATGGCAAGATAGATGCTCTCAATATCAGCACAGATACAATGGCTGCCAAATTTGATAAAAATGCAGCCCATCTGGCTACAGTGGAACAACGTTTATCTGGTGCTGAGGATGACCTACAGGGGACTTGGACGCGTGCTCATGCCGCAATAATCTGTGCATAATGGGCAATCCAGAGGCCACAAATACTGCTCGCCTATTGAACTATGTGGAGGCAATGCTGAGAGAGGTGTTTGGAAGTGAGCAGGTTTCAACGGTGCTAATTGTAGAACGCGCTCATAGATCTTTGTAGGTACAGCCGCTGCCCGGGACCCCCACCTACCCCCCCAGCGGTTGATCATTGCCAAAATTCTGTACTACAGGGACCAAGACACTGTCATACGCTTATCAAGAGAAAAGGGGCCCATACAATACCATGGCAATGAGATCCTGATTTAACAATGACCGTACAGGGAGTTCATCCCAGTAAAAAAGAAAGTGCAGACCCTGAGACATCCATATGCGATGTTGATTGCTGCCCACTTGCGGATCAGTCAAGGGGGCATGTAGATCATATTCAACTCTCTGAATGGAGTCATGGACTTCATCAAAACTCAGAGGGGGAGGGGGTGTGCTCTTTGTTCCTGTTCTGAGACTCGATACATGTACTACTTACTGAACAAGCATGTTGATATGCTCCTGGCCTCTCAGCCCCTTCACCTGTAATGGCAGTGCACACCAGGGGGGATGAGAGCAGCAGGTGGTAGCCTAAATGTACTCACCTGGATTGTACACAGGTTACACAACCCTTAAAAGTTCTGGCAAGTATTAGCGTACTTGGATCGTCATCAAATACGCATTGCATTTATGCAAGAGACACACTTTACAGCACAAAAAGGCACCAACATCGGAACGAGATGGGCACACATCAAACTGGCCTCCTCTTATTACTCCTATTAAAGGGGAGTCATCATTCTGGTCCACAGAGGCACCCCGTTTAATACGCTTCATTCTAAAATGGCCAATCAAGGTAGATATATCGTATGGCAGGTAACTTGTGGAGGGTCTGTCCTGACCCCAATTAACATATATATGGCCCTATGTTGATGACTCCAAGCTTTACACCACATTCTGTACCCGCCTATGTGACCTATAAACTTCCATTATCCCTTGAGGAGGAGACTTTCACTTCCCACTTAACCTCGACATAGACAGATCTGCTGCATCAATGGGACAGTCTCGTCATGCGGCCAGAGTGCTTAGATTGGAAATGGGGCACTATGGGCTAGCGGATGCATGGTGGGTTCACCATCCATAAAGTCGTGAGGGCACAATCATTTCCAGTGCACACAACATGTGGTTGTGCCTGGATTACTGACTGGTCTCTGCTAAGGCTAATGCATGGGTGGTGGACGTGCATCACCTCCCCAGGAAGCTGTCATACCACACTACCGTTTTGTTATCACTGACACACCCATTCAGGGCACCTCAGCCATTTCAAAGGAAACTGCAGGCCACTGCCCTCCTAGATGCCTTATTCAGAGGCGAAGTGAGGATTGCAATTGTATAATACTTCGAGGAAAATAAAGGCTTGGTTGCGTCAGCATGTGTACTGTGGGAAGCCTTCAAGAACCGCATAAGTTGCTGTTGCATAGGGCTTCTTGGCAGAGTATTGGAAACATTCAACCTCATTTACGTACACTTGAGCACACACTGCACATGTTAGAGAGAGCCTACCAGGCCAATATGGAGCCTAAGACACTAGCAGACATTAGAAAACACTTGACTGAGTACACTGAGTTGACAGACCAAGAAATCCGCAATGTGTTTATACGTCAAGTGGTGCGGGCAAACAAGGAGGGGGGCCAACCAGGGCACAGCCTAGCAACTAGAGATCAAGATCCTCAAGAACCACCCTATGTGCTTACTATTACCAACCCAGATGGGGAACATTGTCAGGGCAATTTTAAATAGCTTTGTTAAGTTTTACAAAAACCTATACAATGCTCGCCCCTCAGCAGATGAGCGTGAAACAGCACTGCAGCTAGATGACATAACGCTGGTGTGGCTGCCGTCGGGGGCAACAGGAGTATTCGACCTAGCCAATATCGGCAGAGGAAGTTGGGGATGACATTTGCACATTGCCAAACTGACACGCTGGTAGGATATGGCCTCTCTGACGATTTTTACAAGATGTTCTCAGGAATCCTAATCCCCTACCTCATGGAGATGTTCTAGAAGGCATTTGACAACCGCTCCCTGCCCCCTCCTCTGTTGTAATCATACTCCAGAAGCCAAGTAAAGCACCTGAGATGGTCGATTCATATCACCCTTTATCATTAATTAATGCTAATGTAAAATCCTGGTGAAAACCATTGCATCCTGGCTACAGCCCCTGTTGCCAGCACTCGTCCAAGCGAAATTTGTACCCTCACATTCCACCACTCATAATCTTTGCACGCTTTTTGCTGTCTTACATTAATTGAAACCTTCATTGCCTGCTGCAGCGGTATTCCTAGATGCCATGAAGGCATTTGATTCTATTTAATGGCCATATATGTTTACTGTATTGGCCCACATAGGAATGCTACTGACTTTTTTTGCGTTGGATTCATTATCATACAGCGACCTGGTCGGACGAGTGCGAGTGAATGGAATAATCTCTGGCCCCATGAGTATTTGTAGGGGTACACGGCAGGGATGTCCACTCGCCCCAAACCTCTTCGCCCAGGCACTGGAGCCCTTCACCTACATTATGAGATTAAAACATCTGCAGCCCAACACTTTCGTAAATGGCCCCTGGCCATCTCACTATATGCTGACAATGTGGTAGTCCATATGGTAGTCCATATGCTCATGGTGAATTTAACACGCCGGATTTTTGACTATGTTACTTGTGAGCTCAAGCCCAATTTGCCCATTACTGGTTCCAACCTTAACGCTATGTGTCCCGTACTGCTATCAAAATGACGAAGCCTATCAGACCCCCCCTCATAGCCGTCCTTCCGTATGTACAACCGGCAGCTACACTCCAGATAGTCAGCTCATTTACTAACACAACTAGGGCATTGCAGACATTAGCTACACATACAGAAAATACCCCTCTGTGCGGTCAGTCTTTATGTCAAATTCACAACCCATCCCTTCAGTCACAAGAGAGTCAGGGGCACTCAGTACACTATACGAGTAATGGGAGAAGCCTTTTCTGATGGATCCTTCTTTAAGCTCACAGAGTTTGCGGGACACTGTGGCTGTACCCTCTACAAATTTTTGTGTATTATAGGCTAAGAGAAGCTCTATAAAACCTTAATCCGTTCCTTTCGACAGGAAACACCTACACTCTGCTCTTTACAGAGCCTACTCACATGCGCAGACTGCAAACACCTTATCACTAGACTATATAACTCATCACAGACAGACCAAGGTGGGCTTACGGACACAGCCAGAAACAAATGGAGTGAGGCTTTAGGCAACCAATTGACACAGACAGAGTGGGAATTCTATTGTACCCGCTTAAGCAAGCTAACATCCAATTGCAATCTCAGGATTATACACTTCAAATACCTATAGCAGGCCTACTACTTCTCCCTTCAACTTTACAAATTCGGGATGTGGGCAGACACATCCTGAGTACGTTGTAAGGCGGCAGAGGCAGATTTGATTCATCTGGCATGGGTAGTCGGCCCAGTGGCCCATATTTGGGAACAAATTACACAAACCTTATCAAAGATGGTGGAGGGAAGCATAGACTGCTCCCCCAAGGTGTGCCTATTGGGATTTGTCTAACTACTCCAGTCCGCGAATCTCAAACTGGGAGCAATATCATTGCAGTTAGATAAGCGCAGAGTGTCGATGTGCTGGGGTGGGAGGAGGACACCAAAACACGCTTATTGGCTTCAAGAGTTAGCGTATTGTAAGACTCAGCTTAAAACATATGCCAAAGAATTACCCCCGTCCTCAAGACGAAAAGACTTTTGAGGCCTATATCGGTTCTATCTATTATCCTATCTATTTCCTGCACTGTGGACCAAGATGGCTTACTGAACTGTAACAATACTTATGAATATGATGGGGGGATCAAGTGGGTATGGGAGCGATAAAAAAATGAAGTATAAGATACTGTACCAGAGTCTCTATCTGAGTTTTTTGTTGTGTGACTGTTTCTGAGGTCTTGGAAAAGAAAATTCAATTTAAAAAAGAATCAACTTCAATTTTGTGACACTACTGTTTTAGGTCCGGGGCACGGTTTGAGTTCTGGCCTGTATGATGCGATTGTATTACATTTTCTGGTTTAAAAAAAAAAATAAAGATATGAAGAAAAAATAAGAAAAAAGGTTTGGTGGGGATTCCATCAACTCATTCTGATAGAATCCATACAGTGGTTCTTATGATATCAATGGGAAGTGTTCCTCTTCTGATAGTAGGCCAGCTATTGCCAGATGGTTTGCACTGCACATTATACAATGCAGGAGATGTTTGCTACTTATGCAAAGCCCCTGTTGCTAGAAGCACAATACCAAATAGGGCAGGCTTACTTTGCATGTGGGTGCCACTTGTCCACCACTCTCAAACAAAAATCAGTAATAGGCTATCCGTGGTGAAAAGCAGATGCAAAGCATAGACTAACCATCTTTTACCTAATCATTATTTAGGACCTGTGTGTGGGAGATATCTATGGGTCTCTTTCGTATATACCAGGTTGTGGTAATGTCATCCACACATAAAGAAATTAGTCTGCAGGTGTCATCTTCTCGGGATCACCATGTTCCTTGATGACCGGATGAGCTCTTTCCAAGTAATGTTTCAAAACTCCCAGATGAAGGGGCCAACACCCAATGTAACATCAACCCAAAAAATAAACGCCTGCTTTTATTTGCAATCACTCTTTACTCTGATTTTCATACCAGCATTTCTATGGTCTAACAGAGGCCCCTCTAAGGCCAAGATCAAAAGCAGGCTACAGAATGTGAAAAAGAAGTGCATGCAAGCCATTGATAAGAGGCAGGTTAAAACGCTATCCATATTGCATATTTTCTTTCCTTATCCCATTTTTCTTATTTGTTTGCATTTGCTGTTTAATTATTATTTAATAACAAATAATTACTCATTTATAATAGGTCCCTATTGTGATAAGAGATGATTTGTACATGTATATGTTTTGATATTGAAAGATGGCGGCGGATTTTCAAGTATGCAAGCAGCCCATCATTTATAATTGGGGAGATGAGAGGCATTGAAATATGATGTTTTCTGTTAATCTACGCTGATGTCTTGACCTGCCATAGCGCCGAACAAAAATGAAAGAATGCTAACACTGCCTGAAATGCTGTTTCCATTTTCGTACGCCCGGGTGCATTATGAGCATCCCAGCGTTAAGGCTGCAAGACGACTACGCACAAAATTGCAGAGGATACATATATATGGATGAGAAAAATATTCCAGAACTTATAGAATATGTATCCTCATTTTAGCTATCTAGAACAATATGCATAATATCTATGACAAAAATAACTCCCTTATTTTGCTAATTTTTATAGGTAATACTTTAGGTTTACAGCTTTGACTCTATCAAGATGGCTTTAGATGGGCCACACTTTCTTCATAAAAAGAGAATGTTAGCGTTATAGTTGTTCATTAGAACACTCTAGGAAGCTGCAGTAGGACACTGGGAAATTAACAGATAGGCTGCTGCTGCTATTGAAAGTACATATTATACTCTGACTTTATTCTTTTATGACTGAAGCATATAGTCTACATTTATAGAACATGTCCTCTGATGTTCTGCTTCTGGACCTCCTTCTATATGAGAAAATCATTGAGAGAAATCAAGCATGGTTCTTGAAATTCCAGAAGACGGTCAGCATTTTCTATAAGATAAAATCACTTGAGAACTCAACAGAATTCCTAAAATTAGTATAACACCACCAACAAACAATTTATATTGTGACGATTATCTGCTACAATCCTTTATATGATCTCCTACATGCAAACCCTCAAAACCTGACATTCACTACAATGCATTACGATGGAGACCATGTCCCTAGGTCCTCTAATGGCTCCCAAAACATGTTGACTGTGTTGAGGCCTGTCAATCAAAGGGGGTCCCAACCTCCATCACATTCCACTGGGGTTCAAGGTGTATTCACTCTGCCTCCTTATACTTTTTTAATGTTATGTTTAAGATACAGGGGCCACTTCCCGAGTCCTGTAATGGCTGCCACAACATAGTATTTATTATAATAAATTATTGGTTGCTTGTCCCTCTAATAGCTTGGTAAACATCAGTCAGGCTTAACTTAGAGGCAATGTTTAAAATATTTCTGCATTAATAAAGTGAAATCACCACAAAGGAAAAATCCCTGACCAATTTAGAAAAATACAGTAATTTTTTAAAATGCTACCTGAACTACAAAATTCCATTCAGTAGAACCACAGATATACAGTTTAAAAGTTTACATGTAAATATTGTGCCTAAAAGAACAAAGCGCCACTCGTAGTCATCTGGCCATGCTAGACTGGTGTAAAGTCATAATTTCAGGCTGACCACGATGAAGTGCAAGTCGGATACTGAGACCAGGTTAGTGCAGCCGAAAGAGTTACCTTCTGAAATCTGGTGGGAAGAGTTTTGTTTGACGTCGAGGAGGCTATGAGGGACAGGAAGAGCATCATAACTAGGCTGTCATTGCTATAGAGTAAAGAACTGGTCATTTCTGGAGTTGCTGTCGCACGAAGTGCATTTCTCACATTGCTGGTCGGTGCTGAAGGTCGTTGTAGTGCAAAGAACAAGTCTTCACCAGAGGTTAGCTTGTGGTGAAGGTAAGCAGGCCAAGTCTGCCTTCTCAGGCAGGAAGGCAGTCCTCAAGCAGCAGGGCAGTATGCTGGCAGCCAGGCAGTCCTTCTTCTGTGCTGTCCACAGGTCCAGGAGTGTTCTGAAGAGAGGCTCTGGAGGCCCATTATTTATTTCTGGTGCCAGCCTTTGCATGTGTGGGGACACTCTGTCCTACCCCAAAAAATCTGATACTGGATAGTTCTTCCCTTCCCGAGTCAAGGCTCCAAAATTCTGGAGTGACCAACTGCTAGCATAATTTCCTTAGTGAGTGCTGAAGGCAAAGCACTTTGAGATGGAAGTGTGGGTCCAGCTCTTCCCAGTCATCCTGCTAGGATGGTCCATCCAGTCCAAATGTAAGCAGCGCTTAATTTGTGCAGGTGCTTTCAGGTGCTGAGCATCGGCACTTATTTCTCTGGTCCGGGTCTATTTAGGGGTGGACAGAATTAAACATTCTTAAACATTCAGCAGGGGGATTTCAATTTGATGCACGCTGAATGCTTCCAATCTAACCTGGTCTCCTTGTTATGTGTAGCTTGTCTTGTTCTGGGCTCTACTACTAAGTCTTGCACTTGTTTTTACTTTTAATCAGGCTAGGGACGGGTCAAAGAAACACTAGATCACGGAGGCAGGTGGCATGGCAGATCCCATGCTTTGCGTGCAGAGCACAAACACCAAGACCAGCCGAGCGGCTGAGGCATGTACTGGAAGGGCCAACAACAACCATACACAAGAGCGGACACCCCGGGAACCATGCACAATCAGAAGTATACATGTGCGACGGCAGAGCCAGGTCCTTTACCCTCAGGCATGGCTGTGAGTTCCTGCAGTGCCACCCATGCTCTGCTCTCCACTCACCCGAAGTTTGCAGTTAGCTGACCTAATTCAGCACAGATCCCAGACACCAGCAGGTCTGAGATTCTTTTATTTGCGTGCCCCTGGACGGAGCATGCAGTTGAAGCGTACAGCAGAGAATAGAAACTGAAACCATTCAGCACAACTACTCACTTGCACCTGCCATTAAATGGTGCTCACTACTGCCATGCTCCTCAGTCCGGGGGTCATTTTTGCAGAGCCAGGGTCACTCATGTAAAGCGCTAAATAAATCTGTAGGGGAAACAACGTTATACAGGTTTTGAGCGTGAATCCCTTATTTTCACTTCCCCCCTCCCACACTTCATAACATGCCCAGTGTTCTTCTGAGACACTTCAGCATGCTTCTTAAGAGCAGACGTCGATCCAGGGTACCATTTCATGCCAGGTGTTATGTCACATTCAGTGCAAAAGATTGAAGCTGTACCAGTAAATATGTCATTCTCATAGCACTATACGTTAATGGCGGGCTACGTCAATAGTGTTGTTTATGTGGTGATATTTATTGGTGGTAAATGGCCAATCGGAGCGTCCAACAACTACCATGTCAGTGTGCTGCACGTAGAGATGGTGTTTTTTCCTTGTTTTCATGCCAGTCACGTACAGGGCTTACACAGAGTCTCTCCATGGCTTCTGGGCTGTCTTAAGCCCAGTGTGGGAGGTGCCCAAGCAGGGCACATGCCACGCAGGAGAATGATCTACTATAAGAATTAAAACTTTGAAAATCTGTGGGACATAGTGTAGGCTGCAATTCATTCAATTGGAATTGAATAAGAAGGGTACGTTTCAAAAACCCAGGGAAGTAATAGAAAAGATGAAACACTTCAGATAGGCGGCTTAGGGAGTTGGTATTTCCATAAGCCTAAAATAATTCTAGGCACTGTTGAGAAAATAACAGGAAAGTGAGCAATTTCAAAGTTAGATGATGATGGAGAGAGTGCCTGGATGCAGGTTGTGGTGAGTTGATGGAGTAAATAATTCAATGCATCAATCTGTGTTTGGCTTCATAGTCATACGTTCGAAACCTGGCAAGGCCATGCAGGCTTTCATCCTCTAGGTCGACAATATGAGTATTCTTGAGTTGGAAACACAGGACTAAGCGTGTGTTTCACAAAATACACATTATGAACTGAAAGCAAGCATGTAGAACAGTGAGGAACACAATCAAGACAAGGTGGACCTCCCGGATGATAGCAGGGGCATAGTGAATATTGGTGCAGCTGGTGGAGCCCAGAGGTGGGAGTGGCCCAGTCTGGCATGCACCAAGTGATGATATTTCAGAGGGTGCCTGTGCCCAGGATGTGCAGTCTTGGTCTCATCAGTGGCCCCCAATGCTGCAGCTCAGTTTAGGCGCCTACGCAACACTGGTGAAAAAATGTTGGAAGGCCTTGCCGAGCTCAGCTCTGCTGAGGCACCTCATGTCTGCTTCCTTCCAGCTCTGCCCTGATAGCCGCAGCACAATAAACAAATGCAGGTATTCTACTAATTCCAGAGCATCAGCGCATCCCCAGGTCTATGCCAGTGCTGCTCTCTCCTGATCAGTAGTTCTCACTGGCTGGGCAGTGGCCCTTCACTCACAGCTATGCTGTGTCACCTCTGCCCTGAATTCGGGCCTTTAACTGACACTTTTATCTTTTAGCAGGGGTACCAATTGTGATGCCGCAAAACATATTTGCCGCAAAACATATTTTGATGGCATAAAATCTTAACACAGTAATGAATTGCTATTGTGTGTCTTGGACAGCACAGTTATGCTTTAGGGAGACAGGCCAAAGAATGATACAGCCCTGCACCCCTCAACTTTACATAATGAATTACTCAATAGGTAATAAATCAGAGGTATACTCTTTTCTTGCTCTCCCTTTGTGTCTGCTCTTCTTTCTCTTCCTCACACCTCAATCATTCCCTTCTCTCCATTCTTCCTTCTCTATCTGCCATTTGTCCATGTTTCCTCTTAATCACCGCCTTTTCACCAACCTCTCTTTGCCTTTCACTTTCCTTTCACATAATCCCCGCAATCTGCCTTTATTCCCTTGCCTTTCTCCTCTTTCCACTTTTCATTCTCATTGTGTTCAAATTCAGTCTTTCACTCTGTCTCTCCATCTCTGCTTTCTGCTTCTCTTTACATTCTTCTTCATCTGTATCTATCTTTGCCTTCAGACTTCTCCTTCCTCACTCTCTCTTTTATACTTTTCCTTCTTTAGCATACTATTTATATCCACTCTAGGAATCTGTGTTTGATGTCAGGGCCAAGAATTTAAATCTTGGTGTGGCCACTCAGACTTTTTTCATTCTTAAGTCGATACAATTAGTATAATTGAGCTGAATAGCAACAATTTTAATTCTGTGTCAAGACCCCCTCTGGTTAATATGTGCTTTACAAGCATAAATGGTGTGTTAAGGAAGCCGATATATATTTCAATCTTTTGTTTTTCAATTTCTTTGCAGTATTGCCCAGCCCTCTGTCTCTCAGTTACCCAGTACCTTTCATACATGTATCTATTCCCCTGACTTGCTTTCTTTCCTTGTTCTCTTCCTCAGCACCTCCAGCCATGCCTCCTTTCCTCTTTCCATTCTTGCTTCCTTACACCCTCATTCATTCCCCATCCTTCCTACCTCCCTTTGTGCATTTTTTCCATCTTCACCCTTTTGTTTCCTCCTTTCTTTTTTTCCTACTCCTCCCTTCATCCCTTCTTTAATTTCTCCTTTTCTTATCCTTGACCCTTCCTTCTGCTTTCTTCCTCATTTCCTTTTTTCTTTCTATTCATCTATCATACATTGTTCACTTCCATTCTCCCTCATTCCTTCTATGCCTCCATGTCTTCCTTTCACATTCTTTGCTTATTCCCTCCTGCTTTTATCCATTTCTCTTTTAATTCCTCACTCCAGTACTCACCTTCCTGCCTGTATTTGTTGCTGTCTACTTTAAAGTATTCATTTCTTCATCCCTTCCCTTCTTTTAAACAGCACAGTACAAGCACAATCTCCTTAGTTTATAAAGCTGACTCGGGTCCTCAAATGACCCTACTAAAGCTACATTTTGAGATGTACACAAATTCTCTCATTTAAGTTCACTTTTAACTTGTTGTCGTAGGCTTTGCATATATTATAATATTTTGTGTTACATTGATTTGTATAGCGCACTAATCACCCGAGAGGGTATCCAGGGCCTTGGGCAGGTGTGTAGGTGTGAGGTCCTCGAGGTGCTTATGTGAAAAACTAGGTCTTCAGCTTCTTGCGGTCCTCAAGAAGTGAAGAGGTAGCTCTAAAGTGTTTAGGCTTGTGGATGTGGCTGGAGCCAATAGAGGTTGTGGGTGGAGCCACTGGAGGTTGTTGGCGGAGCCGAGGTAGTGGACGTGGCCTCCTAAAAAAATGTAAGCACCTGCACTTCATATTTTACAAATTAAGCACTGAATGTAAGCCCCCTTTGTGTTACTGTCTAGTGGCAGTAAAGATACCCCAACTTCAGATCCATTGACATTCATGTCACTCAGAACAGTGGCAGAAGGCACAAATATTTAGCACAAGAAAGTACAAACTTTCTAATAGCTGCATTTTCAGAATTGTGACGTAACATCTGAATTTACCATTAACCCCTTGGCTGCGGCGCGAATTTCGCCGCGACGCGGGGATGTTGAGCGCAGCACTGCCATGCTCGTGACGGAACCACTCTGTCATGAGTCACAGGCAGCATGTGCTCATGACGGCGTAGTTCCATCACGGCCCACTTGCTCATTAATTCATCTGCACAGGCAGGGAATTAATGCCATTTGGGCGGAGAGGCAGCCGCATGACGGAACCATGCCATCATTAACATATGTAGAGGGGCTATAGACCTCTGAATCCATTGGTCTGTTCAACTGTCATCACATTTTCTTTCCTCCTGTCGCAATATAGATCATTGGGCAATGGGCCTACCCACTGGGTCTCTAGCACTGTGACTAGTGGCATTTTGCATAGGTACCAGGCTGCTGGGCTAATACCTTAGGGCAGAGGTATTCAAACTTTTCCAGGTTGAGCCCCCCCAGCTGAATTCCCCCAGATGTTGGGCCCCCCCACCACCCGACCGAAACCTCGGGAATCCGGCACACCACATGATCGACTGCAACGCGCACACCACGGGCCATATCCGGCAAACAATGCTCAACACAACAAGAGTGCCTAGCAAACTACAGGCCTGTGAGTGGGTGTCCATCCACCCCCTCACCCATCCATCCATCCATCATCCATCCATCCCTTCACCCAATCCATCCCCTCACCAATCCATCCACTCTTTCACCCACCCATCCAACCACCCACCCCTTCACCCAAGCTATCCTCCCACTCATCCATCCACTCCTACATTCATTCATCCATCCACTCCTCCATTCATCCATCAATCCACTCCTCCATTCATCCATCCAGTCTTCCACCCATCCACTCACTCACTCATCCATCCAACCACCCACCCTCTCACCCATCCAGCCATCCCCCCACCCACTCATCCATCCACCCAGTCACTCATCCTCCACCCACTCAACCACCCACTCATCCATCCACCCACCCATCCATCCCTCCCACTCTCTGACCCATCCATCTCCATGCTCCTCTACTCACCCATCTATTCACACACCTGCCCATCCACTCTGCCAATCATTCATCCATGTCCTCACTCACTCATCCATCCATCCATCCTCCCCCTCTCTCTCCATTCCCTCCTCACCCAGCCACCCATCCCTCCATCCACCCTTCACCCATCCACCTACTCATCCATCCACTCATCCACTCATGAATCCATCCATTGACCTCTCACCCACCCCTTCACTCCTCCATCCATCCCCCCGTCCATCCACCCTCTTCAATCACCCATCCATCCCCACATCCACCCCTTCACTCATCCATCCATCCATTCACCCCTTCACCCATCAATACATCAATACATCCATCCATCACCTCTCTCATCCATCCACCCACCGACTCGTCCACCATCCACCCCCCCATCGATCCATCCACCATTTCACTGATCCATCCACCATTTCACTGATCCATCCATCCCTCCACCCATCCATCTACCCTTCCAGCCATACACACATCCATCCACTCCCATCCATCCCTCCACTCATGCATCCATCCTCTCTCCCACCATCCATCCACCCCTTCACCTATCCATCCATCCATCCATCCCCTCACTCATCCATCCACCCCCCCACCCATACATCCACCATGTCACCCACACATCCACCATTCCACCCATCACTCCACCCATACATCCACCACTCCACCCATACATCTATTCACCCACATGGCAACATAACGGACGTCTGGTGGCCGGCTCCACCCGACATCCCTCGCGCTGCCTCTGTCTCCCTTGCTCTCCTTATGTCTCCCTCGCTATGCCTCCCTCGCTCTCCCTCTGTCTCCCTCGCTCTCCCTCTGTCTCCCTCGCTCTCCCTCGCTCTCTCTCACTCTGTCTCCCTCGCTCTCCCTCACTCTGCCTCCCTCGCTCTGCCTCTGCTGCCTGTCTCCCTCCCTCGCTCTCCCTCTGTCTCCCTCGCTCTCCCTCTGTCTCCCTCGCTCTCCCTCTGTCTCCCTCGCTCTCCCTCGCTCTCCCTCACTCTGCCTCCCTCGCTCTCCCTCTGTCTGCCTGTCTCCCTCCCTCGCTCTCCCTCTGTCTGCCTGTCTCCCTCCCTCGCTCTCCCTCTGTCTGAATGTCTCCCTCCCTCACTCTCCCTCACTCTCCCTGTCTGCCTCAGTCTCCCTCGCTCTCCCTCACGCTGCCTCCCTCGCTCTCGCTCGTCTCCCTCCCTCGCTCCCCCTCTGTCTGCCTGTCTCCCTCCCTCGTTCTCCCTCTGTCTGTCTGTCTGTCTGTCTCCTTCCTCCCTCCCTCTCCCTCTTCATCTCACCATGCCTGTGTGTGCCCGGGCTGACACAGCTTCTGGGCACACAGACACACTCAGCCAGGCAGCCGCACGCGAGCACTTCACACCTCTTTAAGACACCATTCCCATGCTAATGAGCTTTGTTCAGCTCTTAGGCCCCTGCAGCCCCACTCTGACGGAAATCGCCCGCCCTCACAGAGAGTCTCTACATCGCGCTGCTCAAAGGGAAGATCGGAGTGGAGCGCGCGCCCCCCCCCTGGGATGGTGCCGCGCCCCCCCAGGGGGGCGCGCCCCACAGTTTGAAGAACCCTGCCTTAGGGCCTAATTATGACTTTGTTGGTGCTGCACCCGCACTCCGTAGAAACAGCACCACTAAACCGCTCAAGGACCCCCTGCCTGATTAAGGCGGGTGGCCCATTTGCTGTTCCCACAGTGTTGCCCTGTCGACACGAGGTTGTCATTACAAAATAGATGTACTTTGGCTACTAAAACCAGTTCTCCCAGACACTTACCTGTGAGGAGCTGGAAGCACGGCAGGGTGAGGAACTGGGATTTCACTTTTAACCTCGAGAGTGGAGAGTATGCATGGTGTTAAACTTAAAGGGCTGCACGACTCATATTCATGTAAGATTACTAGGATGTAAGCAAGGAGTGTGCATCATTACTCACATGACTCTGCCTGTCCAATAGAAAAGGAGGATGGGACAATATATATATATATGTATATATATATATATATATATATATATATATATATATATATATATATATATATATATATATATATATATATATATATATATATATTACCTACTGGCGGTCGCCAGTAGGTAGTAATAGTTAGGATTTTTTTCAATGTTAAATCTCAAAATTCTATTTGGAATAACTTTGGCGCCGGTTAACGAATCGAAAATTTCCTCAAATTTGCCTCGCAGTGCTCCGGTCCTTCCCTGAAAGTTTGGGGGGGATTCGTCAAGCGGGGGCCGAGATAAAAAAGGGGTCCCAAAACGCGTTTTCCCCATGTTAATTTTCATAGGGCGGTCGATTTCACTTTTAGCCCGAACGGCTGAATAGATTTACACCAAACTTGGCAAAATTATAGGGACTGGTAGCCCGATGTGCCTTTGCTATGTCTCAAGATATGTGCTCCAGTGGATTTTGAGTAATTTAGGTTCAAAAAAATATATATATCTAGAGCCGCGCCCCGGTACGCACACCGGGGAGCGTTCAAAGCGCGCCACGCGACTTGCGTACGGAAAGCTGATTGGCTCTCGGGTGTCTGTAAACATTCGAAACAGTACGCAGCGGCCGCCATCTTGTACCTCGGTAGGATTGAGGTGGTGAAAATCAAAGGGGGAAATGAGCAAAAGGGGGCAGGGTACACCCCCCCTAGGTTTGTTGTGGGGGTCATAAAAGGGCCCCACGGGGCAAAAAAAAAAAATTGGGGGATTTGCGCGGGGGGAGCGCCCGGTAGGCGCACCGGGGAGCGGACCGGGGAGCGTACCATGGAGAAAAAAGAATGACACTTTTTTTTTTTTTTAAATTGCATTTTTTTATAAATTGGAGGTACTTCTGAAAAGAACTTTTTTTTTGTTTTTGTTGATTTATATTTTTTTCATTCTTTTTAAAACGATTTTATATATTTTTTGGATTTTTTACAGGGGAAAAACAAAAACAGGGATTCAAAAACTGCTCAACAGGAGCAAAAAAATGAGAAAATTTAAGGACTGGGAGAGCATCGGTGTTCCTGTCTCTTTATTGCAATGAGTTCAACGCTCTGCTCCCCATAACAGAGTAGTTCGACACAGTCCACGCATACAAATTTTATGCCTGCCAAGACCGGCTGCACGTTAGGGACCATTCTTGCACGTGTTGTTCCTGAAGGTGTTGCTCCACCAGTAGAGGTGCTGCCGCCATCTCTTCGTGCATTCTCTGCCAGCTCCCTGACACTCTCCCAGGAATAATTTTTTGGGTGTCTTCTTTTGACATGGCTAATTAAATTGGCATTTCCAAAGCTATATTTTTTTAGAGGATTGCCTCTGGATAAAATACTGCCACATATTTTACAAGTTACTTTACTTGCATTAACTTTTTTTTGTCCTTCAGGGATGTCATAAAATTTCCAGATGAAGTGGTTCTTTGTTTTCTGGTGAGGAGGGTCCTCTTGCACAAAACCATCTGAATCACTGCTGGATGACTCCCTTGCGGCCATTGCTGTAGATCAGGAAATTAATGAGTAGATAATTCACAAAACACCTATCGCTCTCTCCAAGTGCAAATCAATAGTGAGCGAAATGGGTGGGTTTCTCAAAATTTAGAAAAAAGTAATTATTGAACCAATGAAAAGTGTTATTTTCAGGTCACATGACCAGGGGCTTCATCATTATGAAGCCAAAACTGTTATGAACCAATGAAAAGTGTTATTTTCTGGTCACATGACCCGACACGCTTACGCGACACGCCCCGGGACGTTGCGCGATCGTATTCGCTCGAGTGCTTCCAGGTGCGCTTACGCCGTGCGTATCACACGGACGCGGCTACGCGATACGTACCGATCATGTTTTCGTTCGCGATTTTGGCGCTTACGGGACGCTCCCCGGAGCGCGCCCCAGGGCGCTTTATGAAAGAACGCTCTCGGGGCGCACCCCAGGGCGCGCACCGGGAGCGCTTCATAGCAAAAAAAAAAGTTTAAAAAAAGAAATTGGGAAAAATAGTAGGGATTGGTAGCCCAATGTGCCTTTGCTATTCTCAAGTGTTTTTTACGAAAATTAACTTTTGAAAAAAATATATATTGTGCTACATTGGGCTATATATATATGTTAGAGCCCAAATGTAGCCCAAATGTAGCCCAATGTAGCCCAAAGATGGCCACCAGAGACAAAAAAAGCAAATGTAGCCCAAATATCAGCTAGATGTAGCCCAACTGTAGCCCAATGACAGAATGTACCAGAGTGTTCTAAAGAACAACTACAGCGCTAACAGTCTTACTTATAAAGTGAGACTTATAGTTAGGAATTAGCATTAAAAAAACCTATGAAATTCACTGAAAAAAACCATAGGTTTCACACCAATTATAGTTAGGAATTAGCATTTTAAAAACCTATGAAATTCAGTGAAAAAAACATAGGTTTCACACCAGTTATAGTTAGGAATTAGCATTTAAAAAACCTATTAAATTCACTGAAAAAATCATAGGTTTCACACCAGTTATAGTTAGGAATTAGCATTTTAAAAACCTATGAAATTCAGTGAAAAAAACATAGGTTTCACACCAGTTATAGTTAGGAATTAGCATTTAAAAAACCTATTAAATTCACTGAAAAAAACATAGGTTTCACACCAGTTATAGTTAGCTGGAAGTTTTACTCGCATAAAACCATTGAAATTCCCACGTTATAGTTAGATGGACTCACTATAACTTGCGCGTGCAATGCACTGCTGATGACGTCACATATTACATCACTCCTGACATGGTCAGTGACATCACTCATGACATCACTGATGATATCATCCTTGTGACAGAGTGACAGACCTCCTTTCAGTGTAATGTAACCCATGAAACACATATTCAAAAATAGAAATTAACATTTTCAAAAAAATGGAGATACACATACCAGTTACAACAACCAATTCAATAATTCCACCATCTATATACACATCCACTCATTCACCAACAGTTCTATATAGGCACTCATACATATACTCACTCATCATATGTAGTGATACACCTATACATCCTGTTACACACCAACAGTCATCCAAAAGTTACTCTCACACATACTCACACATGTAAGTAAACTATTGAACATCCATTTATTTGCATATACAGCTAAACACACACACTACCACCTTACTTCTAAGGAAACGCACACATACTTACTCTCTTAAACAATCACTTATAGAAACACATACTTATTTAAACAGGAACTCTTACAATCTCTTACTCTCACATATACTCACTTATATACATCAATATTCACATATACTAAATTAAAACATATGTAGTTACTACTAAAGACACTAGTGAGACAGTCATTCACTCAGTAACACACATATATACACACTCATCCACCCATACAGTCCTGCACATATGCTGTCTTCAAAACACATACAAAGAGAGAGTCAGTCATTCATGCATCTATGTGATAAGTAATACCCCCACCAAACCATACAAACACTCATACTGATACTAAAAAAACATCTAATAACCCATATACCTACACATGTAGCTACTCACCAACCCATGCAGCCACTTATAAACAAAGTGAAACACTGATACATATATTTAATTATTTAAACATTACTCACTAATACATGTATTCACTAAGATACACTTAATAAGCTAGTTAACCAATCAATTTTTTTTTTAAAAAACATCCATTTAGACACTTATTTAAACATTTATTCTTCCATCAACTTTTACATATACATATATAAAACAGATTTATTTTTCAGAAAGACACACATTCACTGGATGGTGTCATCAGTGATGTCATGAGTGATGTCACTGACCATGTCATGAGTGATGTAATATGTGACGTCATCAGCAGTGCATTGCACGCGCAAGTTATAGTGAGTCCATCTAACTATAACGTGGGAATTTCAATGGTTTTATGCGAGTAAAACTTCCAGCTAACTATAACTGGTGTGAAACCTATGTTTTTTTCTGTGAATTTAATAGGTTTTTTAAATGCTAATTCCTAACTATAACTGGTGTGAAACGTATGGTTTTTTCAGTGAATATATATATACATACATACATACAAACATACATTTATATAAATATATATAATACATCTATCTATCTATCTATATATATATTCACTGAAAAAACCATAGGTTATAAACCATATATAGTTAGGAATTAGCATTTAAAAAAACTTACTTTACTCACACAAAACCATTGAAATTCCATATATAGTTAGTTGTACTAACTATATATCGCGCACCCGCAATCCACTGCTGATCATGTCACATATTACATCATTCATGACATGGTCAGTGACATCACTGATGACATCACTGATGACATCTCAAATGACATCACTGATGACATCACTGATGACATCTCAAATGACATCACTGATGACATCACTGATGACATCTCATTTGACATTACTGATCACATCACTGATGACATCATTCATGTGATAATACGATGAACCTCTTCAGACTCTAATATAACCTTAGATACACTCAGTGTAAACACAGACTCACAGATTGTCACTCATCCATGAAGTTACACACACACCTAGTCAGTCATGCAAACAATCAATCACACCTCCATTTCCTTAACTATACAGTTAAACACACCTTACTTATTCAAACATATACTAAAACATATTTACTCACTTATACAATCCTGGATACAAGTTCACAATGATCCATACAGCCACTCACACATTCACTGGCTCTTATGCACAGTTATTTATATATGTCAACTCTCACATGTACTGTATTTTACATATGTACTTACTTTGACATGTAGCACTGAGATATCTATTCACTCACCAATACAGTCATGCACACAGTCAACCGCCCATACAGCTGTTTCCACATGCACTTTTGAACCCATACATCTATGCAGAGAGTCATACACCTCCCAGCCACCCATACACACTCTCAGTCTCCCATACAAATACTTGGGCAACCAATCAATAACCCATATAGTTAATCATATAGCTACTGATCAACACATGCAGCAGTTTACAGAACAACAGACATAATGATGCACAAATTAAGACAGTTTAGTCACTAACCCATGCACTCAGTGAGACACATTTAATCACTCACTCATACAGTCAGTCATGCACCTACTAAATCCTTTGTTCAGACACTTCTACATCCACTCATTCTTCAATATGTAAGGCATATTTTAACTTTACAGAAACATACAGTCACTGGATGTTGTCATCAGTGATGTCATCAGTGATGTCATTTGAGATGTCATCAGTGATGTCATCAGTGATGTCATTTGAGATGTCATCAGTGATGTCATCAGTGATGTCACTGACCATGTCATGAATGATGTAATATGTGACATGATCAGCAGTGGATTGCGGGTGCGCGATATATAGTTAGTACAACTAACTATATATGGAATTTCAATGGTTTTGTGTGAGTAAAGTAAGTTTTTTTAAATGCTAATTCCTAACTATATATGGTTTATAACCTATGGTTTTTTCAGTGAATTTTCAAGGTTTTGTAAATGCTAATTCCTAACTATATATGGTCTATAACCTATGGTTTTTTCAGTGAATATATATATATATATATATATATATATATATATATATATAATATATATATATATATATATATATATATATATAACATTTCTATGGCAAAATGAAACCCCTTATTTTGTTCCTTTTCAAATTAAATGTATTAAGTGTTACCACTTTATTCCAATCAAGATGACTTCAGGTGTGCCATACTTTTGTCATAAGTAAGACTGTTAGCGTTCTAGTTGTTCTTTAAAACACTCTGGGACATTCTGTCACTGGGCTATAGTTGGGCTACATCTGGCTGATATTTGGGCTACATTTGTTTTTTTTTGTCTCTGGCGGCCATCTTTGGGCTACATTGGGCTTCATTGGGCTTCATTGGGCTACATTTGGCTACATTTGGGCTCCAACATATATATAGCCCAATGTAGCCCAATATATATTTTTCAAAGTTAATTTTCGTAAAAACCACTGGAGCATATATCTTGAGACATAGCAAAGGCACATCGGGCTACCAGTCCCTACAATTTTGCCAAGTTTCGTGGAAATCCATTCAGCCGTTCGAGCTAAAAGTGAGTCCAACCGCCCTATGGAAAACTCAATGTTAAAAACACGTTTTGGGACCCCCTTTTTTCTCGGCCCCCGCTTGACGAAACCCCCCCAAATTTTCAGGGGCTGCTCAGAAACAAAATGTTCCATTTTCCAGAAAATTTCAGCCAATTCCGTCCTCAAACGCCAAAGTTATTCAACATAGAATTTTCAAAAATCCCATAGGAAAAAAATCCTAACTATATATACCTACTGGCGACCGCCAGTAGGTAATATATATATATATATATATATATATATATATACATATATATATATATATATATATATATATATATATATATATATATATATATATATATATATATATATATATATATATATATATAGAATCCAACCTGTTGCCGTCAGCCAGCACACACGTACACAGACTTCTTCAATGATTACCGCAAACCAGACTTCTTTGCAGAAAAGTTTATTTACCGATCAAATGGTATATATTTTATATTAAATATATATATATGTATTACCTACTGCCGGTCGCCAGTAGGTAGTTATAGTTAGGATTATTTTCTATAGGAAATCCGCAACATTCTATTGGGAATAACGTTGGCGCCAGTTGAGGAATCTGCCTGTAATTTCCCTTAAATTTGCCTCCGCTCTTTCCCTGAATGTTTGGGGGGGATTCGTCAAGCGGGGGCCGAGATAAAAGGGGGGGTCCCAAAACGTGTTTTCCCCATGTTAATTTCCATAGGGCGGTTGGACTCACTTTTAGCCCGAACGGCTGAATGGATTTCCACAAAACATGGCAAAATTGTAGGGACTGGTAACCCGATGTGCCTTTGCTATGTCTCAAGATATGTGCTCCAGTGGATTTTGAGTAATTTAGGTTCAAAAAAATATATATATCTGGATGGAGCCTAACCACACATCTGATCTGATTGGCTGTCAGCACTTCATCCAAGAAGTGTTCGCAGCCATCTTGGGACCAATATACATGATAGCACCTCATTAAAAAGCATTGTAGTTAATAGAGGGTTTTAGGACTTTAGTTACATTATAAATCATTTGTTGATGGTACCATACTCATTTTAGGAATTGTGGTGTGTTCTAAGGTGATTTTACCTTGTGAAAAAGCCTTCTGCTGTGATATCATGAAGCATGTTTGAAAGAAAACTAATATCTCATGATTTTCCCACAGTGGTTTGGAAGGGGATCTATAAGCTAAACTGAAAGCATATTTTCTGTAAATTCACATTATCTTTCTCAGTCATGTGAAAATGAAGTCTGACATTCTCAGTAAAACATGTACATCCAACAAGGACAGAGACTGTCAGTTGATTCCTTTGTGTTCTACTGCAGCCTCCTAGAGTGTTCTAAAGAGCAACTAGAGCGCTAACAGTCCTACTTATTACAAAGGTATAGCACACCTGAAGCCATTGTGATGGGTATAAAGTGGTAACTCTTAAAACATGTAATTTAAAAAGGAACAAAATGAGGGGGTATATTTTGCCATAGAAAGTATGATTAGTGCTGCAGAAAGAAAAATTAGGGCACATTTTGAGTGACTTCTAAAATCCTCTTCAATTTCATTTAAAAATTCTGACATGCAGTCTCCCAAGATGGCCACCAGAGACAAAAGAGCCTAAATGTAGCCCAAATAACACCCAGATGTAGCCCAAGTATAGCCCAATGACAGAATGTCCCAGAGTGTTCTAAAGAACAACTAGAGCGCTAACAGTCTTACTTATGACAAAAGTATGGCACACCAGAAGCCATCTTGATTGGAATGAAGTGGTAAGTCTGAAAACATTTAATTTAAAAAGGAAAAAAATGAGGGCGTTCATTTTGCCATAGAAAGTATGATTAGTGCTTCAGAAAGAAAAAAAATTAGGGATCATTTTGAGTGACATCTCAAATCCTCTTCTATTTCATTAAAAAAATTCTGACGTGCAGACTGAAACTTTGAATACCAGCAGCAGACTTCCCTGGTGAGCAGTAGCTTTACTACAGTGATCTAATGAGCAACTAGAGTGCTAACATTCAGAATTCATGGCAAATGTGTGACACATCTGAATGCCTTCTTGATGGAACCAAAGTAAACAAGCATTGAAAATGCAATAGATCTCACCCTTGTTTAAGTTAAAGCCATTCTGTTTGTAATGAGGTGGCTTTTTAGCTTTGCTTTTATTAGTGTTTTTTAAACTTTCATGTAAATAACATGCATCTGTATGCATATATGTATATGTATGCATGCATTTATATTTGTATTTATATAGATATACAGATTATATATGTTTATATATGTATGTATATATATATATACATACATACACATACATATATATATAAATGCATATGCATATATATGCATATTTATATGTGTATATGTGTGAGTGTAGAGAGAGGTAGAGAGGTAGAGGTGTAGAGGTAGAGAGGTAGAGGTAGAGAGGTAGCGGTAGAGAGGTAGAGACTAGTAGAGAGAGAAGTAGAGAGAGGTAGAGAGGTAGAGAGAAGAGAGTGAGTAATAGAGAGTAGAGAGTGAGTAGTAGAGAGTATTAGAGAGCAGTAGAGAGAGTAGCAGAGAGTGAGTAGTAGAGAGTAGTAGAGTGAAAAGTAGAGTGAGTAGTAGAGAGTAGTAGAGAGTGAGTAGTAGAGAGTGAGTAGTAGAGAGTAATTCAGAGTCAGTAGTAGAGTGAGTAGTAGAGAGCAGTAGAGAGTGAGTAGTAGAGAGTAGTAAAGAGTGAGTACTAGAGAGTAGTAGAGAGTGCGTAGTAGAGAGTGAGTAGTAGAGAGTAGTAGAGAGTAAGTAGCAGAGAGAGAGAATAGTAGAGAGTAGTAGAGAGTGAGTAGTAGAGTGAGTAGTAGAGACTAGTAGAGAGAGAGTAGTAGAGAGTGAGTAGTAGAGAGTAGTAGAGAGTGAGTAGTAGAGTGAGTAGTAGAGAGTGAGTAGTAGAGAGAGTAGTAGAGAGTGAGTAGTAGAGAGTAGTAAAGAGTGAGAAGTAGAGAGTGAGTAGTAGAGACTAATCGTGAGTGAGTAGTAAAGAGTGAGTAGTAGAGAGAGAGTAGTAGAGAGTGAGTAGTAGAGAGTAGTAGAGAGTGAGTAGTAGAGTGAGTAGTAGAGAGTGAGTAGTAGAGAGAGAGAGTAGTAGAGAGTGAGTAGTAGAGAGTAGTAAAGAGTGAGAAGTAGAGAGTGAGTAGTAGAGACTAATCGTGAGTGAGTAGTAAAGAGTGAGTAGTAGAGAGAGAGTAGTAGAGAGTGAGTAGTAGAGAGTAGTAGATAGTGAGTAGTAGGGAGTGAGTAGTAGAGAGAGAGTAGTAGAGAGTAGTAGAGTAGTAGAGAATGAGTAGTAGAGAGTAAGTATTTGAGAGTAGTGGAGTAGGAGAGAGTAAGTAGTAGAGAGTAGTGGAGAATATTCCAAAGTTTGGCACAGCACCACTTCCACAATAAGTCCAATCAAATCATATCACTTAGAGTCCTTATTGAAGCGCTGAATCTTGGTGTATATTCAAATGCTTTTATTTTCCTTATGTTTATGTACCACAGCCAGCCGAAACGTTTCGTTCAGTACAACAGAACTTCTTCAGGGCATTCTTATTTCCTTCAACTTATGTCGGTATCCTGTTGTCATATAACTAGATATTTCTTCCAAATGTTAGACCAGACGTAAGTACATTCTTATTCAAAGTGACTAGGTATCAATTTTACCCACACAATTCGGGCAGACTTGAGTAATTTATAGCATCCTCAAACTCAGTCTTTCAAAAATTCCAAAGTATAGGACATGATAATCCAAATCCAAATGTTTCTCAAGAAAAGTCCTTTTCAATCGTTCGGAATATCGGTGTTTGGGCAGATATGACCCAGGGACCCCCAGTATGCAAGGGGAATTAGTCCCCCCTCTGCAAACGCACCAGTGGCCTGCGTTGCAGAGAGGTGTAAAAAGGGGTATAGCCTCATTACACCTCTGTGCAATGCAGCCCCCTGGCGCATACTGGAGGTTCCAGGTGGGCTAGTTGGCCCCCAGGGACCCCTAGTATGCAAGGGGAATTAGTTCCCCCTCTTCAAACATGCATGGGGGCTGCGTTGCAGAGAGGTGTAAAAAAGGGTGTGGCCTCGTTACACCTCTCTGCAATGCAGCCCCCTGGCGCATACTGGAGGCTCCTGGTGGGCTAGTTGGCCCCCAGGGACCCCCAGTATGCAAGGGGAATTAGTTCCCCCTCTACAAATGCGGCAGGGGGCTGTGTTGCAGAGAGGTGTAACAAGGGGCATAGCCTCATTACACCTCTGCAATGCAGCCCCCTGGCGCATACTGGAGGTTCCAGGTGGGCTAGTTGGCCCCCAGGGGCCCCCAGTATGCAAGGGGAATTAGTTCCCCGTTTTTAAACATGCACGGGGGCTGCGTTGCAGAGAGGTGTAAAAAGGGGCGTGGCTTCATTACACCTCTCGGCAATGCAGTCCCCTGGCGCATACTGGAGATTCCTGGTGGGCTTTAGGAATTAGCATTTAAAAAACCTTTGAAATTCACTGAAAAAACAATAGGTTTAAGGCCTTAAATAGTTAGGAATTAGCATTTTAAAAACCTTTAAAATTCACTCAAAAAACTATACGTTTTAAGGGTGTTATAGTTAGCTGGGCATTTCACTCATACAAAACCATTGGAATTGCTCCTATATAGTTAGTTGTACTAACTATATTTCTCGCTTATATCATATGCGCTTGGGTGCTTCCGGGTGTGTTTACGCCGTGCGTATCACACGGACGAGGCTACGTGATACGTCACGATGATGTTTTCGTTCGCGGCAACATCGCAAACGGGACGCTCACCGGTACGCGCACCGGGGCGCGCCGCAAGGCTGCGCTTTCCGGTGCGTACACCGGTACACGCACCGGGAGCGCTCCAGGGCAAAAAAAAAAGAAAAAAAAAATGAAGAATATACATAAAAAAATAGTATTACATAAATATACAATATAGGATTCATTATAAAACATATTATATTTGATAGCAATAGAAATTTGCTGTTAAAAACCTTTGAAATTCACTGAAAAAAACATAGGTTTGAGGCACTATATGTAGTTAGGAATTAGCATTTACAAAACCTATGAAATTCACAGAAAAAACCATAGGTTTCACACCAGTTATAGTTAGGAATTAGCATTTAAAAAACCTATTAAATTCACTGAAAAAAACATAGGTTGGACACCAGTTATAGTTAGCTGGAAATTTTACTGACATAAAGCCATTGAAATTCCCATGTTATAGTTAGTTGGACTCACTATAACTTGCGCGCCTGCAATGCACTGCTGATGACGTCACATATTACATCACTCATGACATGGTCAGTGACATCACTCATGACATCACTGATGACACCATCCTTGTGACAGAGTGACAGACCTCCTTTCAGTGTAATGTAACCCTTGAAACACATTTTCAAAAATAGAAACAGAAATTTTCAAAAAAATAGAGATACCCATACCAGTTACAACAACCAATTCAGTAATACCACCATCTATATACACATCCACTCATTCACCAACAGTTCTATATAGTCACTCATACATATATTTCCTCATCATATGTAGTAAAACACCTATACATCCTGTTACACGCCGACAGTCATCCAAAAGTTACTCACACACATAATTACACATGCAAATAAACTATTGATCATCCATTTATTTGCATATACAGCTATACACACACTACCACCTTACTTCTAAGGAAACCTACACATACTTACTCTCTTAAACAATCACTTAAAACACATACATATTTAAACAAGAACTCTTTCAATCTCTCACTCTCACATATACTCACTTATATACATCAATACTCACATATACTAGATTAAAACATATGTAGTTACTGATAAAGACACTAGTGAGACAGTCATTCTCTCACTAACACACACATATACACACTCATCCACCCATACAGTCCTGCACATATGCTGTCTTCAAAACACATACAAACAGTGAGTCAGTCATTGATGCATCTATGTGCTAAGTAACACCCCCACCAAACCATACAGACACTCATATTGATACTAAAATAACATCTAATAACCCATATACACACACATGTAGCTACTCACCAACCCATGCAGCCACTTATACACAAAGTGAAACACTGATACAAACATTTAAATATTTAAACAATACTTGCTAATATATGTATTCACTAAGATACACTTAAAGCCAGTTAACCAATCAATTTTTTTTAAAAAAACATCCATTAAGACACTTATTTAAACATTTATTCTTCTATCGACCTTTACATATACATATATAAAACATATTTATTTTTCAGAAAGACACACATTCACTGGATGGTGTCATAAGCGATGTCATGAGTGATGTCACTGACCATGTCATGAGTGATGTAATATGTGACGTCATCAGCAGTGTTTTGCAGGCGCGCAAGTTATAGTGAGTCCAACTAACTATAATGTAGGAATTTCAATGGTTATATGTCAGTAAAATTTCCAGCTAACTATAACTGGTGTCAAACCTATGGTTTTTTCAGTGAATATATATATATATATAAAGTGTTAATTATGATCAGGGGATTGAGAAGGAGAAAATAATATTCGTTCAGGTTTCTGAATTCGAAGTCTTGGCGCACTGCCAAAGGCAATGCTAACAATCTGTCTCTTTGTCCATGCAGGCGACTCCTGAAACATAACAGTGCATGTGCATTGTGGGAAATGACTATTTAACCATAGTTAATGAGGTCACCAGACCCACGAAAATGAGCCACAGTTGTACTTATAAAAGCATTACAATGAAATACTACTGTCAACACAATATGTTCAGTCTCTGACACTTTCTGACGGGACTTCTCTAAACTATATGAAATAGGTCTGTGGCATTGTGCCAGGTAGCATTAGGGGAGTGGAGCATTGCAATTTTAAGATTTGCTAAGCGACATACAGCATGATGACTGTCAAACTGCAAAATGTCGGAGAAAGAAAAGGTAACACCACCTGACGACTGTTGGACATCAATTAGGGTGTGCCTGGGGTACCAGTAGCTACGCCTGGCTTGCCCTTTGGTACACCTGGCTATGTGTTAGCTCCTTCCTGGTCTCAGGAGCTAGCAGGACATTTGCAGTAATAGAATGTATGCATGGCTTTAAGAGATGTGTTGACTTTCTGCAGTCTCCACCACTTGCCATTTCACGGACCCTCAAGAGTAAAAAAGGAGGGTGTAAGGGAGCAATAAGTTGATGTCTTCAGGGGTAAAAAGGTGCGTGATGCAACGTCCCTAACGCTGGCTTTTTGATGAGTTGACGTCCACATGGGCACAAGAGGATCGGCTGCCTGTCGTCTCTGCCTCACCTGTTCCTGCAGTGCTGGAATCGTTAAGCTGCAACAGCGCCACAAATCAGGAATACATTGGTGATTTGTAGTGAACTTTCCTCGCAGCTCAACCATGTGTTTGTTTCAATTACATTTTGATGTCCTTCATTTTCACATGCAGACCAAACCAACTAATGAAATGAATGCTATTTGCAATTATCCTTATTAAACACATTTGACCTTGTATGGGCGAGCCACATCAAAAGCAAGCTACTGGATATAAATCAGTGTGATGCTAAGCATGAATCAGTTGCACGTCAGGTCCCTGGTTATTGTTTTCATATGGACTGGAAAATAACCTGACTCGGGGTAACAGCTGCTCTTGCTTAAGTATCAATGCTTTAGGTAAAAGAAAGAATTTCTTTCTTTAAATATATGTGCCCTGCAACATCCTGTGGCTTATTAGCACATCTGGAATCATTCCAAGGTTTAAAATGAACAATTGCTCCTTTGTTATGATCAAACTCTCCGAAAAAAACACTCGGCAGGCTTGCCGTACAACTATAAATTAACACATTTCCTACATACAAATGCCCACCGGGCATGTGCCAGAATGGCATTTTAAATCATAATGCTTGTCATATGCCTTTAGACAGTGAATCTTAGGTGATTCCATACATTTTAAGTAAAGTTGAAAAGAACTTTGAAAGAAGGAAGAAGTGTACTTATTGCTTAAAGCAGGTCATTAGTTCAGGAAATTCAGGTATCAAACAATGTTAGTGATAGATAGTCAATTGTCCACTATCTACGGCTGGTGTAGAGAGCCGAGTGATCATTCAAGTCGACCAGTTATAAATGCTTTCTAAAGGATGCAGGGAATTTCTAGTTTATTTCACTTGCATTGTTGAACTGGTTGCTTGTGTGTAGCTCCATCTTGTGATGCTTTTCATGGTTTCTACTTAGCCAGATGAGTTTAATGTTTTGTTCTCGCTGCACATCAATGGTCAGATGTGAAAACACCCATCCACAGATTGGATCGAACAGAAGCCATTTGTAAATGTTCAGCTGGAATTTCCATCAGATACATTTCATGCTATATAAAAAGTGAAGATGTTTTCTTTGCAAATCAATGGCTCGTCAAAAATTGTGAAGTAAAGCAATGTTTGTCTATTGAGGTTGATGTAGTGTGTGTGATGAATGAGGCTGGCAACACTGCATTGAAAACCTCCGAGAAGCCAGCAACATTATCCTCAACAGTAATGTAAATGTAAGCATTCTTGTAAATCGATAGACTCTGAGATACATTCCAAAATCATTGCCTAATGAAAAGAGAAACCCATGGAGTAACTCTCACAAATGTCGCTCTTCCCCTTTTTATCTGAAATGTCTTGAAGCCACGTAACAGTGGTTCATTAAAGGCACTTTACATTCATGTACTCAAGGCTCGTGAATTCAAAACGAATAAAGAAGCACCTGGAATAGTTTACTACATCCTCATGCTGCCAAAGCTGAGCGCCACAAACTAAAATCAGAGCAAGGTGTCGTGATCTTTTTTAACTGGATAAACACGAATTATTTAAGGTTGAATAATTAACGTAGAAAGGCGAAACATATTTGAAAGTCAAATTGATATATTGTCTATAAAAAAGAAAATAAATCATGAATAATAAACGTGTAATATACCTTCGTGAATGTTGCAAAGTATAACTTACAGTTTAATATGACTTGGAAATCAGTGTCTGCTTTTAAACTATCACAGAGACAAGTAATGAAAGCATGCAAGATGGTGGTTGTGGTATATCGACTTAAGTGATGGTTTAAAATGAGCTGCCAGGGGCAGAGCCAGGTAGCCCATTGAGAGGCTGCTCTTTTCTGAGTTTGAGACATCACTGTCACTTAGCAGGCCCTTACTCCACTCACAGCTCTCTTTTACTCACTGCCGATGGGTGATGCAGTAGAGAATCAGATATAGTGCCACCAGCTGACCTGTGAAGGGGCGCTGACATCAAAGGGGCAATGCATTTAGAAATAACTACTTATGAATGGAGAGATCAGGAGTATGTTTGCCCGGTGGTAGTGTGGGAATCTGAGGAGGCGGTCATGGGGCGTGGGGCACCAAAATGATTGTTGCACCAGGCTCCACCAGTGCTAAAGCCGGCCCTGCTGAAAGGCAAAACCAGAGGAGGGAAGTGTGAGACCCCCTCCAGTGACAAAGCAAGAGAAAATGGATATTTAGCCACAGTCCAGGGGAGGGAATAAAGTTGAAAGTTAGCATGTTGAGATGGATGCCTCAGTTGGAGATTTTACAACGAAGCAGAAAGGAATGATGGAGAAATAAACACAATTGAACAACTGGGCAAGGTATGAAAAACAGTTTAAGCTGTGGAATCTCATCACTAGAAGCTGAGGTCCCCAAACAGATCACAATGCTTGGTTTCAGGGCAGTCGATCCGGGATATGTTATTATAGCAGTTATGGACGAGTTTTTACATTATACTTGACTGTGAACTGCGTATGAGTGCCTTCATGGTTCCCTCCAGGAAATCAGTTTCAGTAAATGCAAGGAATGCCAATACCATCTTTGGAGAACGTTATTATTCAGGACAGTTACTAGTATATCATTGCAGCAAAGACGTTTTAAGACATGGGCAAAGTAGACTCTGGCCCATCTTTCTTTCAGGGGTCCGATGATAGAGCCAGCTCTGTTCTGCACGGAGTGTTTCCCTAATGACCTTTAATAATTCTAAAACACATTGTTTTACATACCGTTTTCTTTTAATTTATTTATAATGTGGGTGATGTGTGAGAGTCTATTACAGACATTCTGCAGAGAAATGTGTTTACATTTCATGGATTATTCATAAAAAAGTGTATTTTAGATTAAAACAGGACCTTGCATAAGAGAATTGGGAGGGTGTCGCAGATATTATTTGAATAATATTAGTGAGCCGTGGTACGATATTGAAAACCCACATCACTATCTCTGAATGTTAAATCCAAACACATTTAGAATTTGGACCATTGTGCCTGTGTACTGTCATTGACCTGTCCAAAGAAGGCCTGAAAGAGATAATACTGAATCAGAAATTCTACCTGTTCCAAACAGGTGCCCACAAATAGGTTTGACCCAGGTCCCCCAAAATTCTTAAGATGTCCCTGGATTGCAGGGGCAATAATAAACTTATGCACATACAAAATATACACATGAATAATTAAACACAAAAGCCACTAAGAAAAGAACATAACATATGAGATTTAAAAAGCATCAACCATATCTATTGTGGTTGGCACACCTATGAACAGCTCACAGCAATTTTCCAAGACATTATTTTATGAAGCTGTCTTTGTCTGTACTATACCAAAACGAGGTTTACTATGTAGAAAGTCCAGACAACCCTTATGGGTTTACAGGTCTTAAATTAATAATCTCAAATGCTCTCTTTTATGGTAGTGTGGAAGAGCAGTTTAGGCTTATCCTAGGATAGTGTAAATGCATGAGACACCCACACAAGAAGAAACTGGAGACCAATTTAGAAAAATAGCAGGTATGTTTATGTTTATTTTAACTGCAAAAAACACAGTTGATGGACAGAATGCAGAACAATGTCTTACATTCACCCCAGTACAAAGATCTGGGCCTAAATCCATCGTTTTTTTGCACTCCACCCCACCCTAGGTCAGACAATGGCTATATGCAAATCAGCCTTGACCCTGTGCCTCATGGGAACAGTCCAGCCCGAACTACCAAGCCATGTCTTTCCTAGACCGGAATCATGCATTCAAGGACCGGTTTCTGGCTATCAGCCTTCTTCAGCCTGGATTGCTTGACTCCAGTGACGTGGAGAGCCTGGGACTCACGTCTGAGCATACACAGCCCACTCGGGGTGAAAATTGCAAAAAACACAGTTGATGGACAGAATGCAGAACAATGTCTTACATTCACCCCAGTACAAAGATCTGGGCCTAAATCCATCGTTTTATTGCACTCCACACCACCCTAGGTCAGACAATGGGGGGCCACATAGAAACAGGCTGCAGAGGGGGCCTTCAGAAGTTTGGGAGCTACGGATGGGGGGGCTTAGTTCATGGGGTCGGGGAACGGAGGACCACCAGTTGTCGAGGCACTGGACCATGGAGATCGGGTGCTGAAGGTTTTGTTCATCAGGTACCCATGCTTCAAAGGCACTCACAGTTCTTGGTATGACCTGCAATGGGGGGCAAAACAGGACAGCTGGGCCACTCTCTGTTCTGGCCTCTGTGCTGGAGATGTCCCTTCTTAACTGTTTGTTCTTTTAGGCATTGGTGTCCGGCAAGAGGTCTAGTTCTGCGGGTTTTGGTGCAGGGCAGCACCAGTTAGTCTTGGCATCTTCACACTTGGTGGGAAGATGCATTTGGCCTGCTGGAGCTGGGTGACCTCCTCCTAGCCGGCTGCTGCATCAGTGGACCTGGTGGTCAGTAGAAAGGTGAACCGGAGGTTGCAGTCGGTGCTTGCAGGTTGCAGGGAAGTGGCACCTCCACTTCAAGGGAGATGCTGACAGCTTGGCGTAGTGCTGGAGGCCCTTTGAGGCTTTTGGAGAATACACACCTGCAGGTCGAGTTGGATTGTCAGACTTGACAGGACAGGAGCAGGTTGGTAGGCAGGGTTTGGTGCCAAAGTCCACCAGTAGGCCCAGTTCCCGCTTCTTCGGGTCTTCTTTGTCCTTCTTCTTTTCTTGTTAGGCAACTCTGACTTCCTGGTGTCAGGTGCCACCTAAATACTCAATTTAGGGGTGTTAATGGGAGTGAAGGGTAGTAGCCAATGGTCTACTTACTCTTGGGGCACTACACCCCTATATGAACACTTCCTGTGACAAGTGGGCATAACCATGACCCAGAATAAGTATTTCCACCAAAATCAAAACGGTGGAACACTTTTTTCGTTGAGCACATCAGGCAGCCCGCCTTAGGGGTGTGACTGGCCTGGTATTTCTCCTCACCTCCTAACATACCAATTTCCTGCCTGTTCTGGTGCCAAATGGGCCTCAGGGCTGCGGGTGGCATCTCCCAGGTCTTGGGGAAGCTGGAGTTGCATATTAAAGGCCCCCGAAGCAAGCTCCGCTTACAAGACAGTCATGACAGAATACAACCAATGCATCGGAACCACGAAGAAGAAATTAATCCAGAACAGAATACTCATTTTTAGAATCGGGGTCTCTGGTTGGCACAGGTATGCAGTTGTGACTAACAGAGACCCTCTCCTCTAGTCAGGGTAAGAGAACTACTCCTTTAGAAATAACCCTTGCACACCCTCTAGGCAGTGTGGCGCGAGCAGACAAGGCTAATCTTCAGGGCGATAGTTAGTTAAGCATTTATGATCACATACAGGAAACCCACTGACCCACCACAAACTGACACCAGTCGTAGGATTGTATCAAAAATACGTATACTTTATGTAAAAATATATGCAGAATTATCACAAGACCATATAACGTTTAGCGAATAAAAGGCCACCAGATTTAAATAGGCAATTGTTCTTAAGTGTTCTTGGTTAGCAAGGTACGATGAAAGGGAAAACAAACGTTGCGGACCCTGGATCCGATGCAAACTCGGGATGGAGTTCCAATGTACCTTGCGATGACTGTCCGAGGTGTTTCAGTTGCGGCTACTGGTGAGGGCGGACCCTGGTTCTCCAAAGGATCTATCCGGCTCGGAGCCCCCTCGAGGTGCGAGGCGGGTGAGCGGGACGGTGTGGAGGGTTGTGGCGATCCGGGATCTGATGCAGCTCACGGGGCGAGGCGCCTTTCAGGCCTGCGGGGCGTACTACTTCTTAGCACACCAGTTCGTACCTGTGGATCTGTGTGGGGTGTCGCGTTCTCGGGCAGACGGGTGCAGCACCGGGCCTTCGGTACCACAGTATGGAAGGCCTTCTTGAGGTGCGGCATGGCCTTGGTATGCAGGAGGGCAAAGTGAGACAGTCGGGTACGTTACGACGTATGGACCGTCCGAGGCTATCAGATGCGCTCCGTGCAGATTCCGGCGAGAGAAGATGAGAGGTGCACAGCGTGCTCCATAGCAGGCGAGGTGACAGGAGAGCGGGCGGCCCGGCACTGAAGCGGAGAGCGACTCAAGCTTGACCGGGGCTCTCTGCGGCGGGGCGACCAGGCTCCGAGCTGTAACGACTTTGGAGGGCGAAGGCACCCGAGTCACAACTCTGGTGAGGGAATAAGAACTAAAGGCCCAACAGCAAACGGGCACAGGCAGAATAGAACCCAATGGTCCTGGGGTTCCGTTCAGGGGGCAAGCTTGTGATCAAACCCTTGGAGATAGTTTCAGGCACAATTCTTCAAAGTCCTGTCTGGTCTTTTCCTCTCCGTCCTCAGCAAGGCACCACTGCAGGATTCCTTCTCCTCAGATTCTCTTGGTCCTTCTAGTCGGGCAGAGGTTCGTCGTGGTCAAAACTGGATCTAATTTCTTAGGAGCAGGGCTCCTACCTTTATACTCGGTTTCTTTTGTCTTGGCAGGCCAGGGGACCTTAGCCTGGTTCAACCCGGTTTTGGAGTACTCTGTTGACAGGACGCTGCCGTCTTCTTTCAGGGTGCAGGGCAGGGACATCAGATGCTCCGCAGGAGGTGGAGCCAGCATTGTGGTGGTGGAGCACAACCCTATTCAGAGTCAAGGACTACTTCGCCCACCCATCCTGGTGTAAGCACTCTATTCACCACCTGGTCACCCCGACTGTCCCCGAGAATTCCCCAGCCCTGTCACTCACACAAACCCAGACAGCAGATACACATCCTGGCAGAGGCGGGCTGAAATAGTCAGGCGAGCAAATGCCAACTTTCTGAAAGTAGCAGTTGCAAACACAGGATATTAAAATAAACCTTGCTAAAGGAAGTATTTTATTATTCTGAGTTCAGGCATACCAAACTTGACATGCCACCATGTTCCCTGAGCCGGCCAGGAATATAGCGTGTAATAGTTCCAGCCGCTCACCTTGGCCTAAGAGAACAGGCAGCCCTTCTATAGTGAAGAACGAGAAAGGGCGGTAATTCACTACTAGGACATGCCACACACATCAGGCTTGTCCTACCTTACGCTTACAATGCACCCCGCCCGTGGGCCTACCAAAGGGGTGACTGATATGAAGGTTAGGGAAGGTTTAGGGACTGGCAAGTGTGGGCACTTGCACAGTCAGTGTGACAGTACCAGACTGTACACAGGGTGTGCAATGGCGGACCCGAGACATCTTTTACAACGCCGCTTCGGTGGGTGGCGCAACCAGCGCTGCAGGCCCACTAGCGGCATTTGTATCTACAAGCCCCGGCACTCCTGGTGCACGTTACTGGGTCTGACAGTAAACCAAATAAGCCAATCATGGAAATCAATTACGGATACACTTTACATAGGGAGCACTTGCACTGTGGCACGGATTGGCCGTGGCGCAGTGCCCTGAGCATCGAACAACAGCAAAAACATCTGAGGCACATCAGCAAAAAGTGGAAGGGAGACTCATGCCAAGGTGCCAGGTCTAACACTCATCAATTCCTGCAACTCTAAGGAAGTCTTCAGCATCATTCAATTCATCAACCCCCCCCAACGAATTCTCTGACGTCCCTCCCTCCGAGGGCCTCTGCAACAAACTTGGCTCCTACTTCCATCTCAAGATCAGAACTCTCTACAGCAACTTCGATGAGCAGAACCTAGACATCGACCCTACACCTACAACCGATAACACAACCCAGCCGACCATCACTGCCTGGACCCCCGAGACCATAGAAACACTGCCATGACCATAAGAAGCATACACTCATGAGCACCCACCGACCCCTGCCCGCCCCGCATCTTCCTCAGAGCCGCCTCCACCATTGCACCCGAGCTACGACGTGCCATCTACTGCTCCCTCGAAACAGGCGCTTTCCTAGATGACTGGAAACTCACAGAGGTTAAGTTCCTCCTCAAGAAGCCCACTGCAGTGTGGAATTTGACTAAAAAGCTCTCTTTTTCTCTGGTGTCCCATCATGCACCCTATTCACCCTGACATCGACCAGGCAAGCCGATCCTCCTACTTCAAGCACAAACCCCATTGTACCCCCCTCTTGCCTGCTCTCTTTTCGTAAAGCTGACACATGCCAAGAATAATGTCGAGCTACCATGTAACCTACGGGTTTCCGTCCCGTTCGATGTTTTTCCTTTAGACCAGAACAGAGTCAGTCGGATGGGTGACTCGGAAAAACCCCCTCCCTAACTCTGTCACCGAACGAGCAGCTCTCGCTCGTCAATGATTTCCTAGTTTGTGAAGACAGCCACGGGTTGGGTTAACAACCAAGGGAAAACATAATCAAGCACACAAGACTGCCACAAAGAAGAATAGTTTACTACAGCCCATTCTCCTTCTTCCCCGCTGCACACACATACCATTGTGAAACATCACCACCCTTGTGTACGAAGTAAAGACCGCACAATGCCTCGTCCTCTTTACCTTTCCGACAGAAATGACCCTGTAACAATGCCTCGATTCTCTGTCCTCAGATACCAGCAACTCTGTAACTTGCCACCACAATCGCCCCGATGCAATATGTTTGTCTATTTGTAAATGCTATTCAGGTTATTCTTTAAACGAGAACAAGTATGCTATGTCTTCTGTATGATTACATCATGAATGATTGAATCGAGTCTAAGGGAAACTCCTTCTTTTTGATTGTACTCGTACTGTATATAAGTACTGTTATGCTTCAAGCAAAGTAGACTACTCCTGAACCCGCTTGGTGAAGGAGCTCTCCCTTGACTCGAGTTCTGGAATAAAACCCTTTCAACTCGAAGACCACGGACTCTGCTCCTCATTACCATTTTCTTGGGTAATTATAGAAATTCCGAACGGCGTAAATAACTAGCTTTTTATTTACCACATTAATTGGCGCCTGAACAGGAACGCTCCCTTTTCCCTACGCGCCGGCGATGTAAGTTGGGTCCTTGTCCCTTCCATACTTTCGACGGACTTCAAGTGCACAACAGCGGGGTGTTCCAGCTAACTCCCTCGAGACGAGGAGGAGGCAGACTGCGACTGATCATCCACACGAGGCGGTGAAGAAGATAGCGGAGCGTCCCAACTCAGAGCCTGACCAGTGAGAGTGCCGAGTCGGAGGTCTTTGGAGCCCCGAATTCCTGCGCAAGCGTCAAGAGTCCGATGACCAGGTCTTCAAGTTTTGCTTCTTGGTGAGTACCACTGAGATAGTATCAAGACGGGTTCCATTTTTGGAAAACGGTAAAGACGTGTTTCATTCGTGAAACCGGTATGGTTGCACTATATTCTAGTGTATAAAGTGTTTGTTTTGTTTTTTTGTATATTCCAAGTTTTTTTTATCGTAATTTGTTGAGTTTAAGAATGCCTCTGTTTTCCAAATTACGTGCAGTTGGCACCAAAAAGAATCTGTTAGAATAACCAGTTAAAGTCCCGCCTAGGGACACTCCTGGATATTTCATGTACAACAAGCATGGATTGAGTGCCATATTGTTTTTAAACCTTTGGGTAGATAATACCGAGAAATTAGAAATGGCGTACAGATGGCCTGCCACAGGTACATGGGATATAGAATGCATTATGAGAGTGGAGGAAGAGTTATGGAAAAGAAAGGCGAGGCCCTCACAGACAGAAGCCAGTGAGTTATGGCGTAAGGAAGCTCACAGGAGGGCCCAGAAAGAACTAGGGAAAGTCGAGAAAAGTAAGAGAATGTCGGAACAGGCTAAAGAAAAGCAATTACAGGTAGAAGGTGAGACAGTTTTAGCTGAACAGGTGGAGAGAGAGAGAAACGCTCTTGTTACTGGTATTTATCCCGTTTTGTCTGAAGAAATTGTAGAAGAACACCCCAAGTCCCCGGTGAAAGTAATTCCCACTGCTCCCGAAAATTTCCTTCCTGCCTATCTGTCCGAACCACCCCCCGCTTATGTAAACATGCCTAGAACACGCCCGCCTGCACGTGCTCCTGAACTAGTAGCCGGTGGTTCTACCTCTGATTTAGGAGTGTCCGGGAAAGGGGCTGAGGATAAAGATGATGTCCCGCCTCTTGAGTGTCCTTACGACCCCGAACCCAGTAATGGCCCAATGGCCACGATATCAGAGAGATTAAGACTAGCTGTGGGTCAACTCCAAAAGGTCCCTGATATAACGAAGCATTTGGATAGAGTTTACGAATTCATACGGACAGGTGAAGGTCCGGATACTCTGGTCCAGGTCATGAAGAACAGAAAAGTTCCCATCAGAGGACTGCTCCTGCGGTTCATCGTAAATTGTCTGATCCGGGAACTAGACCCGGGTAATGGAAGCGTAGACTCTGAGTTAATAGATCTTAGCGATCAGATACACCGAGGAGCACACGATCTGGGACATCAGATTGACAAAATAACTAAAAGACTGGTTAAGAAAATTGTCACTATTCACTCTGAGAAAGTCACACAGGAGGACGACTCAGAGGAAGATGATAGTCCGACACTAGATAGAATGAATTTCCTGGGTGTAGCGCGATATTGTCCTGGCTCCAAGTGGCGAACCCCACGAATGTCGCTGAAAATTAAAAGATTAGATCCTTCTTCAGAAGATCTTTTTCATTCCACGGAAAGAGCCCTAGATGAATGGATGGACAATGAGCCTCCCCTTACACAGCAAGAAAAAGAATTGGCCCGGTCTGCCACCCATTGGATATCACAGCACCGAGTATATGGCCCAGATATAGTAGCGCAAATGTTCTTGGCTCTTCCCCGAGCAGAACAACGACTAGCAGGTATTTATATGGTCCAACACCTGGCTATCTTATATGAGAATAACTCCCACCGACCAGACAAGCTATACAAATTGTTACAGGAAGTAGTGACAGATAGATGGAGGTCTCGGGGATCGGAATTGATCAACACCATTCTGGACCTGCGTTTCCGTTTCCTGCAACTTACCTTAGCCTCATCAGATCATGAACCTTACGGTATAGGCCAATATCCTTTACGAGAAGTCCACCCCATACCCCAGCCAGATGGTACACTGCAACGAGTACATGTGTATACTCCCCTCACCAAGTTAGAGATAATGGAAATGAAAAAGATGGTGCCCTCTCACGAAAAAGATCCCGGAGGATTCCATAGGGAACTGAAAGATATCCTCCAAATGGGTAGTTTTACATATCCAGATATAATAATACTCCTTAAAGTAATTCTACCTACAGGCATATTTGACAAATTGAAGGAAAAAGATTGGGCGGTGGGTGGTAAAAAGATCACGTGGACTGCCCTAGAACAAGAAGAGACAGACAGCAAACCAGGTGAAGGTTTAGGTGAGCGCATAAGAGAACTGCCCAGTCTCCTCATACAGGTCTTGCCTCTGTTGTTGACAACGAAAAAGGAAGATTGGGATGCCATTTCTGCCTGTAAACAAAAACCAGACGAGGATACAGGTGATTACTACACCAGATTAGAGAAATGTTTTTCTATAAATAGTGGTCTTGCACATAGCAGCGAGGCATATCCTCATCTTTTTGTGTCCAAATTGGTGGACAACGCCTTACCTTCCATCAGGAATAGAGTGTTGAAAGTTGAGAGTACCTGGTAAGCAAATAGTTCTTCACAAATGTTACAGATGTTACAGTACCACCACAACAGAATAAGGGAAGAACAGGAACAGGAAAAGAAGAGGGTAAAAGACACAAAAATGAAGGTACTGGTTGCACAGACGGCACCAGTAAATACGGGCCCCAAAGGTAATGTAGGGGCCAATAGAGGTACCTGTAACTACTGCAAACAGCAGGGCAATTTTGTGAAAGAATGTCCAGTTCTGAAACACAACATAGCGACAGGAAAGACGAAAGAACGCCCACACACTCCTAGAACAGGTAACACTCAGCAGCCTCAAACCATTACACCGCCACAGGTTCAGAAGCCCGCTACTGCTACCACACAGATGTACCAGTACGCCCAATCAGATTACCCCGAGTTTGAACCGTGTGCATGAGACAGCCTTGAGAGAGAAAGTGACTTGCCCCTTATTCCAGTTCCAGTAGATCAGAAAGGTCCATATGTACAAGCTCACTTACTGGGACAAGACAGAAAATTCCTCATAGACACGGGGGTGAGTAGGACTACCATAAGTCATAAGGAAGTCCCAGAGGTTCCTCTCTCTGGCTCAAATAATATATCTCTGGGCTTTTCAGGAAAACCGATCATAAACAAAGTATCTGAACAAGTCTCTTTAGGAGTGGGTCCTCTGACACGTACTACTGATTTGGTCCTTACAGAAACGTGCCCAGAGAATTTACTAGGTATCAAGACACTTAAAGAACTAGGAGCAGTAATATGCTGTTCACCGGAAGGAGTAAAATTGTTCCTACGAGATTTCAAAGGACATTTCACAGTCAAAGAATTCGACCCCAGACTAAAAGACATCCCACAACATTTATGGGCAAAAAGCTCGACTGATGTCGGTTACATGGACATCACCCCACATCAAGTCACGCTCAAGGTGGGTGTAGTCTTACCCCGTATACGACAATATAAGATTCCACCCGAGGCTGAACAAGCCTTACTAAAAATAATCCAAGAACTCATAGAGCATGGTGTGGTGATCGAGACTGATTCAAATGTTTGCAATTCTCCAGTTCTTCCGGTCCTCAAAAGGACTGATCCTCAGGCACCCCCGGTCTACCGACTGGTGGTTGATCTCCGAGAACTGAACAAATGTGTGATCCCACAATATCCGGTGGTCCCAGATATTTCTTCACTATTGACTGCCATAGATCCCGAAGCTGCATTTTTCACAGTCATCGACTTGAAGAATGCGTTTTTCAGCATTCCTATACATCCCGACAGTCAATATCTTTTCGGCTTCAGTTTAAAAGGACGAAGCTTCAGGTTCACTAGAGCACCCCAAGGCTTTACAGAAAGTCCAAGTATCTAGAGCCAAGCACTAAAAAGACAACTTGACAGTATCAATATGCCTGCCAACACAGCGTTGATACAGTACGTAGATGACATCCTCGTCACTGCAAGGACAGAACCAGAATGTGAAAAAGCATCTCTCACAGTCCTACATTTCCTGACAGACAAAGGTCACAAGGTGTCTCCCTCAAAATTACAGTTCTGCGCACAGCAAGTGGCTTACTTAGGACATCTGCTGTCGAAAGAGGGTAGGCAACTAACACAAGAACGAATCCAACTGATTTCGACAATTTCACAGCCAAAGTCACAGAAAGAAGTTCGCGCATTCATTGGTCTCACTTCATATTGCAGACAATGGATCCCTCAGTATGCCCACATAGTCAAGCCACTCATACAGTTAACCACAGTGGAAGCAGCCACTCATACAACTCTCCCTTGGACATCGGAGCACTCCCAAGCATTTGAAGCTCTGAAACTAGCTCTGTGTCAAGCACCAGTTCTGGCCACCCCGAACTATAGCAAGCCTTTTACCCTGTTCGTGACAGAACGTGACGGAGCAGCACTATCCGTCCTCACCCAAGACCAAGCAGGAAGAAACAGACCCTGTGCTTATTTTTCTAGCACATTGGACCCAGTAGCACAAGCTTTGCCCGCATGTCTGAAATACGTTGCGGCTACAGCCCTGGCCATAAGACAAAGTGACTCAATAGTGTTAGGACATCCCCTGATAGTACAAGTACCACATGCTGTGGAAGTCCTTCTGAACAGAACGCAGACCCAACACCTGACTGTAGCAAGACTGACCGGATACGAACTAACGCTCTTTCAGCCACACATAGAGATCAGACGATGCAACGTGTTGAATCCTGCTACCCTTTTGCCCTCAAGCTCAGATGACACGACACAACATGACTGTGTGGAAATGATCGACGTAGTGACAAAACCAAGACAAGACCTAACAGATGTTGCACTCCCAGATCCTGATGTAACACTCTATGTGGATGGATCATGAATGAGGACAAGTGCTGGAGAGTTAGTAGCAGCCTATGCAGTAACAATGGACTGTAAAGTTATAGAGACCCAAATAATTGACATTCTGTCAGCTCAAGCAGCAGAGCTCATCGCTCTGACACAGGCCTGCATATGGGCAAAACAATTGAAAGTGAACATCTATACCGATTCCCAATATGCATTCGGTGTAGTTCACAATTTTGGAGTGTTATTGCAGGAAAGAGGTTTCCTTACCTCACATGGGGCCAAGATTCAACATGGTCCCCTGATTCAAGCCCTACTAGATGCCATACACCTACCTACAGCCATAGCTATTCTGAAATGTAAAGCGCATACCAAAGCTACAGACACCATATGCAAAGGAAATGACTTAGCGGACCGGACTGCTAAACAGACAGCCCAGAGTCCAGTGAACACATCAGACTCTCAGGTACTAACACAGACTGTCACTATGGTAGTGAGAGACCCCTTGAAAGATGTGCTAGACATACAGACACATGCCACCTCAGATGAAATAAAGAAATGGGCTGAACAAGGAGGGGTCCAGACAGATCAAGGTTGGATGACCAAAGACCGAACAGTGTGGTTTCTCCCTGATTCCATGGTACAAGTCATAATTGACACGGCCCATAGCCCCGCCCACTTAGGCGAGAAAGGTATGCTGGATAGTTTACGGAATATCTGGTTTAACAAACATCTGAGATCTGCAGCCAAACAAAAAGTAAAAACTTGCATGATATGTTGCCAATTTAATCTTGGTAAAGGTGTATCAGTAGAACAAGGTGGATTCCAGCCTCCTGATCATCCGTTCGAAGTCCTCCAAATGGATTATATCCAGATGGACAGATGTAAAGGGTACAAATATGTGCTAGTGGTAGTGTGTACACTGACATGATGGACTGAAGCATACCCCGTCCCAGACTATGGTGTCCAGACAACAGCTAAGCAATTAGTGAGAGAATTCTTCCCCAGATATGGGTTACCAAGGGCCATTTATTCAGACAATGGACAACCTTTCTCCTCCAAATTGATGGAGGCTGTTTCTCTTTTATTGGGATATTCCTGGAGATTTCATTGTGTCCGACACCCTCAAGCAGCCGGCCTAGTTGAGCGGCACAACCAGACCTTGAAAACAAAACTAGCCAAAATATGTGCAGACAAAGGGATAGACTGGGTCACTGCCCTCCCGGTCGCTCTCTTTTATATGCGAATGGTGGCACATCCCCGGACGGGACTGTCCCCGTTCGAAATTACATTCGGGAGACCTCCTAACATCTGGGGTGTCCCTTCTCCTAGAAAACTGACTGACATTGACTCTAATATGTTGACAGATTACCTGGCTTCCTTGATGTCTGCACTCCAATCTTGTCGTTCACAGGTTACAGCAGCATTTCCAGACCTCACTACGCCTGGAGAACACGCAATCAGGCCCGGCGATTGGATATTGATCAGAAATTTCGATCGTACCAGCCCTCTGGAGAAGAGATGGACAGCTCCTAAGTTGGTCCTCCTAACTACGAGGACCGCCGTCAAAGTGGAAGGACGCAAAGGATGGCTCCACGCTAGCCACTGTCGGAAATTTTTTGGACCAACACCCACAGAGTTTGTGCCTTGTCCAACAGCTACCAACGCCCCGGATATAATTTCACCAATTCCAGAACTCACTCCTCAACAGGAATACAGATCGCGGCTGCGATCCCACCAAAAACAGACTAAAGACATTGCACCTGATCATTAAGCCCAAGAACAAGCTCTTGGTGAAGTGGCTGCTGGGAGACGTTTTGATCTCGTGTTTAGAGACATCTTGGTATTAAATCCATAGACATCATGAGGAGAAATGACGCGGTGCGTCAATGGAAAAAGACTAATTATGTAAAACTACTGCATAGCAGGTTCTCGATTTTTCTGTTTACAATGTTGCTTGTTTGCTGTGTAGCAGCCTGTCTAGGATGGATCTTATGTACAGTTTTCCCTCCACATTCTTCCACACTTATAAAGAATACCAATATGCATTCCTATGTTGATCTTCCCCCACACCTCGAGGACAGAAGAAAGGAATTTATAAATAATACATTCATTTCCACCCTCCATAAACACCAGCTCATAGTCAGCAAGACCAACTGTTGGGTTTGTGGCTTGATGCCACATTCCGTACATAAGGGAATGCCCTTTTTCTCCCTCCCATTTGGTTATTCAGGATCCGCCTATGCCTTAGCCATGATATTCTCTGCCTCCGTCAGAAACATTCCCCCGACCAAATTGAAAAACGAGAGTAATTGGAACGAGGTAAAGACCAAAATAGTAAAGGCTGTTTCTAAAATGGTGGATCTCACTGTCACCTGGGGGAGGGCCGAAGATCACAAAAATATCAGTTACTCCCAGTTCCATGACATTGCTTCCTTCAGGGAAATGTTTTCCGTCGATCAAAGACGGACAGATCAAGGAGGTTGGGTAGTACCGCAAAACGGCCGGTTTTGCATAAGGGGGAAAGGAAAAGGGGAAGTAATGGGGAACAGCGAGTGTGATAGGACATACACACTGCCCGCTCCCGATTTTCCGACCATAGTAACTGCCCCAAACACCTATTTCATTTGTGGACCCCATGCACGCACCTGGTTGCCCCAAGGCTGGTCTGGAAAGTGCTACATCGCATTCCTATTACCACCGACTTACACCGCCCCCGCCAATTACCACCTGATTGACCCTCTGACCCAAGTTAGAAGACAACGAAGGGGGGTCATAGATGCAGAAGATACTACAGGACAAGAAGTAGGAGACTTCTTTAAAGGTTTTCTCCCTTTCTGGGGACCTATGGCAAATAGTTGCCACATCCGGCAACTAACCCGTGTAGTTCAGGCCGCCATAGACGAAACAACTGGAGCCTTAAATAACATTACAGCTGAGGTCGCTACAGACAGGCTCATGACACTACAGCACCGTATAGTTTTAGATGTCCTGTTAGCCGACCGTGGTGGTGTGTGCAAGGTAATAGGGTCCAGTTGTTGTGTATTTATTCCAGACAACGCCCCCTCAGTTTATTCTGCTATCTCCCGCCTCCATGTTCTATCCGACAAATTGGATATGGACACCGGCACATGGTCCCTGACCGACTGGTTCTGGGACCTCCTGTCCACCTGGGGGTGGAAGGCACTAACAGTCCTGGGACTCGTTTTGGCCACTATCTTCACCTGTTGCCTCTGTGTCCAGTGTGGCCCGCCCTTTGTGGACTGTGTGCCACTTCCTGTACTCCTCATCCACGAAATAAAGGAAAGAAAAATGAAATGATCATGTTACAGGAACAAGTATACGATCTGATGAACATAGAAATTGATTAAGAATTTCTGTAATAGGGTTTCTATGGGACAAGGAGGGAATGTGGAATTTGACTAAAAAGCTCTCTTTTTCTCTGGTGTCCCATCATGCACCCTATCCACCCTGACATCGACCAGGCAAGCCGATCCTCCTACTTCAAGCACAAACCCCGTTGTACCCCCCTCTTGCCTGCTCTCTTTTCGTAAAGCTGACACATGCCAAGAATAATGTCCAGCTACCATGTAACCTACGGGTTTCCGTCCCGTTCGATGTTTTTCCTTTAGACCAGACCAGAGTCAGTCGGGTGGGTGACTCGGAAAACCCCCCTCCCTAACTCTGTCACCGAACGAGCAGCTCTCGCTCATCAATGATTTCCTAGTTTGTGAAGACAGCCACGGGTTGGGTTAACAACCAAGGGAAAACATAATCAAGCACACGAGACTGCCACGAAGAAGAATAGTTTACTACAGCCCATTCTCCTTCTTCACCGCTGCACACACATACCATTGTGAAACATCATCACCCTTGTGTACGAAGTAAAGAATGCACAATGCCTCGTCCTCTTTACCTTTCCGACAGAAATGACCCTGTAACAATGCCTCGATTCTCTGTCCTCAGATACCAGCAACTCTGTAACTTGCCACCACAATCGCCCCGATGCAATATGTTTGTCTATGTGTAAATGCTATTCAGGTTATTCTTTAAACGAGAACAAGTATGCTATGTCTGCTGTATGATTACATCATGAATGATTGAATCGAGTCTAAGGGAAACTCCTTCTTTTTGATTGTACTCGTACTGTATGTAAGTACTGTTATGTTTCAAGCAAAGTAGACTACTCCTGAACCCGCTTGGTGAAGGAGCTCTCCCTTAACTCGAGTTCTGGAATAAAACCCTTTCAACTCGAAGACCACGGACTCTGCTCCTCATTTTATGCATTACCATTTTCTTGGGTAATTATAGAAATTCCGAACGGCGAAAATAACTAGCTTTTTATTTACCACAGCAGACCCGACGGACCTTAAGAACTACCGACCCATCTTTCTCCTCCCCTTCACCGCCAAAGTCACCGAGAAGATCATCAACAACCAGCTTACTAACTTCACAGAAGCTAACTGGATCCTCAATGCTTACCAATCCAGATTACGCAGCAACCACTGCACCGATACCTCCCTCCTAGCCTCCATGGACAACATCTGCATCCTCCTGGACCAGGGCCACATGGCAGCCCGCATCCTACTAGACCTCTCAGCAGCCTTTGACACCGTCTACCATGGTACACTAACCACCAGACTCCACATTGCCGGCATCCGAGGAACCAGGCTTGACTGAATTTGTTCCTTCCTCACCAGGCAAAACAAAACAATCAGACTCCCACCCCTCTTCTCTGAACCCACAGAGATCAGTTGCGGAGTACCCTAAGGATCCTTACTCAGCCCCACGCTCTTCAACATTTACATGACCCCTCTCGCCACCATGGTCAGAAAACAAAGACGTCACCCTGCTCATCCTCTCCCTCACCAACGAACCCGATGTCACTAGACACCGGTTCCAGCAAGGTATGAAAGACGTAGCCTCCTGGATGAGCAACAGCTGCCTAATGCTCAACTCAGAGAAAACAGAAGTCCTCGTTCTCAGATCCACCCCCTCAGCATCGGACAACACCTGGTGGCCCAACCTCAGCATCATACTCGACTCCTCCCTTACCATGCATGGACAGATCAATGCTGTATCCTCCACGTGCTTCAACACCCTCTGCATCCTCTGCAAGACCTTCAAATGGATCCTCCTGATTCCAGCAGGATCATCACCCACGCCCTCATAACCAGTAGACTAGACTACGGGAATGCCCTCTATGCCAGAATAAACAAATCTCTACTCCTCAAACTCCAGACATTCCAGAACGCTGCAGCCAGACTGGTCCTCGGCAACCCACCACAAAACCACATCACTCAACACCTATGAGAACGCCACTGGCTCCCCGTCGAAAGGAGAGTGACCTTCAAGCTCCTCACTCATGCCTACAAATCCCTCCACATCACCGGGCCCCAATACCTCGACAAAAGAATCTCCTTCTACGGATCCAAGAGAAGCCTCTGATCCACTGATCTTGCACTAGCCGAAATCCGACGGATCCGCAGAGCCAGGGCAAGTAACAAGCCTTCTCCCACATCGCAGCCAAGACTTGGAACTAACTCCCTCTCAGCATCAGACAAACCCTCTCACTGCAAGCCTTCAAGAAGAGCCTCAAGACCTGGCTCTTTGGATGACACCCTCACGGGTAAGTAGTGCACTTCACAAATCCCTAATTGATTGACTGAAAGGCGTCAGGGGCTTTGAAGTCCCTGGCCACGGTACACAGATTCACTAGTCATCCTTCCTCCAGAGCAGGTATTGCCTCTGGTCTCAAAGAGTATGGGCTTTAACCTGCAGGGGGTCACAAATATGTATGTGGTGGTAGGCTGGATGATACCAGTTAAGCACAAGAAGAGGATGGTAGGTTTTCTAAGGTGCCCTCTCTGTGCATGTTTTAATAAATCCCCCACTGGTATCAGTAGGGATTTATTAAGTCAAGGTGCTTGATACCAAACATCATAGGTTTCAGTGAAGCCATCATTTAACTGGGGAACATATAATGACCAGTGCACAGTACATGTACTTAAGATGACTTCCCGGTTCACTTTTTCTATTAGAAATTGTACAACATAGCATAGGGGCGTGCAGATATGTCCTCACATGTAAATTACTGCACCCTGCCTTAGGGCTATAGGCCTACTGTGGGGGTGACTTACATATATTGCATGCAGTGTCTATGGGCATGGAACACAAGGTGCATGCCATGTTGTGTTTTCACATTTGTCTGCACTATTTCACGCAGCCTGCAGCAGCATTCTCCATTTCACACAGCCTGTAGCAGCAGTCTCCTTGAGTTTGGTGGTGGGTCCCTTAGATGGCACAATACATGATGCGGACTTCAGGGGCCCTCTTTAGTACCTATGCCCTAGGTACAAGCGGTACCATTTATTAGGGACTTACAGAGGTGATAAAGGTCTTGCCAATTGGGGAACAATTGTACAGTTACCTTGCTTTAGGGAAAGAGCACTGGCACTAAGGCCCCCGTAAGCAGGAACCCAGTGCACTTCAATTAAAATTGCATCAGATATCAGGCAAAAAGAGGGCGTTTTACCATGTCAAAAAGGGGCACTTTCCTACATTTATCTAATTGTAACTGCTGTCGCAATGAAACTCACCTGACAGAAGAGTACAGGCTCTCCATCTCTAAGTGTCCACACTCCTTCAAAGAGGAAGTTCTTTAAAAATAATGCAGCACCAAGGCTGCAAATAGATCCCTTTGTAATTGGGGACCTGTGGTCAGGTAAAACACTTACACATTTGTGTAGCACAAAATGCTTATTTCAAATATGTGACTGAATACTGAAGAAACAACTATGTAACATCTTTGTAAGAATACAAATGTAACACAAAGAGCATCTCCTTACTTTTTAGATATGTGTTCATAGTGCAGCTGTCATCAGTCATTATGTGATCACCAAAAATAAGCCTTAACAAGCACTACAGAGAGAAGTTCTATGGCTCTGCCTACATGTTGATTGATTTCAGTATTGCATTTCATTAGGCAGGCTTTTAATGCATGTACTGAAAAACAGTGCTGGCTGCACTCTTAATGTCTTTACAAGGGTTTTCCCTCAACTAAAATGACCACATCGCAATGTAATGATGCAGTGCCATGCAAGGTGAAACCACTCACCATACTGCAGTGCTACTGAGCGTCAGGATTTTGGGATGTTGTTTGAATGGGGGGGAGCCCTGTTCACGCAGCTATCAATCTGCACAAAATGTCACATGGACTCCTTCAAGCCTAACGAACTCCTCCATAGGTATGGGGTCTCTTTAATTAACTTAATCTCATCCAATTCCAACTTGATTGTGTAGGAACAAACTATAGAAAGTACTGTGCTGGACAAAGCAAAAACTACTGTCATACATGTAATGTATTCATACATATACAAACAAGGTGCGCATATGTGAATATGTAGTGCAGATGATGCAGTGCTCATATAGTGATTATATTTACAACATTTAATACACAAAGACACAGTACAATACCCAATGGTCATGTAAACTTCTGAGTTCAAGTAAACATAGGGAAGTTCCAATGAATACGCAATCCCTTCTTGTTAATTGTAGATGTCAACCAATTGGGGGCTTTTTTGACGTTTGGACCCCAAAGTATTTGAGGGGTCTCCTCAGGACATTGTCATCCAAATACCATGAATGAGAAGTAGAGGTGTACAGTTCCTGTGAAGTAAGAAGTAGGAGGCTGGGTCGGTCAACACCCCTACCCTCACGTGGAGACAGGGTGACTCCAAATTTTCGGAAGTAGGGCTCTCATGCACCTGGTTAGGTGTCATGCTTCATCATAGGGCATCAAGCAGGCACTATATTGCCTGACTGGCACCCTATGAGGGGCTCTTTGTCAGAGATTTTTCCCAAGCCGTTAGGTGTGGTGCAGGTGTGGGGCCTAGTGGTGTATATGTGGACAAAGTGTGTGGTGAAATGGTGTGTGGAGGGATAAAATCAGGCACAGTGGTGTTCCAAAATTAATTTAATCTACGAGCCCACTGGTCCAAATTAAAAATATCAATGGTGTCACCACTGATATAATGGTCAGAGGTGGCTTCCAAGTGGGTGGTCAACATGTTTCTTGCCTAGTGTGTAAGAAATCATGTGGCAATTTGTCAGGACCAGAAACACTACCCTATCTACAAAGTGGCTCATTCGGTAATGCTCTCCAAGGTGAACCATGCACTCTGCTTCCTAACATTGAGGTACCTTTTTAATGTATATTGAATGAACCGACCCAATTTGGGTTATGGCCAGGCTCCATCAAGCTGTTCGAGCAGGCGGAGTGAGGGGTAGGGTCCCGGCACCGGATCACGGCTGAACTGAAGTTAACTTTTGTAACATACATCCTCTGCCTGTCACTTGATGGAGCCTGACCATAACCGAAATCGTAGGCAAACATTTTTTAAATTCCAAGTTTTAGATTTTTCCTATCTGGACACATTTAGCACCACCACCACCGAAGGTACGGGACCGGAGGGGTACCACTATGGTTAACAATCACTCAGGCCGGGCCCAGGTGCAGGTTCAAGATGGTTGGAGCCTTCTCTGTCCCTAAGGTTTTGATCAGTGAGGCAGCCAACTAGCCCATGAAGTGACTCTAGTAGGACTGTGATCCAGTGATTAAGCAGGGCTGAAGCAGCAGCACAGACCTCTGAGGGTTCAAGGCATGTTCCAGGCAACAAAGCAGCCCTTCCAGATGTGGCAAAGCAGTCTCCTGGAGTGCACAGCAGGCTACAACAACACAGAAGAGAGACCACCGTAGAGTGAGTCTGAGGATACTATGTTTATACCTGTTTCCTTCTTTGAAGTAAGATAGGTTTCAAGAAAATGTCCTATGAAGTGTTTGACATGTTCTGCTTCCCCTGCCCTGGCTCCAAGCTGGCTTCATGAACAATACAGGGTGACAAGTCTCCATGGCATGTCTGTCAGTCCCATCACCCTAAGGCTGAAATAACTGTCACCAGGGCAATTAAGGAGAACATAAATAATTACTAATGGGCAGACCGATATATTTTTTGTATATATGTAAAAATTCCTTTTGCTTACATTGATATTTCTACTGTGTCACCTTGTTTCACCTAATTCACGTATGTCACTTCTTTCACCACTGTCTGTTGATAAATAACTGTGTATGTGACAGCCATATATGCTCAAATATTTTGCATACATAAAAAACAATAAGTGACTATTAACGTTTACATTGTAAGAGTATTCTTGTCAATATGATTTGGGGTGCTTTTTGAAATTCTTCTCAGTCCAGTATGAATTAATTGAGTGAAAACCTTCTGTTCAACATGATCGACGAAGTAATCGTTTGACCCGACAGCATCCAGAGGAAAGGAGAGGCAGAAAGGAGAGTAGATGACATTGACACTGCAGCTGATTCCAGAACTCTTACATTGTAAGGCAGTAAAACTAGAGAAGGCAATTATATAGCCAATTGTATTCAATCCAATTGAACATTGTAAGCTTTATAGTGATCCAGTGCCAACCCAGTTAGGAATGCAAAAAACCCTGTTAGTATTAAAAGTAACCCACACACCAACCAAGAGGCATGTAGGGAGAAATTCCCAAACCAATGTGCAAAATGCTAATTCAAGAGTGCCTAGTATGGATAAAGGGAAACGGCCTGAACAATGTGGGCAGAGCCACACGTTCCATTCCTAAGCAAACGCAATCACACTTGCCTTAACTACGCAGATGCCTTAAGGCATATCCTCAGTCTAAAAGGTGAGATGGGCGGGCCCAGGAACAGGAAGGATTGGGAGAGGACACAGTAAGGTAAATGGGGCAGACTTTGGAGGTAGGGGTGGTTTTAAGGGTTGGGGATGTTTTTTAGGGCTCATGGTTAGGGGGTTGAGGTTGTTTTCAAGGCTGGGATGTTTTTAGGCTGGGGGTTGAGCTGCTTTTAGGACTCGGGGGTCAGGTAGTTTTAGGACTGAGGGGGATCAGGTTCGTTTTTAGGGCTCAGAGTGGGGTACTTTTTAGGGCTTGGGGTACTTGTTAGGGCATGGGGGGTCGAGGTACTTTTTAGGGGTGGGGCAGTAACGTTTTTAGGGCTCGGGTCAGGTTAGTTTTTAGGGCTGAGGGTGGGGTTGAGGTACTTTTTAGGGCTCAGGGGAGTCGGGGTAGTTGTTAGGGCTACGGGCAAGTGGCATAGGGTGGGATCCTTACCACACATCCCTATAAAAATCATGCCTTTACCACGAAAATGAGTGGTAAAGGCAGGCATCGTAAAGGAAAGAGTGCTTCAGACGCATTCGTAGTTCAGGCAGCGTGGTAGAGACACATGTGGTTTAGCCATGTGTGCCTCTGTCATACAGCCATAGAAAAGAGACAAAAATCAGAAATTCATGTTGGGAATACATGAAAGTCCTCATTCTCAGAACTTACAGATGAAGAAGAGAACCCCTCAATTGTTTTGATGGATTCTCAAAGCTAAATCAGGCGTGCCACAGAACACCAAAGAGTGTTCAGGAATGAGCATGGTAAATATGGTCAGAAACAAACCTTCTTAAATTCTTCACAAATGTAACCTGGGTTCAGGCTGTTTGAATTACATATAGTTCACTTTCTTTGAATTTGAGGACGCTCTGTGAAGCAGGATGCCATTCTTAGTTCCATCTTGAACTGCGCATACAGTGTGTTACTAAGATACACAGAATGCTGCATTTGTAAGAGAGGGAATGTTTTGGATCAGGTTATCCTACCAGTTGCCACCTTGATTTGAGATAAACTGACTTAAATGGGAAATATTATCCACCTTTTTGAAGTAAGAATAAATATTGTTTGTGTTCATGTATTCCAGCGAGTCAGCCCAGTGCTGCTAAGGTCCATAATAATCAGAAACAGATGATTTGGGGAGGAAGAAAAACATTTCACTGGAAGTGAACATGGACTTGTGGTGGAGTGCTAGGGGTGATGAAATGAGCGGGTAAATAGACTTTTCCTATGTATCTAAGGTACACACACTCCTCAAATCCGACTCTCCTTAAAGTGAACTTACGTTTCAAATGCACACTCTTTAACACAAGTCCACTTTATCTCAACACGAATCCCTTTCTATTCAATGGAATGCGTTTGTGCAGTCCACAACTGTGTAGTGCGGGACATGGGGAACCCAGCACAATGATTCATGACGAGACCACTGATCTGGACCATCGCTCTGGACCATTGTTGTGAAGAAGAGTGTTGGGACTGGTCCTTACAATGAATGATCCCGTGAGATGGTCATATAATTGGAAGCACAAGGACAAAACTTAGGGATCACTGAGTATCACATTAAGTATACTAATTATGTGGTAATAGGCTTTGTAGAGAAGTTTGAGAAAGGGGCAAATGTAGTTAGAGAGGGGCACAACTGAAATCGTTACAGTGAGATTGATGCACTTGAGAATTTGTTCCTGACTCTTTTCTGGGGAAAATAGCACAATGTTGGCAATAAAGGTTCAGTTTCGTATATAAACTGCTTTATTGTTCAATTGAAATCTGACTCGACAAAATGTCAGCTGACGTGCTTAGCTGATAAGGGTTACATTTTATCACTGAGATGTTTCAAGACTTCAACACTAATTATCATTATAAATACAATATCAATATTGTAGTCAGACAGACAACTGACATTTGTTAATCCTACCCAGGTTGCAAGAAGGGTAGTTTCACAGATACCAGCCTGGTAAATAGCTTTTAATAAGCTGGTCTCCTCCATTCATATATGTTCTGTGCTAGCGGTCTGTGCCGCCTTACAACCTGGGTATATTATCTGCTCAAGACTGGTGTTTTCAGTTTGTTATAAGTTTGCAACTAGCAGACCTTCACATTATTGGTGTGTCCTTTGGAATGTGTTCCCTCAATTTTTAAAAAGAGAACCCATAAGGTCTCAATTCCAGTTTTTAAGGTCACCTCACAGGATGTGTGTAGCTTGATTCCACAGTGGTCAGCACTGTTGCCCCATTTTCAGTGTTTATATCCTTCTACTTGCCAAATTAATCCACTGATTCAGAATCAATTTCTATAACAATGCTAAAGGTATGCAGCGCCTACCTAAATTTCATACATCCTTTATAGAAACAAACACACATTTGTTTGAATCATGAAATGCCTACTAATGACATATTAGCATATAAACAATAACTATGAGGAGATGAACCCAATAAAGGTGTGTTGTACAAACGTGTTAGTTATGAATTACTCTGGAATTTCCATGGAAGTCCAAGGTACTAGTTTATTCAGCAAGAAGGTTTTATGGTAAGCTTAGAGTTTCAAGAATACACTTGAACCTTGGACTTCCATAGGTGAATGAATGAATTAGCTTTGTAAAGTGCAAAATTTGCCCAGGGTCTTCAAGGCGCTGTGAAAATGGAAATGTAACATCTCAATCTTCATACTGGGCCAATCTACTATTATTAGGACCTCTACACACAAGAGATTGTCTCTCTGTGGAGAACATCACCTACCCTCTGGGTAGGGCTCTATGGGTAAATGGATCTCCGCAAAAAGCTCCGTATAGTATGCCCTTCGTGTATATTAGTCCCACCGACGAGGAGCAGGACCCAATGATGAAGCATGCCACCTCAGCGGGTGAGGGTTCCTGTATCCTAAAAAGGGATGCGCCCTAATTTGGGACTAACCCAGCACATTATTATGGTGCTGATTTACAGAAACAGTCAGTCAATCACAAAATGATTCGGATCACCACACTTTAATTTTGATGTTACAATCTAGATACTGCTATATGGAGTTCATACACACCGAGGCAGAGACGGCTTTCTATGATCCAATTTCCCCAAATTAAAATATTTGCACACTTGAGAAAAAAGCTCTGGTTCCATGCATAGCTATCATGATATCCCTAACTACCATCAGATCAGAGCTCAAATGGGTAGTAATGGGTGTCATCCACCTCACCTCTGGTTTGGTAACAGTACTTAGGGCCCCATTAGGATGACGGGCGGACATTGTCCGCACGCCACCCTATCGTAGAACGGGACCGCCCGCCATAAGGGCGGGGGTCCCGTGGGGGGAATTAGGATGTGCCCGCCACAGTGGCGGGCACATCCTGTAGTTTTTGCATTGTGGCGGGCGGTGCACTCTGCACCGCCCGCCACAATGTAAAAAATGCTGTTTTGCATTTGCATATGCAAAGCGGCAGGCACCGCGTGGTGCCTGCCGCTTTGCATATGCAAATGTGGGGGGGTACCATAGGTACCCCCCATGTGCCCCCCAGACAGTGGCGCCAACCTGGGAGCCCTGCAGGGGGCCCCCGCAGCAATCACTGCATCCCTTTCCGTGGCGGCATTGCCGCCGCGTAAAGGCCTCTGCTTTTTGACAATGTAATATGGCTGGCGGTGTCCATTGGACACCGCCACCATATTATTCTATGACAGCCGCGGTCGCAAGCCGACCGCGGTGGTAAAGTGGCGGACGGTCTTTCCGTCCGCCGCTGTCCCCTCCGCCATCCTAATCAGGCGGAGGGGAACACAAGAGTGGTTGTCGGGCGGATTGCCTCCGCCTGGGTGGCGGTGGCCACCGCCACCCTGGCGGAGGCAATCCGCCCGATATCGTAATGGGGCCCATAGTGTCCAGTTCTTGTGTCTGACAAACAATTCCACCCGTAATCCATTTATATATATGTCCAAGAAATAACGTGAGCCTATTAATAAAAAAAACCTATAAACGTCTCCACATTTGATGGGGTGCAAACATAAAACATACGAAGAGCCAAAAATCCATTTACAATAATGGAACTTTGTGTAACAAGATAAACAGAGAAAGAAGAGACGTATTACCAAGATAACACTGTCAGGAATTAACAAAACAACCTGTCAGCATGATGGTTGTCAGAAGAGAGTAAAAAGGATTTAATGTTTGGAAACATTTGCATAGGAAAGATAATCCTTTCCTAGGCAGTAAATGGTTGCAGTACAACACACTTATCTCCTGTACGTGAAGAAATAATGTATGAGATACATAGAAAGGTCACTAGAAGTTTGCTGTTTTCATTGTGGTATTTTTAGTTCCTAATGAAGTCTTTTCTTTTTAGGCCATCAGGATAGGATTACGTAATGATACCGTAAAAATAACTTGGCAAGGATTTGTATATGCAATCAGGTCACTTCACTCAACTCTTTCCAGCTGTGTCCAGCGTGTTTCAAGGAAACATTTAACTGCTTCATCCTAACAAAATTTGGAGCAATCATAGTTTTTTTTTCTGTCTGTCTTGGATGGGTGACATAATTAGTCATGCCTGCTTCATTCTTGAGTCTAGGTACACGTAGGGTAGTTTCAAATAACTGATATTGGTAAATTGTTTCAGAAAATTGGATACATGTAAAATAAAATCAAACGTATACATGCTGCTTATTAAGCTCACCCAAGGCAGAATACGGAGAATGTACTGTGCAACATATTCATAGCAACTTTGAACGTTTGTTAAAAGAGATAGCTTTTTTGATGTTATTTTATAGAGTGTTACAAAGGATTTAAAAACCTCACTATCACCACTCCCAGGAGTCCACGCCCCATATATGCTGATATATAGTGTTAATGATTACAAGAGAATTTTGCCAATTCTCGCTCTAGCTCTTGTTCAGGTAGAACTTAATAACTCCCCTCCCTGAACCAAAAGTAGCAACATCCTTCTAGTACTTTCCTTTTCCTACCCAAATGGTAAGCTCAAAATGTAACACGAATGTTCCCTCTCTTGCATTAGGCCTTCTTCGAATAGTTTTTATTACAATGAAGTGCACCAAGGTATTTGTAACCAAAAATCTTTAAACCTTGACTTCCAGAGGAAATATCAATGGGTCCAATTAAACTAAAGCAAAACACGTAGGGACATTTTGCATTGATATAAAAAAGGGCTCATCTGGTGCCCTTGCTACGCTGGTGTTACAGACCAGGATGAGACTGTAAACAGAGCTCTTAGAGCACTTTATAGGTCGAGACTGGGCTGCACATGCGCTACTCTGCGAGGCATGCTATATTTGGGTAGGGACTTGAAGCCCACTCTCCACCGATATTATTCTTTGGCTTGTGTCATTGTCCACTGTAAACTGTGGCTGTTCATTGGTCACTAGGCTTAGTAGTCCCTCCTTATACTGCCTTATCTCATTTTATAACCTCCCATGGTGACATTCCCTGTTACGTGTGTTGTTGCTCGGTGGGCTTTCATTACAGCCTCCGAGCACCATTTTCTCAAATTTCTTTGTCCCATCTGCCGTTGTAGGCAGGGTACGCTCTCTCCTAATGCTTCTTTTTATTGTTATAGCACAAACGATTTTGCAATGCAATAGGTCTCTCATTTGCGAGGTTTAAGCTATTGGCGTTTTAAATGACAATGCCGTTCATTTATCTCTTTTACAAATAACACATAAATAAAAGGCATTATCATTTACAATGCCAATAGATCACACTGTCGTAAATGTGAGACCTATTGCATTGCAAAAGCTTCTTTACTTTCTGCAGTTTCCAAACCTGGACCCACCTTAGCCTCTCAGAAGCAAACAGGGTGTTGTGAAGGAGCTCAGCAGAGATAGGGTAAGGGGTCAACCTTATGGTTTTATTTCAGGTCAAGGGGGTCATAATGTCACATCCTCTGCCCGAGGCATTTTTTAGAACTGGCATCCACGAGTCTGGTCAAATAACGCAATTGATTTTGTTTCTTAGAAGCTGGATGGCAGAATGACAAACTTTTGCATCCTTTTTTTAACATGAAGCCAGATTTATCAACAGTTTGCGCTGGAGCAAAGTCATCAAGAGTGATGAAAAATGTGTAATGTGTTTATATGGTATTTACATCCAAGGCAAAACCTGTCTGGCTCTTAAAAGTTGCCTAAAGGTAAAGGATAGTAGTTTAATGCTCTCGTTTGGCCTACCTTGCGTCATGGGTGCATCTGATTTGTAAATAGGGGTTTGCACAAAAAATATGCCTCCTTGATGCTGGTGCAAACCATAGAACATTTTTATTTTCTCCAAACTTTGCAAAATGTTCAAATGGCTGCACTATGCACCACAGAACTAATGTGGAAAGAGTTTTACAGTTAGTCTAAGCAGAGTGTTTTCTATACTAGGCTCATGAATACACATTATGCACTATGGTGCAAAGATGTGTGTGTGGTGCAAGACAGGCAGAAAGTGAGTCACTTCTTGAGAAGTGAGGAGTAGCGCCATATCTTTGCAGGCCTGACATTGTCCTGCTATTTCCCTTCCACACAGTACAGCACAGCAAGTTTGGTTGGTTGCATTGCATGTAACGTTAGTAAACTGTCCCCTTTAACTGATATCCTGGCACATCCATCTTTTAATTCGGACAGGAGCAAAACAGTATGTGATGGTACATCAAGAGGAAATGCCAGTCCTCTTGGAATTTTTTTAAAGCAGTAGAAGCCTTATTTTACTCTCACAGAGCCCTATTGGGCCCTCCATAGTTAAGAGCAAAACACACAAGATAATGGACGGTTTCTGGCCATCAGCCGTCTTCAGCCAGAATAGCTTGAGTCCAGTGGCGTAGTGAGCACGGGACCCACGTCTGGGCATACCCTTCCCATGTAGGGTGAACAGCAAAACACACAAGATGATGGACGGAATGTTGCACAATGGCAAAACATTCACCCCCAGGCACAGATCTGGGTGTAATCCATTGTTATTTTGCTCACCAAGCCACCCCAGTTCAGACATGGCCATATGCAAATCAGCCATGATCCTGGACCTCATGAGAACAGTGCAGCCCAAACTGCCAAGCCATGTCTTCCCTGTCCGGAATCAAGCATCCTAGGACCGTTTTCTGAATATCAGCCGTCATCAGCAAAAAAACGATGGATTTAGGCCCAGATCTCTGTACTGGGGTAAGTGTATGACATTGTTCTGCATTCTGTCCATCAACTGTTGTTTTTGAATTTGTCACCCCGAGTGGGACGGGTATGCTCAGACGTGAGTCCCGTGCTCTCCATGCCACTGGAATCAAGCTATCGTGGCTGATGAGGGCTAAAAGCCCGAAACCGGCCCTACGATGCTTGTTTCCAGTCCAGGGAGGACCTGGCTCGGCAGTTCGGGCTGGACTGTTCCCTTGGGGAATAGATTCAAGACTGATTTGCATATGGCTGGGTTCAAACTGGAATGGCAGGGGGAGCAAAAAAACGATGGATTTAGGCCCAGATCTATGTACTGGGGTGAATGTATGATATTGTTCTGCATTCTGTCCATCAACTCTTGTTTCTCCATAGTTAAGAAACATGAAGGACGTCTAAGTGCTTTGCTATGCGAGCATGAGGTGGTGACATACCCATGCACTAACTACTAGCCAAAAATATTGTGAGAGATGAATGGCTGCTAGGTCTAGGGAAAGATTCAAAGCATCTGCATTGTTTGGGTCATTAATGTGTAAATTGAAATCCCCTAGAAGAGTAAAGTTAGAGGAGGAGCTAGCTAGAGGGGCTGATATTTCAGGGAGAGTGTTCGAAAACTGTCCACAAAAACCTGGACAACGATAGATAAGTATCCCTGAGAAAGTCTGGGGGGCAGAGAGAATAGTTGATTTGCGTAGTCTGGGACGAGATTAGGTTTAGGGCGATACCTCCCCCTATCCTAATCTCATTGTCTTTCTTCATAATATTATAGCCGGGGGAGGGTTTGGATCAAGTCAGGTTTAGACTCGTTATGAAGCCAGGTTTCTGTTAAGAATAACACGTCTGCTTGTTCATCCTCTAAAAATATCTTAACAAATTAAATTGTGCGCGCTGAAACACATTTGGCGTTGCAGCGCGTGCAATTTAATTTGTTTTATATCTTTATTTCTTTACCTAACTCCGATCGGCCGTATGCCAGAGTATACTACCCCTCTCCTTGCCCCTCTCCACCCCGCCCCACTGCCCCGCAGCACTTGCTCCAGGAGCCGCTACGGCTCTTTACATATGGTTGAACAGGATTGCAATGGAAACTAGATGTAATTGTAGGTTGTATGATAGAGGCATGACTGTATAAACCACGTGTGCCTCTACCACGCTGCCTAAACGACGAATATGTCTTAACCACGCATTTCTTTACCAGGCATGCCTTTACCATGTAATTTCGTGGTAAAGGCATGAATGGTAAAGGGGCATGCACGGCTAGGCCTGTGGTCCCCCCTCCCCCGCCCTAAGCTACAAACTCCCCCACCCCCTATCCCGCCCTGAGGTCGAAATACTCCGACCCCTTCCCAATCAACATGCTGTCCGTACCCTCAAACACTACCTCAACCCCCTCCCATCCCTTGCGCTGTCCCTACAATTACCCCAACCCTTTCCACTGCCCTTAGGCATAAAATTCAAACACCTATTTTTAAAACCTACCCGACCCCCTCCCGAGCACTAAAAACCACTCGCCTTCCCCTAAGCCCTAATAACCACCCTGACTACACATTCCCCTCCCCCTGCCCTAAGGCCTAAAACCCTGCCCCTTAACAAACACTATCCCAACACCCTCGCACCACGCGCTGTCCCTAAAACTATCACAACCTCTTCAACTGTACTTAGGCCTAATACTGTAACCCTTAATTTAAAAAAATACACAACCATAACACCAGCCATGAAAACTAATCTTACCGTCCCCGTCCCTGAAAACTACCCCCAACCCCCCAGCCCTGAAAATGACCTATGACCCCATGCCCAGAAAACTAACCCAAACCCCCAGCCCTGAAAACTACCTCCGAATCCCCCACCCTGAGAACAAGCCCTGAAACCCCCAGCCCTGAAAACTACCACCCACCCCCAAGCCCTGAAAACTAACCTCAAACCCCCAGCCCTGAAAACTACCTCCCATCCCCCAGTCCTTAAAACTAGCCTTGAACCCCCAGCCTAGAAAACTACCCCTGACACCCCAGCCCAGAAAAATACCTGACCCCCTACCGAGCCCAGAAAATGGCTATGACCCCGCCAGCCCAGAAAACTATCCCAACCCAAAACACTACCCGACCCCCTACCCAGTCCAGAAAACTACCCCGACCCCCAGCTCAGAAAACTACCCCTGACCGCCCCAGCCCAGAAAACTATCCCGACTCACCCTCCCAACCCAGAAAACTATCCCGACCCCCCCAGCCCGGAAAACTATCCCTAGCCCAGAAAACTACAGTCCAGCCCCACTAAACTCTCCGCGGGTCTCTTCCTGGTGAAGTCTTCCTGCTCCCATCCCCAGCAGCCATCAGCTAGACCGCGCACTGAATTACGCAGGCATATGCGTGGTTAAGGAGTATGCGTGGTTAAGGCAAGCATGGTTTGACTTGCGTAGTCAGAACAGGCGTGGTTAAGACTGCATTGTTCCCACTGGTTCTGGTAATTGTAGAACAGTAAAAACAATACCTCTCCCTAACCCATAACTTCATCGCTAGATACGTAACTGAATTTACTTGATCTGATGCTGAAATATCACTTGGTTGTTAAAGTATTCAAGTTTTCGTTAAATACAGGATATTGTTAACAGGATATGGGAGAGAATCTTTGCTTCATTGATTGAGACTTCCTAAGTGGTGGCATTGAAGAATTAGGACACAGAAATGTTTTCACCCCCAAACAAAAGGTTATCAAGAGATTTAACGGCAACTAGTAAAAATATTCCTAATGCAGCAAAATTGACCATAATAGTGCTGTGACCTGTTACCAGTATAAGTCGTCATCCAATAACATATGACTTGCTTCCCGTAATAGTGCTGTGACCTGTTACCAGTATAAGTCGTCATCCAATAACATATGACTAGCTTCCCAGAGGATAATTTCTAGAGACTATTTATTTTATGACAGTATATTTTATTGTATCAAACAGTCTTATTGTACAGTTAAATAAGGCCCTAAAGCTGACTAAGAACTACTTAGCAGTTGTCTATTGGTGTAATCATATGTGATGAAGGACACCATCAAATCAATTGCCCACCAGGGTCCGTAACCTGTCAATCAGATTCTGTTTTTCAATGAAATACTGAACCGGCTGGTCAACAGCCCGCCTGTACTAGGCATGCCTATTGTTTGTTTTAAAGTAATGGTACATCTGCCTCGCTGTCAAGAACTCAGTTACCTTTTCAGGTATGGCAAATCCATATTTGGTCAAATCTGTGGAGTGTATGAAAGTGGGTGGTTGTACAAATGTGGGTTTGTTTGTGCTTGTTTGTGTGTCTGTGAGTAGGTTGGTCCACACTTAGAAGTATGCATGCATCAGTGCATAACTTGACAGATTACAATGGAGTGACATCAGATACAGTGGCCAGGTTAGTCCCACTGAGGAGTTACCTTCTCAAGTCAAATGTGAAAAGTTACACTTTTTTTGGAGGAGGCTGGGCGAGGGAGGCTTTCAGCATGAAGAGCAGATTGGGCGTTGTGGTCTATTATTCCTCTAGCTGGAGCTTCGCGTTTGCTTATTGTTGCGGATAGTCGACATCGCAAAGTGCAGGTCTTGTGTTATGACTCGTCATGGACGTTCACTGTAGGCACCACGAGACCGTCCTTCTGGAGCTTCTTGTTGGCAGTCATCGCCAGCTGATGGAGTTTTGGCCTGAATGTGCCCGTTTGTAATCACAAAGAGCCTAAACATCAGGTTTTACACCTTTTTCTTCATGGGGAGCACTCACTGATGACAGCCAATGTTCCAGGTCCTGGGTTAGCACCTCTTGGGAGTTAGGACTAAATCCAATAGAGGCCAGCAGCAGGGCTCAGCCATGTCCAGGTAGGTGCAGGCAGGTCCAGTTTGTGCTGGTCAGCTGCAAGAAAGTCTCTGGAAGCTTGCTGTGATCCTGTAGCTCACATAGGGGGTCAACCAACTGAATCTTGGAGTCACTCGGGGTAGCCTGGGATCAAGGAAGTCCAACCTGCAGCAAGGCAGTCATTCTTCTGAATCTTCCACCGGTACAGGAATGTTCTGGTGAGTGGTTCTGAAGGTCCGCTTTTAATACATGGTGCTAGCCTTTGTGTGGGGGAATTCCCTGACTTAGCTCACAAATTGCTTCTGATCAGTTCTTCTCTTTCCCCTGCTCTTGGCTCCAAATTGCCTAAGGTGACAAACAGCAGGGCAGTCCTGGTGTCAAGTTCCTCTGTGTTTGCTGCAGGGCAGGGCCATTTGAAATGTAACCGGGGCTGAGTACCGCTAATACCCAGGCATTCTATCAGGAAGATCCTCTCCCCTCTCACCTAGATCTCCTATGTCTCACTCTCTTAAAGTAATACACAAACCCCCAACAGCAGAGGCATTGACAGTCATGTGACCCAGGATACTGGCAGAAAGACACCATTGGTTTGTACAAGAAAATGTAAACTTTCTAAAACTCAAATTTGCAACTTAAAATCTGATTTGGCCTTTAAAGAAAATTTAGAATTTCAATGTATTGAGTGTACACAGCATATCTATATCTGCTCCCAACCTGAAGTTAGCACTTATTGAATGTAATAAGGTAGCCCAGGGTTAGTTCATAGCAAAGATATTGGAGTTTTTCACTATCAGCACATGTAAAACTTCCAAACACACATGGCCTACTTTTTAAATACCACCCACACTGCTATAGGTGTGGTTAAGGCCAACGTTAGGGATGGTGTATAAGTTTTAAAAGGGAATGTTTAGGTCTTGTAGGGACTTACAAGTAAATTAAAAGTGTTAATTAGGTGTAGACTAATTTTTCTATGGTTTAAGGAGTGAGCACAAGTACTTTACCTCTGGTTAGCATGAAGAAAAGTGTACATAGTCCTAATGCAAACAAAACAAATTCAGCAAAGTAAGGGGGTGAAGGCAAAATGTTTGGGCAAATACCATGGCAAGGTTGTCAAGTCTAACATCAAATTACTGAAAAGAGCCGTACAATCAGAGGGGTTGAAAAGCCAACTTTAAACCAACTAGACATATCCATGGTCCTGCTTCTCAAGCTGTTTAGAATCATGAACGAAGCAAGCTAATAAAATAGAGGAATAGCTGATAGTGATTTGACAATAAACCTGAGATAGTGGCATGTCACTGCTGAGTAACAGAGCACTATAGTAGCATGGGCAGACAATATCAGTGAAACAATTTCAGAGCCAGAACGCAATGAGAAAGAATGAGGGGATCATTATATGGCCCCACAGGGGAATCTGTAGTATATCTCAGCTCCATCACGTCTCTGAAAAGGCGGGCCCAGCACACTGAGGTGAATGGGTAATCTGCAATTGCTGTTTAAGATGCTTACTAGTGCCATTTTACAGAACTCAGGGGTTCCAAGAATTAGAGCAACGTGTTGTTATTGTCTCATGCCTCACAACTTCCCTTGGGGACACTGAGGAGATTGTATATCTATACAAAGGAACAGTATAAAATAACATTTACAACACAGATTTCTTTCTAAGAGTAAAATGGAAGAACAGCTTTTAGAGTGATCCAGTGTGTGGTGCTATTAAGAAGATGACCATGTAGTTTCTGCCACGCCAAACAACTCATGCAGTTCTTTGCAGTGCATGATTCTTCACATTGTGCACTTGAGAAAGCAGTTTTTAGTCTTTGTCTGAGATGTGCAATATTGTAAGATTTTAAATATTCATCACAATAAACTATTTTACTTAGTGCATTACATCCAAATTGATTATGAATGGATAATCTGGGCAAATACCTAGGGGATGATGATATGTGTAATTTGCTGTTGTGTGGTAGGAGATGAGCACAAATACTCTAAGGCAAAAGAAAACAACACATGTACTTCCAAGACTACCTGTGAAAATGGTAGTAGTGTGAATGAAGTAGGAGGGATGGAGAAGGATACTCCAACCATGCTTCCTCCTTTAGTACTTACTACCTATCCTACAATGCTTTCCTCTCACTCTGTCCAACTTTAACAATGTGCAACAATGACATACAGAAAAAAGTTACTTACAGTCAGTAACACTCTTTCTGGCACATTCTTAATATAACCACAGATTCCTTACCTTGTGAATATCCCCAGGCATCAGACTGGATCCAGAAACTCAGAATGCAGTACTCTTGCCTGCTGATAAAAGGCATCATGCAGCTCACCGTCGTCTTCGTCCCACTCCAGAAGTGATGACCATACCCACATATAAGCGCAACCTATGTGCACTGACATGAGATTCTATTGCAGGCTTGCCCGCACCCTCACAGGTGGAGCACCTCAGCAAATTGAAAGCACCAGTGTTCATATCCCAAAATTTAAACACTTTATGTGGAAAAGGTGGGCGGTGAGAAATCTGAAGTTAGATAGAGTATCCACCAGAAAAAGCATTACCAGGTAAGTATCTTGTTCTTCTAATGGATACTTCTAAACAGATTCCTGAACTTGAGAATAGATACCAAAGCAGAACCTCCCACGGTGGTTGGTCTGTAGAAGGGATAAGGTAAAAAAGCCCTGCAAGGCCGAATGAGTAAAATGCTATTTTTGATGGGCCTGTCAAGGAAAAAGTGCTGCATGTACACATTTACTGATGTCCACGAATCAGCCTGACAGATATTCAGGAAAGGCACTGTGCATGTCAATGCAGTGGTAGCAACCCTAGCTCAGGTTGAATGATTCCTCAGATGTTATATAAGGTGCTTCTTAACCTGTTCAGAGCTGATTCTAATACAGAAGATTATCGATTGTGATATGTTCTGCCTCTGCACACCCTCACCTTTCTTTCCTCAAAATAACCCCACTAAGGGCTGATTGTCCACCCGGTCATCCTTGAGGGTCTAAATCGCAGGTGCCATATCGAGCTACAAACTTATCCCAGTACCAGGCGTACACTGACTTTGAGGAAGTGTGCCTGGCTGCCAAGATCACATGAATGACTTCAGAAACAAGTTCAAAAGAGACCCACAGCTGAGTATGATCAATCTCCACACATCAAGGAGAAGGTTACGCAGATCTGTATGCAAGACAATACCCTGCTGCTGCAACAGAAGGTCCTACTGAAGGGGCAGACTCATAGGAGGATAGATGTTCAAGCCCTGAATTTCCAGATGGCACATACTGGTGGTCAAATCCTGAGCTGTTAAAAAATCTTGGACTCAGTCATTCCTGATCTTCTTCAGAATCCGGGGCATGAGACAACTGTGATACGGCCCATTTTTGGCGGTGGCAAAGAGTAAGGGTGGGCGGAGTCGGCAGAGTGCCACTACGTGGAGTTCCATGGAGTTGAAAAAAAAACTCTGTGGAACTCCACTCCGCTCCACACTAATTAAAAAAAGCAGGAAATAATCACTTGCCTTCTCTGGCATCTCTGGGCTGCACTCCTCCTTGCTGTGGTCTCTCCTCGCCATCCTTTATTCTCGTCGGTTGCAAACCCCTACGTTGTCCGTCTTGGGAGGACTGTGCATATGCGCACACACAGTAAGCCACCCGGAGTTAGCAAAGAGATCAAACCAGGTTCCTCCCTACTGTTGGAAGATGCCTTTTGCAACCTCCTGCTGTCGCTTTCATTTGTGATCTGCTAGAAATCTTCGGCTGGGCTCATCTGCCCTTGTGTTCAAAGAACAAAGACCTCAGGATCCTAATCAGCTCTGCTAGGTGAGATGTCACATGGCAGTGGTCTTGGCTGTGAGATCCAGCTCGGGCCTCCCTTTGATGTTTGGCAGGAAGGCCTTCAACTCAAGGCAAATTGCCCGTCACTCAAGCAGGCAGGTCGCTGCCAGAGAACACTCTGGTCTCCAATCCCAGTTAACGTCAGAAAACAAGTAGGCATGTGTCTAGGTAGGGAGAGGGGTCTGAGGCTGGATCAACATGGTTGAGCAGCCAGAGCAAAAAAGGCTTGCTGTGCAGGCAGTGGAGCCTGGTGCTGCTGATACTCCAAACCTCTGGCATATCCCTGACAAGGAACACAACTGTTGGGAGAGATTTAGCTGGCGCTGAAAGACCAAAGAAGCACAATATGGCTTGGTTCTTTTTAAAACAATCCAGGGACAAGTCTGCTTTTTGGGTGAACAGGCAGGATCCATCAAAATGCATGTTCATTAATGCTGGGTGGACAACTCCATAGACACCTGTGGGCCTCATCTACATATGGCACCATAACACCAAATTTGCCTTTATAGCCCATCCTAGACAATTAGTGGTGACTAGCCCTGATTGGATGACAAACGTGGCCAAATCCCATCCACCCTGAATGGTTTGGGATTTGGTTTCTGGAATTTCTGGTAAGATCTGGTAAGATCTCACCAACTATGTCTCTGAGAGCATGGGTGTATTATCCTATGAGGCACTGAAAATCCTCAAGGCAAGGCTGGTGGATTAAAACATTCTCTTACCAAATGTTTCAACACGTTTGGACTCTCTATAGGGTGGGGTAGTCAGATAAGTGTTAAGGTTCACTCTGCTGTTGAATGACCTCATCTCCAAACTCTCAGGAGTTGAATGATGGGTTAAAAATAACTGGGTTACCTAGAGCTGGTCTATGGCAACCTGTGACTTAGCTATTGACCGGAAAGCCAGAACATGGTTTTTATTCAGAAGTGTGTCAGTGAGGGCCTCATTGAAGGGCAAAAGAGGTTTGGTCATGCATCAACAGGCTGAAGTACCTGAGTGAGGATGCTAACTTTTCCCACCATAGTGGGAAGGTGGAGGCCAAGAAATTCAGCACCGCTCCTGATGACCATGGCAAACGATATACTTTCTTCAGTTGCTGGGCCAGAGGGGGGGACTAACCCAGTATCACGTAGGTTATGCAGTCAACTGGCATCTTGCAGGTCCACATACCAAATATTTCATCGTAGGGTGGGCTAACCCATCCCCATTGGTCTCATTATAGTATACATAAAGGATACTTTTGTTAGAGGCCAGTTTAAAAAGAATGTGTGCACAACAGCATGGTAATGGTATTGTGTATAAGTCAGAAAGATTGAGTATTGGCTGTGCCACATCAGGATTGGGACTTCTTCAGCACATCACATCTCATTTACTCCATTGGCGTACTTCATTAAATGACTCAAGAAACCAGTCACTCTCCTACATATAGAATTATAGATGGATAACTGTGAGTAACGAGCACATTTTCACTGAGAAGTTTACAGGTTGCATAAAAAGGTAAGTTGTCTATAATGTCACTCACAACTCCAAGTTGATAAAACAACCCCTTTATTCGCAGTTATCCATCTACAAATGTATATTATATATGGCTCCAAACCAGTCCATTGCTGTGCACAGGCTTTTCGAATTGTGGTATTTCCAAAAACGAAATAAACAAGGACTGAACAAGGGAGGGCCCAGTATTGAACAGTGTTACAGCGCACAATGGAAAGCAAGCTTTGAAACAGCATTTTTAAAGGCCTGTTCGCGATAGTGGATACCTACATGAACCTTCCTTATATAATATAATAATATATGTGCATTGGTAAGAAGCATAATATTATTCTAGTACAAGGCCCCACCGGGCACAACTGTTGCCTAGACCAAACAACTAACTGAGGATTTTGTTTGATAAATCGAGGTAAATGAGTCACAAAAGGGCTGACTGAATATAAGAAGCATTGGTTTTGAGCAGAAGCAATTATTGTTAATCTGGAAACCTTGCATTACGTGTCTGATGGATTGGATATGAAAAATTAACAAAGCACGGAGGCAATTTCAAGTAGAAGGAACATGGAGGTACACTGACTTAATTTGAAGACACACTCCCCCATCCGGTGTGAGTTCATGAGGCCCGATTATCCTTTTCTATAGTATACCATTTGGTTCATTTTTCTAACAAGGGGCGATTCTACCCCTCACTTTTCAGACGAGTCAATTTTTGCAGTCTGATTCTGAAAAATAGGCATACTACATATAAAAATTACTTTATATTTAGAGTGCAGTAGGGGTCTTACTAGGTTCTGACGAGTAAAGCAGGGGGGACTGCGTACGAAACATGTTGACCCAGTAGAGGGTATTTAATGCAAAATCACCTTCTATAAAAAACCCTTTTTAATGTTTCCAGCTAGGGAAGTGAATAAAGTTTTTTTTTTCACTAGCCAGAGAATTTTTAATGACGCCAATTTTTTGTATTTCTTCACAGACCCTACCACTCTCACTACCCACACCTCACATAGCCTATTTTCATAAAACCAAGTGCTCCCACGTAGTCGTAGGTAGTAGCACGCCCCGCCCCATAGAGGGATGGGAAGACCCCTATGATGAAGCATGACACTATAGGATTTGTAGTGTGTGAGGGTTATATTAAAAAACACTTAGTGCGCCCCTTGAAATTTCAAGGAGCAGCAACACCACTCCCTTTTTTTCCTAATCACGAAAAGAATTAAAAAACATACATTTTGATTGCTATACAGAGTAGAATCACATTGTTTATGAATGATGGATTGCATAGCAAGTGATGTCATTGATGATGGCACTGTACATTTATCTTGCTCCACATCCATCTCACTCCATCACAGGAAAATAACCATGATGCGGTCTTTGAATTTGTGGAGAGCAGATGCAGAGCCCTCAAGGGGAAGCAAACTCCATGCTTTGAGATGGGTAAACAGCCCTCACAACAAAGTTGTTACCCCACATGCAATTACAACGCGGTTGTTACAATACCTGCATTGTAACAACACATACCATTACCCCGCAAGTCGAAACAACAACTTGCAGAGGGAGGAGAAGGTGTTTGATTTAAAATCCAACACCTTCCCTACTGTCCGCACAGACTGGAGTTGGAATAGTAAATTATACTATTCCAACATCCAGCGCCCCTCTCCGCAAGTCTGAGATGATAAGAGGACTCCGTAGAGGGAGTGCTCCTCTGTTGTACGCACTGAAGTATGAAAAGACATGGCTGTGTTGAGCCAATGTGTCCATCCACAACTGGGATTCTGAAGACACATTTACCTCAAGAAGCAAGTGGCATCCAACCTCAACACTTATTTTGTGTGCTTTCAAGAAATGTAATGCATAACTTATTGCTGGTCCCAAATGCTTAACTTATTTCTGGTCCCAAATGCATAACTTATTTTTGGTCCCAGCACAAAAACATGGAAGTCTCAAATTGCAACGCTAATTTTTAATTGCACAATATTGGGGCTCAGCCTTCATCCTAATAGCAACGTCGTACACCAAACAAATTCCTCATAATTTAGGTGTTATCATAGGTGAATGCTCATAATAAGACAGCATTACAGTTCTTGCAACAACAGACTTGAAGTTTTGGAATGCTAGAGGTAATCAGTGTCACTGTCAACAACTTAAAAACATCCTTTATATCAAACTTATGGCAAATAAAACACTGAGTCAACCTGACTGTTAGTAATTTGTGATGTGCCGGTCGGAGAGATGTCCATGGCAGCTGCCTTAAACTATGAGGTATTATGTTGGCTAGAAGCAGTGAAGTGTAATTTAATATTGTGTAACGTTTTTAGATGGTATGGCTTATAAGTGTGACTAGGGTTATATTTGGCCATTAGATGTTGAAATCAGGTGTTCGGTAGACAAAAAATACATTTTAATGCGGATACGGGATAAAGAAAATATCAGTAACCGTGTGTCTGCTTCTCCATTTTACTCACCTACCTTTGTTATTTGGTCAGTGAATGCACAGCTCAGCATTCTACAAGGGCACTGTTGAAAATGGCCCTTTCTGCAGGATACCCCCAGACTTTTTGCCTTTCTCCTCCACGTTTTGCTGAATATGTTTGTAGTATCTTACACCTCTGTCCTTACTTGTTCTTCTCCTCTTTCATCACACACAATGCCTCTAGAATGTTACAGTGTGATGATGCTCTGTGGAATGTTGGGTGTCTCTCAAGAAAGGCACAGTTAAGATGGGCTGAGCTTCCTGCTGTCTGCTCCTGGTGTGGCTTGTACTTCATTACTTCTGGACTCAACTACTTATATTTAATAAACCAACCTGAAATATCTCAACGTTGTCCGGCTTCATTATTACAATGTTTAAATTGATTTTAGCAATCTGGACACTTTACCACCGCTAACCAGTGCTACAGTGAATGTGTTTAATTTACTTATAAGTGCTCAGCAAAGTGCACTATATGTGTCCAGGGCCTGTAACTTAAATACCACTAATTGTGTCATCCACTTAAGTAGCCCTTTAAACACGCTAAGGCCTGCCATTGCAACCTGTGTGTGTGCAGTATTAAACAGTCATGTCAACCTGGTAAACCCTCTTGCCAGGCCCAAAACTTCCTTTTTAATACATATACGTCACCACTAAGGCAGGCCCTGGAGAGCCCCAAGGTCAGGATGCAGTGCATTTAGAAAGTAGGACACTATACGTTTTACATGCCCTGGTAGTGAACAACTCTTCATTCATTTGTTCACTACTGCAAGGCATATAGGTTAACATTGGGAATACCCTATTACATCTTGTAAGTGTAATTCCCAATTGAGAAAAGACTCTTCAAGTATAGTGTCTCTGGCCTCAAAATTTAAAATAAAATCACAACTAATGGTGAAGTCAAATTTCAAATTGTAATTCTGAAAATACCACTTTTAGAAAGTTGGCATGTTCTTACTTTACCATTCTGTGACTTCTGCCTGTCTTTGAATACAAATCTGGGGTAGGTGATAACTGGGCATTGTGCATTCCCTCTAGACAGCCACACACATTATGAGCTTAGGTGTGACTTGATGGGCCTTAATGGGTCATTAACTGGCATGATGGGTGGGGGCAGCCAAGCACAGCCCCACTTGCACCTGATTAGGCTGTGCCCTGTCTCCACACAATAGGCCTAAAAACCATGTATTGTAACTCCGGCCAGCTTACAGACAGGGCAGGCGAGGAAGGGGACTTCCTGCACTTCATAGCCAATGTCTAGAAGCTTCTCCCACCTTCGAGAACAAGGGAACGAAAGTATAAATACTTCATCTCAGACACCACCACTCCAAAACACCCCTGGACCTATGGATGCTCTGCCAGGTAGAAGGGCTGCTGTGCTGCTAAAAGTACTACCACTCTTCTGCACTGCTACTCCGCTAGACCTCCTGCTCCCCCCTTGCCTGGGAGTGAGAGGGACCAGACCTGCATCTCTCCAACCCAGAGTAACTCTAAGGCCATCTGACTGGCCTTTTTTTCTGAACGGACTTCCAACCAATCTGCTCCTTCACCTGGACTCTGCCATCTGTGAGTCTGCCCAGCCAAGTGGTGCCACCCCAGTCCTGGACCCTTGAAAGTGGGCCTAAGGTGCTCTGCTCTCTGTGGACCTCATCAGAACAGCTGCAAAGCCTCGCAAAGCAACGCTGCGCAGACAGTGCACCAGGATTAAAAGTACTGTGTTCAGTGGGTCCAAGTGGGCCCCTGTAGCTGGTCCATGCTCAATCGCGGTCAACCTGAACTTGTCAATGCACAAGAGGTAAGAGGCAATAACGACTGCACCTGTCATTCAGTGGGGTTATAGTTGTTCCTACTTTTTTGGATGCCAAGAATTTGAAGTTCAATACCTCTGATCCCCCTATCTAAGATCCTATATACCATAAACAAAACACTGTGATCCAGCACTCCACATAATCATTATAAAATCCAATATTGCACAGCGAAAAATATCATTCCATTCAGCATGTCTGGTTTCAAGTTTCTTTATTTAACTTCTTGGTATGTGTTTTCCTTGGATGGACCGCGTGATGGAGGGACCTTTTCTTGAAAAAAAATTGTGATAGACTATTCTAAAGACTGTTACAGGGAAAACATGTACCAAGAGCATCATACTAGAACTGCCAAAGCAAATACACCCTGAAGAAGTCCTTAGGGACGAAACGCGTTGGCTATGTTGGTTTTAAAGAAGAAGTCAAATAAAGAAACCTGAAACCAAACCTGCTGAAAGGAATTATATTTTTCACCTTGCAATATTGTATTTTACAATGATTATGTGGAGTGCTGGATCACAGTGTTTTGTCAAACTGAACTTGTGACTGAGTCCCGGTCCGGAGCGACCAGATAACCAAAGTTGCCACTTTGTGCTTTTATGTGTTATTTTCACCTAAATCTTTAAAATTGCATATCTCAAGATCTACTTATTGGATTTTTGTTGTTTGGTCTTGTTTCATTTATTAAACTAAGTTCTATGTTTCTAACCAGGTGTGGTATCTTTTTATGTGTTTTTTTCAAAGTTTTACTCTCAGAAGTGTTGAACAAAAGCTTTACACATTGCCTCTTACGTTAAGCCTGCCTGGTCTGTGCCAAACTACCAGAGGGTGAGCACAGAATAGTTTCAAGTGCGTTTCTGTCTTACCCTGACTAGGATTGTGGTTTCTGCTTGGACAGTTTGCATACCTTTATCAACCAGAAAATCAAGGCACACATAGTTTGCACTCAAAAAGCCATAGAGAAAACTACTGAAATGCAACGGAAGATGCTTATCTAGTGATTTAACTGCATGCATGATGGTGCCTCTGGTTCTAATCCTGGCTTGGGCACAAACCAAAACTTATCTGGTACCCCCAAATCCATTTATTTGTCTGCATTTCAAATGTGAAAGTGTGCAATATAATATAAATTCAAGTCCATCCAATGTATGCAAAAATAAATATGCTTTCTTTTGCAGTCTCAGTTATGACCCTAATTCCATAAAAATATTACATTTAGGTGACACTTAAGCCTTCATTTCTAGTTTTACAGCATCGCCGATCAGCCGTGGCCCGTGGAGGGAGTTCCGGTGGAGCAGAAAGGCGGGGCGGGGGAGGGGCAGGGTGAGGTGGGGTGCTAAAAACTGGAATATGGATGATTGGATGTAAGTGAACAATTTAATAAATAAAATGAATTTCGTAGCGCGCGCTGCATCGCATTTTGCGATGCAGGGCATGCTACAAAACTCGTTTTATTTATTAAATTGTTTACTTACCTCCAATTATCCATATTCCAGTTTTTAGCACCCCCCCCACCCTCCCCTCCCCCGCCCCGTCTTTCTGCCCCACCGGAACTCCCTCCACGGGCCGTAGCTGTCGCTGATTAGACTGTAAACTCTTATAGTCAAATTGGGTTTACAAATTCAGAGGAAATGAGAAATCCCACAGTATCGGTATTAGTATTTCCCCTGGGCAAACTCTCCGTTGATTTTCTTGGCAAAGTTGCATTGAGCAACTTGGGGGCACAATTACCATGCATGAGGTGGAACTTATACAATTAATTCACAAAATGTAAAAGTACACTCTTAAAATTCAATGATGCAATGTCAAATGAGTAATTCTGCTCAAAGGGACGGATTCTGGGCATTCCAGGACATGGTTAGGTGAAAAAAAATTAAATACACACGACCTCACAAGTTTGGAGATAGTCACAAAATGTTGACTGGCATATACCCACCCAGTAGGAGATTGGAGATGTGTTTCCAACTAGGGCTGCAATACGTTTATTTTCGAAGTGTGAATAGGGAGCAACACCTCCCAGATTAGTGGGAGCTTCGGTAAAGGGTTTCTCCTGTGCAGGAGCAAAAAAGGGCAACAGCTCAATTGTGTTTGAATTCCACCTTCCACAAATGTGGAGTCTATTGGAATTCTATAGAAGTTGCAGGTTCTCAGGAGTTCGCTTCAATTTTTCAAAAAATTCAAGGACACTTCAAATTCACACAAAGCGCAAGTGCACTATTGTAAATTTTCATTTTGCAGCCTGAAATAGTCCTTTTAAATTTAAATCTCGTCCCTATCACATCCTAGCTTTCACAATCTGATTTCAACTGGAAACCGCGCAACACCTTATGTTTGAAAGGCTTGTGCTGTAGTAAAAATGTTTCCTGTTGAGTGCACCTCTGCTCCTTCGAGTGAGGTTTGACCTACACAAGTACTTCAATATTTCAAATAATAACTACAGATAAAGCGAAAAGTTGTCAGAAATGAACTCGGGGCTAACAGCATGATAAGGTATTAAAAAGAAGAGTATGTGAGCATAAAATTCACTGATGCAAGTTGGATCACCGGCACTCAGAGTTAGAGCATGGCGTGTTGAAGAGTCCTCTGCTTTGAATTTCATCAAAGTCATCTTTCACACTTTGAAGTTTGATCCCCATCTCTGTACATTATGATATCGGTGTCCTGTCATTCCCACCAGGAAGGGCAGCTGGGAACATTTTAGATGATTGTCCTACTCCTTTGATGATAAGAGCTCAACAAATCTTGTATGGACAGAATTGTACGAATGTACAAAAGTATTAACAGAAGCAATGATGCCCACATGTTTCTATTTGTATATTTGTACTGATTTTCCATAAATATGTATTTGCCATTCGATATTCAAAAAATCCTGTCTATTAATGTTAGACATCATATAGCCAGACAGTAACCACATCCAGCTATTGTAGCCCTGTCCTTGCTCTTATTCCGGAGACTGGCTTCTCTATGAGATTGAGTGAGAGCTATTAAGTACTACAAAGGAGTAAACCTAGCACACTCTGCAATGCATTCTTCTATACACCACAAACATTTCTAAGAACATTGAAAATATACTAAGTCATTAGCATAACATACGACTGTCACATAAAACATAAGATGAGAATTTAAAGAAATAAAAAAGAATAAACAATAAAGCATGTATCCCTATACAAACTTACAAGGAAGTTCATGAATTTAGAAATGTATAACTATCACTTATGATGACCTGATTATATAAAGGGTAATACACTTACACGACAATAACCCATAACGTCTAAGCCAAACACCTCAATATCTTTAGACAGAAACAATGATTAATCACTCCTCTCTGAGGACAACAGAACAGTGGTAAAAATAAGAGTGATGGCATATGAATTCGTGTTCTTGAAAGGAAATGTATACTACCCTAATCTCATATAAATTGCAGTTACGTTGGTGTAAATCTCTTACTGTGGATGCAATATTAGTTTATTAATCATGCAAATATATTCTTACTGTGGATTATGCATTATCTGTAAACCTAGCATGCTTTTACAGAGTGAAGCAAAAATTAGAGCAATACTTTATATTTGAAAGTCTGAATGCATTTGTAAAGCTACACTTATTAGTAAAAAAAATTGAAAAAAATGTACTTTCAAATGTAGGCTGTGCAATGTGTTTTACGTCTCCATGTTAATATAACTTAAATACAGAATACTTTGAAGAAACTATACTGACAAATTACATTATAAACGATTTTGTTAAGTTGTACGTGGTATTTTTATACTTTGAACCTAGCAAAAAAGGCACTATCAATTATCTTCCATGTATGCCTATGGTATTTGCTCAAAGCGAACCTAGCCAAAAAAGGGGGGAGTTTTTCTATAGATAGGTTTCTGCTCAATCCACAGAATACAGTTTCTAAAGTAACCATCCATCTCTAACTATTCAAATAAAAATAGATTCACATTAATTTAACCAAAAAAGTAAGGCGTCTACTCAGGCAGCTGCGTCTGACCTGGTACACACCTTTTTTGAATCTAGGTTGCCTGAAAATATAGACACCCAGCCAGGAAGATTTTTCAGAGGCTGACACTTCTATCTGAACAGCTTGTGAGATAAAAATATTTGTTTAAGAAGTACATAAGTCCATTATGCGCTCTATGATTTTCAAAACTGCGTAAAATGTTTTTAACTTTGGTGATGGTGCTTCTCCCTTTTCAAAAAGCATGATGTTATTGCAGTTCTGGTTGATGTTGCTAGGGGTCCTCAAGAGCCAGGTAAGATACTGGTAGCAACAACATTTTCAATATTATTTTCATCAACCTTCCCAAATGCTCTAATGTAAGATTTAGAACTTAAGTTAAACCACGGTGCAGAAGGAATAGTTTCCGCTAGGCCAAACTTAAGGTCAACCCAAAATGATATTAGGCAGGTGGACCACTATGTTGGTGGGGAGGTAACTCTTTCGCCGCTGCAACTAAGTTTCCTTTCTGTCAACATATAAATCAGGAACCTAGTCTCTTTCTTTGTGTTTGTGGAAGGGAAGTGTTGATCAGATGTGTAGGGAAAGCCACCATCCCCCTCCTTTGCACTTATTTCATCTTTCCTATGTCCTGAGCTGTAGTCAGATATCTGGAGGGATTAGGTAGCAGCATGTCTATGTTGGACCACTGTATTAAATAGCATGCATCTTTTTTTCCCTTACCACTCTCTTTGCCCAAATCTTGACTATCTCTACACTTTATTTTGGTCCACCTTAAACTAGATTACTATTTGATTACCACATGATGGACTGTACCAGTGGCGGCCAGCATGGATCTGGGTTGGCGGGGTGGGGGTAAAGGGGTAAAAAAAGAAAATGACACTTACCTCCACGTCGCTTTCTCCTACGTCATCTCTCCTCTATGTCGGCTGGACAGAAAGCAGCCAGGCTTCCTTGCAATGCAGCGTTGTGTTTGGCTTCCTTAAGCCAAACCCAATGCGGAAAAGCAGCGTTGTGACTGGTCCGAGAGCTGTAGTTCCATGCTCAGACAGGGCATGGGGGTCTGGGTATGTTATCCACCCAGGCTGTCTGCAGCCTGGGTGGAGAACATGGTACGTGCACATGACGGTTTGGCGGGCCCAAAACCCCGACCAAAGCTACATGCGCACTTCAGTGGGACCACCACTCGTCCCCTGCCCTGCCCTGTGAGAAAAGCAGCTCTGCCTTGCCCCAATGCTGCCGCAGCAGGGACATCTAAAATGATAATTTATCAAGTTATTATCATTTTATTTTTTCTTTCTTTCACTGTTGCAAAGTGGTGAGGCGATGCTCCTTCGCCTTAGCGGAGGAGCCGCCACTGGACTGTACTATTCTTAAAGTAGTGTTATCAAATGTTAATAATATCAAAGACTAAAGAGATCAGAAAATATGGACTGAAAGCAACATATTTCTATCTAAAAATAGATTATTTATAAAGCATATGGTTGCTGAGTTGCATCATGATTCTAGGAGAAACTATTGAAGACACCACAGAGGGAAGAAAAATGTCAATAAATGAAACCTGCAGGTGATCTGAGGTCTGACAAATAAGCACGAAAAAGGTGCATGTCTCATGTCAGTTCATCTGTCAGTTCATCTATACATAGACAACACACAGGTGTGGGCTCCTCTAATGCTGGGAATGGTGAGGATTTTAGGGAGTACGATATTGTAGACCAGATTGATGCAAAATCCTAAGGATAATGCAAAGGATTTTGAAGAAGCTCCCAAAGAAAAATAAGGAGCCTTACCAATATGAATGATCTATTCTCCACTTTCCAGCCTGATTGTATTGCCATATTGTATCTTGAAGTATAGGATATGTTGGTTAGAAATGAAAGAGTTTCTTGACTTACTAAGAATGGTAGAAGCAAGCTGGTAGCTTTAGGCGGGGTGTTTGGGGTGTTACACCACCCCTTAAAGGTTTTCACTAGTAAATAGTTGGGATAGGTGCTTTAAGTCGGGCATGCTGAGTTTGTAGGATTTCATATGGGATTTTTACATACATGCACAGAAAAAATGCACACACACACACACTCTCTCTCTTGTCTCTGTTTTGAAGGACATAAAAATGGTTCTCCCTTTCCCCTGCTCCTATAGCCCCCGTCATGTCCTGCTTATCATATAATGTATTTTATCAAGATCTTCCAGCGTGATTGTTGGAAAATCAGAAGTGCACCCCACCCCCCATGTTACAGAACAAGATATGCCCCTGGAAGCAAGTGGTGACCACCACACTGACCAAGGTATTAAGGGCAAGATCGTTAAAAAATATAAGTACTAGGGGGCATATTACCAACAACTAGAGACAATTATCGCTAAGTTGGTTTAGCGGAGATATTTTTATCGCCGAGCTGTGGTGATTTTTATCGCTTAGGAACCTTGCTATTATCAAGGTTTATCTCCTAAGCGATAAAAATCGGCCGAAATGCATGAATATCGCTGAAAAGTCAGTGATATTAATGCATTACCGAGCTAATGCTCTTAGCCATGTTATCCACCTACCATTGGATAACATGGTTAAGAACTGCTCAGGGGCAGGTGTTAGCTTTTGTAGATATTCGCGCTTAGCGCGAATATCTCCAAAAGTTGGTAATAGGAGATAGCGATGTTAGCGACTGTTTCCAGTCGCTAACATCTTGGCACGCCCACTTTGCATGTCATTAGTGATAAATATCACTGACATGCAAAGCGGGGCCCAAGATGGTCGCTATCTCCTACTAGCTGTCGCTAACTGGTGTTAGCGACAGCTAGGTAATAGGGAGATAATTTTATCTCCGCTTTCTTGGCTTTTAAAGCCAAAAAAGCGGAGATAAACCCCCTTGATAATATGCCCCTAGATTCTTTCCTGAGCTGACATGGATGAGAGGGGGAACTAGCACAAAAAAGCAGATACGTGAGCCCCAGGGTGCTTTATTATCACCATCTCGCAGGACCGCTGTCGTAGCCGCTCTAAAGTTTAGACGTCTGTCACACATCCAAACATGCCAGACTTCCAAACAGCCCCCAAAGTGGGAATTCCTAATGGTAGTGCGGTAGTCAAGGCAGAGAAGAAACTGGGTGCATGTAAATCTGTAAAACGTTCAACTCAATGATGGCCTTGTACCCTCAATAATAACAATGCATTTTGGGGAAGATTTAGAAACGTGTTTCGCATTATCTTAAAGTGCAATGATGCTGGTTTCTAATGAACTACTTTCTTTCTACTACAAGAAAGAGTCTAGTCCGCAGTACAGCTTTTTATGAGAGACCAAGAGTAGGTGACAATGGCCAGGATACTATATGTGTTCTTCACTGGTTAGAGTATGAAGATCCCATTTGTGATTGCTATTAAGAACATACTTAAGACTGTATGTGTTATAGGATGAAATGCATATGTATTTTCCACATATTTTCCAAATATACCTTTAGCAATAATCAGATAGAAAATTGTTACGTCACATGTGTTTTTTTTTCCTAGTTGATGATTTGTAGTTAGGATTATAAAATAAGACCTCTATGACATCTAAGCTGAACTGTATGGAAATCAATACATCTGTCTTTGACTTTCACCTTTACAATATTATACAACCCTAGGAAAAAATATCTGCAGCATGTCGTACCTTTAATCTTTCTGACAACATGCTGGCACTTTCTATGGTCTCCATCCTTCGGATGCCTAAACATATTCACATATGAGCCAATCATACCTCCAGTCTATAGGTCTAAGCAAGGGTTGGAAATATTGATAACCCTTGGAAAACAAAATCAACATGAGCACTACCCAAGGTGCTAATCAAAGCCTCAACCACTTCTTTCCTCATATCCAGAGCATTCTCATGGTGTATAATTAGCTTTTTTTCCTGGAATGATGACATTTTCATCTCTATCTCTATATCTTGAAAACTCATTTCTAAGGACAACTCCATAGCCTGTTCCAAAAGCTTTAATAATATCAGTGCAGATGGTCTTCTCTACACATTCCTGCATTAAATCTGTCTTCAATAATTGCTGCTCATCACAGAATTCTTAGAGGAAAACGTATCCCTTTCTCTCAGCCAGCTGGCACTCTGAGCAAATAGTGTAAAACAACTAACAGCAAATGGACTTATGAATATATTTGATCACTGCAATACCAGGCAAAGGACTTGCGGCAATATTGTCTTAATATCACAGTCTCCCGCTCTCTGCCTCTCTTTCATTACCAGCAATGTTCCCTTCAAGATGCAAAAGAACATACTTATAGGCGCACCTCTCATCAGAATCGTTTGGAGAGTAAACATTAGGGTCTATCACAAAATATCTTCAGTTCATTGAAGGCTGTTCTATCTCAAGGAACATATTATGTCCTCATGGCTTAATAGAGTTTTAATTGATTCACAAAAAGCGAATATACTCACTGGCAACTCAGCCTTCGCTATCAAATATTGAGCCAAGTCCATACCCCATCATAATCCACTGTGTATTATCAGTTCACATAAAATCAGAGCCTAACCAAATGCAGTCTTAATGACATTGTTTGCCTCATACCCCTCACCCTAATGGTCCCAAATTATTTTCTCAAACCTGAAGACGTCTAACCTCTTAAACATGCACTGATAACATTATGGATGAAGAAGCACATTGCCAAATTACCCATCATTGAGTGGTTTCCATTTCTTAGCAAAGATAGTTGAAAAGGTAAGAAATGTGCAGTTCTACGCCCTTATGGAAAAGTGATTCCCGTTGGAGAGTCATACTTGAACCTGTTGTAGCATTTTCGAAAACATGTCAAATGTGCACATTTTGTATAAATATTATTTCTTATGATTAGAGTTTTGTTTATGATGCATAGAGGTGTAACGATGAGCTCATGATGTGACAACCTGAAATGAGTTACATAAGTCACTTAGAAGAGTTAATAATGAGATGCATAGTTATGCCACATTTTTGTGCAAGATGCCATTATTTCTGCTATGGCTGTAGTTCCTGTTCTGTTCAACTTGTGGCTGCTCATTCCCCACTCCCAATCAGTTTCTTGCTGCAAATGTATCTCTCCCCTTGCTTCTGAAGAGCATCGAGTGTATTATGTAAATGTGATAGGGATGTACAACACGTTAGAAAGCCTGGTTGTGATTTAAGTTTCCACCATGTACCCAAAGTATCATTCCAAGGACTTTCACTCTGTAAGTGTTAGTGTGTATGTACAGATTCTATGAGCCACTGATAGAGGGATGTTTGAATTTGTGGTGATCATCTCCAGAGGGCAGCTACTGACAGAGAAGATGGAAGATTTCTCTAACCGTAGGAGGTGGATTAGTGTTAAGTGCTTTTAGAAAAGTTGTGCTTGTTTCTGATTTGCCAAAGCCTCCCTAACCATTACCATACTATCCTGAATTTGCGGAATCTGTTTGTAGAAAGCGAGATTTTGGTATAAAAACTTTTAGACTTTTGCTGTTCAAGTTTAGTGTTAGCTTCACCAGGCTGTTCCTTTTGGGGTTCTGTTGGATTTTACAGTTGCCATTATGACTGCTGCTACAGGAGACTGTTTTTCTATGTCCATTTGTTGGGAATTCTTTTGGATGCGTTCATACCCGCAGAGTTTGAGACTTGCAATTCTTACTTAGATTCTGTAAACCAGAGATTAATGAGTTTTATGATTTTGCATTAATTTCTAATTCCATAATTTGAGTCTTTATGGCACTTCATGCATATTTTCTGATACTCCATGTCTACTATTACTGTATTTAAATCCACTTTTTACTTTTTGACCTAGAACACAAGTGTAGTCTCTAACTTCTAGAATTAGGAGACACAGGAGCCGAATTCCTTCATTTTAGGATGTTGACTATTGGGGCTTCAGATGACTCATAGGGTTCAGCTCCCACATACCTATGGAGGCCTTTGACAGCATCAAGTAAAAAACACCCGTTAATTAGCTTTTATTGACTCATGGAGCCGGCCGATTACCTTCCTAGTGAATCATCTCCTTACTACCAAAAAGGAATCATTAAGCTAAAGTTCCAACATCTTCTGCAGAGTTCTACAATGTCCAAAACCAATTTGCTATGACACCATTTGTTGTGCTTAGAAGTAGTGAGAAATGATAGGGAGAGCTCATGCAGGTGAATAAACACTCATGTTATCCATTTTTGTTAACAAGCACATATTTCATATGTTTAACCAAACCAAAAAAATTCAAAGACAAACATTTAAATCGTCAACTAGATCCTTTTGCTGCAAAAATGATGACCAAGTACAAAATCATGTGGCACACGTTATCCAAAGACTGAAAAATCTGGATTATGTAGCTACACTTCACTTTCTGACAATTAAATAAAAGATCTAATATAATCTTTCATGTCCACAATGCAATGCATAATTGGATACACCTTTGTCCCATAACCCTGGTGTTTCAGTAGTGGGCAGCTATGCACCTATGTTAATCTGCTTATGACACACTCTTTTTTGACCTAATGAGCTGCAAAGTCCTTTGGGGTATGGTCCATGGGGCTGTTCCTTATGTGAATCCGCAACCTTACCCCTTCTCCTTGATCAGACCATGCAAGATTCTACAATGGCTTACAATCTCATTTGTTCCATGAAACTAATGGGCTTCTGCTCAGCCAACTAACTCAAAAGTATGCAAATGACAGAATAGTCTAATAATATAACCATACCCTCCTCTCTCCCCATAAGCCTTCTATAATTGTTTTAGGACAGAATAAAATATGCTATATTAAACCAATAAACAAGGTCCAGATAATTATCGCCATGTTGCAAATCACTATCAGTAAAGACTGATAGGTTAATCAAACTACTCAAAAGCAGTCTATCGATGATAAACAAGAGGCAGGATTAGAAAACCAGCCCATATACTAATTAACCATCTTATTAGACACTGGAATCAGAGATACACACAGTTAGAAATTGTGTCGCTAGTTGGCAGAGGTTTGTACCCTGTCAGAGTAGGGATGTCCCTCAATTCTAGTCAGGGTAAGTTACACACTTTAAATTAACCTGTGCTCACCCTCTGGCAGCTGGACACACAGCAGGAAGGCTTAACTTAAGAGGCAATGTGTAAGATGTTTGTGCAACACATCCACACAGTAACACGATAAAAACACCATAAAAAGACTTCACAAAGGCTTAGAACAATAAAGAATACTGATCTGAGTAAAACATTCCAAAACGACACAAATCTAAAAAATAGAACCGGAGATATGATTTATTTTTTTAAAAATCCAAAAATAGTGCTTAGAAGTCAATAGCACTAAAAGGTTACTTGAGGTCGCGCTATACTAGGGTAAATCCAAAGTTCAGGCTGACCCGAATCGAGAGCAGGCTGGCTACAGGACTCAGACAAGCCCAGCAAACAAAGTACCTGGGCCCTTATTTATGAGGCCTTGCGTCAGTTTTGCTGCGCCGGTGCGTCACTTTTTGTGACGCACCAGCGTCGTAAAATATGCGCCTTGTTGCGCCATATTTAAAAAGTGACGCATCTAGGTAGATGCGTCACTTTTTAAACCCCTGCGCCACATTATACCTGCCTCAGGTATAATGTATGCAGAGGGGGCGTTCCCCCGCAAAAAGCCTCGTAATAGTGACGCAGTGAAATCTATGACATTTCACTGCGTCACTTTTAGGATGCTGTTGCGTCAAAACCTTGCGCCTGTCTCACAGCAGGCGTAAGACTGAAGCAAGCCCTTTCACATGGGGCTTTCCCCATGTGAAAGGACGCATTGCTGGAGTTGCAGCACTTTTGTGGCACGCTCCAGCAATGCGTCACTTTTGTGCTTACAGATACGTCTGAAATGCTGACGTATCTGTAAGTCCTTGCGACATGATGCGTCATACATTAAATATGACGCATCATTGGTGTCGCAAGGAGTGCGCAGTGAAAAGTGACGCATCGCTGTTTTCACGCAGCAAAGCGTCACTTTTCATAAATGAGGCCCCTTGGGTGAAGCAAAGCGTTGAAGACTCAAGGCGAGGAGGCGCTGTGTTGTAGTCAATCCGTGAACTGTAGCCTGCAGTAAGGTAGCCTGGGGCATGTTTTAAAAGTGCTGCAGCCCACTAGCAGCATTTAATAAATAGGCACTGGGCACATGTATCACAATTTACTAGGAATTTAGGAGTAAATAAAATGTACCAGTTAGATATATGTCAACTGTACCATGTTTTAGAGGGAAAGCGCAAGCACTTCGCCACTGGTCAGCAGGGAAAATTACAGAGTCCTAATGACAACAAAACTGGGTTCAGCAACAGAAGGCAAAAAAATGGGGTTGATCCTGCAAAAGGTCCAAGTCCAACAATGTGTATTTATCCTATAGTTAACTGTAATTATATACCTAACGAATATGCTTCTCAGCGTTGTTTCAATGATTCAACTCCTGTTAGCTGGTATCTAGCTTTTTTATTTTTTGGGTGATTTTTCTAACTTTTCAATTATTCATGACTGTGACTTTTCATTAGTCTTGTAATGAAAAAAGTAGCTTCAATGTACGTGTACTCTTTTTTCAATAGAAAACATTGATCTGCTATCATATCATGGTGTGAGGCAAGGTACGGGCCATGCAAGTGTGTGTATTTTAGTCCTCATCCCCTAGAAGATCTTCCATTTACTGTATGCTTCCAGTCCCATAAGATAAAAAATGTGGGATCCCTCTGCAAAGAACTCTTTCCATGGAGACACAAAAAGTGTGTGCCCTGTGGATGAGGAAAGGGCACAGTCTAGAGTAGGAGAGACATGACAATGAAAAGAAAAGAAATTCGAAGTAAACTTCTGAGGGGTCCAAGTCATATGTATGCAATGGAAGACACCACAAGAGCAGGCACTACTGGAATCTCTGTGGTGCCTTTCATGAGTGTTATGAACATTGAAGTGATTTGTGTTGTATGTGGTACAGGCCAAGTGAAATCCATAGGACATCACCTCTTATTTCTTCTGTATGGCCCTCGTTCAAGGAGTCTAAATGTACTTGCTGCTCTCTTGCTGGACATGCAAAACAGTTCTTTGTCCCTCTAGTGTTGCTGCATAATAGGTATTCTAATTGTGCGTAAACTTTATTGGGGATAGTAACTCTGATTGTTTTACTTTTACGATTTTCTAAAACAGTTTCCAATCCAGTTGAACATGACATTCATGACATGTGCTAGCCCTTACAAGAAGAGTGTGAGCCAGGTGCTGTACTGTCTTCCCTTGTTATGAGTAGTCACATGGGGTTTCAGTGCGTTCCTGAGTCAAGTGCACTCTTTGAACAGAGATGCCACAGTCCATGACTGCACTCATATTTACAGGGATCTTAGCACCCCTTCAAGTCCTAGGGTGGGGAAGTGAGCTGCAGCTCTCATAATCACAATAAAACAGCATTGTTTATACTTGGTCAAACATGCGTAGCGTAAATATCTCTTGTCCTTGCTTCTCAAAGTGCCTTTTAACCGCATCGCTGCAGCGGTTATTTTTGCGCTGCACGGCTTTTTTTAAAAGCCGCGTTAGATGACGAGCTCAGCTCGTCATCCGCACACGCCCCCGTGGCTGATGACGAGCTGAGCTCGTCATCAGCATAGAAGGGGTTAAGCGGTCCAGTCCTACTTGTCAGTGTGTTTTAGGTCCCCCTTATTACTGCACAGGGTGATTGTGGATTCCTCCTAACCCTCTTCCAAAGTTCCTCTCTGGGAAAAAGGAAAAGTGAAAAACATGGTTGCCTTCTCTGCACCTGTATGGATGCGGTGAAAGAAACTGCTCATTTATTTATACTCGGAATATTGCGAAATATGCTCTCTTTTAATAGTCTTATAATAGGACGAACTATTTTATCTCACTAGAGCTGTGACACTTGGGGGGGATATGTTCAATGAAGTGGCAGAGCATGTCGTTATCCTCCTGGGCTTAACGACATGCTCTGCCTCTTCGGAAACGCAAGGCTGCACCATATTTACAAGAATGTGGTGATGCTTTGCATTTCCCCCTGCGATGGTGCTAAGTTTCACAACTTAGCGCTAACGCAGGCACCCTCGCACCAGAGTGGAAGGGTGTCTGTGTGCAGGGGAGGATTGTTTATGTGTAGGAAAGTGTTGCTTCCTGCACATAAACAATCTTAAAATGCCATTTTATAACTTTTATATGTGCTGCTTCATGCAGCACACATGAAAGTTACAAAGAGGTATTTTTTTTAAAGATTTGTTTATGTACAGAAAGGGACACCTTCCTGTACATAAACAAACTATGGCATTTTGATTTTTCCATGTGTGCTGCACAAGGCGGCACACGTGGAAAAAGCAAAAACGATGAGAAATAATGCATTTCTCCTCGTTTCGCCAACTTAAGACCATGATTTTCCTGGTCTTAATTTTGTCACTGCCTCCTATGTACGCCACCCTTGTACATAGGGGACAGCGTCAAATACAATGGGTGTTGCAGTGGAACACCCACGGCAACACTCAGAGCACGCCCCTTTCAAGCTAACCATAGCATGAGAGGGTGCCTTATGTACAAGGCAGCATTAAGCCACGTTAAGTGGCTTAAATCTGCCTTGTACCTAAGGAAAGTCCCACACCAGGAAAAGGTCACAAGAAGTGACGTTCCCGTGGCGATAGGGGCTTGTTCATTTGCCCCTTGCTGTTTGAGAATTGTAATGTACTGCCTTTGCTTTTCGCTCCTTAGTTTTTTTACTAACCATGATTTCTTTCGATGATTTGCCACAGTTTCAATACCATATCTTGTTCCTTGGATGTTTGTGTATTATCCTTTCTGACTGACTGCATTTTATGGCGTTTCTGTAGCATGCTGAATAGATTTAGATTGGAACACGAGCTGCAGTATCCTGCCTAGAGCCAGTGATATCGTCTGTGTTGTAGCAGAAGACCTCATGTTTCTATAGTTTTTTTGCCGTGTATACTGTTTGAAGCTTACAGTGCACGTAGGATGGTTGCAGCGTAACATGCTGTCTTATCGGCTAAGCTTGTGTCCTTGAACCGATCTTGTTCCCAGGCTTTTTGTATCATTTTCTTCAGACAGCGCGGAGACTATTTGGAGCATGTAACTGACGCTGGACTTGTAGAAATTAACTCCTACTCCGAGACGAGGTTGGTGACAAAAGCATGTGCGCCACTTATCCATGTCTGTTATTTCACAACACGAATGAAGCAAAACACATTTTTTCTAATTAACTATTATTTTCCATTCAAAATAGGTGGTCTTTTGAATTAATGGAATGCCTAGAGTGGTCACTAACACAATTTACGCTTGCTCAATCACGTTTTTTTATCTTAACTCATTATAAGTGGAAATATTCCTTAAAACAGTTTGGTATAAGTACTGAGGCTATATTGCACGAGCTTCTGGTGCTTGGTCAGTCTCCCTATAAGATGCATCATCACCCACTCTCTGCGCATCTTTACATATCAATCCGACTTCGGTCTGTGAAACCTCAGAACCGGTGCTTAATTTGTAAAAGAAGTGCTGCCGGGTCAAACGTTGTTTCGTTAGAAGCCTGCGGCAGGCACTATTGATTGTTGGAGCTGCCAAACACCAAGGATGTCTACTCTCGATTCCAACTTATACCCTTGTATCAGCCACAGTATACTCCTCCTTGCCTTTCATCTCACTCTCTGGGGCGTTTTCATTGCTCCATTCTCAAGTTGTCACTGTTTGTAATTAACGTCTTCCTCCTCCTCTTCTGAACTGTTCTGCTTTTCTCTCTCTCTTGCCCTGGGTCAAAGTCTGATGATGAAAAATAAGCCCTGACCCTTAACCAGGGCTTCGAGTGGGCCGGGTCTCACCGGTGCTGAGCACTGGCAGTTTTTTAACCCCTCCCATGCTCGTGATGGAACCGTTCCGTCACGAGCCTCGGGTGGGCTGTGCTGGTGACGGAACGGTTCCGTCACGGCCCGCTGGCCGCGCCTGCGCGGCGTGAACTCCGCGCCTGCGCTGGGCGTTCTAAAGAGCGGGCGGGGTTGTGACGGAACCGTTCCGTCACAAGCACGGCTCACCCGAGGCTCGTGATGGAGCGGTTCCGTCACGAGCACGGGAGCGCCGCGCGGCCCTCCTCCCCCTTAGCGCTGCGGCGGAATAGCCGCCGCAGCGAAGGGGTTAAAGGGGGCCTCGAAACGGGACTCTATCAGCCTCTGTTTTGTGCCCTGGCACAGGCAGTCCGTTTTTTCCGGACTGCAGTGACAGCAGTCACATGGATGTGCGCCGCTCTCACTGCTCACTTCTGGCTAGTGGAGAAGATACGGCATGACGTCATGCCAGGGTAGCGTTGTAGGGGAACAGAAATACTTTACAGAGAGCCATTTTCTCTCTGGATTTCCATTCTCATTTTGAAACTTAGGAGGGGCAACATTGTTGTGGTGTCACCAGGGCTTTAGTGGGAGCTTTAACAATATTATATACACGACATAGTTGCTGCGTATTTATCTTATGCAACTAACAACCATTAACAAAGCCAATAGCCCTGACTTGTTGTGGGTATGATGTTACGTGTATCATATATCTGAATGCAATGACAGAAACAGCAAAATACAAGTGTGCTGGCACACTATGCTAAGCACAGATTTTTAGTTTACATGTTTTAAGCCATGTCCTTAATTACATTTGCCACGCCCCTTTGAGAGACCCCCCAGTTTTTACATCTCACTTAAAGCCCTGCCCTTAACAATAAGTTCCGGTGGTCCCCACCTGTGACCAACAGTTCAAATTAAGCGCTGCTCAGAACTGATGATAATGATAAATCTCTGACATGCGTAATGACTTTCGGTTCTGAATCCAATAAGATTAGATCGATCATCAAAAACAACTGGCATTTGATTAAAAAGGTCGAACCCCACCTGGCACAGCCTCGCTTTGCATTCAAGAGAGGTAGAAATTTAAGAGATCACCTTGTGAAGGCTTACAAAGAACCACCATCAATAACATTATAGTCTCAGTGGGGTTTAGCTCCCATTATTGGACATTACACTTTTGATACTGTCAATAGGGGTCTCAATGAGTATGAAGAGATAACAAGACAAATGGCAACATTGTATAATGGTTGACCTGGAAAAACCCTGTATTGTACTTGCATTTTTGTACCAGTATTGAGCATGTGTTCCCTTGATTGCACAACATCTATTATCGCATTATGTGAGAATTCACTGGCTGTATACATATCTTGTATCAGATGTACCAGGATTTGTTATCTGTAAATACGACCATCGATAAAACCTGGTCATGTATGTATATCACTGTTGAAATGAGTATTAAGTGTTGCACTAATGTTTACAATTGTTTTATGTCACAATTTCTTTCGCATTGAGACTATTGACATACACCAGAGTACTTTATTTACAACAAGCTTCACTCTTGGGACAGCGTGGGGTATCCAGCTGGGTCCCCACGAGACATACGATTGCTATCTGAAAATGAGCAGGCGGCCCGTGTTCACAAAATGAAAAGCAATGTTTTTCCATTGCAGACACCTTCTGAGGTTGCTGGGCAACCACGTTGACGCTTGGGAGCGTCGTTTTTTGTAAACTGTGACGCGGACGTACTGGTTGCTATGTGACCGGGGAGCTACGTCATGTACGTGGCTTCCGCTTTTCAATGGAGGCAGTACGGAGTCATTGACTGCGTGTAAACGAAGGAGAACTGATGTTTCGTGGTCGGGAAATTGACGAACAGAACTGTTAGCCCTGACAATGTGTTTTTAACTATTCCTTCTCCTCTTTGGACACAGAGTCCGTTTTTTAATTGAGGTGTCCTGTTCCGTTTTTTCACAGTAAAAACTTTATCTACGGCTGGTCCGGCTGGAGGTCTTTGGTAAGACCTTTTTAAATTTTGCGTAGGTAGTAAGAATATCACAGTTTTCTGGTTGTTATGTTTGGGTTTGGTGTAGTTTGTACACTTTTTAGTCACACGTAGGGTGCATGTCATTGGTTTGTTTTCCCTTTGGGTGACTAGACGATACCTAGTATGCAAGGAGTGTGTTATTGATTTTTGCATTTATTTGTAGATATATTTGTGCAACTTGTCCTGATGATGGTCCTATGGATTTTATAAACCGACGAGGGACCGAAACGTCGACGCCCAACACCGTTTTGTTGTCATTTGTACCACTCTCTTGTGTTGTTACAATGAATAAAGTTGATTGAGATAAATTCCTCTCTACATGATATTTTGTTTTTCCATGTTAAAAAACAAAAAGGTGTTATATACTACTAGAAACGAAATCAGTACACAGAGTAGTATTTATGTTGCCACTTTGTATGTTTTTGATAAAGAAAATAATCTATGAAGAATAAATAACAGTAAATACTGTATTTTCCTTGCATTTTTTGAATGATAGATCACTGTTGTGACCAATTAAGAATTTATAAAAATTATTTAAGTGACTCCTATGGGGAAAAATTGTAATCTTGTTAAAGCAGACAGAGCATTGCCCAATCTTCACTTGGTATGGGTTGAATGGTTTTATGCAGAGGTTTTGGGCCAGAAAACGCTGTGACCTTAATTATATTAGTTACTGCTGAATTATCGCTTATGCATATAGTACCTAATATACACAAATTAAATTTAGATTTGATGTTAAATATGTAATAAGACATGTGAACTCCATCTTAAAATGGACATGACTGCTCAAGTCAAAGCTGTCAATGCATCCTGGTTCCACACACTGACAATGCTGAAGAAAATCTTCAAATGGTTCCAATGCAGCACAAGATAAATTGTCACTCATGCCCTTGTCACCAGCAAGTTGGAATACAGGATGTCTGGATCATCAAGCAACTCACCAGAAGACTACAAGCCACCTAGAACACGCCAGCCAGGCTCACCCTAACCCTTCCACACAGAACCAATATCACACCACACCTCAGGGAACTCAACTGGCTCCCGATACAGAAATGCACTCATTTCAAACTCCTCTCACACACATTCAAGGCACCACACAAGGTAGGTCCATCTACTTGAACAGTCTCTTCTCATACCACATAGACACTTCCATTCCACAGGACACATGCTCGAACACGTCCCACGCATACAAAGAACTGGATCAGGAAAATGAGCATTCTATTCCAACACTTCAAAAGTGTTGGACGGTGTCCATCTCCATTTCAGAGCCTCCTCAGATCTTCTTGAATTCTGAAAGAAGCTGACAAATTGATTTTTCTACTAACCAACCTTTCCTAGGCAGAGCATACAGACTGGCTCAGCACCAGGATACCCTCGCAGATGACAGCACGCTTTACAAATGCACTGAACATAACATAATAGGTGACATATTAGGATCTTAACAACAAATGGTAGAGTTTCACTGTGATGTAGAGTGATTTTCCCACTGAGCTGTTTATCTCTGAATAATGCAAGGCCAAATTTCCAAAACTGCAACACATAGGATACAAAGCTACATATCTATTTAAGAAAAGAACACTTTTATCATATTTCTTACTGATTAGGGCAGCATATTAACTTCGTATGATGATAAACAATCAACATGCTTCCAATGAGAGATATACCTTATGTCACAAACATGTGTTATGCACTAATTATGTACACTTAAACTCAAAATGCATGTCTGTGCGACTGAAAGTCAAACAGCATTAACTTTTGCGGTGTGCTCACTTACCAACAGTGTCACATGGTTCATCTTTGTGTACACAGAAATCCTTCCTACAATGAAACAGAAAATGGCAACATGTTAGAGACAGCTGAAGACTTTCAGATTTCTCATGAGAATGTGACCAGTTTGGCATTTAACAAGCGCAGCGGCCGGCGAAGCTGGGGAGCTTTTCAGTAGGGAGTGAGAGCCCTACCTTTTGCCGCCACTGCCAGGAGTAACCGGACCCCACTACCCGCGCCGTCGCCCCGGGACTGCAATTCCCGGCAGCCTCAGCGGCGGCGCGCTCTACCCACGCTGCAGCAGCGCCAGGAGGTGCAAAGAACAAGCGCAGCGCCCCGCTTCGCAGGACGAGCCGGGCAAAGCCCGGGCCAAGGGCAGGCCAGGTCGGGCCTGTTTTAGCCCGTTCTAGTACGGTCAAGGACGAGATGGGCCACCCCTCTAACATCATTAATCAAGGTCAGTGAGAGGCTGTGTTTCCTGGTATTGCTTGGTACTGTTGTGGATTTATTTACCAACTGAGCTATTTTCCGCCGTACCATGTCTGCCTCACCTGCCATGGGTGATAATATTAGGAAATCTACTGGAGGGTCACTAATGGGTACTCTGGACAGTTTTCTGGTAAGAGTATCTACAGCTTTAGCCCGGGACATTGAGTTAACAGAAAAGAGATTATCTCTGGACATTGCCTTCGATAAGAGATCTTCAATGGGCAGTATGGCTAAAGCCCAGTCCCCAGACCCCCAACAGCCTAACACCTATGACTTAACATCATCCCCTAGGGAGGGAGAGAGATGTCAAACACTATTACATCCTGAGGGGCCTTTAATATGCCAGACAGACTGTCCCACTATCTCAATGGACACGAGACCTGTGACTAACTCCCGTATTACTGCAGGGTCTGTGTATTCGCCCAATATTAAGACCCATTCAGCTAGCAGTGACGTTAAAGCGGGCGGACCTCAACAGTCATTGGGACCCACAACTAAAAGGAAGCGCACTAGAGCTCAAGCACAAATATCTGGGAGAAGAGCAAAAATAAGGAAAGAAACTTTGCCTAATGAGGCTTTACCTAAAGAGACTTTGACATCAGCCTCTTCCCATAAATCTCCTACCACCGCCACAACACAACTAGCTACTGATGGGGATATTTTGCCATCATGCGATAGGGATGAAATACAAAGCCAGATGGGCCCATCATTCTGGACAAAATTAGAGTGTATCGTTAAGAGGGCCTGCCCCCCATTGTGTGACAGACTGGACTCCATTGAATCCAGACTTGTGTGTCTTGAACTTTCAATTGCATCAGTACAGGCGAGGGGGGTGAATCGTGTCATTGGGATGAACAGTAAGCAGTCTGGTGTCCCAGGTCCAAGTGCAGTAGTTATTGACCCTAAAGCACCCGGTAAAATGAGGGATAATGCTGGTTTGTCTGAATTTTTGGAGCCCTGTCCTGAATCCATTCCACTTAATCCGATAGTGACAGAACAACCAGTACAAAAGGATAGGCTACATCTAACAGTGCCTAGTGGACCTGTGGCCCAGAAACAAGTTCCTGCCCATATTGTAGCTGGTCTACCAACTATAGAGCTCCCCCCAGAATCCTCTCCTTATGTGGTACTTTTGGCAGGGGTCCCTACACTGAATTAGGAGAAAAGGGAAACATATATGGACCTAAAGAATACGTGTATTTCCTGGTTTAACAATAATCGCCCACTACCATCCCATATGAGTGCAGAAATCCTCTTCGCTAGAAGAGTTGGGTGGGTGGGGAAACAGCCAAAGTCCACCGTAGGGGATTGCCTAATTATTAATTTTAGGGATAGAAATGCTGTCAAATACATTTGTAACTGGCCACCAGGGGATACAGCATCCCCAATTTTATTGCTACCACTGTCTCATTTTTATGCACCAGCCTATTCCATGAACAGGGGAAAATTCCCAAACGGGGGGCTAATGGAATGGAGGGCCCCAGGAAACATAATGTTATCTAATGGGTTTGATGTCCTATCGGGGCTGGAGGATTGTGATTGACAAAAAATTTATGATTGTGGGAGTATAGATCCACTGGTTGAGAACGACAGTCTGGCGTGTGATAGATTGAGTTTTAGGTCAATTAGAACTGGCCCAAATGAAAGGAGTGTAGCTCTCACTGAGAAGGCTGAAGATTACCTATTGCCCCAGGTACCGAGAAGGGAAAACCCCCAACCAAATTCTGAATGGGATGTACTGCCATGTCAAGTTCCCTACACTAAGGGGACTGAGTATTCTAATAGCCAGCCCAGTGAAATATGCTTGACATCATTGGTGTCATTGATGTCATGGAATCTGGCTGGTATGGGGTCGAAGATGGCCTCGCCAGACTGGGCAGATTTCATTGATAACTTTGATATGTCTCTTTCAAGAGACTTGGACTGTTGAGCCAGTACACAGGGTGGGATTCCTTAATTTCTATGTCCCGGCTGTGAAGAAGCAAAAGGGCCGTCCTGTAGGAGGACTGGTGATTTGGGTCAAACAAAAGCTAAACTGTAAGATTCAGCCTTTTCCTGTCCAAAATTGTGACAATCTTGTGGTGCGCCTTACCTTCTCTGCTACCCAAAACATTGCTATATTTAATGTTTATGCAAGGAGTCTACCGGGTGGAAAGAAATCGGAAGTAGTAACAGCCTTAGAAGCCGTAATTGAGGCCTTACCAAGTGATGTGTGGAGAAGTGTGGCTCAATGATTAGAGCGGCAGACCCTGATGCAGAGGTCTAGCCCGGGACCAGGGTTCAATTCCCCGCCTCGGCGGGTCTTGGGCTCAAAATTCCACGGACCTGATCATTCTCGCCTCGGTGCCTATTCCAATCATGGAGTCCCACTCTGCAACTCTGGGCAATAGCTTGCTTTATCTCCACAACGGCATCCACCTTGAGGGTGCCCAGGAGTGGACGCCTCACAGGGAAAGCCAGGATGGGTTCCACAGCGGTATTCATACAAGCGCCTTGAGACCCTTGCGGGTGAGTAGTGCGCTTTACAAGTATCAATTTACATTTACATTTATGTATTGCCCCTGATAGCGGGTGAGTTTATTACGACTTTTGAGCCACTAGGGGACGAGGACTTGAGTCTAACGGAGGAGGAAGACTCCAGGTGGGGGATCCCTGAACTTGAGTTGGAGCCCATAAATAGATGGTCAGAGACCACAATGCAACTGAAAGGGTTATGTCTTGGTAACCAGCTAAGGGCAGCTAACGGCTGAACAACTTTGGACAGGAATGGAGCTAGAACTTATGATAACGGTCTAAGGTCTAGCCGAATAGATTATTTGCTTGTTCATTTACAAATGTGGCACTCTCTTGTGGATATGGAGGTGAAAAACCGAATTGAGAGTGACCACAATCCTTTGACTTCACAATTTAGGTTGGGCCTAGAGGGAGGGGTAGTAGTAACCGGGGGCACACAGGGCGCTGAAATCGCCCTGAAAAATGATGAACGCCACCTTAAGTGCTGTAATGTCACCAAGAATGCAGATGCACTGACAGCTATTAGGAGCGAAGTCGACGAGGAACTGGAAATCCTGGAGACAGGTGCACTCAATGGGGTAATGAATCCCTCCCTTCTGGATACCCATAATAATCTATTTGCTAAGCTCCGGAAATATTTTTGAAAATCAGGCTCAGATAGCAACAAGCAAAGAAAGAAGCCTGAGAGCTGGTATAATGCTGCATGTAGGCAATCACGTGTCGAGTTGAGCCTTGCATTAAAAGCAAGGGATTCTGTTAAAGTAAGAGCGGCACGTGGTAACTACAGGAAAATTCAGGCCACTGCAAAAAAGTCATGGGAAGAGGGTAAATGGAGGGAACTTAAGGAAGCATGTACAGCTAAAGACTCAAAATCCTTTTGGCATATTTTTAAATGGGATAGGGGTGGGTGTCTGGATTGCCTGCAGAACAATGTTGCCCATGATTCGTGGGTTAATTATTTTGGGCCGCAATACGCATGTAGTAGCAGTGATGATAGTGAAAGCATTCCCCCATTCATTTTCTATAAAGATGATGCTTTTATTCTAGGGGACGTAGATAGGGCATTAGACTCAGTAACTGAGGGACGAGCCCCGGGGATGGATTGTATTCCTGCCGACGTGTTTTTAAACGATAGGCAACGTTGGCGGAAATACATTTTCTATTTAGTCAATGCTATAGCCCAAGGGATGTTTGTCCCCCACTCCTGGAAGGGAGCTGAAATTGTGCCTGTGTATAAGAAAGGGGACAAGGCTCAAGCAGGCAACTATAGGCCTATCAGCCTTATAGACTCTATTCAGAAGATTATGGGCCGTCTTGTCTTGGGGAAAATTCAGGCCTGGATGGAGGACAATAACATCTTGATCCCACTCCAGGCGGGTGTTTGCGCCAAGAAGAGTACAATTGACCAGGTATTTCGGTTTGTTATCCTCTATTGGAGGACGGTGGTATTGGGGAAGGGACATTGTATGCAGTGTTCGTGGACTTGAGGGCGGCCTTCGACCTGGCGCAGCGCCAAAAACTGTGGCAAGTCCTGGAGGGATTGGGGATGGCCCCGGATTTGCTGACTCTGGTTGTGCGTTTGCACGAGGATAATTTCGCCCGGGTCCGGTGGGGGCTCAGAGGAGAGGTGACCGAAACCTTTCCGGTTGAGCGGGGAATACGGCAGGGATGTGTCATGGGACCCACCCTGTTCTCACTCTTCGTGAACGGGGTGGCGGACTACCTCTCCTTGGAACCAACTGATGCCCCTGTGATGGTGGGTAATCATGTTCCAATCCTCATGTTTGCGGACGACACCTTGATAGTCTCCAAGACACCAAGTGGCCTTCAGCGGGCACTCTGTCGGTTTGGAGAATGTTGTCGATTGAACGGACTGGAAATAAACACTGCAAAAACAAAGTTTATGGAACACACAGATATAGGGAGGCATTGAGAATCTTAGCCACAGACCCAAGTAGCCCTATTTTTATAGCTGTAGCCAAGTTCTTGAAATGGACTTGGGTTATTCGCTCCAAGTAGTAGTTCTGCATAGGTAATGATGCTTTTTGTTTACCGCCCTAGATTAGCGTAAATTGAATGGATTATCAAATAACAAAGGAGAAATTGTTCGATTTAAAAAAAAATTATAGATTTGTGTTTATGTAATGATCATAATCGGCAGTTGTCTTGTGGAAGTATAATCATATTTGTAATATATTTATATAAATGTACTGTGGTATTTATCTTACAGCTTTTATTAGTAAATATTGGATGTTTTTATGAAATGCTTTTATGACTTAATTGTCGAATAAATTTATGATTGATTGACCAGTTTGCCCTTAGTTTAGGCTTATCAAATAAAAACATGTATTTTCAGTAAAATACAAGAAAACTAAGGATGAGGTAAATAGGAAGTCAAAATGTGTTTATCGTTATTTAAAGAGACTGGATTTACACAAGTAAGAAAATATTTGTCTTGTCATTTCTTCCATTGGTGAAAGGTGCTGGTAATCTGTTTTGCAATTTTCAGAATGTGCCTCTATATTTTCAAAGCCAACTTTAGATGGTAGTGTTGGTTCACTTTAAAAAATAAACATTTGTTTACCTGTGGCTTCCTCTCTATTTATGTTGGGCTGTTGTTCCACCGAATTAATAAATGACCACCAAGCTGGCAGTCATTTATAAAGCATGGCCTCAAACCATCGTCACAGCAGTTCCTCTCAATGCAATCCCTGTTTGGGGCAGGGCTGCGCCAGCATGACGCAACCTTGCACAAATCAGCATTCTTGTTTTACTCCGAAATGGGATTTTCTTTTTCAAAATAAAAAAGTAATGCTCCCCTCTCTATGGACGCCATCTCCCATGGTGGGAGGGAGCATTATTTAGCTTTTACTGTCCCTCACTGCCAGGGTTTGCTTGGCAGTGACGGACAGTTATCTGATTGATAGATTGATTTAGATTGTATAGAGCGCAACAATTATCCGAGGGCATCAAGGCACCATACTCCCACAGTCAGACGACTGTGGGAGTATGGTGTCAAAGGGCAGGTTTTAAAGTGGTTCATTAGCTATCTGTCAAACCGAACCACCACACTGAAAACAGATGAAACCTTAGCCAGCACACGGCCAGTTACAAGGGGTGTGCCACAAGGCTCTATTCTCAGCCCTTCACTTTTTAATGTTTATATGGCCCCCCTGGCCAATCTCATTAGGGCACATGGATTTGACGTGTTATCATATGCGGATGACACGCAAATACTTGTTACCCTTGGCCATGATATTAATGACACCAAAAAACGTTTTAAAAAGTGCCTGATAGAGGTTAAAAACTGGATGAGTCTGAACCACCTACAACTAAACGGCGCAAAATCCGAAATAATGACTTTCGGTCAAGCCAGTGCACACTGGTCTCAGAACTGGTGGCCCCCGGAAATGGGGGAATGTCCGGTCCCAAAAAAATCCGTCCGCAACCTTGGAATCCACATGGATAATAAATTATCCATGAAGGACCATGTGAACCACACTGTTGGAACCTGCTTCGAAATCATGCGAAGCCTCCGCAGAGCTTTCAAATGGATACCAAAAGAAGCACGCAAAGTTCTAGTTCAGGGCCTCATTATAAATAGGCTAGATTACTGCAATTCCATCCTGCTTGCCATAAATGAGTGCCACATAAAGAGACTGCAAGTTGTTCAAAACACTGCTGCTCGTCTGATTTTGGGACTCCCAAAACGATCCCCTTCCCTTCCTAGCCTAAAATATCTACACTGGCTCCCCATAAAAAAGAGAGTCATTTTTAAAACCATGCGTCTGGTTCACAAACATATGCATGGCACTGGACCCAAATACTGGAACCAAAAATTGACCTGGTACCAGCCCGGACGAGAACTGAGATCTAGCCATAAGTTCCAACTCACGCCATCTAGAGTACAAACAGTCAGGAATGGGGGACGTGCTTTCTCACATATGGCACCTCTCCTATGGAACAAACTTCCTCTGAATATCCGTGCAACGATCGAGCACACGAGTTTCCGAAAACTGTTGAAAACATGGCTTTTCAGCTAGGTCTTGCCTTTTCGCAGGATCTCTCTCCTTTTACTCTGGGACTGTCCGCATGCGCCATGAGACTCCCTCACGGGATGTGATATGTTTTGCGCAATACAAATTTCCAGACTAGACTAGACTAGACTTTGGCTGTCCGTCCAGAGTTAAACCCTATCTATAAGCCCATCAGAGAAAAATAAATGTAGTCTACATAGTATAGAGACGGGTTTTTAGTGGTTTTTCTGGAAGGCAACAGCTCTGGGATAGTCTTCAGTCTTCGAGGAAGAGAGTTTCAGAGTCTGCTTGCAGCAATCGAGAAAGCTCGTTCTCCCCATTTCTTCTTTCGGGTACTCATCATAGTAAGCAAGTGACGGTGTGACAATCGGAGGCTTCTACCTGGAATATGTCAGTAAAACATATCTTTTATATCCCCTCCCGACTGGGAGAGAAAAAGGGCCCTATGAACCGTACGTATTTCTTTGAAAATAATGCGCTTTCTGATGGGGAGCCAGTGTAAGTCTGCCAACCCCACAGCAGCTGATTGGCATCTGAGAATATCAAGAATTGTTCGAGCAAGCACATTCAGTACTACTTGCAGTGTGTGCTGAGTGCTAATATTGGAATCAAGATATAGGGAGTTACAATAGTCCAATCCTGACATGACCAGGGCTAGTGAGACCTGTTTTCGAATGGCTGCGTGATAAAAGGAAAAATATTCCTAAGCATCCTTATGAGCCAGAAGCAGGTTGCCACAGTGTGATTGGCCTGGTCATTAAGTGCATTTTTTTGGGGGGGCTTCTCAACTGGGTCAGGACATATGCCTAAGGTGTCTTGCCACCAATTGTTATTCCCGCTCAAAAAGCAACACCTCAGTTTTATCATTGTTTAATTTCAGAAAATTCTGTCCCATTCAATCTGCAACTGCTGACATGCATTGAAAGAAATTATCTGCAGTGGCAGTAGAGTTCTTGGGGACCGACACAATGATATGTGTGTGATCAGCATATGATGTCACACACATCCCTTAAGCCCGAATAATGGCCTCAAGTTGAGACACACAAAGACCGTGGGGCTTAATGATGAGTCTTGCGGCCCTCCACATGGCAGGGAGAAGACCTCTGAATAGAACTGCTGTAACAGTACCGTCTGTGATCGTTCCCTAAGGAAGGAGGACAGAAGAACCAGGACTTGTTGTGTGATACCCATGTTTGGAAGGTGATCAATCAGCATTGAGGGATAGATGGTATCAAACACTGTGGATAGGTCACGAAGTACCATTGTCGCGCCTTGTGGTTCATCCAGTATTCGCCTAGTACAATCTGTGGCTGAGATTAATGCAGTTTCAGTTCCGAGATGTTTCCTGAAACCAAACTGAGAGTTGTACAGCCGTCCATGCTGTTATGCAGATTCCATCAAATGGCCATTTAAAGGTTTATTGAGGATTTTCGATGGACATCCCACCTGTGAGATTGGTCAATAGTTTTTACATTCCTTCAATCCAAATTTTTTTTTTAGGAGGTGCCTGATCACTTCCATCGCCGGGGATAGCAACCGGAGAGAATAGCTTTATTCATCAAGTTAGAGAGAGGTCGAGCCACAATACCATGTGTAAAGTTGCTGCCGAATAAGGTTCAAGGCGGAAAGCCGGGAGCACGATTCTTGTGTGTTTTTAAAATTTGAGTGTCACATTATTCTCTGTATTTTTAATTACTCACCCTCTGCTCCCTTCAAAGCTGTAGCTTGCAGACTTCATTCGCCCTGACTACGCCGTGCAGCGGATTTAGCGTTGCCACGGTTGCTAGTACCGGGACACTCTTGGCGCCATTTCCGGCGCTTACCGTGACCACTCCCCTTTTCGAGGCCACACCCCCCTCCCTCCCAGCCTCCTCTCACAGATCCATAAATCATGTGCCGATTTCGGACGCGCAGCGGACGAGCGCAGCGGGAGCGCCGTTTGCGTGCCGAAGGCGCGCCTAAGGCAAGCCCGTCTGCGCCCGTCCGCGGCCGACCGGGGCTAGGGGCATGTCACTCTGCTCAAATCATCACTTACACCTCCTCACAACTCCGCAGTCTTCATGGCCCTTGGCCTTTGCCAGCCTCCACTTGCTCTCGCATATCTTCACTTGATCTGTACCCCCTTTTGTTATCCTCCCACCCTCTCGCTCCACCCATTCCCTCTCATTTTCCCAGAGAAGACGCCAGCCTAGTATCACTTAGGACTCTCTCGGTTTATTATCTTAACACCCGGTCAGCAGTGGCCCACTCACACGAACTGTCGGTGCTGCTGGACCTTCACGCACCTAATCTCCTCTTCCTAACAGAGACTTGGTTTAGGGAGGATTCTCTCCCTACCTTATTGGCCACTCTCCCTGCCCCATACTATGCTCTACGAGCAGATCGTTCCGATGGTAGGACTGGGGGCGGCGTAGCGGTCATTACCCGGGCTGACCTCCCCTTCCAACTTCTACCTTTGCCAGATATTGCCACAACAGAGTACCTTGCCATTCGCACTACATCTACAACTCCCCCTCTTACTTGTGTTCTCACTTACCATCCCCCACAGTCACCCTTACTTTTTCTCTCTGATTTTCAGGAGGTATTGGCCACACTTACGGTCAATAACTCTTCCATCTTATTACTGGGAGATTTTAACTTTTGGCCTTCAGATCCAGCGGAATGCCCGTCCTCAAGAGAGTTCTCAGATACACTTCAATCCCTCAATTTTGTATCACACGTTCATTCTCCTACTCACGTCAAAGGACATATCTTAGATCAGATTTGGTCCTTGAACTGTCCGGTAGACTCTCTGTCCATCTCACCTTGCACCTGGTCCGACCGCCACTTGATTTCGTTTACCCTTCCCATCAACCCTACTGTTAGGCCCCTGCTCCCAAAGAATGTTTGGGTCCACTCATGGAGCCGAGTGGATCCGGAGAATCTATCCGCATTATTAGCCTCCTCCTACCCTACCCTACAAGGCCTATCCACTCTTTCTCAGACCGTTGCCATTGAACATTGGCTCTCCTCAAGCTGTGATTCCATCGCCCCGCTGAAGCGGGTGACTTCAAAGCGGGAGAAGGATGCCAACTTGTGGTTTAACGAAGATCTTAAGACCATCAAACTAGCGGTACGCCGAGCCGAGCGTGCCTGGAGGAGGAATTATTCTCCCTCACTCAGATCTGAGTTCACCACTCTCCTGGCTCAATATAAGAAGGCCATTTTGGCTGCAAAAACGCCCTATTTTTCCTCAAAGATTCTTGCAGCTGAGAATCAACCGAGGGAAATTTTCTCGATTGTCCACAATTTGGCATTCTCCGAAAGGACATCTCTCAAGCCCTCCCCTTCCCAGGACCTTTGTCACTCTTTAAATAATTTCTTTATCGAGAAGATTGCTATTATTAAAGCCAACATTCCCTCACCCCCCGACTTTTGTTGACCCTTGGTGTCCTCCATCTAATGGACAACTCGATGCCTTTCCCCCCCTGACTAAGGAATACTTGACCTCGATAATTCCCCTTGTTAAATCCGGCTCCCCATTGGACATTTGCCCCGCGCACATCCTTCGCCACATTTATACAACTTGTCCAGATCCCCCTCTTCACTTCCTTAACAGTTCCCTTTCCCAGGGGGTTGTAGCCAATCCACTGAAAACCGCTGTTATTGTTCCCATCTTAAAGAAGCCTGGCGCAGACCCTTCGGTCCCCGCCAACTACCGCCCTATCTCCCTCCTACCATTTTTGGCTAAAGTGCTCGAACGCCATGTTACCAGGTCTTTGAGCACTTTTGTGGAGGAGTATGGGGTTTTGGCTCCCCGCCAGGCTGGCTTCCGCCCCGCACACTCTACGGAGTCCGTAGTACTTTCAGTCCTTGACAACCTCAGGGAGGGAATGGATACCAACCAGGCCCAGGCTTTGGTTCTCCTCGATCTCTCAGCCGCCTTTGACACGGTTGACCATACCATCTTACTTTCCCGTGTCGGGGCGGCGGGGATCGGGGGTACCGCTCTGGTATGGTTATCCTCCTTCCTGAGGGACCGCACCCAGGCTGTTCGCCTGGGTGATTTTTCTGCGGACTTCCGGAAAGTTCAGTGCGGGGTTCCCCAAGGTTCCTACCTTTCACCTCTTTTGTTTAACCTTTATATTGCCCCCCTTATTTTTTCATTGCAGCAAATGGAGGTCAGCGTATACAATTATGCGGATGACCTCCAACTTGTTTTCAATCTGTCTTCTTCCTCTGCTTCCATCTCAAACTTCCAGTCTATTATGATTTTTATCCAGGACTGGATGAACTACAACCACTTGAAACTTAACCCGGATAAGACCGAGCTGGTGTTGACGGGTGATTGCTCCAGTCCCTGGTCTTCACTTTTTTGGCCCCCTTCCCTAGGTTCTCCCCGGTCCCTTCTACCTCAGTTAAAACTTTAGGTATCAAACTTAATTCTCAGCTCACTCTTCACTCCCAGGTTAGTTCTGTGGTGTCCTCCTCTTTCTTGTCACTACGCACCATCCGCAAGGTATCCCGCTTTTTTTCCTTCGATGCCTTGAAATTGATCATCTTGGCGATGGTTATTTCCCGCCTGGATTATGGCAACGCCCTATATGCAGGTATTCCTGCATATAGTTTAAGGCGTTTGCAGTTGATCCAGAACCAGGCGGCACGGTTGGTGTTCAATCTCCCAAAATCCCACCACGTAACTCCCCTTCTCAAATCCTTACACTGGCTCCCTGTCCGTGAACGCGTCCAGTTTAAGCTTGCTTCTATCATCTTTCAAGCACGACTGGGCGCGGCTCCGGCCTTTATAACATCTGAGATCGTTCCCTATGTTCCAACTAGGGAACTACGCTCTTCCACGCAATCCCTGTTGTCAGTCTCCCGTTTCCGGAGAAAGAAATGGGGAGGATCAACGTTTGCGACCCTTGCCCCAGTCCTGTGGAATTCCCTGCCTTTGGAGCTTAGATCTCTAACTCTTTACCCTCAATTCCGGAAAAAACTTAAAGCCCATTTATTTGCTAAATCTTTTAATTAGATCACTTGTTGTTTTTGTCTCCTTCCTATTCGGTTTGTTACTCCTACTCTGGGGATCTGTCTGTTGCAGCGCCATGAAACCGCTGGTGAAAGTGCGCTATATAAATATTTTTAAACTCAAACTCAAACTAAACTCAAGGGGTGACCCGGATTTAGTATTAAGGAGATGTTGCTCCACCATCTTAGGGGTAAGTGATGGGAATACCGAGAGTAATTTCAACTCTTGATCCTGATTTTCTGACGTCTTGCCAGGGTCTGGCTCACTAACCAGGGATTGCTGTGAATGCGATTTTGAGAGTTTAGGCACTTCAAAACCATCATGAATGTCAACAATTATAGATTGGAAGAAGTTAGCCAACTAGTTGCAGAATTTTTGTGAAACTTCTGGTTCCCCAGCTGTTGGGGGTGGAGATCTGTTGGACTACCCTAAAGAGTTCTTTGTCAGAAGTAGCAGTAAAAAGTTGGCTACTATTTGCGCCCATCCTGATTGGGCGGCCAGACATGTAGCCATTTCTCCAATGGCCCTTACTCTGTCCGGATGTCAAAGAGGTTTGGCTACAGCGGTGAAGGAGTAATCACTGCCTGAGCCAAACCAAAGGTCCACCCTCATTTAATTCGGGAGGGTGGACCGTCATGTTGGTGGTATGTGTACTCCGCCACCATTGAAACTGAGTATACATAGCCCCTAACATATAAATGAGACCCTAATTGAGATAAGGACACATTACTGAAATATATTTCAGTACCCTTTTGTATCGCTTTGTTCGGCCTAAGTTGGCAGGTTATGCTCAGACGTGAGTCCCATGCTCACTAGGCCACTGGATTCAAGATAGCCTGGCTGATGAGGATTATGAATCCGAAACTTGTCCCAGGATGCTTGTTTCCGGTCCAGGGAAGACATGGCTTGGTAGTTCAGGCTGGACTGTTCCCATGAGGCACTGGGTCAGACTGATTTGCATATGGCCATGTCTGAACTGGGGTGGCTGAGTGAGCTAAAGAATATTGATGGATTAAACCCAGATCAGTTGACTGGGGGTGAGTGTTTGATTTGTTCAAACGCTCCGTTTATCATCTCCTTTTGTATCGCTTTGTTCGCCCTAAGTTGGCAGGGTATGCTCAGACGTGAGTCCCTTGCTCACTTGGCCACTGGATTCAAGATAGCCTGTTTGATGAGGATTATGAATCGAAAACCGGTCCCAGGATGCTTGTTTCCGGTCCAGGGAAGACATGGCTTGGCAGTTCGGGCTGGACTGTTCCCATGAGGCACAGGGTCAGACTGATTTGCATATGGCCATGTCTGAACTGGGGTGGCTGAGTGAGCTAAAGAATGGTGATGGATTAAACCGAGATCAGTTGACTGGGGGTGAGTGTTTGATTTGCTCAAACGCTCCGTCCATCATCCCCTTTTGTATCGCTTTGTTCGCCCTAAATTGGCAGGGTATGCTCAGACGTGAGTCCCTTGCTCACTTGGCCACAGGATTCAAGATAGCCTGGCTGATGAGGATTATGAATCCAAAACCGGTCCCAGGATGCTTGTTCCCGGTCCAGGGAAGACATGGCTTGGCAGTTCGGGCTGGACTGTTCCCATGAGGCACAGGGTCAGACTGATTTGCATATGGCCATGTCTGAACTGGGGTAGCCGAGAGAGCTACAGAATGGTGATGGATTAAACCCAGATCAGTTGACTGGGGGTGAGTGTTTGATTTGTTCAAACGCTCCGTCCATCATCCCCTTTTGTATCGCTCAATCCAAGAGTGACACAGCCTTCTATCTATTAAAATGTACAAGTGGGAATTATTGACTCAGGTAATAGTTTTTACATTTCCATAAAAACGCAAAGCATTGTGAAAAAGACAAAGTACTGTAAATTCTTAATAGGGGATTCAGAATTGAGATAATTTTTAAATAGATTCGTTGTGAACTTAGATGCGTCACAGATTTTGGAACTGTGCTTCCTTTTTCATGAAGTCCTGCATCACTAATTAGGTTTTACGAGAATCATCCTTATCGTTGGCGGCCGCTGGCCCATCCAAGGCTGCAAACACATGCAGAGAAACACAGCATTCAAAATGCAAAGAGTGGTATACGGTTGACACCCCCAATCATTCCTTTAAGTGGGAGTCTTAAAACATGGTCAGTACACAATGAACAACTCCTCCTGCTCCAGTTCTCGAGCATGAGGTGCCACGCTTTGAGGTGCATATGGAGGCTGATCTTGTAAATTGAGTCACTAACAACATCCTTTTATTACAGTCACAATACTATAAATCCTTAATGAATGATGGTGCCAAGAGTGCATTAACATGACAATAACAGATACATTAAAAGTAGTAAGTCAAGCGGATCAGTCTAGTGTTTAGGATAAGGGATGTTAGGTTAGTGTGTCTGTGTGGACATTCTGGCTCCCTCCTAAAACAACCGTGATCCCGGACATGACATTTTACCCCCCGCAGCATGTTTAATTCATCACAGCTGGCTAGTGTTTATGTGAAGACACAGGCAAGTGACTGTAAAAGCGCTATTGCTTACAGTACTGCTCAAGAGAGAACACACCTTGAATAAGGCCCAGTTACCCAGTATACAATCACTCATCTTTCTTGTATAAAAGGCCGGACAAATTAATGGCGCAGTTTCACATTGCTAGCAATTTCCTAAAAAAACAGCGCTGGATCATATATTCAGAGACAAACATTTTGCAAAATGGTGAAATAAAGGTATTTGCCGAACCCATCATTGGACCCGAAATGTATGATATCACAAAATATCATCAAATCAATCAAAACACTAAAAACCCAGAGGAAAGCAGCTATATGGCCCCAGAGCAGAGTCCAGTGACTGTGTTGAATGGAGAAGGGTGCACATGAAAATGTTGATAGAGAAAGACTAAAACCTTGGTCAATGAGGTCCGTAAAAAAAAGTACCAATTTGACAGCGGAAAAAGTTACGTAAGGTACTAATAAGCACTACAACCTCATATGCATCAAGATACACAATTAAATAAATGTCCTACGATTCATAAACCGACTTGTACATAGCTGCCAAATCCTAGGTCTATGCATGATGAGCTGCTCCAATTCCAATTTCTGGTTTCAATTCTAGGACTTGGAGTCCAAATGCTATAATGGACTCAACTCCACTATAAGCTCCAGAAGCCAAAGAAAAAAGCATGGCTGGAGCAGCTAGTTACCCATGGACGTGGGATACTTGACAGGGCTGTGCTTGAAAGAACCACACAAGCAGTGGTATGACCTGAACCTCGAAAAAATGAGAAAGGCAGACAGCAGTTTGAAACTCTGCACCATTAGGGATTAGAGTATCTGCCTCTTTACTGTCTTCCCATAAACACACAAAATGTCCCAGTTTAAACTCCAATTGCATCATTGTTTTCCTGATTCTGTATGTTAAATATATGTTGGTACCTTGGAATGACTACCCCTTCTTCCCGCTCCTGTTCTTCCCCTGTTGACCTTGGAAATCTTGCTCTGAATAGCTGGTTGTTCTTGATATGTACACACTCTACTTTGTCTACTTCATTCTCTGCAGATTCTCTCCAAAGTACTGACTATGGTTGTATGTCGAAATAAAGACTGCAATTTCAACTAATGGCTTTACAACAATGATTTTACAACGAAAATGCCTTTACCATGAAGTCTATTACACATTTGTTTACAATAGAGATGCCTTTAGCACGGATGCCTTTCCCATGAAAATGTAAGTAGCTAATAGGTAAGTATAAACCCTTTTATTAATATTCATCTCCTGAGTACACAGCTGACTCACCAACAACCACCTAAAACTAAACCCAGTAATAACTGAACTCTTCCTCATCCAGCCTAAAATAAATCTATGCCCTGGCCACAACTGGCTCGACAGCTTAACTGCACTAAGCTCTAAAATGTCTATATCCAACTCTGTTAAATCACCTGGGATTACTCTTGACAAAAGCCTGAACATGAAACGACATACCAACGCCTCAGCAAAAAGTGCCTTCTACACACTAAAACACATTAAAAGAATCAACCACTTTTCCTCCCTGAAGACCAGAAGACCATGATCCAATCCATAGTCTTCTCCAAGCTGGACTATGGCAATGCAAGGATCACTGGCATCCCAAAAATCCACCTTCTGCCAATAAAGTCCACTCTTAGCGCATCAGCTTAACTGCTCTCTGGAGAGAGAAGATTCGACCACAAAACTCCCACTCTTAAGAAACTCAACTGGCTACCAATTGAAGAGAGAAATATATTCAAAATAGCTTGCAGAACCCACAAAGCCCTCTACTCTGGAAAATCAACCTACCTCACCAAAAAACTCAGAAACGTGGGCCAAAAAAGACCTCTATGAAGCTTCAACACTCTTATCTTCATCCCTTCCAAATTCAAGACAACCAAATCTTTTACGCGATCCTTCTCTGTGAATGCCCCTAATTTGAACTCACTCCCTAAGGAGATTTGCAACAACCAAGCCTATTACCTTCACCTCAGGAAAAACTTAAAACTATCTCTTCTCAACAAATACCTAAACGTGCCCTCCTAAATTATTTTGAAGAACCAAATACCATGACCAATAAACACACTGCTCACTCTGTCCTCTATTCCAACTCTGCTCTGTATACTCTCACCCTACTATATACTGTATTACTATATGCATCCTACTTGTACCTTATCTCTTCTAAATGACCTGTTTCCCCTGACACTGCTTATCTCCTTCCTGCCTTATATTGTATTACTTTTTGCTTCCCATTTATGTTATACCTCCTGCAAACAATGTATATGCAATCCTTGTAAAGAGTTCTGATTCCCTCAGGTCAAGTTTGGGCTATATAAAACACAAACAATCAAAAAATAGATCTACAACACCACCAACACTCCTAAGGTGCTCACCTCAATTGTCTGTTTTTCTAGCGCAGAGTTTTTAAGCATAGGAGTAGCACAGTGCCATCAATGCCGAGCTAGAAAATGATATAGCCTTTTGCTATTTTTAGGTCAAGCCTGGGCAGCGCATGTGCTGCTTTGCGGAATGCTGTTTTGGAGTGTAGAATGGCTCCAAAGGCAAGCTCGTCTGTGCCGGGTCGTCGTCTGTCGACAGAACCCCTGCATCTTTCACAGGCGAATCACGCAGGTACACACGTGATGAGCTCCTGGGTTTGGACGCCAAGTGCCTTTCGGCACCTTGTGCCTTCAGGAGCTGACTTTTGGGGGCGAATTCTGCGCTTTTAGAGTGGATTCTGGTGGGCTGCCCCCCTGTCCACGTAATTGCACTGAATTCAAGTTTGTTATCCTCAACTGTCGCTCTTTGGTGAGACATCACGCTGAAGTATTTGACCTTTTGATGGACGAGGACCCAGATGCCCTCTTTCTCATAGAAACCTGGCTTACCCTGGAAACAGTGGCAGTGCCATGGTTAGTCCTCCCTGAGGGATATACTTTAAATAGTATTAATAGAGAGGGGGAAAAGGGGGTGGCATTGCTGTGATAGCTAAAGAAGCTTATGCCGTTAGCTTGACCAAGGAAGGAATAGCGGGTTGTAAAAGTGCTCTGTTTAAAATAAAGCTCAGCTGCAACCTGACTATATCCGGTCTTTTAATCTACAGACCCCCTGGACCTTCCGGAAAATTTCGAGAGGACCTAGTGAACAAAATTGGACAAATGGCCAGTAAGGCGGCACATTTTACCATGGTGGGGGATCTCAACCTGCATCTTGAGCTAGAAGGAAAGGCTGTGATTACCAGTTTTATTGCGGATCTGGAAGCCTTCCAGATGCCGCAACTTGTTCTCGAGAGTACACACACGGCTGGACATTTGCTTGACCCCATCTTTTCCAACTTTAGTTGTTTAAAAACATTCTCCCCGGTCTCTCAGACATGGACGGATCATTCATTAATATCATTCTCACTACAGTGGCAGTGTAGAGTGGATGTGGCCCAGCCAGTCCTTGTGGAAAAACGGCCCTGGCACAAGCTAGATCAGGAGATGCTTGCAACTTGGTTAGCGGAGCACAGACCCCAGTTTCCTCCAGATGTCAAGGGGGCGCAACTGCGCTTTCGCGATTGGTTGGTGGCTGGTCTAGATGGCTGTATCCCGGCCAAGCGGGGAGGGAAGAGACGCGGGCCATCAAATCCATGGTTCACTGACTCACTAACTCAGGCAAAGAAGGGGTACAAGCAACTTTATCTTGCTTGGCGCCGCTCTTATGAGGCTTCTGCCAAATTAGTATATAGAGCAGCAGTCAAGGAATATCATAAGCTCATTCGCAAAACCCGGGCAGAGTTTGTAGCCAATAAAATCTTTACCAGCTCTAATCCCGCCAAGACCATTTTCTCTTTGCTTAAAAATATGAAGAGCGCGGGCGCAATTAGTGCCTCCCCTGTAGCCTTGAACCGTCAATGTGAGGCTTTAGCACTCCACATTGTGAATAAAGTGGAGCGGATCTATCAGGACCTCTCCAAAGGGACTACCCCTGCTGAGAACGATGTGCCTGTAGGGACGGACATCATGGAAGACAACTGTTTGTCAATCTTCCCCCTGCTGTCGCCCCAGGAATTTGAGGCCTTATGCGTTAAAATTAAGTCGGGTATTCCAGCTGACCAGTTGTCATTAACCCATTTTTGCCAGCTCTGCCACTTATTGCCCCGGTGGGTCTAGAATTGGCCAATATGTCTCTGAAACTAGCTTCCGTCCCTAGGGCATGGAAGCATGCAAACGTCATCCCACTGATAAAAAAGCCATCATTAGATCCGGAAGACCCTGGTAATTATCGCCCCATATCCCAGCTGCCTTTTATGGCCAAGTTGGTGGAGGCGCATGTGAATTCCATCTTGTCTAAATACATCGACGAGCGTAACATCTTTTACTCTTCCCAACATGGGTTTCGTCCTCGTCATAGCACTGAGCACTCCTCACATGTGCATTGTGAGAATGAGGCAGATGTATTTGAAGTGTTCAACTTGGCAAAATACAAACACTGATTTTAGATACGCGGATGTGATTTGCACTTGTCTTCCATACTGCACTGGCTGCGTTTGGAAACGAAAGCTATGTGAAATTGCCACCATTTAAAACGAGTTCGAGGGAGCAGCCGCCTAAGGCTCTCTTGTCAAGGAATAAGCCAAATTAAAATTCCAATGCTACTCAGCACACTGCACTGCTTCGGTATTCCAATATTACAATGATAGTGTAATATTAGTCAATATTCAACAGTTATTAGAAGAAATAGGAATGGTCCAATATGTATTTAAATGTTCAATACTTTAGTGTCATCCTTCAATAAAAAGCCCGTTTGATAGTAGCCAATGCCCTTTGTTTTCAAGGAACTTCTTCAGGGTCACAAAGCATGCATTATCATGCATTTAATACTTAAAACTTCTCAATTTTAAAGGACAAATGCTAGTAACAGCCTTGAAATATCTAGAATGAGAGTCATTAATGTAAGATTGTATAATGACACTCACACTTGCCAGGAAATTAGATGGCCCCTCTTTTAAGCCATTACTCTCAGTAATAGCAGTCAAATTCCCACAGACCGTGGCATATGCAAGTGCTGCCATGCACGGGTAAGACGCGTCCCTTTTTGACAGGGCATCGCATTTGAACAGGTGTTCAGGCTTCCTCAAAACGCCTTTCCAAAGTAAGTCTGATTGGAATTTGGGCTCACACATCAGGCACTTGGGAGAAGATACACCACTATTAAGTGCTGGCCCAAAATTAGATCAAATCGAGGAAACTTATTATACAATTCATTATGGTCAGCCCAGAAAAAGATGCTCAACTTATCATAAATATCTCTATACATCAATAAAACTGACAAATATAGTTGAGTTCTGGATTAAGAATCTGGGGGCATATTACCAAGCAATAGCGATAATTATCGCTATTGCTTGGTTAGAGACAAAAATTTACAGCTGAGCTGCGGCGATTTTTACCGCAAATAAACCTTGATATTACCAAGGTTTATCGCAAATGCGATAAAAATCGCCGCAATGCATGAATATCGCTGAAAAGTCAGCGATATTCATGCATTACCGAGCTAATGCTCTTAGCCATGTTATCCACCTCCCCTTGGATAACATGGCTAAGAACTGCTCAGGGGAGGTGTTAGCTTTTGGAGATATTCGCGCTTAGCGCGAATATCTCCAAAAGTTGGTAATAGGAGATAGCGATGTTAGCGACTGTTTTCAGTCGCTAACATCTTGGCACGCCCACTTTGCATATCATTTGTGATAAATATCACTGACATGCAAAGTGGGGCCCAGGATGGTCGCTATCTCCTACTAGCTGTCGCTAACTGGTGTTAGGGACAGATAGGTAATAGGGAGATAATTTTATCTCCGCTTTCTTGGCTTTTAAAGCCAAAAAAGCGGAGATAAACCCCCTTGGCAATATGCCCCCTGCTCTTTTAGAGGCAAGTGGCAAATACAGCCATGAAAATGCACTCGTTTCTGGATGACAAAAATAGCCTCATCTCATCTGTCACTCACATGCCAGGATGGTCCTTAAATACTATGACAGACTGAAGCCGCCGCCCCTCCCCTCCCCCCGCCCCCATATTTGACTTTCACATTCTCGGCGCACATAAAGAGAAGGTTGATGCTGATTCGATTTGGCCAATTGCAGTCTCTAGCAGGCCAACCATCTTGAATATATAGTCGCCATACATCATGTGGACTTCGTGGATCCGAGCAGGAGGACTTTATACATCTGATTTGTATATGCCCATTCTTACAAAAGGGAGGAGGCATTCTAATAAAAAAAGAGCTTTAGCCCTGGGGGCATACGAACATGTAGGGCTGTCATAATAAAAACTCTTGATCTTGCTGACCCCCATCTGAATTGCAAGTTGATGAAATATGTATCGTTACAAGAAAAAGCAGTACTACTTAAATCGGCATGAGCCCTAATGCATCCTGGTGAGTGATTAACTGCCCTGGATCACACGGTGAAAAGAACACTGTACTGCTGCTAGTCAAGAGTTTAACAGGGTTAACCTCGACTACCCAGTTAACCGTTGGGGTCAATTTTAGTTAGAACTCCCTGATAAGTTCTTGCACTAATTAGTTGGTGGTACGTTGGTAGCACTATTGCACTTTATCAGTGGACTTTATTGTCTATTAACAAATCTATTAACAAATCTAAATTGTTGTCATTTTATTGTCTATTAACTAATCAGAAATGTTGAACTTTCTTTTATTCAAATTATCAACTGTTTGTAAGTGTTATAGGTTACATGGTTACGGTTTTATTAAACCAAAAACAATAAAGATTTTTTTATTTGATTTGCAGTATTCAATGCATGTTCAGTGATAACGAAATATATACATAATAAAATTATCTCATCCATCAGAGATCTGATGGAAATTCAAGAAAGCTTCATCGAACACTAGAGGATGCTGAAAAACACTCATTATAGTGTGTTCATATTACGCATAATTAAGCCTTTGAGAGATGTGCTTTGAAAGTTTACAACTCTTAATTGGAATGGGTCGTGTTTTTGATATTTCAGAGTGTTTTGTGCGGTCTGCGTGCGAAGGGAAAAACACTAAGAAATTCTCCACAATGTGCCATGCTTATTTGTCTGCGTCTTTTCAGAAACGTTCATGGATCCCAATATGAATTCTAAGTACGTTTTTGTTATACTACATGATTATACTTTTTTAACACACGATTGCACAACAATGTGATTCGTTTTGCTAGTTTTACCTTCTATGTATTTATTTTTACTCCATCCCTCCTTATGTTAAACAACTTGCGTGATAAAAATTAGCCAGGCCCTAAAAAAAGCGCAAATCACGCCATCTTGACCAAAGAAGAATAAGTGAGCTAATGGGCTTTCTTGTTCAAGATGGTAGAGTCTATTACACCGGCCTAGAAGGGGGTGAGACGTAGTCGCGTTTAGCTCTTTGTAATGAGTAGAGCACAATTAAAATGGCCCCAACGTGACCTTCAAAAGCTCAACGAACTCTTAAATTGCTAAATAACAAGCCGTAACTGTGGAAAGTGAGGCATGTAATAGGCTGTCAGACACATAAAGCCATTAAAAATGTGTTCATTGGCAGGCTGCTGCACATCTTACTTTTAACGTCTGAGGTTCTTTCTGGGTGGTAAATTGCTTTCTGCCAGTGAGAGAAGCAGGGAAGCCCACGGAGTTATTAGCATAACTTTTTGTGTTGGGTGTGAAGCGCGCATTCCGCAGATATAATACCAAGTACAATGAGAACCGGTTGTAAAGCCACATTTTAGTGCACAGTCAACCTAAAGCAAGCGGGAATTTGAGACACGTGTTTAGAGATGGCACAAGAGAAAGAGTGCGTACAAGTAACTTTCAAAAGGTATTGCATTAAACATTGTGGAAAATGAAACAACAACTTTTAATGCTATCCCACCAACGCACTCCATTATTGTGAAAGGTTCAGATAATAAATACATGGTTCATAAAACATAAGGCAGACATTTACTCCTGTAATATGACATAACTTTGGAATACATTTCTTCCATTTTCTTGTTTTCAGAGGAAACTGAGATAGTCACTCATTTCAAGGTTTAGTCAGTGTACTATTTTAACAATTCAGATTCACTTACATATAAAGGTATTTTAACATGCATCAATATAGGTACAACTACGCTTGTGTATTGACCTCGTAAAATTCACTTGCACTTTAAAACGTTTTTTTACGACAGGGCAACTGTTCCCATAAACATAATCCAATGTCGGAGGATCCCTTCACATTTCCACTCCTGTCCTTTAATGGGAAACCTTTACAACAGTGCCTCAGAAAACTCTTCCTACAGCCATCAATTGAATTTGTGAATGGAAGGCACGAGATCTGAACATGGCACACATTTCTTTCTGAAATATACTCCATGATAACTTACTGTGATCGAAAGCTCTGGATGAAGGGTTGGTAGTCACTTTTCAGACCGATGCTAGCATGCTATTCCCAAATTTAGTAAAGGGTTCTTCATGGATATTATTGAATTGATGGTCAGCTCTCAATTTACTGAATAATCTTAGCTAGCTGGTCTACTAAGGAAACGTTTTTTTCTTTTCAGCCTCTGCCATGGACAACTACATAAGAGAATAAGAGAATCACACCTGAAGGGTTGCCCTTTTTCATTTAAACACAAATGGAATGTGTGTGCTTGCATATATATTTTAGCCTGAGATGAGATTGTCAGCTTGTGTTGATATTTCATCGTGATCTGAGATATACTTTGATGATTGCAAGCCACTGCTTGCTGTCATCTGAGTATATAGCAATCTACTGCTTTACTCCAAAGAACCTAGGGCCAGATGTATCAAAGGGTTTTACCCATTCTGTGTCTATATGAAAATGTGTTGATACGTATGGCCCCTAGTCCTTGTAATTGTACTCCAATACAGTCCACACATTTAAAAGTTTCAGATCCTGAACTCCTGAGTGACTATTTTGGCGTATGAACAGCCAAGAGCTAATTGATAATATGGGATGTTTGGTGTGTGAATTTGAACTCACAGAACATTTTAAGCAAATGCTCTCCCCTTTGTTTATTATACAGCAAACCTTAAAAGAGACATAGAATGGATGTTGCATCCTTCGATATAGCTATACAAAAAGGTTTGAATCAAGACCAAAACAAAAACCTACTAACAGATAGAGTTTGCTCAAGAGCAGCTCAAAGAAACACAATAATTAGCAGCAATCATTGGGCACCCTACCTCATGTGTGTGAAAATTCACAATTGTCCTCTGCCAACTGTCGATGAATTGCTTTACCACAAATCCTTGATCAAGCATGCAAAGTTGGTGTAACCAGATGTCTACAACACAATGCCCCACAAGTATCCCTACAAAGTTTTCCATTCTCCTGCAATTTATTACTAATTAGCACTGATATAACATTACTTATATAGTGTTAAACGATTGCACCAAACAAATACAGGTGCAAAGGACAGGTAAATATCAGAGCCATCAGTAAACAACAATCAGAGAAACACCCCTCCTTCTCAAACAAACCTCTGCGGCAAAGCACTCCACGCAGGAATCCCGACCAAACACCTACGACGACTGCAACGCACCCAAAACGCCTCCACCCGCCTGATCCTCAACATCTCTCAACGCAGCCACATCACCCCCCACCTAAAAAACTTGTACTGGATCCCCATCAACAAGAGGATCACCTTCAAGCTCCTCACCCACGCACACAAAGCACTCCACAACACCGGACCAGCCTACCTGAACAGCCGACTCAGCTTCTACATTCCCACCCGCCAGATCCGCTCCGCCAGCCTCACCCTCGGCGCCCGCATCCAACGAACGACCTCTGGTGATAGTTCCTTCGCCTTGCTCGCCGCCAAGACCTGGAACACCCTCCCGACCCAGCTGCGGCAGACCCAAGACCTGCTCACTTTCAAAAGACTCCTCAAGACCTGGCTCTTTGAGCAGTAGCAGCACCCCCTCCCCTCAGCGCCTTGAGGCCCTCACGGGTAAGTAGTGTGCTCTACAAGTGATTGATTGATTGATTGATTGATTGACAATGGATGATGTAATACACCAACTTACACAGTGACTGCTGCAATTTACGAGAAAATACTCCATGAAAAGAGTGCATATGCAAAATCTTCAAACTAGTGGTGACAAGTTTTGGCTAACCAGGGAAAGACATCAAACAGTTCAATAATGTTAACCCATTCGCTGCTAGGCCTTTTCTACCCCCCAGTGCTAAGCCATTTATTTGGCTACTTGGGTAGTTTGCACTTAGGTCCCTGTAGCTTTTTGTTCATATAAGGTATCCACACTAAATTTGTGTCCTTTTCTTCCAACATCCTGAGGATTTTAAAGGTACCCAGGGTTTGTGGATTCCCCTGGAGGGGATCCAGAAATTAGGCAAAATGCAGAAAAACTTTGATTTTTTGGGGGGAAAATGGGGAATAAATACTGCAGAAGAAAGCATCTGTTTTTTCCTGCAAATGGTATCAACAAAAGCTTTATGGTGCTGAAATTACAACATTCCCACCTTTCAAAGACAGGCAGACTTTTGTCAGAATAAAGAGTTTTCTACACAGTTTTGGCATTTTACTGTGACATACACTATTTATACTATTTTTGTGCTTTCAACCTCCTTTCAGTTAGTGGTAGAAATGGGTGTAAAAGCAATATTGGATCCAGGACAGCTATACCTTTTAGAAAAGTAGACACAAATCTGAATTTAGGGGTCATTTGTGTAGATCCTTCAAGTTTTTCCTATAGAAACTAACTGTACAAATTACAAAATATTGAAATTGAGTTGAAACAAACAGCAACTTTTGCCAACGTTTTCACCGGCAACTTCTAACTATGGCAGATTTCTAAAAGCAATATACCATTATGTCCACTTAACCCTTTTGGTTGTGGTGATATATAGAACTTGTAGTTTCACTAGGAACCCGAGGTACTCAGAGCCAAAAACTGAGCTGCGCCTTGCAATTGGTTTTCATTGTGTACCTGGTATATAGCAATTCATTTGGTAAAATATAAAGAATGAAAAATAGGTATCAAGGAGACCTATGTATTTCAGAAATGGGAATACAATGTAGAGTTCAGGAAGCCATAGTTATTTGCACATCTCTGAAATTGTGGGTACCCATACTAGCATGTGAATTTGAGGACATTGTTCAAAGTGACTTCTTTTTTACATTTGGAAGGCAGAAATGCATAGAAAGTCAATAGGTAATAACACTTCTTCTACAATACTGTGATCTCCTAAGTCTTCTGATAAAAATAGTACCTCACTTGGGTGGGTAGGCCTAGTCCCCGCAACAGGAAACTGCCCAAAATGCAACCTAAGCATCTCACATTTTTCAGTGAAAACTGACCCTTTTTCACAATGTGTCTCGCTGTGGATTTTAGACCCTAGGTAAGCCGGCACCTGGGGAAACCTAGAAAACTGTACATTTTTGAAAACTAGACACCCAGAGGAATCCAGTACGCAATTATTTGTGAGGCTCATGCCAGGTTGTGTTATCCAGAATCCCTTGAAAACCTCAAACTTTGTCAAAAAAACACATTTCCTCAATTTTCTGGGATGGAAAGTTCTGGAAGCTGCGGGGAGCCAAAACTTTCACCCACCAGCATTTCCACACATCTCCCATAAAAATTATACATCACTTGTGTGGGTAGGCCCAAAACTCAATGTGGGCACATCACATTTTTCAAGTGAAAACAGACCTTTTCTTGTAATGTGCCTAGCTATGTATTTTGGACCCTCGCTAAGAAGGCACCTAGGGAAACCTAGCAAACCTGTACATTTTTAAAAACAAAACACCTAGAGGAATCCAGGATGGGGTGGCTTGTATGGCTCCCATGAGGTTCTGTTTCCCAGAATCCCTTGCAAAACTCAAACTTTGTAAAAAAAAACACATTTCCTCAATTTTCTGTAATGGAAAGTTCTGGAAGCTGCGGTGAGCCAAAACTTCCACCCACCCAGCATTTCTCCAAGTCTCCCGATAAAATTGGTACCTCACTTGTGTGGTTAGCCTGATGTACGTGACAGAAAATGCCCCAAAAAGCAAAGTGGGCACATCACATTGTCCAAGTGAAAACAGACCCTTTTTTCGCAATGTGGCTAACTGAGGACTTTGGACCCTTGCTCAGTTGGCACCTAGGGAAACATAGCAAACCTGTACATTTTTTAATACTAGACATCCAGAGAAATCCAGGATAGGGTGACTTGTGTGGCTCCCACAAGGTTCTGTTACCCAGAATCCCTTGCAAACGTCAAACTTTGTCAAAAAAGAAACACATTTTCCACCCTTTTCTGTGATGGAAAGTTCTAGAATCTGCGGGGAGCAACAAACTTCCACCCACCCAGCATTCCCCCAAGTCTCCTGATAGAAATGGTACCTCACTTGTATGGGTAGGCCTAGTGTCAGTAACAGGAAACAGCCCAAAATGAGATGTGGACAGTGTAAATTTTTCCAGTGAAAACAGACCTAAATGGCGTAAGGTGCCTAATGTGGATTTTGGACCCTCCCTCAGCCGGCACCTAGATAAACCTAGCAAACCTTTATATTTTTGAAAATTAGACACCCAGGGAAATCCAGGATGGGGTGACTTGTGTGGCTCTCACTAGGTTCTGTTAAAAAAAATTACATCACTTTTCTGTGATGGAAAGTTCTGGAATTTACAGGGAGCCACAAACTTCCACCCACCCAGCGTTCCCCAAGTCTCTTGATATATTAATGGTACCTCACTTGTGTGGGTAGGCCTAGTGCCGGCAACAGGAAATGGCCCAAAAAGTACTGTGGAGACCACAAAATTATTGCAGACACCAGAGTTTTTGGTCCCAGGCTCGGGGGCCATCTAGGAAAACCTACCAAACTCAGGTATTTCTGAAAACTAGACACCTAGGGAAGTCCAGGTAGGTGCTGCTTGCATGGATCTCCCAACATTTCTCAACTCAGAATCCCCTATAAACCTAAAATATAACTATAAAAATCAAATTCTCCTCACTTTTCTGTGTGGTAAAGTTATAGGTTCACTGGGCTGCCACACATTTCCTACCACCCAGCATTCTCTCAGGCCTCCAGATAAAAATGGTTCTTCACTTGTGTGGGTAGGCCTAGTGCCTGTGACAGGAAATGGCTCAAAACCTACTGTGGAGACTTCAAAATTATCGATCGCAAATCAATCTGGTTTTGCATAGGAAGCCCCTGTGCTTTTGGTCCCAGGCTCAGGGGGTGATCAATGGAAGCCTACCAATCCCAGACATTTCTGAAAACTATATACCGATGGGAGTTCAGAGAGGTGTAGCTTGCTTGGATCCCCCAGTGTTGTGATGAGCAACTAGAGTGAATTCATGCCAAAAGTGTTGCACATCTGAACGCCATCTTGATAGAATGGAAGTAGAAAACTAAAAACAGTTTCTACCGAGGACACTGCTGTAAATGACGAAATTAGGGAGATTTATAACAAATAGTGTCCCAGGATGGCCATCAGGGATAAATGAGCCCAAATATACCACAAATATCACCCAAATTTAGCCCAATGTCGGAAGTGCTTAAAACAGTTATTTGTTTTTTTGTTTTTTTTGTAGTTTTTTATATCGCAAACTTGACCCAGAGTTATTGGATTGCATTACATGAGCATCATTACTCAAGAACACAATATTTTTGTTTTTAGGCATGGGGAAATTCAGTGATTAGTCCAGAATCACAGGATGTTGAGCTGATTCTGAAACTCAATCCTCATTCCCCAGTTGCAAAGTTGGTAGCTCTAGCCATAACGCCACATCCCCTCACTTAAGTATAACCAATAATCAAGTCAATAATTCAGTTAAGTATAACCAATAATCAACTGGATAAAAAAACATAAAGATAGCAAATTATTTAAAAGTGTGTTGTTAGTGTTTGAGAACTCACATCTCTCACTTAAGTGTGACCAATAATCAAGTGATTAACTGGATTAAAAACTAATAGTAACTTATTTAAAAGTGCTTCGTCGGTATTTGAGAACTCAAAAAAGATATCCTCATTTTAATTGTTTAGAGCACTAACCATAATATCTCTGAGAATAAGACCCTCTCATAGAGGAGGGTTCAGAGGCAATAGGTTGAACATGTTGGCCGGTTGGGAGGGGCAGTGGCAGCACAACAGACCTTGGAGGGCAGAAGAAAGGGGGGCAAGAGCAGCAAACCGACCATGCAGTACAGGCAAAAGAGGCTGTGGGAACATGAAAGACCATTGAGGGTAGAAAGAAGAGGCAGTGGCAGTACAACCATACATGCCAACAGGCCTGATTCAGGTAGGAGACATCTGATGTTTTTAACCCCAAAATGGCTTTATGTTATCTTTCTCCTGCCTAAAAGTGCCTCTTTTTCAATGTAAGTCAATGGGGAAAAACACCTGCCACAGGATTTCTTTTTCAAAATCTCCCTCTTACAAAGTACAAGCTGTTGGAAAATAAGGTGCATTGGATCAGGGAGGGCGGGAGGAATGGGGTAGGTACTTGAACTCAGATAATAGAGAACAGGAGGAAGATGGACAATGGCACCAAACCAACCCTACAGAACAGGCACCAGGGGAAGTAGCAGCACAATTCACTACACAGGGCAAGCCGGACGGCAGTACAGCACAAAGGACAATGTAAGCAATAGCGATGGAACAGGGCCAAACACATTGACAAAAGAGAACAGAAAGGGAAGAGGCAAGGGCAGCAAGCTGGTCATATTGGACAGACAGGAGGGGCAGGTGAAGCATAATAAACTATGAAGGGCAGGAGGGGGCACGACAAAGGACCAGACAAGTCAGGAGGGAGGGGATAAGAGTGCACATGGAAAACAGAGGCCAAGGACAAGGGGGCAGGGGAGGAGCAGCAAGCTGACCATGCAGCACAGGAGGGATGGGCACTGGAAGCACAACTCTCCATGGAGGGGAACAGTGAGACTAAAATGCCATACACACAAATTTGGGAGGGAATGTGGGAGGGGGTCAGACACAGCAAGCTGACTACGTAGGGCAGGTGGGAGGGTATGTGGTTGCACAGAAGACCATGCATGGCAAGCAGGAGAATTAGTGGCAGCACAACTTAGCATTGTTGTTAGACGGAGACCGGGAGGGTCGGCCGAGGACAGGGGAGAGGCCTCAGTGAGGACCGTCTCCAGCGATCGTACAGACAAGTAACTTCCCCCCCACAGATGGACACCACACAAGGATGAGGTCAACACTCTTTATATACGATTCTTGAAGTATGGTTATCAGCGATACAGTGAGATCAGGACACGAGGGTCCTCTTAATTCTAGTCTCTGAAGGGGAAAGGGTAGCGGGACAGTCTTGGTACCGGTCTGGTACGGGTTGGTAAGATGGGTAGCTCACAATCCTCGAGCTCGGAGTTCTGGAAGGCCGGGCCGCGGCAGCGCCAGCTGGCTAGGATGATCAGTCTCACTTAAGGAGGGCCGCGGCAGCGCCGGCAGGCAAAGGCGATGGTTCACACAAGGATGGGCCGCGGCAGCGCCAGCAGGTCTCGACGAAGGTGTAGGTTGCAGAGGGCCGCGGCAGCGCCAGCAGGTTCGAACGATGCTTCACAAGGATGGGCCGCGGCAGCGCCAGCAGGTCCCGACGACGGTGTAGGTTGCAGAGGGCCGCGGCAGCGCCAGCAGGTCCCGACGACGGTGTAGGTTGCAGAGGGCCGCAGCAGCGCCAGCAGGCAAGACGAAGGTTCACAAGGCAAGGCTGCGGCAGCGCCAGCAGTCCGTCAAGGATGAGTTCTTCAAGGTGTCTCTCGACTCCAGGATACAACTGCCTTCCTGCTCTGGAGCTGCCCCAGTTATAGGTCTGGTCTCCTTTGATGTCTGGACCCCAGCACTTGGGGGTCGGGAGGTCCGGGATGAGGGAGTCCAGACACCAAGCAGGGGGGTGGAGCCAGCGCTCGGGGAGGCTGGGAGCGATCGGCACCTGGCGGGGGAGAGCCATCGACACTCCTCTCTCCCATTGACCTGCCAAGTGGTCTCTTCACCTCCCGGGTGGATGGTGGTGCCTCGATGTCGGGGCCTGGCCAGGCCCAGGGTTGGGGTCGAGCTGAGGCCACGCGGCCTCGTGGTGCAGTGCCCAAGATGGCGGCTGGGCCGGGGCAATGCTGCTGAAGGGGGCCCGGGCCGGCCGATGTCGTGGTGTTCGGGAGCAGGTGTCCCGTTGGGGACGGGTTGCGGGTTGCTTCTGTGGGTTGCCGGGGTGGTTCTTCGGGTGACACCGGGAGAGCCGGTGTTCGGGTTCTTATTATGCGGGGAGGGAGTGGCCCCTTCACGAGGCCTGTCCAACATGCGTCCCCCCCAGCTGAAGGCAGGGAGAGTCACCCATCTCCTTGGGTACTCTCCTCGCCGAGGCGGAAAAAGCGTGACAGGCCGTCCGCGTTGGCGTGGTCTTGGCCAGGGCGATGCTCCACAGTGAAGTCCATCCCCTGCAAAGAGATGGACCATCGCAACAGTTTTGGGTTCTCCCCCCGCATCTGCATCAGCCATTGCAGGGGTCGGTGGTCTGTCTGTACCCTGAAATGGGTACCGAAGAGGTAGGGCCGGAGTTTCTTGAGGGCCCATACTACTGCGAAGGCCTCCTGCTCGATGGTGCTCCAGCGCTGTTCTCGGGCCAGCAGGCGTCGGCTGATGAGGGCCACTGGTTGATCGACTCCCTCGGCATTGAGTTGAGAGAGGACTGCCCCAACGCCATGATCTGAGGCATCCGTCTGGACGAGGAATTCCCGGCTGTAGTCGGGGGCCTGGAGCACGGGGGCGGTGCACATGGCGGCCTTCAGCTTCTCGAAGGCCGCTTGACAGTCCGGAGTCCAGTTGACGGTTTTGGGGTTTTTTTTGGAGGTGAGTTCTGTGAGGGGCCCCACAATGCTGCCGTAGTCCTTTACAAACCGCCGGTAGTATCCGGTGAGCCCTAGGAAGGCTCGGACCTCGGTTTGGGTGACAGGAGGTTGCCAGGACTGGATGGCAGCGATCTTGAGCTGAAGGGGGGCCACCAGACCGCTCCCCACTTGGTGTCCGAGATAGGTCACGGACCCCTGGCCAATCTGACATTTGCTGGCTTTGATGGTGAGGCCGGCCTGCTGGAGGGCGTGCAGGACTTCTCGGAGGTGGTGAAGGTGGTCTGCCCAGTGACGACTGTACACAGCGATATCGTCCAGGTAGGCGGCGCTGAAGTCTTCGAGGCCCGCCAATACCTGGTTCACGAGTCGTTGAAACGTAGCTGGAGCGTTTTTCATGCCGAATGGCATCACATTGAAGTGGTAGTGGCCATCCAGGGTAGAGAAGGCGGATCGTTTTTGGGCCCTGGGGGTGAGGCCGATCTGCCAGTAGCCTGCTGTTAGATCGAAGATGCTCAGATAGCGGGCAGCCCCCAGGCGGTCAACCAGCTCATCTGCCCGGGCGATGGGGTGAGCGTCGGTGCGGGTAACAGCGTTCAGGCCCTGATAGTCTACACAGAACCGGAGCTCGGGGCGACGCCCGGGGCGGTAGCCTTGGGGACCAGTACGACTGGGCGGGCCCAGGGGCTGTCGGATGGCTCGATCACTCCTAGAGCCAACATCTTGGAGACGTCGTCCTGGATGCAGGTGCGCACCCGATCTGGCACTCGGTACGCCCTGTGTCGAATAGGTGGACTATCCCCAGTGTCCACATCGTGAAGGCACCAGGGGGTGACCCCTGGGGTGAGGGAGAACAGATTTGCAAACTGTAGCAGGAGAGCCCGGCAGTCTTGGCGTTGTTCCGGGGACAAGGCCTCGGAGAGTCTGACCCCTTCCACGGAGCCATCTTTTTCACGGGTCCTCAGTAGGTCAGGGAGGGGCTCGGAGTCTTCTTCCATCCCACTATCTGTTGCCATTAGTAGGCTGAGCTCTGAGCGCACGAAGTGGGGTTTGAGTCTGTTGGCGTGGAGGACTCGGAGTGGGTTCCGGGGGGACTCCATGTCTATTAGGTAGGTGACAGGGCCCTTGCGCTCTATCACCTTGAAGGGTCCTGTCCATTTGTCCTGCAGGGCACAAGGTTCGACTGGAGACATCACCCATACTTGCTGGCCGGGTTCGAACTCGATGGAGGAGGCATGTTGATCGTACCATTTCTTCATGTCCACCTGACTGGCCTCCAGGTTGGCTTTGGCGAGTTCCCTGAATCGCCGGGTCTGATTGCGGAGGGTCAGGAGATACTTATACACGTCTGGAGGGGTCTTCTGGGGGGCCATCTCCCAGCCTTCCTTGACCAGGCTGAGGGGGCCCCGGACGGGGTGTCCGTACAGGAGTTCGAAGGGGCTGAAGCCGAGGGATTTCTGGGGAACTTCTCGGTAGGCGAAGAGGAGGCACAGGAGTAGTACGTCCCATTGGCGGCGTAGGGGTTCTTCCAGGCCCATGATCATTCCCTTGAGAGTACGGTTAAACCGCTCGACCAGTCCGTTTCCTTGTGGGTGATAAGGGGTCGTGAACCGGTAGGTGACCCCGCACTGCTGCCAGAGAGACCTCATGTATTTCGAGATAAAGTTTGTGCCCCTGTCACTGACGACCTCCCGGGGGAAGCCCACTCGAGAGAAGATCCCCATCAGGGCACGGCCCACCACGGGGGCTGTCACGGTCCGAAGAGGAATGGCCTCGGGGTACCGGGTGGCGTGGTCCACCAGGACTAGGATGAACCGGTGCCCCTGGGCCGTTCGGGGGTCTAGGGGTCCCACAATGTCTATTCCCACCCGTTCGAACGGGGTGGTGACGAGGGGAAAGGGTTGCAAGGGTGCTTTGATCTTTCGGCCGCTCTTCCCGCTTGCCTGGCAGGTGGGGCAGGCCCGGCAGTGGTTGGAGACATCATTTCGCATTTTGGGCCAGTAAAAGTGTGTCACCAGGCGGTTGTATGTTTTGTCTTGTCCCAAGTGTCCAGCAAGGGGGACATCGTGCGCTAAGTTCAAAAGGAAGTCTCTGAGGCGGAGGGGCGCCACCAGCACCCGACTGGCCCCTAGCTCAGCAATTATTTGCTCGCTGTAGAGTAGATCATTGTCCCAATAAATCCAGTGGGCCCCTGCGGTGTCTCCTGCGCTCTGGGCGAGGGCTTGCTGCCTGAGTCCCTCGAGGGAGGGACAGGTCTTCTGTTCTTGTCGGAATTGTTCCTGGGTGGGACCACCCTCTTGACGCCACTGGGCCAGTTCGGGGAGGTCCTGGAGTTGCACGGGCCCTTCTCCGTCTTGTTCTGGGGGATTGGCACTTAGGGCGTCTCCCTCTGGGACGATCGGGGGAGGAGGTTCTGGCCATTCGGGTTCTTCGGGACTGGAGATGCCGCGGGCGGCCATGGACCGGGTCGTTATGCAGGCCCATTCAGGGAGGCCCAACATCCCCAGGTGCTCCCTTCTTTCAACGGCTGCCCAGGGGGAACTTTCGAGGTCGTTCCCCAGGAGGCAGTCCACTGGGGCATCATCACGGACAGTCACCTTCAGCATTCCGGACACTCCTCCCCACTCGAAGGGAACACAGGCCATCCGACACAGGCTTTCGGAATTGTCGGCTGACCGGACAGGGCAAAGGACGTTCGGCAAGATCTGCTCCGGGGTCACCAGATGACAGCGGACTGCTGGCACACTAGCCCCGGTGTCGCGTAGGGCTTCAGCCTTGCGCCCATTTATGTTCACCCACTGGCTGTATTTTCTCGTATTGGCGGGTAGGGGAGCCCGCGGAATCATGTCTCTTACCCCTAGGCAGGCCAGGGTCATGGCGGCTGGTTCCCACTCGGGCTGCTCCTGTTCGTATTCTTCATAATCCTCTGGGGCTTGCTCTTCTCCCAGGGCAGCGGCAGCGACCTGGCGAGGTATAGGATTCTGGTTCTTTGGGCAAATAGGGTCGTTGGCATAGTGGCCGGTCCGCTGGCACCGGTGGCAAGTAACGTTGGCTCGGAACCCCGGACACATCGGGGGGTGTCCCTGCCGGCCGGGGGCGGGGTGTTGCTTGCGGGAGCCTCCGGGACGGCGTCTCTGCCCCGACCCTGGCCTCCTCCTCCTCGGGGGCGATGGGGACCTTGGTGGGTTCGGTTCGGCTCGCTGGGCCCGCTTCGGGCAACTCGAGTGCTTTCCCATCGGTCAGCTTCGGCGGCGAGCTGCCGAGGTTCAGTCAGTTTACTGTCGAGGAGGTGCTGCCTGAGCTCGACGAAGCAATTGTTGGAGAGGTGCTCCCACACAATGAGGTTAAAGAGTTGTTCGTAGGTGGTTACCTGGCTTCCCTTGATCCACCCCTCGAATGCTCTGCTGAAGAAGTTCACGTACTCCACCCAAGTTGTACCCGGGATCCGTTTGCAGTCACGGAACCGCTGGCGGTACATCTCGGGCGTGAGCCCGTATCGAGTGAGGAGGGCGGCCTTCATGTGGTCATAGGACGTCATCTGATGGTCCGGGAGTTGTAGCAGGGCGTCGCGCCCTTCGTTGACGAACCTCCCCCACAACCCGGCTCCCCAGTCACTTCGGGAAATCCGGTGGGAGGTCATGGCTATCTCGTAGGCTTTAAACCATTGCTGGATATCGTCGTTCCAATAATATTCTCTGACGACATCCTTGGGGATGTGGACTTTAGGGTCTGTAGTGCCAGGAGTGTTTGGGCGCTCGGGCACCCCGAGGTCTTTATTCTGTTTCTGAAGCTCTATTTCGGCTAGATTGCGCTCATGTTCGTAGGCCAGTTTTTTCTCTTCAAACTCTCTCTGTTTTTGCTTCTCTTCCCGCTCCTCTCGGAGCCGCAAGTGTTCCAATGTTATCTTTTGTTCCGCCAATTTCAGTTCTCCGTCCAACCGAAGTCGTGCCAGCTCTAATTCATGGAGTCTACTTTTTTCTCGTTCTCGGATCTCCTCCGGGGAGAGACCCGATCTCCTCCCTTCTCTCGGAGTGGTGTTTATTTCTGGCGCCTTGAGGTTTTGGTCTGGGGGTACGGCCGTACCCGTCTCCGCCCAAGATTCTAGGGCTTTTTTGAAGTCGTCCTTCATGCTCAGTCCGGTAGTAGCAATGCCTAGTTCTATGCAGAACTGCTTTAGTTCTCTGTGGTTATACTCTTCTAATTTCTCCATCTGGAATTTTTCTGTGGATCCGCTCTCTTTGGTTGTCATTGTGGTTGAGTCGTGGGATGAGTTACTCTCTGTACGATTACGCGTTGGTTCGGATCGCGCCGCTGGCCACCAATGTTAGACGGAGACCGGGAGGGTCGGCCGAGGACAGGGGAGAGGCCTCAGTGAGGACCGTCTCCAGCGATCGTACAGACAAGTAACTTCCCCCCCACAGATGGACACCACACAAGGATGAGGTCAACACTCTTTATATACGATTCTTGAAGTATGGTTATCAGCGATACAGTGAGATCAGGACACGAGGGTCCTCTTAATTCTAGTCTCTGAAGGGGAAAGGTAAGCGGGACAGTCTTGGTACCGGTCTGGTGCGGGTTGGCAAGATGGGTAGCTCACAATCCTCGAGCTCGGAGTTCTGGAAGGCCGGGCCGCGGCAGCGCCAGCTGGCTAGGATGATCAGTCTCACTTGAGGAGGGCCGCGGCAGCGCCGGCAGGCAAAGGCGATGGTTCACACAAGGATGGGCCGCGTCAGCGCCAGCAGGTCCCGACGAAGGTGTAGGTTGCAGAGGGCCGCGGCAGCGCCAGCAGGTTCGAACGATGCTTCACAAGGATGGGCCGCGGCAGCACCAGCAGGTCCTGACGACGGTGTAGGTTGCAGAGGGCCGCGGCAGCGCCAGCAGGTCCCGACGACGGTGTAGGTTGCAGAGGGCCGCGGCAGCGCCAGCAGGCAAGACGAAGGTTCACAAGGCAAGGCTGCGGCAGCGCCAGCAGTCCGTCAAGGATGAGTTCTTCAAGGTGTCTCTCGACTCCAGGATACAACTGCCTTCCTGCTCTGGAGCTGCCCCAGTTATAGGTCTGGTCTCCTTTGATGTCCGGACCCCCGCACTTGGGGGTCGGGAGGTCCGGGATGAGGGAGTCCAGACACCCAGCAGGGGGGTGGAGCCAGCGCTCGGGGAGGCTGGGAGCGATCGGCACCTGGCGGGGGAGAGCCATCGACACTCCTCTCTCCCATTGACCTGCCAAGTGGTCTCTTCACCTCCCGGGTGGATGGTGGTGCCTCGATGTCGGGGCCTGGCCAGGCCCAGGGTTGGGGTCGAGCTGAGGCCACGCGGCCTCGTGGTGCAGTGCCCAAGATGGTGGCTGGGCCGGGGCAATGTTGCTGAAGGGGGCCCGGGCAGGCCGATGTCGTGGTGTTCGGGAGCAGGTGTCCCGTTGGGGACGGGTTGCGGGTTGCTTCTGTGGGTTGCCAGGGTGGTTCTTCGGGTGACACCGGGAGAGCCGGTGTTCGGGTTCTTATTATGCGGGGAGGGAGCGGCCCCTTCACAAGGCCTGTCCAACAATTGTGGACAAGAGGAAGCGGACAGGGGCATGCACAAAGGTCCTTAGATGACAGAATGGAGGGGTAGGGGTAGGGGTAGGGGCTAGACATAGACAAAAGAGGGCAGGGAAAGGAGCTTCACAGCAGACCATGCAGGGCAGGCAGATGGAGCAGTTGAGGCAAAACAGAGCATGGAGGGCAGAAGGGAGTGGCATCAAAATCGACCGTGGAGGACAGGAGAGAGGGAATGGGGCATGGAACTTGAACAAACAGGGTGGTGGTGGCAGGGACAGAAGGCAGCCACCATGCTAGGCTGGTGGAAAGGGAAGTGGCAGCACAACAGAACACTCAGAGTAGATAGGAGGGTGGCAGGTCCATGAAATATGGTGGGCAGAACGGAGGAAGCAGGAGCATGCACAAAGACATTGGAAGGCAAATGAGAGGAGAGTAGGGGCAGCAAGCTAAACACGGAGGCTAAGCAGAAGGGCAATAATGGGGCAAAGAATTGGGAAATCAGCAGTGGACCAGGGGGTACCGCAGGTCTCTATTTTGAGCCCTACGTTATTCAATCTACATGTGGCCCCCTTGGCCACAATCATCAGGAATTGATGATTTGAAACCATATCCTACGCGGATGATACGCAGCTGTTAGTCCACATAGAGAAGGATCCAGCCGAAACGAAAGCTACGTTTTCAAGGTGCATGATCAAGATTGCTGATTGGATGAAGAGGAACTTCTTACAACTGAACTCTTCTAAAACAGAGATCCTCCTGTTCGGCAAGGCTGTAGACCTTTGGTCTCCAGACTGGTGGCCTTCAGAGTTGGAAGAGGCCCCCTCTCCAAAAAGCTGGGCGAAGAATCTGGGAATAAAGATCAACAGTCAGCTTTCAATGGAGGAGCAGGTGAAGATGCTTGCAGGCTCCTGTTTCGGGACCATGCGGATGTTGAAAAAGATCTTCCCATGGATCCTGCTTAGTGCCAGGAAGACCCTGATTCAGGCGCCTTTAGTTAGTCGCCTTGATTACGGCAGTTCCCTATTGGTGGGAATTAGGGAAGATCTCTCATTTAAATTACAGATTGTGCAGAACACAGCTGCATGTCTTGCCCTGGATAAACCAGCCCGAACCCCATCCCTGCCCATCCTTTCCCAATTACATTGGCTTCCAATCAAGAAATGGGCCATCTTTAAAATGCTGTGTAGGGTCTTCAGGTCCCTGCACGGACTGGGACCGGTCTACCTGACTAATAAACCTAAATGGTACCTTCCTGCACGCCAGCTTAGATCTAGTAATCGTAAGCCGCTGTGCTGCCAGAGAATTAGGAAGGCAAAAATGGGAGGTCGGGCCTTTTCATATCTGGCCCCCAAACTCTGTAATGACCTCCCTGAACATATGCGGGAATACCCGAACTTGTCCCAATTTAAAAAATGGCTTAAGACCTGGCTTTTCTAATCTGTACTTTAATTGAGTGCTTGTCCTTCTCAGGCACCAAGAGATCCCCTTGGGGATGATTCGTGCGCACTACAAATGACATAAATAAATAAATAAAATAAATTAACTATATGTACCGATGTACATTGGTGAATCAGTGAGTGTATGAGTACCTAATTGGTTGAGTCAGTGGCTGTGTGACTAATTGATTCAGTGAGTGATTAGGTGTCTTAGTGAATGTATCTGTGAGTCATTGGTTGTGTGAATGTCTTTATCTGTCTGACAGTTTGTGTCTAAGAGGTTGTATGGGTGTGTGAGTGGGTAAGTGAGTTTACGTATGGGTGAGTGATTGGTTGTCTTAGTTCCTCTATGCGTGTCTCGTGTCTGTGAGTGTGGGTGAGGGGGTATGTACCTGCCTGTATGGATGAGTGAGGGGTTGAATCAGTGGCTCTATGCATTAGGGAGTGTATGTGTGAGGGGCTGTATGGGTAAGTGAGTGTGCATATGGCTGTGTCAGTGAGTGAGCGTATGTGTCAGTGATATATGGGTCAGTAACTGGGTAAGTAAAAAGGCAGTAGAGGTGAGTGTTGGGGTATGTGAGTGACTGCATGGGTGAGTGAGTAAATGTGAGAAAGGCTGTGTGGGTGAGTGTGTGCTTATCTTAGTGTCTGTATAGGTGAGTAAGTACATGTTAGTATATGTATGAGTGATTTAATGTGTTTATGTGTCTGTATGGGTGAGTGAGTGGCTCTGTGATTGACTATATAGGTGAGTGAGTAGTTAGATGAGTAGCACTATGAGTAACTGACTCAGTGTGTGAGAGACTGTATGGGTGTATGAATGGATATGTCACTGGTTGCATTAGTGAATGGGTGGGTGTGTGAGTGGATGTATGGATGAGAGAGTGGGTGAGTGTCTTTAGCTGTTAAACAGTGAGTAGCTGTGCAAGTACTGGTATGAGTGTGTGAATGGGTTTGAGAATGGTAGATTGGAAGTTGGAGTGGGTGTATGAAAAGGGTATATCAGAGTGTGAGTGTGTGCATCAGAGATTGTGTGAATGATGTCATCAGCGATGTTATTTGAGATGTCATCAGCGATGTAAACAGTGATGTCACTGACCATGTAATGTGTGATGTAATATGCAAGGTCCTAAGCAGTGCATTGTGGGGTGCGAGTTATACTTAGGTCAGATAACTATAACTGCTGAACACACTAACGAATGCACTTCAAAACACACTCAGAGGCTCACACCCAATCAGAGACTCACTCAAATACTCATGCACCCCCTCACTCACCTACACAGAGGGTTATGCACCTGCTCACTGACCCAACTGAGACACTCATGCAACAAAACACAGAACCACTCAGGCACTCACATACCTAAATACCCATTGAGAGACTCATATTCCCACTCATATATCCATTTAGAGACACAGGCACCAACTCAAAGACCCACGAAGATACTCATGCACCCACTCACAGATCCACTCAGGGACTAATGCACCCACTCATATTTATTCATTCAGACTCATGCACCTACTCACAGTCTCACTCAGAGACTCACAAACCTACTCACAGACCCACCCAGACACTCATACACTCAGTCATTGACCCATTCAGAAACGGATTCACCCACTCACAGACCCACTCAGTCACTCATGCACCCACTCAGAGACATACTCAGACACTCACCGACCCACTCAGACACACACACACACACACACAGACCCACTCAGAAACTCACACACCCACACAGATACTCCTGCATCCACTCACATACCCACTCAGATACTCCAGCATCTACTCACAGCCCCACTCATATTTTCAACCACCCACTCACAGACCCAACTAGACACTCAGGCACCCACTCACAGACCCATTCACTCATACACCCTCTGACAGATCCTTTAACAGACTCATGCGCCCATTCACTGACCTGCTTAGATACTGATACGTCAGATACAGATTCAATTGAGATTCACACACCCAATCAGGGACCCACTAGGACACTCATGCACCCATTCACAGGCTCACTCAGACTCTCAGGCACCCATTCACAGAACCAGTCAGATGCTTATGCACCTATTCACAGACCCATATGGAGAGTTATGCACCCATGTACAGACCCAGTCAGACACACTCACACCTACTGACCCACTAAAAGGCTCATTCAGACTCAGTCAGACACTTATACACCCACTCACAGACCCACTCAAAGACTCACTCACTGACCCATGGACCCACTCAGACACTCACCTACCTATTCATAAACCCACTCAGAGACTCACACACCCACTCAGAGACTAGTCAGATACTCATGCAGCTACTTACAGACCCACTTAGACACTCATGCACCCACTCATTCACCCACTGACAGGCTGTTGCAGACACTCACATACCCCATTGGACACTCATGCACCCAGTCAGTGACCCATACAGACAGTCACATATCTACTCACAGACCCACTCGGGCACTCATGTACCTACTCACAGGCCCAGTCAGAAAAATATGAACCCACTTACAGACCCACTCTAAGATCTACTCAAACACTCTTGCACCCACTCACAGAGCAACTCATATTCTCATGTAGCCACTCACTGACCTACTCAGACACTCGTGCACCCACTCAAAGACCCACTCAGACAGTTACACACTCAGTCTCAGGCCTACTGAAGCACTCACGCACCCACTCACAGATTTATTCAGGTACTCAAACACCCTCTTCAAGACAGATTTACACACTCATACACCCACTGAGAGGCTCCTGCACTCACTCACTCATTCACTCTCAAAAATTACAGGTCACAGTTAGGAAACTTAATTAAAAAAAACTTAGAAATTTACTAAACAAACAACAGTTACTGGGGTGTTATAGTTAGGAAATAGCATTAGAACATTACAAATTCACTAAAAAATCAAAGGTTAGAAGGATGTTATAGTTAGGAAATAAGATTAATAACTGCCGAAATTACCTCAAAAAAACAAAAAAGTTGATAGGACGGTATAGTTAGCATTTTAAAAAAAAAATCCTTATAAATTCACAGAAAAAAGAAAAGTTACAGGGATGTTATCATTATGCTCAGATTTTACTTGTTCAAAAATGGCTGTCTGAGTGAGTGACTGGCTATGTAATGGCTATATGAGTGAGTGACTTGCTGTTTGAGTGTCTGTTCGATTAGGTAAATTGTCATGTGAGTGTCTGTATTGTACAGTAAGTGTCATTGTGAATGGATATATGGGTGAATGTGCAGATGTGTGAGTGCTTGTATGGATTTGTGAAATGGATATGTAAGGGAACTTTTTTTTAGATATAGGATCCATGAGGGGTCGAGGCACTAGCAACAGTCCAGGAAATAAAGTTACAGGTTATTGGACCCAGGGTCCCATTGTGTGTTTGGTAGCCCCCTTTCCACACAAACAGTCATGTGAAGTCAATTGTAGTTGTCCGAAAAACCAAAGGGTGCAAAGCGATTTGATAGCTCCATAAAATGTGGTGCAAATTGCTGCCCACCTTGTCATGTCCATTGAATGTAGTTTGAGTTCAGGTTTGTAAGCGTGGAAGGAAGGAAAGAGGGCATCTGCCTTCCAAACGGGTCCAACTGTTATGGATCCTGTTGTTCCAATCGGAGGGATCAGGTTTGTGAAAAAAGTCCTGAAGGAAGGGCTATGATGGATGTTTAAAGACCGAGAGAGGTGTTAATCGGGCTAAGGACAAGATCCTTTCCATAACGTGCAATCTATCAAAATTGATAATAACACAGTCCTCTTTATAAGTCTTATAGGAGCTTCCTACCCAATTGACCCTTTGCACCAATAGATGGGTTTTTACACACCTTGGGCCAGATGTAGGTAGACATTTACCGACCGGTAACGGCCGATTCGGCCTTTACCGACCGGTAAATGGCTATTCTAGATGTAGGTGGGCTATTTTACCGATTCTGTAAATTTACCGAATCGGTAAATTTACCGAATCGGTAAAATACCGAATCGGTATTTTTACCGATTCGGTAATTTTGAAATGTAGGTGTGACTCTTCCGAGTCCCACAGGCCTTACTGAATCGGTATTTTACCACCCAATCCAATTGGGTGGTAAAATACCGATTCCAGGTGTGCATGCACATGTGTGCATGCACACCCATGGCATGTGACAGACGGACATGCCCTTAGGGCATGTCTGTGTGCCACATGTCACACATGCCTTAAATCGGGGTGCTAGAGGGTGTCAATGTGACACCCCCTGCACCCTTGCAAAATTCGGTATTTACTGAATCGGTAAATACCGATTCGGTAATGCCCATTGATTCCTATGGGCTTCAATGCCCATAGGAATCAATGGGCATTACCGAATTGGTATTTACTAATTCGGTAAATACCGATTCTTACAGAATCGGTAATTCAATTACCGATTCTTTCTACATCTCCCCCCTTCTATTTTACCAATTCATAAATACCCAATCGGTAAAATTCGGTATTTATGAATCGGTAAAATATACTTACCTACATCTGGCCCCTTATTCCCAGGGCAGTATTACGGCACAGCCAGTGTAGGAGTTTATTCTTCTGTTATGTGTTTATCTAGGTTCCTGATCGATACTGTGACCTTATGCCCCTATTCGGCTATAAATCCATTTATTCCCTATATTGGCATAACCGTTCAAGTGCGATTTTCAGAAATGTCATCTCTGGCCTCACACGAACAGAGCCACATTCCAGCATAACTCTCTGCCACTTCCTTTGCGACCAATTAGTGCAATGACAGAGCAGAAGTCACTATCTGATATTCCTAGATTAACACTCCGAGTTCTTCAACAAGATAAAAACTCAGCAAACCTGGAAATCCCCGCTTGCTGTGTTTTGATTAGTAATGGAACTCTAATGAGCAACTGATAACTATCACTTCCTAGTGACATCTTTAATTGACGTCTTATGTCCAGCAAACTTGCGTCAAACCCGGCACCTGTCAGGTATAAATATTACCAACGTTGCCTTAAGCAATGAGCTACTGTTGCTGATACTAGCTGCCTGCAAGACCCCGTGTTGGTGAAGCTAGCACCCTGTCGCTGCAGACTGCTGTCCCTTGGTGGTGAAGCTACTGATACCATTATCGCTGCTAAAGCGCGAACTATGGTGCAGTACGCTTAGGAGCTGAACAGCCGTCCCTCTGCGAAGACATCCAGCAGATTCCAGCTGCCCGCGGACGCTGTCCCCCCTCCTTCCTCGACGCGCTGAAGAGAGCCGCTGCTTTTCTCGTGCAGAGAAATCCAGCTCCAGCGTTTCCGGTCTACCCTTGCGGGTGACTGGGATATCGAGAGTGACCCCTGAAGGAGATACCAATCCTCCATCATTCTATTCAGAGGTATGGTGTTGACTAAACCCTTAGACGAGAATTCTTGAAGCAAACCTTGGCAAAACCAACTTAACTTAAAGCTACTTACTTACTCCCCTTCCACGTGTTAGGCTTAGGTCAGGCACACTGGGGTAGGCTTAGTTAGAAGCACCAGTTGAGTATTTTAGCCTAATGTATATATGACTGTATATATGTTTTATTACTTTTAAACCATTGTATGGCTAAGAAACCATATCAATGCTTTTACAGTTCTATTTCGCAATCCTTATCTTACTGTACGTACTTTTTATAATAACAAGTCTTGCAATTGTGGCAATACATTTCTCTTGTACGAGAAGAAAGACTGTTCAATAAATGTTAACCCTTTATTGACAAACGCCCGTCTCTCTATTCTCTACATCTCGTGAAAGTAAACTGCACCAGACTGACTGAGTGAAATACATGTCTATTGTTTCACACGACCCTAGAGATTGACTCTTGATCTGAGGAGCAAAGTTGTCATGTTGCACGGTTGTTGGAAAACTGAATCCCTTCTTGTCTGTGCCAGGGAAGCTGATCACTTCCTATGCAGAGAAGAAAGTTTCCAGTGACCTCTGAGCTAGTTGGTAACACACCCAATTAAGTTTAGCATAGTCAGTGGAGGCCTGGAATATCCGCAGTTCCACGTTGATACTACTGTTTATGTTATTCCAATGCGCAGGGCCTAGTGGGAAACTAGGAACTACACTACATGGCGCCCAACGTTTGGTAAGGCGATAAACTAACGCAAGACAGTTAGAGTAACTCAGTCGTGCATATTTCACACAGACCCCTTTCTCCCGTAAATACTCCAATAGACGTCTGGAGTGGGTGAAAGGTTAAAATCCGCCCGACCTTAGTAAGAAGAGATTCCTATGTAAAGCTCCGGTTTATTCAACGTTGAAGGATACAGTGTTCCAAAATATTGTGCACCTAATCTTTGTCTCCTTGGAGACCTACTCTGCAAACCTTGCATTTTAACAATGCCAGAAAATAACGGAACCACTGGGGCCGCAGCAGATGCGACTCAGCAAGGTCCCGAACACACAGACCCGGATGCTATTATCATCCCGGTCCACTTAAGAAGATCTATAACATTAAAACTTATAGAGAACGGACTGACACCACAAGGTGGTACAGTAATTTTCGTGATAGAGGCTCACGAGTATCGGCAGACAGAGGTATTCTATTCATGGATAAACTTTCCAGCGGTAAACGCTATAACAAAAGAGTTTCACTATTACAAAATAGAGAAACCTCCGGAAGAGTACGCTCCTTTCGAGGAGATTGAAATTCCACTTAAATTTCAAGAGCACCTGCTCTGGTTTAATGGCGCCCTAAAACATAATGATCACATAACTAGGCTCGGTCCACTAGGTAGACCAGGAGCAACGTGGCCGGTTCTAGCCAGCTACACACCACATCCGGACATTGTAAAAATGTCTAGAGAAGAGCTGTTAGTACAGCTAAACACATTAATAAAAATACATAGGCAATTAGTCCAATATGTAATGCGGACTGCAACAGTCCAGCCAGCTGTTAATACACCACAGCTGACCCCTCATCAGGGGAACACAAATCAAATTACACCACAGAACACACAGTCATGTCTTGGTAAAACACCCGTAAAACGGGAACAAATTCCTTTCTGGTTAGCACAGAAAATCACTCAAATAGAGGCAGTATTTCCTGATACTACTCCTATTGAGAAACACAGAATCTTGACCATCTGCCTTCCTATGGGAATCGCACCACACATGGAGGACTGCGACACTTGGGGTACAGTCTTTGCTTCCATTTACACAAAAACACACGGTGTTCCGTCTATGGCGGTAATACCAGAAGTGCTAAAACAGATTCAAAATGAATACGGTCCAGAGCCCGCTTTAAATCTAGGTATGAAATTACTGAAAGATTTCAAGCAGGTCTCGGCTATATTATTAGCCAACATAAAAGGAGAAGCAGCATCTGTGGCGATCCGCCAGAAGTTGAAGGAAACAGATATAAAAGATCCTGTTGAGCTTGCAAAAATCATAGAAAAGTGCTATGAAGAATTAGGTAGAGACAGCTTGGGTGGGAAACCGGTAAAGCCCCAACTGCTCGAAAATCCTGAAAAATTATTTATTAAAAATAATTTAAACACTCCTAAAAAGAACTGGGATGGAAATAAACAATCGATTACCAAGGAAAAAGTTTTCCAGTCCAGAGGAAGGTCTCCTCGACGGAGGTAAAAAACTCCGACTCGAGAACGCCAGTCTCCCCAGAGGGAGCCCTCTGAGAAAAGATATAACCTTAGAAATAGGGATAATCTGAAAAAACCTAATAGATATCAAAGTATTGATACACGTCCCTCTCGATCTCTTCCACAGAATTCGGAAAGAAGAGGACGGTCAGACCCAGGAGAGCACACCAAGTCCAAAGACAAGGAACCTGCTCAGAGTAGAAAATCTCAATTTCAGAAAAAGAAGGTAGCCAGTATTAGAGTAATCAACCATGCCGAGAATACTGAGGACACCGTTGAAAAACGGGGAGTGGGCATTGACAATGTTGGACAGTGCAGCAGAAATCAGTATAGCGCGCAAGATCTTGATGAGTCATCTGGAGACAGTGGACACGAATGAATACATTCAGGTTGAAACTGCCGACGCCAGACTTAGCGAGCCCCATAAAATATACGAAATAACATTGCGTATAGAGGGTGGTAAGACTAGGAAAATTAGCGGTCTATTTTGGGATAAGCTCTCAAAAGGCTATGATATTCTGTTGGCTGAAAAAGATTGGCCCCCGGAGTTTGTCAGGGAGTGCCCTCGTGGCGAAGAAGTGATTATGCCTGCCTTCTCGAATCACATTCCGATTCACAAAAAATATACATATGCAAGGAAATGGGCAGTAGCCCAGGCTCCGGCATTGTATAAAAATCATGTAGGATGGGATGAGGATTCTCCTCCTCACAAAATCCAATTAAAAAGTGAACCAACTGCCCAACGGCAGTATCCCATAAAGCAAGAAGCTAAAAAACAGGTCAGGGAGATCTTAGATCAACTTGAGTACCAGGGGGTGATTGAAACATGCACCTCCCAAATGAACAATCCTTTGTTTCCTGTCTCCAAGCCAGACAATTCATATCGTCTAGTTTTGGACTACAGACATCTTAATACTTGTTGTAAAACTTTTGCAGTACAAAACTCGCATAGTGCAGCCCTAATGAATAATATAGTTAGGAAAAAATACAAAACGACATTAGACATATCTAATGGTTTCTTTTGTCAAAACATTGCACCTGAAAGCAGATATTTGACCGCTTTCTCCGCATTTGGGTCGCAGAAAAAATTCTGTCGACTCCCACAGGGGTTCAAGAACAGCCCAGGACTATTCTCAGCTAGGGTAACAGAGTTACTACAAATCTATGATGATGAGGCATTATCTTACGTGGATGATATCTATCTCACAGACGACGACTTGGATACTCATTTGAAAAGAGTGAACACCATTATACTTGGGTTCGCAGCAGAGGGTTACAAATTCAACTTTAAAAAGTCCCGAATTGCCCATCTGACAGTACTATTTTTAGGGTACGAATTATCAAGTGAAGGGAAAAGCCTAGCGGACAACTTCTTAGAGAAGTGCGCTGTACTCCAAGCTCCAAAAACGCTGAAGAATTTACAATCCATACTAGGTTTTCTGAATTTCGGAAGAACATACATCCTAAATTACGCAGAGAGGGTTAAACCACTCTACGAACTAATGAAACCTGATTTTAAACAAATCAATTGGACTCAAAAACACACAGAAATTTTGAGTTCACTGCAAACAGACATGTTAGCAAAAACAAAATTAGATACACGTGACAACACGATCGATCTTGTAATCCGAGTCATCCCAGGAAGATGCGGATTCACATACCTAACCTCTAATGAGGGAGAAAAGGTACCAATTTCAATTAAATCGCACTTGTACACACAAGCAGAAGAAACATTCAGTCACACAGAAAGAACTGTGAACGCAGTGCAAATCGCATTAGCAAATGAACGAGAACTAGCACATGGCAAACGGATTAATATCCTTACAGCGGAATCCGCCTTCGAAGCGCTATTCAGCCCAGTAAACCTGCCTACAGTGTCACTGGATCCGAAATGGATACAGTGTATAGATTCTCTAGGAGCGGAAGATGTGAAATACTATTTCGCCCCGCAATTTGAAGAACTGAATGATTTAGAATATGAAGAAGAATATCCTCTGCCAATCGAAATTCTGCCTCTCCCACAATACGCCTGTATAATCTATACAGATAGCTTTGTACAGCATTTCAACGTAGAGAGAAAATCCTACGATGCAGCATGTGCGATCATTAAAGGTCGTTGGCTGTGCGGTAAATTCAGACCGAAAGTAACAAAAACTGAATCTGTAAGAAACTGTTCGGTTCAGAGAACTGAAATCAGATCTTTAAAGATGGCGCTTGAAAATGCAGAACGTGAATTCCCGACACTTATAGTGTGCGATTCTCATTTTTGCGTCAACTCTTACAATAACAAACTGCAGAGTTGGATCGAAAACGACTACAAAGATGACACAGGTGCCACAATAAAGCATAAAATGCTTTGGAAACAAGTAGCTCTTTTATACAAAGAAATACAAAAGACTCACGTGATTCACGCACAGAGTCTTCGACGTGATGGCGTTCACGTTGCAGGGAATTCATTGGCTAATACAGCCACAGCGGAAGCAACTAAACCGGCTTCCGTAGCCACAAAAAAGCGTACAGATAAATACATAAACGGGGAAACCATGCTGGCAGTAAAAACGACCGTAAAAGGCGACTGTGCAGCACTACCCGTAAACTATCCACTCAATTATGCATACGTAATAGATGCAAACTCCGTTCCTTTTGCTCGAATCCCTGGAGTGGGGGACAGAGTAATTCCAAACAGGAGCAGGAGGGGCTTCCTCTTACTGGAAGCACACATGGGGTTGGGTCTGAGACACCAAACAATCAAAGCCTCTCTGAAAGAATTACAATCAGAGTACTGGTGGCCAGGAATGAGCATAGATATTCAATGTTTTGCTCAAAATTGTGAAAACTGCAACAGAGATCGCAGTAATGAACAGGCCAGTGTAGTTTCAGGATCCCTGCTAAACAGCATAAGGCGGTCTATCTGCGCAATCAAAGAAGAGAAGCGCGTCCCAGTGTACACCATTAAGACTAAAAGCACTTAAATAATGAGGCCTCCAGCGCTCGGCTGACGCTAGAACGGTTATAAAAGATTTGCGAGTCCATATCGGCATATACGCAATTACCACGTTCCATTCTGCCCTCCCTATCTGCTCCTCAGGTTTCATCCCCGAAATGAGGTGAATAATCCAGCTGCAGCTCCCACTACGATCAATCCTGACCACCACCTCTCTCGATGAGCCGAGTAGTGAGCTGTTGCAGTGAGATGTAAAAATGTTAAGAAGTAAAGAGAACAAGAGGGTAGGCCCAGCCCAGCCTCCTCCCAGTTCTGAAGGTCACGGACGGGTCACAGAATAGCCTGGAAGAAATTGAGGAGAAGATTGGAGGTGGGGGGATCGGCACTCCCAGACTTGCTCGCGTATTGTCACGCCTTTCATTTTATAAATGTGCGTATGCTGGCAATAAGACAGATAAGTCATCGATCGGCTCACTTTTTGAGGCTATGTTAGAGGATATTCCGCAAGGTCAACAGCACTTTCTTTTTAAATATGGAGACCATACGTTTTTTTTTAAAGTGCGGGTAAAGATCTTGAAGGCCGCATTGAGTATGTGGATGCATGTGAGGAAAACACTGAGAGTTCCATATTTTTCGATTTGGGCACCAATTAGGGATTCCCAGGTACCCCAGAATATCTGAGGGATCAACTCAGTCAGCCCTTGAATTTAGGGGGCATCTACTATTGGGCTGATCTCAAGGAAGGTTCAAACATGATGAGATGGGAAGCCATGAATAACCTGACTAAGGGGCTGTTAACAAGGTTTAAATATTACCAATTGAGTTCCAGGTGGGTTACACAAGATTGGGTGGAGGGAGAGGAGACAAAATTCAGTCAGGTGATGAGAACGGACCAGTGGAAAAAAGAAATGTCATTTTGGTATTGGTCTTTCTTGGAAATGGATATGGAGTTCGAAACCAAAATTACAAAACTATGGGGTCAGGAGTTTGGTGAGGGTGATCTGAAGCAAGTGTGGTGTGATTCTTATGGTATCTTATGAACAGTAGTAAAACCAGCATAACTTAAACACAACCACCTATAGAGTATATTGGTCACCTGTGAAGCTAAGATTTCTAGTAATGCATATAACTGCCCAAGAAGTATGTTGACAGCAGCAGATGACATGCATTTATTCATGCCATGTCCAAAAATATCATCTTATTGGAACTCATTCTGTGATTTCATAGGGGAAATTATTGGGACATAGATCATAGTAAGTCCTCGCGTAATTTTATTTGGGCTAAATTCAGAAGAAGACTTGTAGCTTTCAGTGGTGAACTCAAAGTGCTTGTTTTATGTGATTCTCTTGGTAAGACAGGAGATCTGTAGACTATGGAAATCAGAAACTCCACTGTGTTTTACTGAGCACCTTAGAAATATCATATATACCAGTGAGTCTGATATGGCATGCAATCCAATAAGTGAGAAGAAAATGTGGGCTCCGTTGGTAAGGTGGAGAGAAAAGACAATATGAGTCCTATGATTAAGCCAATCCTGCTGTTGGCTATGGTATCTCCTTTTTCATTTTTTGTGGTTTCAGTGTGTTAAGGAGATGGAAGTGGAAACAGCAGTTCAGGTGTGGGTCACTATTCTTGTTTTTTGCCTCATTGATCAACGGTCTGGTCCCCCCTTGTAAGACCTAGAGGGTCAGCACGGCACTGCACGGGTGTCCCGCTGTGCTCCTTCTCCTCCTCCCCTGCGACAAGGGTTCTGGGAGACCGAGTCCCCACATTGCAGCAGAGTCAGTTGCAGGTCAAAATGGATTTCCCGTGCCGCAAGAGGCAGACTGCGCTTTTCAGCGTGGTGCAGGTGTCATGCTGTGCTCCTCCTTCTCCTCCCCTGTGATAAGGGATCTGGGAAACCAAGTCCCCACATGGCAGCAGAGTCAGTTACAGGTCAAAATGGATTTCCTGTGCTGCAGGAGGCAGACTGTGCTTTTCAGCGTGGTGCAGGTGTCATGCTGTGCTCCTCCTCCTCCCCTGCGACAAGGGTTCAGGGACACCGAGTCCACATATGGCAGCAGAGTCAGTTGCAGGTCAAAATGGATTTTCTGTGCCACAGGGAACAGACTGCACTTTTAAACGAAGCGTGGGTGTCCCGCTATGCTCCTCCTCCCCTGCGACAAGGGTTGTGGGACACTGAGTCCCCACATGGCAGCAGAGTCAGTTGCAGGCCAAAATGGATATTGGTGTGTCAGTGGGTGTGTGAGTGGCTCCATAGGTGAATATGTAGGTGTCTGAGTAGCTCTTTGGGTGAGTGTACAGCTGTGTAGGTGGCTGTATGTGTAAGTAACTGGATGTATGAGTGGGTGAGTGGTTGTGTGAGTGGCTGTATGAATTGAGTGAGTGGGTGTGTCAGTGGATCTATGGATGAGTTAGTGGTTGTGTGAGTACTTTTATGGATCTATGAATAGGTATGTGAGTAGTTGTGTGGGTATGTGAGTGAGTATATGAGAGGTTGTATAGGGGTGTGAGTACTTGTGTGGATAATGTAATCAGTGATGTCATTTGAGATGTAATCAGTGATGTCACCAGTGATGTCACTGACCATGTCCAGAGTGATGTAATATGTGATGGCATAAGTATTGCAATGCGGGGGCGTGTGTTATAGTTAGTTCAGCTAACTATAACTGCTGAATTTCACTGGGTTTGTACAAGTGACATGTGAGCCTAACTATAATGTCCCTGTAACCTTTGTTTTTTTCACTGAATATCTAAGGATTTTTTAATGTTGTTTCCAAACTATAATGTCCCTGTAATCTTTGTTTTTTAAGATAATTTCTAAGGTTCTGAGTGTCTGTATGGGTCTCAGGTGGACTGCATAAGTGTACCACTAGGTGTATGAGTGTGTGTGTGAGTGTCTGAGTAGATCTGTGAGTGGGTGCAGGACAGTCAAAGTGGGTATCTGAGTGGATGCACTAGTGTCTGAGTGAGTGTTTCAGTTGAACTATAAGTAGGTGTGAGAGTGTAGGTGGGGGATTGTGAGTACATCCATGAGTGTGTGAGTCAGTCTGTGAGTGCATGCATTAGTCTATGTGTAGGTCTGTGAATAGCTGTGTGAGCGGCTGTATGGGTCTGTGAGTGGGTGCATGAGAATCTGAGTGGGTCTGTGAGTGGGTGTATGTGTCTTAGTAGATCTGTGAGTAGGTGCATGTGTGTCTGAATGGGTCTATAAGTGGCTCTGTGAGTGGCTGCATGAGTCTGTGAGTAGGTACTTGAGTTTCTGAGAAGGGGTCTGAGTAGGTCTGTGATTGGTGCATGAATGCCTGAGTGGATGTCTGAGCGAGTGAGTGAGAGGCTGAGTGGATCTGTGAGTATGTATCAGAGTGTTTGAGTAGGTTTGAGAGTGCCTCAATAAGTGTGCGAGTCAGTCTGTGAATAACTGCATGAGCATCTGAGTGGGCCTGTAAGTGAGTGCATGAGTCCCTGAGTCAGTCAGTGAGTAGGTGTGTGAGTCTGTGAGAGAGGACATGAGTCTCGGATTTGGTCTATGAGTTAATGCATGAGTCTCCGGGTGGGTCTGTGAGGTGGTGCATGAGTGGTGCATGAGTCTGAGTGGGTCTGTAAGTGCATGAGTTTCTGATTGGGTTTTTTAATGAATGTGTGAGTCTCTGGGTGGGGCTTTGAGTGGGTTTGTGAGTCTGTGAGTGGGTGCATGAGTATGTAAGTGGGTCTGTTAAGGGGGTGCAGGAGTTCCCTGATTGAGTGTGAGAGAGGGTGCATGAGTCTCTGACAGGTCTGTGAGTAGAAGCATGAATCTCTGAACACGTCTGTTAGTGGGTGTGTGAGTGTCTGATTGGGTCTGTGAGTGGGTGCATTAGTCTGTGAGTGGGTCGGTGAGTGAGTGTATGAGTGTCTCATTGTGACTGTGAGTGGGTATATGATTCTCTGAGTTGATCTGTGAATGTTATGTTATGTTATGTTAAATAGGTCTTTTATAGCGCATGGCTACTCCAAAGGAGTGTCCCGGCGCTTTATATTTCATGACCTAGAAGGAAACAGACAAACATAACAATATAAGTTAAGAAGGAGGGCTCGCAAAGTTCAGAAACTAAAACAGGAAATCCCTAGTGGGCAAAGAGCCATGTCTAGGTTTAGGTATGTGTGTGCCTGAGTTCTCTGTTTTATTCTCTTCTGCTCTAGTTTTGCCTTTTCTGCTTTTTTTCTGCCCCCTGTTTTTGCTTTACTGCTAGTTTTTCTGCCTCTGCTTTGCCTTCCCTTCTCTTTTTCTACCTTCTGTTTTTTCTATCGTGGTCTTTTTTCTGCCTTGTGTTGAATTTCACTGGTTTTGTACTCGTTTTTTTCAGTAACTTTCTAAGTTTTTTAAATTCTATTTCCTAACTATAACATTATTGTAACCTTTGTTGTTTTGTGAATATCAAAGATTTTTTTTAATGTTATTACCTAACTGTAACTGTAACCGGTATCCTTTGAGAATTGGTGTGTGAGTAGCTATATAGGTAGGTGAGTGTGTGTGTGAGTGGCTGCATGGGTCTCTGAGTGGCTCTTTGAATAGGTGGTTAATGGGGATGTGAGTGGATATATGAGTCTGTGAGTTGGTGTGTGAGAGACTGTATGGGTGGGTACATGGCTTTGTAAGTGGGTGTAGGAGTGATTATATGGATCTGTGAGTGGATGCATGAATGTCTGAGTGGGTCTGTGAGTGGGTGTATGAGTGTCGAGTGGGTCTCTGACTGGATGTGTGAGTGCCTGAGTAGGTGGTGAATGGGTGCATGAGTCTCTGACTGGGTCTGTGAATAGGTACATGAGTGCTTGTGAAATTATGTGAAAGGGTGGATGAGTCTCTGAATGCGTGAGTGAGTGGATGTGTGCATGTTTGAGTGGGTCTGTCAGTGGGTGTGTGGAAAAAAGTAGGGGACACATGGAAGCAGGTCTTCATGCCAGCTCCGCCTGTGATGTCCCTCTTGTCCTGGGATGGCAAATTGAACTTTAATATCCTTGTAACCTTTGTTTTTTTGTGAATTTCAAAGTTTTTTAAAATTGTGTTTTTTAACTGTAACCTGTATCCTTTGAGAATGGGCGTGTGAGTGGCTATATATGAAAGGTGAGTGTGTGTATGTGAGTGGCCGTATGGGTCTCTGGTGGCTGTTTGAATAGGTTTGTGGGTATGTGAGTAGCAATATGAGTCTGAGAGTCGGTGTGTGAGTGACTGTATGGGTGTGTACATGGCTTTGTAAATAGGTGTATGAGTGATTATATGGATCTGTGAGTTGGTGCATGAGTGTTGAATGGGTCTGTGACTGGATGTGTGAGTGCCTGAGTGGGTGGTGAATGGGTGCATGAGTCTCTGACTGGGTCTGTGAAAGGGTAAATGAGTGCTAGTGAAATTCTGTGAATGGGTGGATGAGTCTCTGAGTGGGTGAGTGAGTGGGTGTGTGAGTGGGTCTGTCAATGGGTGTGTGGAAAAAGTAGGGGGCACATGGAAGCAGGTCCTCATGCCAGCTCCCCCTGTGATGACCCAATTGTCCTGGGATGGCGAATTGAGCTAAAGAACAATGATGGATTTAACCCAGATCTATGACTGGGGGTGAGTGTCTGAAAAGTTTCAGCGCTTTGTCCATCATCTCCTTGTGTTTGCTTTTTCACCCTAAATTGGCAGGGTATGCGCAGATGTGCCTTGCTCACTTTGAAACTGGATTCAAGCTAGCCTGGCTGATGAGGGCTGTTAGCCCAAAACCAGTCCCAGGATGCTTGTTTCCGGTCCAGGGATGACGTGGCTTGGCAGTTTGGGCTGGACTGTTCCCATGAGTCACAGGGTCAAGACTGATTTGCATATGCCTGTGTCTTAACTGGAGTGGCGAAGTGAGCTAAAGAACAATGATGGATTCAACCCAGATCTGTGACTGAGGATGAGAGTCTGAAAAGTTTCAGCGCTCCGTCTATCATCTCCTTGCGTTTCCTCTTATCCAGCTTACCTGCAGTCTTCTACTCTCTGCTGCCTTAGGTTTTGTGCTTCTTCCGCGCATTTTCAACTTGTTTTTTTGCCCTCTCTCTGCTCGCTCCTGCCCTCTATTTTGTCTGTTTTTACTCATTTTTCCCATTATTTTGACCTTTTTCTGCTTGCACCTGACCTTTATTCTGCTTTTTGCTGCTAGTTTCTGATCTCTATTTTGGCTCTTGCTGCTCGTTTCTGGCCTCTACTTTGCCTCTTTGTGCTCATTCTGTCTGTTATTTCGTCTTTGTCTGCTTGTTTCTCACCTTTGTTTTGCCTCTTACCGCTTGTTTCTCAGCCTTATTTTAGGGGTGGGTGGTAAACTCTGCTCCGCAAGTGCCAAGGGAACTTCATCCCCCAACCAGTAATGCCAGGAGGCACGTCCAAGTGGTTGAGTAAGGGGGTCGGGCCTCTGACGAGGTCCCAGCAATCCCTCTGTGTGGGACATACTAGTGCTAATAAAAGGGGTTCTTGGCCCCTAAAAACCTTCAGTAGGCAAGGGAACTTTATCCCGCAACCAGTAGTGTGCCAGGAGGTGCGTTTGCAGAGAGGTTGAGAAAGGGGGCAGGTCTCCAATGAGGTCTCATCAGTCCTGCTGTGTGGGACTTACCAGTGGTAACAGGAGGGGTACTTGACCCCTAAGGACCCTCAGCATCCAAGGGGACTTCGTCCCCCAATGAGTAACGCTTGTTTTTTTAGCCATGAATTCACACATTTCACAAATTCACAGCCAATTTGCTTTTTAAACATCCATGACCAAGTTTATGGGGTCAGGGTATTCTTACACTGCCCCCTTTTCTTATTTTTATGGGCTTTTTTAGAGGGACTCAGTTAATGCCGAGTCCCAAGATGGCTGCAAACACTTCCTGGTTGAAGTGTTGGCTGCCAATCAGAGCACTGCATTTCCTTGCACAAACTTGTTATTATTCGTGAACTCATCCACACGTTCCAGCTGTTACTCTCAGGCTTGTTCACATATAGGTACACAAGAAAGCAACAGTCAGCCAGGACATAAATGTGGGTCCCAAAGGATACAACGAGTCAAAAAGAAGTAAAATTACCAAGAAAGAATTGACTCAGACAGTTGGACTAAAACAACAAATATATATATCCACTACAATGTTTCAGCGTCTGCCTTCCTCAGGTAGTACAAGATGGTTTGCTCAGTGGCTGTACCGATGACACTGATGAATTTCTAAAAGGAATCATGAGTCAAGATTCCATTTGAAATGTGAAATCAATGAAGCCCTGAGATGTCTTGAGATATGTAGTAATCAGGTGGTATTGTCAGTGATGTTCAGTCTATCTGGATGCAGTGATTTTAAATGGAACATCCAGAAGTTTTTTCTGGTGTCCAGTAGTTCTTTCTTTAAGACATTTTCCACAGGGAAAATCTTCAAATCTGATAGTAAATGATTCACAAGTTTAAAATGATCTAGCTGCTATAAATCCAAATTTAGCATTTACCAACTGTAACAAGGTAGCCCAATGATTCCCTATGTCAGCTGCCAGCTGTGCTACACTGACAATAAATTGGGGTATATTTCATGGTAAGGACATGCTCAACATCAATTTCTATATGTCCTTCCATTAAAAGGCATGCCTTCCCTTCATGGGCAAAAAGGCGTACATATAGGTAATTAATATTTAACCCCTTCAGTGCTGATGACGAGCCCAGGCTCGTCATGCAGCACGGTGATCGTGTGCTCATGACGAGCCTGGGCTCGTCATGAGCCGAGGAACGCTCACACGCGGGGCTAATTCCCCAGCTGGGCTGAGCGTTCCATTGCGCGGGCGAGCCCAGGCTCGTCATGAGCACACGAGCACCGTGCTGCATGACGAGCCTGGGCTCGTCATCAGCACAGCGGCGCCGTGCGCGGCCCCCGCCCCCCCCCCCCCCCGCACCGCGGGGAAATTAGCCCCGCAGTGAAGGGGTTAAAAGGAACGTTTAGACCTGTGAAAAGGGTTTGAATTTGCAGTTTAAAACTGCCACAGAAAAGCTACCTGTGTGCAGCTACCAGGCTGTATAGTCTTTCACTAGCAGCCTACCTTCATGTGTACATCTGTGCACACATGTTCATGTGTAACCAGCCTGGTGCCACTTCCCCTAGCTGCGTTGCAGAGACCTTATCTGAAAAGGCAGACACTGGCGCCAAACATGCACAGTCTATTTTAACCATGACATTTCTGGGAGTGAGACGTAATGAGGCTCACCCGACACAAAGGCCCAAATTCCAGGTGATCCAAGCAAAACATCCTGGCGTATAAATGGCGAGAACCCATTTGTAAGAGTTGATTAGCTTTCTAAATAGAGCATTAAAATACTTACATAAAAATACATCAAGTGCACTCCATGTAATCCGTGTCATTAAGAATAGTTTCGTATTTGATACACTTTCCCATAAGTTTTCCTGTCAGCAATAACTTCAATGTAGTAGGTTCCGAAAATCATTAAAACTTGAATAGGTCTAGGAATATCCTTCAGAGCATTATTAAAAAGAAACATATCTTCATCTGAAAAAATACATTGAGGAGACATGGAAATAATGCCTTGCATGCGTTGAAGTAGATTCTATATGGTCACTGAAACATAAACCTAAACGTAGATTTAATGGCTTTAATCATATTTTTGAAGCACATAGACACAGGAAACTTTAAAGCAAAAAAGGGACATTAAACCCATATGTTGCAGACTTGTAAGTCTACAAAATACTAACAGATATAAATCTTAAATAGATTTTCTTTATCTAATAAATGTCATTCAAAGAGATCATTGTTGGGGGGTTTTGCTTTTATGAACACAAATGGAAATCTGAATTATGTTAGCTGTAGCAATCGAAGACATCTAAAAAGCACACTTGAAAAAATTGTTGAAAGAAAAGTGAATGAATGATGTAAGGAATTGGCACTGTTCATAATATTATGTATCCTACTATGGATCCGATTTACAGAAAGGTTGAACTGCAAAATCTTGAAAACCATTAGCCAGTCAGAGTAGCTGTTCCCGAGAGATGAATACTTCCTGATTTAGATTTGTGCCAATGGAGAGAAATTCCGCTAATCTAACACTCCTGGTTTGGCCACCTTTTCCGCTGATAAGCAGTGTTGATATCATTAAATTAGAAAACGGTAAACGCACTACATCAATAGCCTTACATCTGTAATATTGTGTTACTCTAGGTTGAACAACTATGGAAGTGGAAGACTCTTGAAAACAACCTCACTCGTGCAAGGAAACCCTGATCTCTGATGTCAAAAACTCACATGACCTGGCTGCTCTTACTCCACTGAGTCACCAGATCATAGTGGCAGACCCCACCCTATTTAGTGCAGGAAGACTATCACTAGATTTTATTGTACAGGACCGTCATTGTCCTTATTTGGTATTCACAGTTTTTGGTATGTTGAGTTTCTTGGTCTTCTATGGTCACATGACTGAAAATGCAAGTGTTCTCAATTTCCGAGCTTTATGATTGTACATTTACGTTTCTTCTTTTGGCTGCAGTTGCCTTTGCATAACATTAAAGAAAAGTACACTGATATAATGAAAGAGTAATGTTGTAATGTAAAAGGAGGCTTTAAGGAGGCTTTAAGGCATTTTGATCAGGGAACGCACAGTAACCACACTGGTTAGATCTCCATCATAGTTCCTACTGGAATGCTGCATCAATAGTCCCACACCCAAAATCACGAATACAGGAGGTATGAGTTTTACTGCCATCTAATTTTGGCATAATGCACATTTTTTGCTGAACACCTTGTCTAGTTCCTAGTTATATTAGTTATATAACTATCTTCCATGCTCACTCCGCCTGATTGTCGACTCTCTTCCTTTTCGTTCTTAAGTCTGCTTTATTAAAGTTTGTTTCCTTGATGGTATGATCTATTTTCTATATTTAAAATTGTTGCCATGTTACGGATTATATTTTACTGTTGGTTTGCCAGGAGCTACCCCATTGACATTTAGGAACTTATTATGCTGTCGTCGGAGTTGTCTCCGACCAACACCGTCTCAGTCTCAGGACCGACAACCTCCGGTTGGCAGTTCTGTCCACCTGATTATGATGCGACCAAACACTGTTCAGTTGGATACTCATAATTCTAAATGGGAGCTTGTGTTCCGACCATAAACAGGCTGTAATACAGGCTCCCATGAAGAAATGGGTTTGTGTGTAAAACTCTGCACCCTCATGGTGCCTGACACACAGTGCATGGATTTGCAGGGGGGTGCCCTATGTACAACCTCGGCCTCTAGTCCTAAGCCACCTAGACAAAGTCACTTTCTGACAGCCTTTCCATGTCAGAAAGGCCGGCACGGAAAAGCTGTAGGAAACTGACATCGTAATCCCTGCAACGGAAACCCTGTCCATAGGAATTACGGTGCGGTTCCATTCCGCCGTAAGACTCCAAGAGCCGGTCGGAACCCTGTCAGAATGACCGGCCCGTACAAGCTCTAACAGCTGTCATCTTAATTTGGCAGTCAGACTGCAAACCGACCTTGTCAGTCGAGAAGCCTCCGACCTCGGTTGGAAAGCTTCTGACTAGTCGTCGAAGGCTTTTCAACCGACATCGTAATTTGCCTCTTAGTCTGTCATGGAATCAAAGCACTTTAGGGTACCTTTGAGCATTGTACTTCGAACCTCATTTGCCATGTCCAATCTGTTCATACATACTATAGAGTGTCTGGCTCCAACTTTTTGCATTTGCAGATCTCAGATTCTTTTTCACTCCATGTTTTGGTTATTACCTTTATTTTATGGGCTCTCAACGTCATGAACGACCTTTGTAGTTACAGTTTTTTCAAATGTACGAGGTATAGTTTGGGGTTACTAGCTCATTTCAAGTTCACTCTCCAAGGGATACTAGTAAACTGCATAATTTTCTGTTCCCGACACCCAATTTGATATTGAGTACACACTGTGCCAAGCAACAAATCTGTTCCTAAAATCAATGACCATTTTAAGTTGACCAACCTCTTTCAACCAAGATCAACAAAACTGTTTCAACTGTGAGGAATACATTAATTGAGCCTGAAATACCATTTTTTCATCTCCCTCCAGCATGAAAGCAATCACGGTTTAGATAGATGAGATTTTTGCTGTGAGTTTTTGTAAAAACCCAGCATTTATTACAAATTTTCATAGCCATTAGATTTATACATGCACAATCACTTACTAGATTCCTTGTTTTCAATTAATTATTTTTTCAGTGACAATAGCCGCAAATAAATTAAATGTTGACTTAATGCGTAGACAATCAAATATAATAAGCATCTTTATATAGTTTCAGTTATAAAGTGGGCAAAAGTTTAGATAGTTTGGTGTTTTATTGCTTAAAGGTTTGCACTGATAAGCTCAGCAATTTATTAAAGTGCCTTTTCTGAGCTTCCTAAGTAATGGTCTTAATAGAGTCACATGAAACAACCCGGTATTCGCCCTTCAGGTACCGAGTATGGGGACACAGGTAACTTCGCAGGGCAACTGAAATCTCTAGGTGAAATACTTCAAACCTACAGGGTTATCACGGATCTTGGAATCCTGATGTGTCTAGTAACTGCGATTAACTGCCATATTGGGACACCCGAGGCATTTGAAAGGAGTCACTATGACTAGGCCAGAACATGTAAAACCAGTCCACCCTTTCATTAGAAGTGACCAGGGGTGTAACGCATTCCCCTGCAGCCTCTGTTGAGCAGAGAGGCTCCCAGCCCTCTAGGGGGCGCCAAACCCACAAAGGGCCCTCATTTAGCCCAAGATCAATGAATATCTGTGAGATATGAGCATCTTCAGAGCCCCTCATTACATCCTGCAGGGGGGGAGCGGGGGCTTCATTTGGTGTTACGACACTGGAAGTGGCTGATTGCTGTTTAACCCCTTCGGTGCTCATGACGAAGCGGTTCAGTCATGAGCGGCGGTTGGGCTGTGCTGATGACGGAGGTTCTGTCATGGCCCCGCCCGCTCAATAGAAAGTTCAGCACAGCGCGAAAATTCGCGCCACGCTGAAGGTGTTAAATGGAGATCATCCGGTAAGCACCCAAATTAAACTTGCCTTGTTATGAGAATGGCTGCATCAGGTGATGACGCATCTTCTGACCGGCTTGTTGACATTTCAAAATGGACATCATTCCGTTTGCCATATTCTTCATGCTGCCATTTGCAAAAGCTCTCCAGCATTTTCTCTCCGTGATGTCCGATGTACATGTCCGCCTGAAAAGGAGATGTTTGTTTTGTCAGAGATTTTCACTTATGTTTCTAACCTTTTGATTGCCTTTTATTTCAGCACCAACTCCTATGCTTACACCAGAGGGGCTTAGCATTATAAACAAGTTATATAACCGGAGGTCAGTGTATATTATGTTAATCCATCACTGGCCTAAATAATCATTTACTGAAGCTCTGATTGTCAATCTCGATTAGCACGTATTTGGAGCACTAATAGAACTTTACTCATGAAAGGAACACATTTCCCATAAAACGTGCTTGTTCTCGAGGATGCAAAGATATCTAAACATACATTGCTCCCTTCTGGCAAAATGAAGGAATGTGCTTAAGAAGGAACACGTTTCCAGCAAAGTATATCAGCCAAGCACATTTACTGTCAAGTCTGTTTAACCAATCTGATATGTTAAATAAAAAAATGTTTCGGACAGAACGAGCTGAACGGTAAAAAACAGAGCATGAACAACAGAGTACATAGCAAGAACATAATGACAGCACGCAACCTGAGCTCAACCAAACCACAAACAGTGATCATAAAGCAGACCGAAACCAGGACATATGTTGGCTTTTATGCAATGAATGTTAGGATGATTATGCCTTGTGATGCTAATATTTTAAACTTAGCTTTTGTTCAAAGACCAGCTGAGTCAATGATCTATGTGTGTGGAGGACGGTGGAAGCTGCCTTGGTATTGTACCAGAGATCTGAAGGCAGGGGTCAGCAATTTGTGCATCTGAAAGAGAATTTAGAGGGGGCAAACAACAGGACACAGATAAAACGAGTGTGGCTGAGTACAAAGGGCAATTGTGAGGAGTGCGTTTGCGTGTGTGTTTGTATATATATATATATATATATTTATTTTTTTTTACTGAAAAAGAAAAAATTTTAACATTATAATTAGTTGAATATGACAGTGACGACATTAACCTTCTGAACTAAAATCAAACACTGAAAATTGAAAAAGTTATAGTTAGTAGAGCTTCTGGAATGGAGCAACCCAGGGCCCAAAGAGCAAAGGCTGGGCATGGCCTGGTGTTGGCACCCTGATGGGGCTTTGGATAAAGGGCCTGACTGCCCATCAAGCTTGGTGACCAACCCCTCATTGCACACAGTGAAAGGCTGTGTGCATCATAACCCCCCCCCCCATTGTGCACAGCAAAAGCCAGAGCTAACTATAACTTGCGCACCAGCCATACGCTGCCTATGACGTCACACATTACATCACTCATGACATGTTCTATGACATCATTTATGACATCTCAAATTACATCATTGATAACATCACTGATAGCCTCATCAAAGTTTCTTTAGTGTACATCATTACTCTATAAACCAGTACAGAATTAGAAGTCTCAAAGTAAGTACATAATTGCTCAGAATCATATGAAGCTTAGTTAATGCCATCACAGATACAACTCACTTATCTGTAGAAAGCATATGCTATGTGCAACATTGACCTTATACCATACACTTCATGGCTAACCTAGTTCATGTTAACAATCAACCACAGATATATGGGAACTCCTCATTGCACACAGTGTTCAATATGTATACAACTGTTCAGACACAGCCTACTTCTCCATTGTATTTATTTATTCCTTTGTAAAGCACTTGGTTACACCAACAGTGTATCTCTGTGCTAAGACATCGGATAGTGGTTATGAGAAGTTATGTCGTCACTTGCTAACCTAGCAGGAGAAATTGTTCTACCTGGTAATTGCCGTTAGTCTGTTTTGGCAAATAGCCAGGTTTTTAATTGCTTGCAGAATCTGCTTTCACATGGCTCTATTCTTAGTGCCATTGGTAGGATATTCCATGTGGTTGAAGGTACCTTGAGCCATTCTGTGAAATAATGCGATGGCAGTGGCATATTGCCTTAAACATAACTCTTTTTTCTATTGGCAGCCAGTGTAGTCCTACCAGTGCTTTCTTTGTGTTTGTTCTCTTTGTAGTTGGCCAATCCTTTCCTTGTAGCTCCAAGGTATAACACATTTCCATAGTCCAATTGGGAGGTTATTACTGTGTGTACTATTGTTTTCCTTGCTGTAGCAGGGAGCAGATCAAGGATCTTTCTAAGTATTTTCATGGCCCCATAGCATTTACCGGCAACTTTCAGGATCTGCTTGTCGAAAGTTAGCTTGTCAGCAAACCATATTCCAAGGTTTTTTACTTCTGCGTTTGGGGTGGGTAATTGGCCTAAAGATTCCGGCCACCATGCCGATGACCAGATGGTTGGTGACTTGCCCACAAACATTACCTCCGTTTTACTCCCATTTAGTTACTCAAGATACTCAACGTCTATCAAACCCCTCACAGTCACCAAACATACAATGAGCTATAAAGTTGATATGAATAGAAAAGGGGGTACTGTAAAGAGTGTTTACTCTATGGGTAGAGTTTGCTCTGCACCATACTGTTTGCAGATGGTGAAACTCTCATGAGCAATACACCATAAAGTATTAAATCAAATATAGATTCTCTAAGTAATATGATCCGAAAATCTAGATTTCATTAAAGACACAAGGGATAGCATTATGCATACATCTTTTACTGCTACTCCATGTGCAGCCATTTAACGCAACTTGTAACCATACTAGAACTCTAGAATCAGAATCTAAATGACAGCCATTATAAACCCTAGCCCAGCCAGCAGCCATCTTCCTCTTTACAGCTGCCTTGAGGCCAAATCTGTTAACATAAAGAACTTGAATTCAACCAATACATCTATAACTTCCAAATCTTCAATTTCTTTTCTTGAAGGTCAAACTTCAAAATGTTCTACTGTGTTCTTGTATTCACTGTGTTCCTGATAAAAATGCTATTCTAATAAATTGAAATAAATCAAATGCATAGCAACATTTTAAATTACTATAATAAATGCATATATCATGCTAAACTAACATAACTTCCCCCTTCTTCCATTCCTCTCTCTCTGGAAGGGAGGACAGGATACTGCTAACCTCCATGTCGTTAATGAAATCCAGATTCTCTCACCATATCACTCAGAGAATCTGCATTTCATGTCAAGACCAGAGACTATTCTTATGTATGTTCAAAGCTGTGAATAGCAACAGACAAAACATGCTTCACGGGTTTCAAATAGAACCTAGAAAATAAATATTTTAGGCACATCCTGTATGGCCGCGATACCCGCCACCCCCTCTCAACACACTCCACAAGGATGGGAAACCGGAAACAGTTCTGAACTTTTGGAAGACGGGAGGGAGTGACCCTCCCGGCCGTATTTATTAAAATATGAAACAAAATTAAACATTAAAATAACAGTTTCATATTATGTACAATTTCATTACCACATTGCGATGTTTTGGCTAACCTTAACATATTCTCTAATACAAAGGTTCTCCTAGCCGAACTAACATCCTACAAAACATTAACTTGAAATTTTGAAATTGTACATCCTAACGTTTAAGGGCCAACGGCAAGGTCGTAACCGGTGTCAAGATCCCTAAACCCGAAATATCCCCCTCACTTGTGAGGGGCGACCGCACAGAGGTGTACCTCAAGTGCAACTACCAATTTCCCTTGACTTGACGGGGGCCCCAATAAACTCGACGCCACTTAAAGGTCGTTCGAGGACTCGTGTGAGGTATCTAGAAGGTAGCGTAGACCCCCTCCCAAACCCCACACAACTTACCACATCTTCCGTCGCAGATATCCTGGCCCCGGGAAATTCCCCAGGAGGGGGCTGTAGCCCCTCCTACCCAGGAAGGGGCCTTGACCGCCTTTCCTTTCCTTTCGGCGTCCCATCCTTAGAAGGGACCGCCTACCCGTTGAGGGGCCAATGGCCACCTCCCTCGAGCGCTCCCATCCGTAATGGGTGACGCCCACTCATAGGGATCTACCAATTAGTGCTCACCGATCATGACCTTACCGCCCGACCAAAAATAAATACGACAATTTAACTAAATTACTCAATTACAAAACAACCATAAACCATTTCACGTATGATTACTGATCAATACTTAGTGCAGAATTCCTTTATTTGAAAAACATATTGTAGCTGACCATTCTTTATTGCATACTAAGAATAACACGACAATCACCACAACCTGCAAGAAATAGAATTACCACATCAAAACTTTATTCAAAACAACTGGCTGTCCTCAGGGGCTGGTGGGTGGGTTCAAAATTGGCTCTTCGTTCCGTCTCGAGCTCACGTGCAGCGAGGGGGTGCAGCTTCAGAGCACAGGAACAAGAGGATGCGTTCTTGGCTTGTTGCTCCTTTTATCCGTCTTCAGGGCGGGCGTAAACCCGCCCCTGCCTGCCCTTAGGGCGTGGCCAGCCGCGTCAGTGTCTAGGCCAGCCCACTCGAGGGCGGGAAACAGCGCGCCCTGGCTACGCCGCTTCGGGCATACCAGCCGAGGCTCGCCTCCCGCCCAAAAATGGCTTCCCGGGGGGCTCGTGGTACTCGGCCATACGTTCGGGGGGACCGAATGGTCGCCCCTTTCCATATGGCCGCGATACCCGCCACCCCCTCTCAACACACTCCACAAGGATGGGAAACCGGAAACAGTTCTGAACTTTTGGAAGACGGGAGGGAGTGACCCTCCCGGCCGTATTTATTAAAATATGAAACAAAATTAAACATTAAAATAACAGTTTCATATTATGTACAATTTCATTACCACATTGTGATGTTTTGGCTAACCTTAACATATTCTCTAATACAAAGGTTCTCCTAGCCGAACTAACATCCTACAAAACATTAACTTGAAATTTTGAAATTGTACATCCTAACGTTTAAGGGCCAACGGCAAGGTCGTAACCGGTGTCAAGATCCCTAAACCCGAAATATCCCCCTCACTTGTGAGGGGCGACCGCACAGAGGTGTACCTCAAGTGCAACTACCAATTTCCCTTGACTTGACGGGGGCCCCAATAAACTCGACGCCACTTAAAGGTCGTTCGAGGACTCGTGTGAGGTATCTAGAAGGTAGCGTAGACCCCCTCCCAAACCCCACACAACTTACCACATCTGCCGTCGCAGATATCCTGGCCCCGGGAAATTCCCCAGGAGAGGGCTGTAGCCCCTCCTACCCAGGAAGGGGCCTTGACCGCCATTCCTTTCCTTTCGGCGTCCCATCCTTAGAAGGGACCGCCTACCCGTTGAGGGGCCAATGGCCACCTCCCTCGAGCGCTCCCATCCGTAATGGGTGACGCCCACTCATAGGGATCTACCAATTAGTGCTCACCGATCATGACCTTACCGCCACAGGCCGGATAGTTGACCGGCTATCCGGACCCCCCACACACTCCTACCTAAAGGTCATGTCTTAAAGTCCCCAGCCAAGCTATCAGGTCTCCTATGAGTAACTCGTTCCCCACCCGGGACAAATGAACACCATCACCCAAATACATACTGTCCCCTTTAATACAACCATGCGAAATAGAATGCAGTGTACTTGAACGGAACAATCGACTCACTTTATTATTAATCTTCCTTACTGAATGATTCAGAGCAGAAACTGAAAGAGCCCCCCGCCACACTTTTCGCGGTATCATATGGGACCATGCGATTGTGCACCCTGGAACTCTTCTCGCTAACCAACTTACAGTGGAAAGCATTGCCTCAAGAAGTAGTCGTCTACCAGTGGACACCAAATCGTTGCCCCCAAGATGTACTATGACTATAGCCGGCGGTGACCTCGTCCGCCCTAACAAACCCTCAAAAAATGATTGAAACTGGTCAATACAGAGCCCGCCCTTTCCGTAGAAGGACACACTGTACCCGTATTCCCCAGCCACGTGAATCATGTCACCTGCTTTGAATACGTCCGCGGCCCGCCTCACGTATGAGTGGCCCACGACCCACACCTCCTTTTTCACAGCCGGTGATGTCTGACCGCTGACCCGGTGTTGGGTCGACTGCACAGTCCGCCCCGCCTCGTAGGCTTGCGCAACTGAAAACCAAAGAAAACAAGAAGCGTGAGTACATCATTACAGCTTCACAACATGTGCAACCGCACATACCTTTTATAACAGTTCGAGGACCAACGCCCCACACGTTTAACTTGTTCGACATTCAGACCCCTGGCTGTAGCCTCTGTAGCAGCCCCTATCCGAAAGGAATGGGTCCCAAACTCTCCGGGGTTCAAGCCCGCAGCGGAGATTGACATCGCAAGCACCCGCTGAAACTGAAACCTCGTCAGTGGGGTGGTGTCAGCGTGTCGCAACAATGTCCCCCCCCATGATGCCACCCTTTGCGCTAAATATTCCTCTACGCAACTTACCGGGCACATGGAGGACCCGGGAATCCTTTGTATGATTATGCAGTCCCCCATCGCACCCTGGTCGGTCTTGGACCTGACAAACGAGATGGACATTGTCTCCCCTCTGACCTGAACGTGCTCTCGGCACAGTCCCCCCGTCACATCCCGCTTGTTCCTCGCCACTAGTTCGCTTACCCGCATAGCCCCATGGAATGCCAGCGCAAAAGCGGCTCGGAATAACACTGTTTCATACTGGGATGAACACGTTGAAGGGAGTACAGATAATAACAGGGCCAGCCTATCCAGACCTATCGGGCGCCTTTCATCTACTCTGCGACCCTCAAGGCGTTGCCACCCACGTAGCGCTTTTTGTACAACGAAAGACGCTGTCGGGTCCTGGATCCCATAAGCCCTAGCCATAAAGGAAATGGCTGCCCGATGCCTCTGGGCAGTAGCCACAGATTTGCCTGCCTGATGTAAAGACAGCAGGAAATTTACTACCCACTCCTCCTGGCCCCAAAGCTCCCCTCCAGCAGTCCCCAAAAAGGCCAAATAGGAACGGAACGCCCCTTCATATGCCTTCCTTGTCCTGGGTGCTAAACTCTCTCCCACGAGGTTTCGTAGTTCGGGGCACCGAGAGACCAGAGAGCTTCGGGAAAGGGTGCCGCCACCGGGTCCGCTGTGGGCAGAAAAACCCCAGAAGGCCTGCATACGGAAACGAGAAAGCGCATCAGCCGCTTGGTTCATCACCCCCGGCACATGTCTTGCCTTAAATAGGACATTCAATTGCATACACAACAAGACAATTTCTTTCAGCAGCCTCAGGATCCATTTGCATCGTGCCGCCTGGCTATTGATACACTCAACCACGGTCATGTTATCAGACCAGAATACCACAGAGTGATCTCTAAACCCCTCAGGCCAAGTTTTCAGGGCCACCAGAATGGGGAACAGTTCAAGAAAAGCAATGTTACTCGTCAACCCATCCTCATGCCACCATGACGGCCATTTTTGAGCCGACCATTGTGTGCCAAAGATGGCACCAAAACCAATGCTCCCTGCCGAATCTGTCCACAGCCCCAGCTCCTCGGAGGACACCGCCGGTTTGTTCCAGACAACTCGACCATTGAAATCCGCCAGAAACGCCAACCAAATGCGCATGTCCTGGCGAACCTCGGCCGAGAGCCTCGTGCGATGGTGACCCTCCTTCAGGCCGACCATGGCCTGAGCGATCGAGCTGGAAAAGGGACGGGCCATCGGTATTACTCTCAGGGCAAAATTCAGCTGTCCCACCAATTGTTGTAATTGCTGCAACTTAACCTTAGACTGACTAATACACGTCTCTAGGAATGCCCTGAACCTAAGCACTTTTTCTCTTGGTAAACGAAAACAACCCTCCTCCGAGTCGAGCTCGATCCCTAGAAACTCGAGGCAAGTCGAAGGACCCACCGTCTTACCGGGTGCCGATGGCACACCAAAATGGTTCATTAAGACACAAAATTCATTCAAAGCCTGACCACATTCCGGATCCCCGGCTGCCCCTAGAAACAAAAAGTCATCGAGATAATGCATAACCTGATGAAACCCTGTCTTCCTTGTGAAGACCCATTGCAGGAAACAACTGAACTGCTCGAAATAGGAACAAGATATAGAGCACCCCATTGGCATACATCTATCCATGTAATAGTGTCCCTGAAACGTGAAACCAAGAAGACGCTGATCGTCTGGATGTACCGGGAGCAACCGGAACGCTGACTCGATATCAGATTTCGCCATCAGTGCACCGGGCCCTAGGTGATTCAAAATGGCTACGGCCTCCTCGAAAGATGCATACCGTACTGAACACACTGCCGGGTCTATCGCATCGTTTACGGAAAGACCACGTGGGGCTGATAAATTATGTATCAGCCGAAACTCACCCGGGTCCTTCTTGGGGACCACCCCTAAGGGGGAACAAACAAAGTTAGCAACCGGTGGCACATTAAACGGACCGGAGACTCGACCTCGAGCCACCTCTTTCCCAATCTTCTCCTGTACCACGGTCGTGTGCTGCAAGACTGATATTTGGTTTTTACATTTCGCTAAACCCTTAAACTCCCCCACTGGGATGCGGAAACCATATGAAAACCCGTTCCGCAACACCCCAGCGGAAGAGTGGTCCGGGTATTCGCTGAGCCAAGGAATCATTGCCATGGTATCAATCGGAGTAGGTAAAGGCGCCCCTCGGACTATTTCAGACCTGTTTGGTGCCTCCTCTACCCCCGTTATCACCCGTTTTGGCTCTGCACATGGACTCAGGATGGGACGCTTGCCCACACCCGCTACATTCGTGCCTAAATTTGCATGACCCCTGGGGCCTCGTACATTTACCCCTGTTAAAGTTCCAACAACTCCCCTTTTTACCTGTGGTGCCGTTCGGCCTGGACTGGTATTCGTTACTCGCGCCTGATCGAAAGGAGGTCCCAGAATATTGGCGGGAGGACTCCCCCACACTACTCCCTACTAATGGCAAATTCAACATACCAGTATCCGCCATTTTTGACCATGACACAGAATCGTAACAATCCCAAGTTAAGTTTTTATCATGTTCTTTCGCTTTTCTGAAAATATTATCGTAACAGAACCACTGATTGCCCCCATGTGACACGGAATACCCCATGATCCGTGACTGATAAATCGGCAATTCAGACAGTAATTCGGGCCTACGTTCGCCCAGGATGGATGTAAAAATCCCCCACGCCTTGCCCCAATTGCCAATGTTCTCATTTACCTTGAAGGCGGCCATCTTTGCGCGCCAAACACTCGGATGCATGAGCTCCTTTTGGCTTTTAACATATTCCATCTCATAATGATCGGTAAGCAACGAGAAGATGTTTACATACTCATCTGCCCATATCTTCTCCTTAATAGCTAGAGGGACATGTTGACCCAACTTTTCCCTTCTTGACGGGGCAGACTCATCCCTCGCAATCGGCAATGGCCGCTTACCTGAACCGGAAGCTGTATCTGCGGCTGAGCCTATCCCAGGTGGCTTTCCTCCTGCCGCGGCCGGCGTGATGACTGGCGATGCTGCCTTAGCCGCCTCCCTTGTTTCACGCAGTTGCCTCATCAAAAACCCGTGCGTCGTCAGCCGTGGCGCCCTCGTTATTTTTACCCAACCATGCTGCTAATTGTGCTGCCAGCTCGGGCGGCATATCCTCCCCGGACACGGGGGTGACCACCACGGGAATCGGATTCCCCTCCGCCGGCACCGGAGTTGGCTCTTCGAGTGGGGTACAGGGAACCGGGATGTCCCCTCCAGCTGCTCCCCTTCTGGGCCTCTTGCCTTTTCCTCCCGGAGCTGCTCCAGCCAACGGACGTTTCGGTCCCTCTTCCCCATCTTTCTCCGCCATTCGCTTCTTTAGGTCGGTCACCTCTTTCATTAGAACACGCAGCATCTGGTCGGTAGTCATTCGCTTTCCAACTTTCTTAGGCATTCCCCAACAGAGTATCTGTAAGACAAACAAGAAAGATTACCACATTCAAAATTGGCTCTTCGTTCCGTCTCGAGCTCACGTGCAGCGAGGGGGTGCAGCTTCAGAGCACAGGAACAAGAGGATGCGTTCTTGGCTTGTTGCTCCTTTTATCCGTCTTCAGGGCGGGCGTAAACCCGCCCCTGCCTGCCCTTAGGGCGTGGCCAGCCGCGTCAGTGTCTAGGCCAGCCCACTCGAGGGCGGGAAACAGCGCGCCCCGGCTACGCCGCTTCGGGCATACCAGCCGAGGCTCGCCTCCCGCCCAAAAATGGCTTCCCGGGGGGCTCGTGGTACTCGGCCATACGTTCGGGGGGACCGAATGGTCGCCCCTTTCCAAAAGTCCCCCAGAGTACCCCCTCAAACTGGATACATGAGAAATTAGGGACTACGTATATCATGGATATGGTGGCTATCAAACCCCTGTTGTTTTGGGTGAAGATCTGGTCCAATTAGGAGGCAGGCTTTAACAGAGTAGTAATCCAGGACTGCCTCTCACTTGATAAAGCGCTAAAAATCCCATGTTTAAAATACATCAAGGACACCTTCACTGCTTTAGACAGAGTAGATATTTTCTCTAGTTATGATACTGTGAAGCCACAGGATGAGTACATTATCAAAGAGTTGTTTTTTAAACATGCTGTGGCCCACCGAGAGGATAAGAAGCTTAGAAAACCCATGGTTAGAGTGCACATCCTAGTAAAGTCTGTGCAGGGTATGGAGCCTTGTTGATCTCTTTTAATAAGATAGATTTTTAATCACTCATTTTAGACGGAACCAACTTTACCATTTACTGGCTTTGCCCCACATATAGAGGATATTGGTCCCTGTGGCTGCGACAATAGATCTATGCACTTCGTCTTTCTCTGCAAATATTTCTCACACCACAGACAAGTGTTCCTTAAAGGACTTTAAAAAAGACCTAAGATTCAGGCACGCCCGTGTTGCACTATTGTTTTTACACTTTTTACCTAATGCTCCCACAATTTTCAGTGTCACTAACTTTTTAAGATCTGCTTTAAGGTCAAGAAACACTAGAGGTGATTGAAGGTCATAAGACTAGTTGTGAGTACTTTGCACCTTGCTATGCTGCTGCAAATGTGATAAACTGTTAGTGATCATTGTGGACTATCTATTCTGTTCCACTTTGTTTAGCAACTCCTGACCAGGGCTTGCTTGATTTTGTTTTAATGTTATAAATGTTATTTAGGTAGATTAGTGAAGCTAGGAACTTAGCCGTGATCAAAGACATAATAGACACCTTGCAAATTTGCACATTTGGTTGTTATGTACAAAAACAACAACAACAATCCTATGGAAATGGAGACCTAACTATAACTACCCAGTGGTGACTGCCTCTGGGTACTACACACACACACACAAACACATGTAGAGTTAAGAAAGTACATCTTTGCTATATTTTAGTAGACAAAATAACTTACATGACAAGAGATGGACAAAGTACAGATACAGGGAGCCAATTTGATCTGGCTGATTCAAGCCAGATAGACTAGTTTATATTTGTTATTGGATTGCACTAACTATAGAAGAACCCCAGTTGTATATTTAAATAATTGACAATTGTATCAAACAGATTTGCTGAATTAGAAATAAAGAGAATTTAACAGGAAGCACAGGGTACCAGATTTCTTTTTGACCTGAGTAGTCTTTAGAGCACCGTTTAATCCATTGTAATCAATTACATGTCACCATTACTATGGCAAAAAGACTACATTTTTCTCGAATACCTGGTAAATGTCAGGTAAAAAGTAATTGGACCGGCTAAAAATATGGACATAATGTAGGTACTTAAGGTTACTTCGAGAAAGGGCTGCATGCCATGACATCAATTTATGCACTTCACTTAGAGAGCATTTTCTGAGTGCATTGGATTTGCAACCGATAACTGACTTAAATAAAGATAATAAAAAAAAAACGAGTAACAGAATGTCTAATGCACATGTATTATAGGCATCATAAAAGCAGGAATGTGAAGACGATGTTACGTCTTCCTGCAGAAGAAGGAACACCAGAAGCAAGTTGGTCTTCAGCAAACAAGAAACAAGCGGATACCTCTGAAAGACCTAACAGACAGAGAGAACAATGGAAAAGTCTTGGTCCTAAAAAATGCAGCTAACGTATTAGGCACAAACATGAAAACTGCTGAGACTCTATCTTGTCCACGATGCGGTATTGTAATTGGTGGTCAGTCTTTCCAATTCTGCAACCAACTACACCTAGCTTTATTTAGCAACATATTCGTATCCCAATCTTATTTCATAAATTTACTATCAATTTAGTTTGAGGCTTGTGGCTTTCAGTAAATAATAATAGGAACCCATTAGGCTCAAAGGACACAATGGATCTAAGTGGGCAGTTAACTACATCACTCTCTTCTTAAATAGTGGATATAAAATGTAAGCAAAACGGTAACATAGAGCGCACAAAAAGGAGACCTCATAAGATACTGAAAAGCCCTATTGGTACTTTGCCACTAATGCAGTTTGAGTAAGGCACGAGTATTTTCAGAGCAAGTCACATTTATAATCTACACCAATCTTTGTAAATTTGGTAAACTGTGTTTACTATAGGAAAAGATCGGCCAACATCACACAGTTGAATGTGTGTAGTGCATACTCTTGTATCAATATGGAAGCTAATGGTCTGTTCTGGTGTCTGGGCCCTTATTTAGTAGCCTTCAATACTATAAGGACAGTTTGATGGCTTTAAAATAGGATCTGGCACAATCACTTTTTTTCAGTGGTAACCCAGTACAATGGGTATCATTACAAGTAGGGATTGGCTATGTCAGCGACCATATGACCTAGTTACAGGTCAAACATGGGCAGGGGAGATCATTTTCATACATAGACAACGCAACACAAACATTTGTGATACATTGATAGCCTACCTTTGGAAAGTAGGGGTGCTTGCTAGGCAAGTAATGAATGAATAATGGCAATCCTCATAAAATGCATACTCGTATATGTGCGATAAAGGTTTGTTAGCTTAAAATAACTTCATGACTGTTGACTGTAATGTCCCCCCTTCGTGGTGATAGGTTATTTTCTTTTCAGCCATTCAACTACTGCTGACTAGAATTAATAACTAATTGACCCAGGAGATATTATAAACAGCGCGTGAGAGGAAGGAGGGAATATCAATGTTTAAAACCGAATATTCAGCCAGAAAGGCCAACAGAAACTAGCAGAGGATAGATAGGGCAGTACATGCTCACGCATCTGTGCAATAGTGGCATGTCAGATAATAAATTGCTGCATCACGATGAAGTAAAGAGATCTGTAAGCAGTTGAATTGATCGTTTTAGATGGTTATCAGACAAAAAACTCACACTCCCAGAAGACATCAAATTTTTTGTTAAACTCCACTTAGCGATTACATTCCCAGCAAAATACATCGAGAAAATAAAGTGCTTTCTTACCGGAGTCTCATGGAGAAGAACAAGCTTTGTTACACGCAGGTTAATTTGCACACCAAGACTCTTGTGCTGAAAAAGATTGAACACCTAAAAATATAAAAAGACATATGAAGAGAAATATTTATTTTTATTATTCAAAAATTCTCACACACAAGTGGTTTGACTAATAAATAGTCAAAACAAATGGCATATCCATAGGAATATCTTACAATATAGACTGTGAGGCGAAGGTCGGTATGATAGCTAAGTTTAGAATGCTGACGGCTCTTGGGCTGATGGAAGTAGAAAGGAAGGCCATTTTGACTAATTTGTATGTATATCTTTAAAAGGTTAAATCAAGAGTAATATTTCTAAAGCTCTAGAATGGTGGTGTCTGTCTTCCATACAATGAGTCGATATGTGTATAATGTTCATTTTCCTGATAATAGTTCAATTCGGGGTATTCAACCATGTAAATATACCGCACAGAACATTCATATTCCTACCATTACTGTGTTGCTTTACCTTAGTAGCACTAACCACAAGTTTTAACAACTTCCTAAATTGTGAGAGTAAATTTCCCTTTTTTCTTAGACCTACCCACTGTCTCACGCTGTCAGTTTGTAATGCTTGCTAAAAATAAATGTCACCACTTTCAAACATATTTTTGAATGCTGCTAAAGCCACACATGTAATTGAATACTTTTGTAATACTTTGTTTGCAGAGTTGTAGTTGTTAACAAGCAATGAATAACCCATTAGGTCTAGTTTAATATGCTAATGCATGCATAGAGAGCACATTAAAGCAAGACAAATTTAAGAAAAGAAAGTCTGTTCTTGTCCATTCGGGAGGATGGATTGAAAATGTAGGCTTTTACTCGATATTACCTTAACCCCTTCGGCGCTGCGCACATTTCCCCCCTGTGCTGGCGATTTAAATAGTGGCGGGTTTAAAGGCAAGTGAGTCTTCAATTTAGACAACATTTCATTTCTAGGCAGGAACATAAAATAAAATATACTAATGTGAAGCCACCAGGAGGGAATATTGCATGAAGGTTGGGGTGGGAGTTGGGGGCCGGGGACAAAGAGCCACATACATGAGAGAGGGGGAGGGGTAGAATGGAGGAAGGAAAGAGAGGGGTAGTGGGTGTGAGAAAGTGCTGAGACACACAGAAAAGAAAGTGGGGTGGAAGGAGGAAACAAGAGGGGGTGCAGGTGGATGAACGAGGAGTACACAATAGAAAGACGGAGGAACAGGAAAGAGGGAGGAGAGGACTGTTGGCTGGGAGAAATGAGGAGCAAAACACATGAGAAATAGGAAAGGAAAAGAGAGTGGAAAGCGGAATCGGTGGGGCTGAGAGTCAAGGAGCTGACAGACTGGCCTATCACTGTGCAAGCTGTAGAAGGCACTGCATTGAAGGGAGAAATATACATCCTAATAGCATCAGGTGAAAGCAAAATACTGCTCTTGGTTGACGCAAGACAAGACTGACAAGATCTCAAACCAATTGCAGAACCTATCTGGTTAAAAAAAAGCAAAAGGTTGAATCCAAAGAGCAATGTGTGTCTTTATTGGCGACATTGGGTCTGTATGACAGTGGCACATTTAAAACCTAGACCTAAAACTCTTGTGTTTACAATAATATGCACCTTATGACCTGTCATTCCTTGGATTACAGCTGAATGTTTTACCATCATATTAAGGCAAACGTAGTCACACACTGCCACAGAAGAGACTAATGTTGATTGAAAATGTTTATTGAACTTTTTTCAGGAAATAGAGTATACAGAGATATAGACGAGAAGCTGTCAATAATGAGGTTGTTTTCCAAACAGTAGTTCCAAATGACATCACAGACAACACTGGTATAGGTCGTGTCACATGGAATGGCAAGAAATGCAGTTTCTCCATCAATACCCTTGCTAAATTCTTCTCTGACATAATAAGGTATCCTGTTCCGAAACTTCTCTCTCTGATCATTCTTGGTAACTTTAATATCTGGTATGGCCTCCCTGACTTTAGTGCTGGAAAAGTGATCATCCTTTCTCTGGCAGCCAAGATTTCACCATAACACATCCTAAACCCACTTGTTCAGCATAACATGCTGAAAAATGGCATTAGTGTTGATCTTTCCAGTTTTAAAGAGTGACCATCAAGCCATCCCCATTTCTAGCTGCACCCTGTATTGAAATGCTTTGCCAATGGTCACTCGGCATTGTGACCTCAGCATCATACTGGACTCCTCACTTCCCATGAACCATCAGATCAACGCAGTCTCTTCAACATGCTTCCACTCTCTTTGACTGCTTTGAAAGACCTTCAGATTGATCCTCACTGAGGACAGAAAAAAGGTCACCCACGCACTCATCAGCAGCAGACTCGACTACGGCAATGCACTCTATGCAGGCGTCACCCAGAAACTCCTAATGAAACAACAGAACATTCTAAACTCCGCCGGCCGACCGGTCCTCAACATCCCCCACAACAGCCACAGCTCTGAACATCTGTGAGAACTCCACTGGTTCTCAGTCAACAGAAGATTCACGCTCAAGCTCCTCACACATGCCTACAAAGCCCTCCATGATGTCGGGCCAGCATACCTGAACCACCACCTCCCAGTCCACGTCCACCAGATATATTGTGTCAGCCGAACTGGCCCTGTCACCGTACCTTGGATATGCAAGACCAGGACCAGGTCTTCCCCTAAACCTCAGAAAACTCTTTATTTCAAGAAGGTATTTTTAATAACATGTCCTCAGTCCCAAAACCCCAAACAGTCTCAGGAAGACAGGCCAGTGGTGTGTAAGCTAATTGAAATCTGGCTCCGATGCACCTCAATAAATGCACTAAATTCACAAACCTCTGACTGATACCTGAGTCAGTTTTTGTCCCTGATGTGGGATTGAGTCATTTATTACTACTATCTTAGATGATCTCAGGTTCCAAGTAGATGGGATTGGGGTATTGCCCTCATATTACTGGAATCATTAGCTACCTTTCAGGGTGTTCATTAGACCCCCATCTTCTTGGGCCTTTTTGATATTAGAATTCAAGACAAGGGCCAGGACTGGTGCTCATTTTAATTCACAAATTTCCATATAACCGCCTTACTCTTCACCTTGTCCTTTGACCTCTGGCATCCAACAGTGCTCCATCAATACTCTGATCCTATAAAACAGCTCTTATGTCTTGGCTCTCTCGCTATTACTGAGTCCAAAATATGTTGATTCTCTTCAAACTAAAAGAGCAGCGAAACACTGTCATCTCAGTACTTCTATCCTGTCTTGTCACTATTCATGAATGGATCAACAGAAGGAGCTAAGGATCTATTAGCTCTGATTCAAGCTTTGCTTCAAGGTCATCTCTGAACAGTTAAACATGTTTAACTTCCTACCCTTATCAGAAATACTTGTGGCATCTTCACTTTCCTCAAAACCACAAGGATCCTTAAATGTCATTAACATGTGAAGTACATTTAGAGATTCAGTAGCAAGGCTGTGCCGAAATAATATTCATAAAAAGTGAAGATTTCTTTTTTGTACAATCACTCTCACAGATTGCACAAGCACCTTGTTTTGTCACGTCACCATCTATAACAAAGTCTATTGTTTACGAAGCAATGCTCTAACAACAATATCTACTCCTTTTCTAGGAATCCTATTTGTGCATATGTGAAGGCTTTGTGGGGCCTAGGATTGTTTGGGGAAACATTTGTTGAAAGTACATGAACCATACCAAAATCTAACAGAACAAACTGTTGTTTGTACTGTAATAAACCCAGGTTCTCTGGAAGAGAGGGTAATCCCACTAATTGTTTTATGCATGGAGAAATGACCAAACAGATATATTGGAACACCATTAGAACTTACCTTGCAGAAATTACAAAAGCTCAAGCTGAATATTTTGAGGAGAAAATTATGGTCCCACTAATTTCCTGCGTGAAATGTGTTGCGTTGTGAAATCTCTCCTAGAACGTCCTTCAACTGGCCCCACTCTAGAAGCCTCTCCCGCCCAGTGTACTGACATGGCAAACCTGTTCCAGAGGAAAATTCAGACTATCTATGGTATGTTCCAATAAGGCCCCAATCAGACTCTGGCGGCCTCGAGGAACACATGTATGCCAGTAACCTGATGAAAGAAGTGGAGAAGTGTGGCTCACTGGTTAGAGCAGGCAGACCCTGAAGCAGAGGTCAGACCCGGGACCAGGGTTCAAATCCCGATGCTGCAGGGTCTTGAGCTCAAATGCCCACGGACTCGATAATTCTCGCTTCGGTGCCTGACCTAATCATGGGTGCACACTCTGCAACTCTGGGCATTAAGCTTGCTTAATCTCCACAACGGCCCCCACAACGGCCCCCGGTGGCGGGATGCCTGGCTTTCACCTTGGGGATGCCCGTTAGGGGCTATCTCACAGGGAAAAGCCAGGACGGGTTCCCAAGGCAAGCGCCGAGATGCCTCCGGGTAGTCGAGCGCTATATAAGAACATACAAAATTAAAAAAAAGTGGCTGCTTTTCCCTCTCTGACATTAGGTAGCATCCCTGACACTCTGAGCATAATTTATTTGGGCTCTCCTAAAGATTCGGTACCCCACACATCCTTTCTAGAGGACCAACGGTGGTTCTCCGTGCTCGAAATGGCAAATCTCTTGTTAACCAGGGGCCTTGTCTTGGTGGCATGGAAACATGCCATGGCTAAAGTGCTCCTGAAAGACCAAACCTTGATTCCCTCGATTTTGAAAACTGTTGCCTAATTTCTCTCCTGCCTGGGATAAGCAAAATACTGAATTTTTAGAGAAATATTATCTTATGCATTCTACATAGACCAGATTCTTTCCTTACCATGGCACAGAGAACACACTCCTGGCAGTGGCAGAATAAGTTAAAAAGCTCTTAGATTAGGGAAGTTTGACAGTGATTATCCTCATTGATCTTAGTTCAACGTTTGATAATGTTAGTCACAATATTCTTGCAGACAGATTGCAGGGTGCTGGAATTTCCGGAACTGCCCTTGCCTGGCTCATCTTTTTTGGAATACAGGTCCTTCCAGATATTTGAGGGGCATTGTACATCGGCCAGTCTACCCCTTAAATGTGGAGTACCTCAGGGCTCTTATTTGAGCCCTACTCGGTTTAATTTATATATGGGACCTCTTGCTAACATCGTCCTCCCTTTTGGGATTTCAATTAAGTCTTATGCGGATGATACGAAACTGGTCTTTTCCCTTTCCCAGAATCATAGTTCCATATCCCGCTCATTATACCCCTGTGTAGAGACGGTTGCCAAGTGGATACAATTAAATTAAGGCAAAATAAAACTAATGATCCTGGGCAACAGTCCCAATCCATCCTTTAATTTGTACAGGCCAAGCCGCCTATGTCCCCCCTCCTCCCAACTCAAAAATCAGCAATAAAGAGCTTAACCATTTGGCTGGATAAATCTCTTAAATTTGACTCCCAAGCAGTAAAGTTACCTCTACTTACTACGATATGCTGAGATTCTTGCACAAAAAGTTCCCTCCCTTTTATCTCAAAAAGGCTGGTAGTCCCTGCACTAATTCTCTCTGGCCTGGACTGTGGCAATTCACTTTATTTGGGAGCACCCAAAGCCACAATAAAGAAATTGCAGATCTTTTCAAACTAAGCCGCTCAGATGTTACACAACCTACTGAGACATCAACGACCCGACAAGACTTATGCCTCCTCCACTGGCTGTCTGTGGATGAGAGGATTACATTTAAATCACTCTGTATTGCAATAGGGCAATTCGTGATAAAAGGCCTTGGATCCCGCACTCACTGATATCCTTCTACACACCTGGGGGATCACTGTGCTCTTCTAACTCCTATTTGGCTAATATCCCTGTCATTAAGAAAGAAAAGCATAGAGGGCGTGCTTATTCATATAACACCGCAAAACAGCCTCCCTTATTCCCTTTGATCACTCAAAAAGGAACTTCGTTTTCAGAAATCACTGAAAACCTGGGTTTTCCAAAATCGGTCTCTGTAAATTCCTCTTACTTTTCTCTGCTGCACAACCAGCACTGGGATGCCTATGGGTAGCTATGCGCTATATGAGTGCTCTCAGAATAGAATAGAACTGAATGTATCCATGTAAACACCTGTTCTGTGACAAAACACCCACTTGATATCTGGGACTTCATCAACATCCACTGCCCTGACTCACTGCCACTTTTCCTGTTCTCCTCTTTTTATCTGAAGCCTAGCTTAGGGCCAAATTTAAATCTTGATCTGGTCCCATCATCACTTTTTCAATGGTTTCACTGCTCACTTATTTGGTGGTCTGCCCGCTCAATTTAGATGTTCGAGGGTCCATGGACGAAAGACCGATGGCGCCATAGGCAAAAGCAGGTGTTGCAGGGAGTCCAAGCAGGATTACCACCGGCATAATCACAATGTTACTTTCCGTTAGGACAACTCTGGATGGGATATCTTATACTTCAGTTGGCGGACTCAAAGGAAATGATGTACAAATATGAAAAAAATTCTGTTTCCAACTTTCATTTCCATCTTGGACCCCATTACACAGGTCTGCCCTTTGCTGCTACAACTTCACCACAACACTAATCAACTCCATTGTTGCATGGATCAAAGGTAAGTTTTGTACACATGTCTTACTATGAATCATGTGTTAACATATCCTTTAGCCTAGTGTATTTTTACATTGCCCTTACATGCAAGTGTATTCTTATGTGTGATGCATTAGTGTTCATTTTACAACTAATCAATGTAAAATTAACACGGCTGAATTGAAACAGATTCTTTTTGTGGGTGTTGTGTTTGTGGTGCATGTGGGTGTACATTCATTAGTGTGTGTATCTTACATGCGTGCTATGCTATATGCACAAAAAAAGCCATGACACATTACCTACATATATTTTTAACCCACACACAACCTACATGTGAAGTGTTACATTATAAGTGTGGTACTTACCAGTTTCCACTCGTTCAGGGACTCACTCCATCAGGAAACCGCCACTAGGAAAATGCCAGCACAGTGGGGAAATCTAAATCGGCTCAGCGCAAAGCTGCCGGCTTGACAGCGACAGAGTAATGTTAGCCAGCAATGGAGTCTGCCACACCGCTGGAGATGCGTCACTTATGCAACGGTAAATAGTCTGTCGATGCAGACAAAAGTTCAGCCAGCACACATGTAAATACAGCAGACGGGACGCCGTCAGATCGACAGAGTACTTGTAGCCGCCACTAAGAAGGTACGATGGGAGTCCGGCCAAGATCTAAATCAGGCCCTTAATCTTTGATCCAATCCTGACATTTCATTAGCTATTCAAGGCAATTACTCTGCACTAAGGCAGGACAGACCAAATAGATGAGGTATGGGACTGGCCACTACTATTCTTTCTACTCTCTAAAGCACCTAGCATCCAACTACCACACCTGCTAGACCACCTTATTTTCAGGATAGGGCTCAATACTAAGGGCCCGATGTAGGTGGCATATTCCGGTCGGAAACGGCCGAAATCGGCCGTTTCCGACCGGTATTTGGCACTTTGAGATGTAGGGGGCCAGTATTTACCTATTCGGTATATTTACCGAATCAGTAAATTTACAGAATCTGTAAAATACCGAATCGGTATTTTTACCGATTCGGTATCTTCCAGATGTAGGTGGGACTCTTCTGAGTCCCACAGGCCTTTCAGATTCGGTATTTTAACACCCAATCCAATTGGGTGTTAAAATACCGAATCCAGGTGTGCATGCACATGTGTGCATGCACACCTATGCCATGTGACAGACAGACATGCCCTTAGGGCATGTCTGTGTGCCACATGGCACACAAGCCAGTATTGGGGGTGCTAGAGGGTGTCAAAGTGACACCCCCTGCACCCTTCCTGGAATCGGTATTTACCGATTCGGTAAATACCGAATCGGTAATGCCCATTGATTCCCATGGGCTTCAAGGCCCATAGGAATCAATGGGGGATACCAAATCGGTATTTACAGAATCGGTAAATACCGAATCTTACAGATTCGGTATTTACCGAATCTGAAATACCTACATCTCCCCCCCTCTAATTTACCACTTCATAAATACCGAATCGGTATGATTCGGTATTTATGAAGTGGTAAATATAGATTTACCTACATCGGGCCCTAAATCAGTTCTTTTAGGGGACAAATATTTACCACCTGTCATGCCGGCACAGTAGATTTAGCTCCAAGCTGGCTGACCTGAAAGCTCCCTATTTTCTTAAAGCTGTGCATTTTTAGATTATAGGAGACATGAACACCCACCTTGAAGACCTGGAAGCAAGAGACTCATACTCCCATATTGATAATTTGCAAATTCTTGCCCTCTCCAAGTTAGTTGCCAGCCCCACTCACAAAGCTGGCCATATTTTGAATCCTGTTTTTACAAATGTTTAAGGGACTTCAATAACTGCTCCTCTACCTATAACTTGCTCTGATCTTCTTATTGGTCCATTGAGTATGTCTACCACTCTAGCACCTAGTGCACTCAACTCTTCTACTGACCCTAGTGTCTCTCAGGCCTGAAATATAGTCTCACAGCATAATTTAATTAGCCATCTGACTTCCACTTCTACTTTACAAAGCAAAGACCTGTCACCCACTGCAAATCATTTTAACCAGTGGATTTCCATGCTTTAAATATCATTTCAGTCCACAAACTGTGAATTCTATTAAGAAGGCATCCTCTACTTTATGGACACTGAGGGGGTTAGGTCTCTTAAACAACATTGTAAATATCTCAAACAGATATGGAGACAATCATATTCTGATTTTGTCAAACTGACCTATAAATGTGCCATTGGGTGTATAATTCATTGGCATGTTAGACTTACTCTTCCTGCTTCCTTTGCAGATCATATCAGTAACAGCCACAGGGGTCATTGCTTAGCCCAATCCTCTTCAACATTTACATGGTCCCCTTCACAGCCATTGAACGACAACACGGCCTACATCGTATCCTACGCCGACGACACCCAACTCATCCTCTCCCTCATCAAAGACCCGACCATCGCTAAACTTAACTTCCAGAATTCCATTTAGAATCCAATGCTTTACTCAATCCTTCTCAATCTAGATTTCATATATCTAGCATGAAAACAATCTTTCCATCTGCTATTGATGATCTATGCCTTATCTTGTATCAGAGCAAGTCTACCACCCTGATCCTGCTTGATCTTTCAGCAGCATTTGATATGGTATTTCATGCCATCCTTCTTAACCACTAGGATAACACAGGCATCGTTCTTTGATCCTTAATTAGCTTTGTCTACTCTCATCCAGCTTCTATGTAGCATTCCTCAAGGTTCATGTTTCAGCCCAGCTCTTATTAATGTCTACATGTGACTGTTGCTGGTGATAGTCAAATCCATCCTTTCAATTTGACATTGTTTTCTATGCTGCTGAAACCCAGATCATTGTCCCCATCTTGAACAACTTTGCAGACACCCATGCCAAATTCTGCTTATGCATGACTTCTATGATCGACTGAATGAAATGTAATTGTTTAAATCAGACAAATGATATGGTGGTATTATTATTCTTCAAACTAGCAACTACCTGGCCCTCTTCCTGGTGAACTATATACAGAGACAGCACACCTACTCCCAGCCAGTGGCGGCTCCTCCATATGGGCGTTTGGGCGTCGGCTCACTGCTTTCTCGCAGTGTGAGAAGCAGAAACAAAAAATGGTAAAAACTACCATTTTATGTTTTTGGTCCTCGCGCTGTGAGAAAGCAGAAGTGCCTGGTTGGGGGCGGGCGGTCTTGCTCGAGGGCAGGGGGGTGTGGCTTACCCACTGTTGTGGGTACTGACTGTTTGGTCGGCCTCTGGAGCCAACCAAAGAGTCAGTACCCACAACAGTGGGTAAGCCACTCCCCCCCTGCGCTCCAGCACGACCGCCCACTCTCCCTTGTTCTCAATGCAGGAGAACATGGCGCAGCTGGGGCGCTCTCCCCTGTGCTCACCAAGTGATTGGCGGAGGCGGAGGGAGGCCGCTTTTCCAGATGATGAGGTCACGAGGGGAGCTGCAGGAATTGGTGCAGGACGGCGGGAGTCGGACCCAACCATAAGCTGAATAAGTACTTTTATTTATTTGATATTTTTATTTAATTAAACCCCTCCCACCTCCCACCACCCGCCCAGAGACAACCCCATTTCCACCCCCGCCTGTAATGCCGGCCGCGATTGGCTCCTATGTGCCCACAAATTAATTAGCCGAGAAGATCTGGATGTAGGGAAGAAGTCGTATCAAATACCAAGCTAGAAGAGTGGAAATGTGACTGCAAGCCATTTCCTGCATTGTGACTCAGAGATTTATGCCTGTGAAACCCAACCAGTGCTTACTTTCAAAATGTCTCAGTCAGGGAAGGGACTAACTCTAATTCCATAAAATGCAAGAAAACCGGAGAGATTACTTGCTCGGCATACCGATATGAAAGACGACCACATTAATGGTCCCATCTCTTGTTGGCAAGGACGCAAGTACTTAAGAATCATTGATGAATCATTGATGTAGTTTCTCGATTATTCATCAATGGAGATAGACACCTCTTTTCCAATGATCCTCACTTTACTTTTACTGGGTGCATCTCCAACCTGTTGCCATATGCACAAACACATATGCTATTTTTAGGTCGAGCCTAGACACCGCATGCGCTGTCGCAAGACCTGTAGTAAACAGAATATGGAGGGTAATTTCTCTTGCTGCTTGCCATTGGTTAAGTCTGGCATTGCTCTTCTTATCTGGCTTATTGTTGGCTGGCCATCCTATACATCACTTTTGTTTTGGCAGGAAGCAGCACCGACCAACTACAGTTTACTGACGATGCTGGTTGTTATCTTTGCATTTAGGGACTACTTGTTTTCTTTTCTACTCGCATTCCCAGAGGAAGTTTGCACACTGCCACCACTGGCACATCTGCCAGCTTCCTGCCCTCACCCGACGCCTTGCTCTACCGCTCTCTATCCGGACCGACGCTTCCTGTCTGACACTCGTGTTGACAGCAAACAGCATTTAATTAAGTGATTTAAGCGAAAAGACAGCGCCGTAACATTCTCACAACCAACACAACTCCACAAGCCCTCCACTCACTGCGCTTGCATGCGCACTCCTCCTCGTCTTTTTATTGATTTATTTTTGCTCTTTTTGCCTCCCTTCAAATATATGCACATACCTCCGGACCCGGCGCCACCCGCAGCGACTAATCTACATTGCATAGTAAACTTTTTAAAGTCACGTCCCTGTCCTTTTCTTGCTTAATCCTTTTCTGCGACTTAATGCTTTCTGTGAAACTTTGCAGGCAGAGCCATCTACTGGTGAATTAATGAATGAAATGATTTTTATAGAGCGTACATAGCTGCCCTGAAGCGTCCAAGCGCTAAGATTACCACTGAGGCTTAGATTGCTTGAAGGAAGGCTATCTACCCGACTACTGATTGTTGAACAGGAGTGTTTTCAGCTGTTTGCGAAATGAGATGAGATCGGGGTTAGACCTTAGATGCTGTGGAAGAGCATTCCGCATCTTGGTCGCATTATAAGAAAAGGAGCGGCCTCCCGATCTTGTTTTCTTTATTTTAGGAACAATAGCCAGATTGGCATCGATTGAGTGCAGCTGTCTGGCAGGATGATAGGGAGTAATGAGAGGTAGATTGATTGCTGGACCTAAAGACCAAAAGGCCTGATTTGCAATACAGAGGGATTTAAAGCTGGCTCTTTCCCTAACGGGGAGCCAGTGCAGTCTCCTTAGGCCAGACTTTACTGATGATCTGCGGGGGATTTGTAGAAGAGTCCGGGTGGCGCAGTTTTGTATCAATTGCAGTTTGCGCAGAGTGAAGTCAGGAGCTCCCAGGTATAAGGCATTCCTGAAATCCAACCGGGCTTGGATCAGGCCCAGAAACACGGTCTTTCTTGCTTCAAAGGGGAGTAGAGGGAGGATATTTCTGATGACTCTGAGGATGCCGAAACAGATGGCAGATAGTCTTATTGCCTGCTGGTCAAATGACAGGGACCTGTCCAGCCAGATACCAAGGCTCTTAATGGTATCTTTAGGTGCCGGGACAGGTCCTAAGCAGGGTGGCCAAAGAGTCTCGATGGAAGATGGCGCAAGCCGACCCAGGAGCATAAGCTCCGTCTTGTCTCCGTTGAGTTTGAGACAAGACTTGGTCATCCAGCTCTTGACTATCTCCAGGCAGCCTGCAAGATAAACCCCCGCTATGGAGCCCCCTTCCTGCGCCAGAGAGACCACCAGCTGAGTATCGTCCGCGTAGGTGATGATCTTAATACCATACGGACGGACGATCTCAGCCAGCGGCCTCATGTAGACGTTGAATAACGTTGGGCTCAACGATGATCCCTGCGGGACTCCACGGCCCAGAGGCTTACTGGTGGAGGTGGCATTGCCCTCATATACCTGGAAGGATCTATCGTTCAGGTAAGACCTGAACCACTCCAGGGCTTTGTCAGATATTCCAGTGTCCAGGAGACGCTGCAAAAGGATGCCGTGGTTAACGGTATCAAATGCAGCGCTCAGATCGAGGAGGATGTCTGCCACCGATCCTCCTCAATCTAAGATCTTCCTGGACTCCTCTGTGACAGCCAGTAATGCAGTCTTGTTCCCATGCTTGGGCCGGAAACCTGTCTGGGAGGGATCGAGCAGCTGGTTTTGTTCAAGAAAGGTTGTTAATAGACCATTTATGTATTTCTCCAAATCTTTGGCTGACCAGGGCAGCAGGGAGATCGGGCGAAAGTTGTTAGGATTCTTGCTGTCCAAGTTGGGTTTTTTGACAAGGGCCCTCACCATGGCCTGTTTCCAAGCCACTGGGACTGTGCTGGTGGAGATCGAGGTGCTAAGCACTACTAGCAGTGTAGGGAGGATGGTCTGTATAGCAGAGACTAGGATATGTGGAGGCGCTGGGTCATTAGGGGAGCCTGATTTCACTTGACGCATGAGGGAGGTGAGTTGGTCCGCATCCATCATGGGAAATTACGCCAGCGCAGGGGGGCATTTGGATTTGTTTTCTTGTAGGGGACATAGAGGTATCTCCTTCGCTCTAGTCTGCTCTGAGGATGGAAAGGAGGAGTAGATAAGATCGATTTTTTGGAAGAAGAAATCAGCCAGATCTTCACAGCGGAGCAGAGGATTTTCGTCAGTCAGTGGAGGCGTTGGGAGGTTAATAAGACTTTTTACAATTTTGTAGATCTCCTTGGAGCAGGAGCTGGCCTCTGCAATTTTATGTGAATAATATGGGGATTGAGCACTCTTTATGTCTTTTTTATAGGCTCTAATGGCCTCTCTGTAGATAATTTTATCTGATTCGGCATATCCCAGTCACCATTTACGTTCTAATCTCTTGCAGTAGCACTTTTTCTCCCGAAGCTCATCCGAGTACCAGGGAGCAGAGACCCTAGATCTTTTTAAGACAGTTTTCTTCATAGGGAGTGTGGCATTTAGAGAATTTTGTATCCATTCATTGAACATTTCATTGGCCAGTGATGGAGTCTGACCAACTGAAGGAATTGAGTTTTGTAGCTCATGTGTCCACTGATCCAACGGGATTTTAGACCAATTGCGTGTTTCTCGCACTGTCGGTGTGGGAACCGAGAGCTTATCAGTTTTCCATACTAACAGAATTAATGCATGGTCTGTCCAGGGGAGTGCTATAGGAGAGCATGCCTTCAGATTAGGACAGTTGCAAAACACCGGATCCAACAGGTGACCTTTGGTGTGCGTGGGGGATGCAACCAGCTGAGGCAGCTGTAGAGCCGAAAAATCTCCAATTAATTTATTGGCGATGGAATCGTTAGATTCATCGAAATGGATGTTAAGATCGCCCAATAACGTATAATTGGAGGGCGAAAAGGCAAGGGCAGTGACCAGCAGGGGCAGAGACTCGTGAAACTGCTTGGCTGGGCCTTGTGGGCGATATACAAGTGCTCCTGAGAAACTTGTTTTGGGGGAGAATTCCAGGGAGAAAGACATGCTTTCGCAGTCCGTGAAGGGGTTGGGGGTACAGCGACAAGTGAAACAATCTCTGAAAATGATTGCTAAGCTACCCCCCCTTTCATTTACGCGGTCCTGTCTCACAATTTGGTAACCCTGCCCCAGAGTTTGTACCAACTCAGGGTCAGAATGCGGAGTCAGCCATGTCTCGGTGAGAAAAAGTACGTCAGGTTTTCTCTCATCAAGTAGCAGTGATAGTTCAGTGCAGTGTCTTGGCAGTGACCTGCAATTTAAGAGATAAATTCCAAATAGTTGTGGTTTGTGTGTGTGGGGCTTTGGAATGAGATGTATATTACACTGCCTGCACTGGGTAGGTAGGTCTAGGGGGGATACTTATGTACGCAGGACAAATTTGCCTGTGCATTAATATCTCGTAATTCAGCGGGTGTGTATCTCCTAACAATTTTAATGGGAGAAGTAGGGGTTGTGGCCCCTAGCCCCGGCCGGACGCGGACGAGCGCAGACGGGCTGGCCTTTGGCGAGCCTTCGGCGCGCCGTAGGCGCGCCGGCTGGTGGCAACATTTGGAACAAAGCATTGCCGTCATCTCGCTCCCTAACCCTTCAAAGCAGCGGCAAGAGTTGCAAGAGTGTCCTGGTCCACTGGACGGTGTTGGGTGGTGATAATTAAACAAAAAGAATCCTACTCCGAGTGCACACCCCAGGGATGGGGGACACTCAGTGTTGTGAAAAATACCCCTCACACACCAACAGGCCCTTTGGTGTCATGCTTCATCATCGGGGTCTTCGCATCCCACTAGAGGGATGCGGCGTGCTGCGACCAGCGAATACGCGGGAGCACTGTCAGAGTTGACTATGTGTGGTGTGTGTAAAGTGTAAGTGGTGGGGTATATGAGGATGTGAGTGAAGGGTGTGGTGAGAATTAAAAAGTACCTGGCTAGTAGGTTCTATGAAAAAACTTTATTCGAGACCTCAAGCTGGTACTGCTAAAAGAAGTGCAAAGTGAGGTAATTGTCTTTATTATGGACATTACCTCTGGTGTGCGTCGACATGTTTCGGAACTGGTGTTCCTTCTTCAGGACGGGGGCACAACTTCCCAACCCTACTCACGTGTTTTTATAGAAAAATACTTTTTGTCTAGGAAGTAAAAGAAAAGTGAAGCTATTTACAGTGATGAAATGAGGCTATAGTGTGCCTACAGCGGTATTGGTTCATGCAGTTGCATGACTCATTGTTACTGTTTTATCCTGCTTCATGAGCATATCCAGAACGTCAGGGTGGGTTGATGGATTCGTAATAAAATCCGCCAGAGTTCGCCAAACTCTGGCGGATTTTATTACGTGTAGGCACACTACAGGCTCATTTCATCACTGTAAATAGCTTCACTTTTCTTTTACTTCCTAGACAAAACGTCTTTTTCTATAAAAACACGTGAGTAGGGTTGGGAAGTTGTGCCCCCGTCCTGAAGAAGGAACACCAGTTCCGAAACATGTCGACGCACACCAGAGGTAATGTCCATAATAAAGACAATTAACCTCACTTTGCACTTCTTTTAGCAGTACCAGCTTGAGGTCTCGAATAAAGTTTTTTCATAGAACCTACTAGCCAGGTACTTTTTAATTCTCACCACACCCTTCACTCACATCCTCATATACCCCACCACTTACACTTTACACACACCACACATAGTCAACTCTGACAGTGCTCCCGCGTATTCGCTGGTCGCAGCACGCCGCATCCCTCTAGTGGGATGCGAAGACCCCGATGATGAAGCATGACACCAAGGGGCCTGTTGGTGTGTGAGGGGTATTTTTCACAACACTGAGTGTCCCCCATCCCTGGGGTGTGCACTCGGAGTAGGATTCTTTTTGGTTAATTATCAGTGCCCGTGGAGTGAGAATCCTATCTCTATACTCTACCTCCCCCCATTGTTGCTATCGGTGTTGGGTGGTAGCAGAGACCGGGTCAGTGTCACACACACTGGTCAGTGCCCCCCTCACTAGGTTTGTTTCATATCACCTGCAATTATTACGCGGATCATTCCGCTATAATCAATGCGCTGCAGAGAGACTCAGTCTTACTCATTTTCTTAGCACTAGGGAGGTGCAGCCTTTCGCCATGTTTCTCTTTGTTTGTACTTTGCAGCATCTGCAGAAACTCCCTATAACGCCCCCTCCCTCTGCTCACTGTGTGACTGGGCACGTCACCCTTACTTTACTGCATGGGCTTTAGAACTCAAGTGGTGAGAGATACACCAGTGCTCGCTGTCACCATCGACAAGGAGAAAGTGGCATGGGGGGCGTGGCTTGGATGCCGAGGAGGTAGGCAGCGTGAGCCCGGAGCTCCGCGCCCGATCCCGACAAATATCCTGAAAATCCGATCGGACCCCGGCGTAATTGATATCATCCGACACTGGAAGACGCCACGGAGGGCCCGGTGCCCACGGAGGACGACGTCGGGCCATTCCTGACCCGTTATTCGACTTCGAAAGTTGGACTCAGGCACGAAGTCTTCGACCTAAGATGGCGGCGGTGGCATGAGACACGGTGACGACGGAGTCGCCGGACCGGAGCCCCACCAAGAGCTGCTGCCTCTACAGTCAGGAGGTGTCCGCGGTTGCATCGCACCCCTCCCTGGGTGGTGGAGTGGCCCTCGGGCGCACCTCGGGCGGTGGCTGAGATCCGCCCCTTGGTGGTGGCAGCGACAGCATGGCTATGGCCCTGTGACGATGGCCCTGGGCCTCTGAGCACGACTGGCGCCACCCGGACTAGCGGCTGATCGGAGACTCTGCTCCCTAGAGACAGCCTTGGATCCGGAGCCCTGAGCGGCGCCCCAGGCGCAGAAGGGACAGGTTTCTCCCGCTGCAGCTGCAGGGAACCTCCCTGAGGACGAAGCCCGGCGACGAGCGGAGAGAGAGCAAGGACAGAGTTGGAGGCCATCGCTCGTGCCGGCCCAGATGGGGAAGCCAAAAGGGAAAGTAGATGGAGCGACTGATACAGAGGCCGCAGAAGGAGCGGATCGAGACCAATCGGCATTGCAGCGGATGCAGGATCGTATCCTGGAGGCCATCGCCACCACAAGGGACGCTCTACAGCAAGATATAGCTCAGGTGGCGACAGGCTTGGGCCTCCTGAAGGCCGACCATGATAAACTTAAGGACCGAGTGAAATCCGTGGAAATCACGGTTAAGGAATTAGCCCCGGGCCATGCAGCGGTGAAGGCGCAGATGTCGGAGGTGATGGACCGCCTGAAGGTGCTGGAACGGAGGGCCGAAGATGCGGAAAACCGGAATAGGCGCAACAACGTACGCCTAGTGGGCCTGCCGGAAAAAATCGAAGGCGACGACATGGTGGGCTACCTCGATAACTGGTTGCGAACGGAGGTGGCACCGGAGGGACTGTCCCCCTTCTTCTCCCTGGAACGAGCGCATAGGGTTCCGGCGCGCCCGCCGGCCTCAGGTCTCCCTCCTCGCCCAGTGGTGTTCAAATTGCTTCATTACCGGGACAGAGACTGGCTTTTGCAGAAGGCGAGAGAGGCAGGGCCCTTTCAAGTGTTCAACAGCAGGGTCACTATGTTCCCGGATTACACGTTTGAGACACAGCGGTTAAGAGCGAACTTTCTGTCCCTTAAGCGAGAGCTCCGTGCTGAAGGCATCAAGTACTCCCTGTTGTTCCCAGCGAAGCTGAGAGTGGTGGTGGATGAACAGTCACTTTTCTTCACGTCCTCTGCGGACGCTTGGACCTGGTGGGACACTTATAAAGCGGGAACGGACGGTGCTAAGGCCAGGGAGGAGGAGGCTAAGGTGGCACAACCGGTCAGGAAATCCCAACGGATCAGGAGGAACCGCAGGAGAACCGGCAAACCTTCGGTGTCGCAGACGGAGGCGGAGAGGCAGGCGGCTCTACAGGCGGTAGCGGACTTATCCAGGACCACCAGAAGTCAGTCCGGGAAGGGCATGGACTCAGAGGGCCCGGACACGGGCTCGGAGACGGGACAATCGGAATTTGGTGGGGTCCGAGGCCCTATTGTGACACCGCAGACTTCGGAGGAGATACTCGAGGCGTGCTGACCTGGACTAGTGGACTGGACTCACTGGTTGGACACCGGGGCACTGGGCCCGTGGCAGTGGAACGCTGTGATTCGAGGTTTTGGGGCGCTATAATGTGGGGATTGTGGGGTGGAGTGCGCGGGGTGGATATGCTTTGAGGGTCTATCGCATCGAGCCACGCCTTACTGGCCCCTAAGGTCACCGCAGTGGAGACTGCGGCCATTTTTGCCTTTCTTTGAGGGGAGGTTGGGAGTGTTAGTTTGGATGGGGGTACTTCCAGTTGCAGGGGGGGCCTGTCCTGGGGGGGTGGGTGTTGCGAGCAGTTGGGGTTGCTCGGGGAGCAGTTGTTGTTGGAGGGGTTTGGCTTCCTGTTGGGAGAGGGAGGGTGGGTTGGCCCGTAGTCGCGGAGCACATGAGGACATGGTTCTTTATCGTCTGGTCCGGTTGTGTGGGGGGGGATGGCTAATACCGGGGCATTGAAATGTGTTTCCTGGAATGTGCGGGGTATGCAGTCCATGTCACGCAGGCATAAAGTTCAGGCATACCTCAAACGTAGGGGGGTTCATATAGCGTTCCTGCAAGAAACGCATCTTAATAAGCAGGAGGGGGCTGCACTGCAGAGGCGCTGGAGGGGGCAGCTGTTTCACACGACGTTCTCGGCCTTTGCGAGGGGGACACTGATTTGGGTGCGGGCGGGGGTCCCCTTCCAGGTAACAAAAACGCTGGTGGACCCGGAGGGCAGATATGTGGCGGTGGAGGGGAGGCTGAGAGGCAGGGTGATATCTCTTTGCAATGTGTACGCTCCTAATGTAGATCTGCCCGCATTTTTATCTGCAATCTCGGGCAAACTGGCGGGTTATTTGGCAGGGCCGGTCCTTTTGGGGGGGGGATTTCAACTCGGTAGAGGATGTGTTATTGGATAGATCCCATCCCCCACTGCGCGCGTCCCCAGTGCATAGAGTCGCCAAGCGCAGGTTGGAATGGCAGGAGAGCTGGGCCCTCACAGACGCATGGAGGGCGTTACACCCAACTACTAGGGACTACTCCTTTCACTCACACTTGCATGACCTACACGTGCGGCTAGATGCATTTCTTTGTTCGCCATGCGTGCTCCCGGCAGTGGGAGGGGCGGAATACTTGGCCAAGACGATATCGGACCACAACCCGTTGTTGATATCCCTGAACTGGATGGTGACTACTAACAGCGTGCCGACATGGCGCCTACAACCCGACACCCTGGATGACCTGTTGTTCAGGGAGGCTCTGGGAGAACGTATTGAGTGTTACTTTGAGGAGAACAGTGGCACGGCCTCCACGAGGGCGGTGGAATGGGATGCGTTTAAGGTGGTGGTGCGGGGACACTGTATGGGGCACACAGCTGGGGCCCGCAAGACTTTGCTGGACGACTTGGAGAAGGCTGAAAAGCGGCTGAGGGAACTGGAGAAAAAGCGCCCGAATCACCCTGAGTTGCAGGAGGGGCTTAGTGGGGCCCGGGAGGGGCTGGCTGTGGAGTTGGAACGGCTGCGCAGCTTTGACCATAAGGCGTACATGACGAGGGCGCATGCGGAAGGAGATAAGGCGGGATCTATGCTGGCGTGGCTCGCTAACCCAGTCAGGAGGGGCATGCCGATCATGATGATCCAAGAGATAGGGGAGGAGCCCTGCCACACTCAACCCGGGATCCTGAATAAGTTTTGTACGTATTACGAGGGGCTCTATGAAAGTGGTGAAACAGGAGGGGCGGATGAGCTAGGGAAGTTCTTGGACGACCTCCAACTGCCGAGTGTGGAGGAATCGGTGGCAGAAGAGTTGGGTCGATCCATCACTCTTGGAGAGATAGGGTGTGCAGTAAAGCAAATGGCCAGAAACAAGACCCCGGGACTTGACGGACTTCCGATCGAATTCTACAGTAAATATCTAGAGTACCTTGCTCCTCGGCTGTGTGAGGTGTACAATGAAGCGCAATCGAAGGGCCGGCTCCCGGGCTCCATGAGTGAGGCCCTCATGATACCGCTCTTAAAACCGGGCAGAGAGGGGGCGGCTTTATCCTCGTACCGTCCGTTGTCCATGTTGACGACGGACTACAAGATCCTGAGTAAAATTCTTGCCAACAGACTGCTGGTGCACATGACGGGCCTTGTCCACAAGGACCAGTGCGGTTTCATTCCAACACGCAACACTACCCATAATATCCGTAGGCTTACGAGACTGATGGGTGCGGACTGGCCGAGCACCGTCTCCCCGTTTGTCCTTTCCATTGACATAGAGAAGGCCTTTGACAGCCTTGAGTGGGGTTACCTGTATGAGGTGATGCAACGCTTCGGATTGGGGGACGGATACATAAACTGGACCAAGGTCCTTTATACTGATGCGGTAGCGAGAGTCCGAGTGGGCACTCTGATCTCGAGGCAATACCCGGTCAGGCGTGGTACCAGACAGGGATGTTCCCTTTCTCCGCTCCTGTTCGCTTTGGCTATGGAACCCTTCGCTGTAGAGGCCAGGCTGGGCCGCCACTATGCCGGTTTATCATTTAGGGGCAGGCCGCACCTCATTTCCTTGTACGCAGACGACCTGCTGATGTTTCTGGCCGACGCGGGCCCCGAGCTTGAGGGGGCACGGCAGCTACTGGGGCGGTTCGGCCGGTTGTCAGGCCTGAAGGTCAATTGGCCTAAATCCTGCCTGTTCCCCCTGAGATCAGGAGAACCGTGTCCACTCACCGCGCAAGAACTTAGGTGGGAGCCGCGTTGCTTGCACTATTTGGGGGTCTATATTTATCACACCCCGGCTGATTTGCTGGAAGTCAACATCACCCGCTGTATTACTGCCCTACGGGGGTCCATGGACTTCTGGTCGACCCTGCCGTTATCCCTGGCTGGTAGGATTTCCCTGCTCAAAATGGTGGCCCTGCCCAGGCTTCTGTATTACTTTAGGACACTTCCGGTGTGGGTCCCGAGCTCTATTTTTAAACGCCTGAGGTCCCTGGTCATAGCGTTCTTATGGGGCACGGGCAGGAGGCGCATAGCGCTCGATACTTTGCTGCGCCCCAAGGATGAAGGAGGAATGGCGGTGCCGGATTTTGAAGGGTATTACCTGGCTGCACAGCTGCAGATTTTTACTCAGGAGGTTGCGAGAGTGTATAGAGGCCCTGAGGACGCGAGAGTAGAAGGTACCCCGCGGCATGTTCTGGCATACATCTCGCTGCACCAGAAGCTCCGGGTGGGAGATTTGACGGTCGAGGAGCAGACGTTCCGGCTCTGCTGGGACCGGACCCGTAAGCGGGCAGGAGTCCGCCTTATGTATGCCCCTGAAATTCCGCTGGGTATGGTCACGGCCCTCCCGCATGGAGGTGACTGGTCGCGCTTGCTAGGTTGGGAGGAGGCGGGGATACAAATGCTGGGTGATCTATACGAAGATGGAGTACTGCTGCCGTTTCAGGCCCTGCAAGAGCGTTTCGACCTGCCGAGAGGCGACTACTTGTTACATGCAGCGGTCACGGGTGCAATGCAGGCCCACTGGGGGGAAGGCTTGCAGGAGCCAGGCACCTCCATGGCCTGTCAGTACACGATGATGGACGCGGGGTCCTTTAAGGCTGTCACTTGCTTGTACTCCAGGATGCAGCGGGAGGCCTTGCAACCATTGACGGCCCTAAAGGCCAAGTGGGAGCTGGACCTTCAAGTGGAAATACCTGATGCGACCTGGGGTCAGTTACTGAGGCAGGCAAGGAAGAGCTCGAGAAACGCCAGGTTTCAACTAATCCACTTCTATGTCATCCACAGGGCATACCTCACACCGGGGAAAATACAACAGTATTTTGGGGTAGACAACGCTGCTTGCCCTAGATGTAACACGGTCGGGGCAGATCTGGGTCACATGCTATGGGATTGCCCCGCTCTGGGAGACTATTGGCAGGAAGTGGGGCGGGCCCTTAACAGCGCGACGGACAGAGACATCCAGTACACAAAAGCGGTTGGCATCCTCCACTGGTTCCCACACACGCCTAGAAACAAAACCACGAGCAAGTTCATTGACTTGGGGCTTATTCTGGCAAAGCGGGAGATAACGAGGAACTGGAAGTCGAGAGTGGGGCCCACGTATAAAAGATGGTATGGGGAATGCCTGAGGTGGGCCGCATGTGAAAGCACCCTGAGGTACCAGGTGGCCTGGAGGATGAATGACGAGAAGGCTCTGGAGAGGGCTACTGCGTGGGAAATGATGGTGCAGGCGCTCCGAGATATGGATGCTGGGGAACTAGAAGATGAGGGAGAGCTAGATGGGGCAGGCCCTGTCACTTTGCAGGAGAGCACACCTTAGCGAATGATTGTTCCTCCTACAACACACCAGATACTTTTACACTGCTGATTCAACGCAGAGCGACCACGGGGGGGTGGGAAGGAAGTCGGAATTGGCGGGCTGTTGGGGTACCGAAATCAGGGGGAGGGGGAGGGGTGAAAATCACAAAAGCAACCCAGCAATACTTGAATATCGCTACTGTCAGACATTGTAAGGTGTTACGAGGGACATTTATGGACTAGGCCACACGCCCCAGAAGGAAAGGCGGGCCCATCGGATACTGTAGGACTGGATAACACCACCTTTGTACACTGTGAATATATATTGCTGATTGTTTATGTCTGTACATTTCTATTGGTGATGCAATAAAAATGATGTTAAAAAAAAAAAAAGGAGAAAGTGGCATAAGTGGTGACCTGTAATGATAGCTGACAGGGTACACAGTCAAAATATCGAGTTATAAATATCGACCTACAGAAATATCGAGTTGGAATTATCGAAGGTAAAGAATATCGAGGTCAAGAATATCGTTGGACAGAATATCGACCCTTAGGTAAGTAATATCGAATTTTTGTTATCGATGTAAGTAATATCAAAGTCAGTAATATCGATATCAAATATATTGATGTTACTAATTTCGATGTTACTAATATCAATATTTGTATTATTGTTATGTATTTTAATATGTATTTAATATGTATGTGTTATGTTTTTTGTAAAGTATTTTATTTGTTTTAAATTATATGTGAACTATTTTCATATATTTATAATGTTATTTTTAAGACAATTTTATGTTTTAGTACCGGAGCGGGTTGTGGGTTTATAGGGGAATAGGGTGGGAAGTAATTTAATTATACTAAATTAATTTTTACTTTTTAGGAATTATAAATTAATTCTAATTAATTTTTGTGTTTAAGTTCTGTAGCGGTTAGTGGGTTAATAGGGGAATTGATGGGAAGTATTTTAATTGTAATTAAGTAATGATTTATTTTTATTTATTGGTATTGATAATTAATGTATTTTTAATAATTATTAATTGTTTTAATTGGTAATTAATGTTTGTAATTGGTGATTAATGTTTATAATTGGTCATTCATTTTTTTAATTGATAATTAATGTTTGTAATTGCTAATTAATGTTTGTAATTGGTAATTGATGTATTTAATTGGTAATTAAAACATTTTTTATTGGAACATATTTTTTAATAATTGGTAAATAATGTCTTATAAAATGTTTTGGGGTATACAAATAATTTTATTGTGTAATGTTTTTTAATTGCTAATCAATTATAAATAATGCATTTTTTTGTTTTTTTAAAATATTTTATTGCTCAATATTTATTATTTGGTAACTAATATTTATTAATTAATATTTGTTGGTATTAATTGTTAATTTATTGTTAATTAATTTATTCAATTGTAAATATGTTTTTGTAATTATTATTGGATATTTCTAAATTATGTTTAGTTATTTAAAATTTAACTTATTAATAATTTAAAATAAAAAAATTATTTATAAGTATGTTATATTTAATTTTTATGGTATCCAATGTTTTCCCTACTGTTGCACTCTCTGGAGTGGGAATAGTAAATTTTATCCCTATGCTATCCAACGCATTCCCTACTGTTGCACTCTCTGGAGTGGGAATATTAATTTTTACCCCTATGCTATCTAACGCTTTCCCTACTGTTGCACTCTCTGGAGTGGGAATAGTAATTTTTACCCCTAAACTATCCAACGCTTTCCCTACTGTTGCACTCTCTGGAGTAGGAAAAGTCATTTTTACCCCTAGGCTATCCAACGCTTTCCCTACTGTTGCACTCTCTGGAGGGGGAATAGTAATTTTTACCCCTGCGCTATTCAACACTTGCCCTACTGTTTTACTCTGTGGAGTTGGAATAGTAATGTTTACCTCTACGCTAGCCAACGCTTTCCCTACTGTTGCACTCTCTGGAGTGGCAATAGTAATTTTTACCCCTATGATATCTAACGCTTTACCTACTGTTGCACTCTCTGGAGTGGGAATAGTCATTTTTACCCCTACGCTATCCAATGCTTTCCCTACTGTTGCACTCTCTGGAGTGGGAATAGTAACTTTTACTCATACGCAATTCAATGCTTTCCCTACTGTTGCACTCTCTGGAGTGGGAATAGTAATTTTTACCCCTATGCTATCTAACGCTTTCCCTACTGTTGCACTCTCTGGAGGGGGAATAGTAATTTTTACCCTTAAACTATCCAACACTTTCCCTACTGTTGCACTCTCTGGAGTGGGAATAGTAATTTTTATCCCTATGCTATCTAACGTTTTCCCTACTGTTGTACTCTCTGGAGTGGGAATAGTAATTTTTACCCCTAGGGTATCCAATGCTTTCCCTACTGTTACACTCTCTGGAGTGGGAATAGTAATTTTACCCCTACGCTATCCAACACTTTCCCTACTGTTGCACTCTCGGGAGTGGGATTAGTAATTTTTATCTCTACGCTATCCAATGTTTTACCTACTTTTGCACTTTCTGGAGTGGGAATATTAATTTAACGTCTTACGCTATCAAATATTTGTAATACTGTAGTTTTTTTTGGACTTTAAATAGTTTTATTTATTTTTCTATTTAATATGTTTTTGAATGATTTTAGATAATGTAGTATTTTATTAATTTTAAAAATATTGAAAGTATATATATTTTTTTAATTTATTAAACATAATTATTTGCTTTTTTATGTTGTTATTTTATGTGTGCAGATGTATTTGTATTTTTTGGTATTTTTAAATAATTTATCAGTAATTAAAGTAATTATGAAAATTTATTTTTAAGTAAGTATGTATTATATATTTTAGGTATATGTTTAATGTTCTATTATTATATATGTATTATTTATTAATTTTAAACATTACTAAATATTTTTAATCATGTTTATTTTATTTATAAGTATTTTTTCTTTATTTTACACATTATTTTTTAACTGATAAAAACGATATTTTTAATTTCGATATTTTTAACATCGATATTTTTATTACAATATTTTTGTACTTACCATGTTGTAGATAGGATGTCGATATACTTGCCTTCCATATTCCAGCGTTGATGTTTCTGTAGGTCGTTATTTTGTCTGTCGATATTCTGTCATAGATCCAGCTGACAGAGGATTGTCACGCTATTGGGCATAGTTTAATCTGAGTTTAACCCATACCACGCTTCCGTTGCCTGACAATCCCATAAATATGAAGGGTGCACCTAGGAGAGCAGAGCTGGTCTCTTTACACCCCCCCCCCGAATTTCTTATGTTAACACCGCTGCAAAGCATGCTTTGTTACAGCTGCCTCCAAATCCCTCGCACATCTAATCTAATCTAATTCAGTGAGCTTCGTCGTCTTTTTCTCACGCTCATTTCCTGTCGCTAACATCTGTTAGAGTTGTAGTCTCGACGTCCCCTCAGCATCCTGTGATTCTGGGCAAATCACTTTATCTCGCTGGGCCAAAAAAAGAAATGTGGCTTCTGTAATGTAACAGGTGGTCAATATAAATGCTGGTGCTCGTGCACACTGCTTCAATGCTGTTTGTGCTATATAAATTGAAAAACACGGAGTTTCAGGCAGTGTGACGTAAAACAACAAATCTAAATCAGCAGAGGGCAAGTGAACAACAAAAATTCAGTCCTACCAAGTTTTTTTTCCTGGTCCAAGTGTGAGGCGGTGCTCAAGTCTGGGTTTTTTAACTTTAAATTCTAGGACTTGTAGTCTTGCTCACTCCATAAAAAAACAGGACTACAAGTCTCACAATTCAAAGAGAAACCCTAGATTGAAACAGCACTTCACAGATGGAACTGGGGAACTTGAACGCTATGAAGATTATGTTGCAGATTGCTTAAAAACCCTTTATATCACTGGTATTTGTACAGCATTTTCAGTCATCATAGCACTATTTTCAACTGTGCAGAACAAGAGATCGTCGTTCAATAAGGTGGAATGCGATGTGTTTGTTTGCAGGTGTTTGGTATTTTATTCACTCTTTAGTTTCAAGAGGAATTTGTGTAGTAGCACTGTGCAGTGGTCTTCTCAGTCACATAACATAATCAAAGGAACTGATGCCACACGGTAAGGGATTCCTATTAATTACACATATGCCGATCCCGAGCACATACTCCATGTGTCTGTCTTTGTCACAGTAAACTCAAGGTGTCACATATTTGGCTTTAGAATGTCACTCCTGCTCAGTCTCTCTGTATCCCTTGCATATTTTCCAAAGCTCCACATTCTTAAGACATTTCCATTTACATCACAATAGCTCTAACTCTAAAAAATGCGAGACCTATTGCATTTCTAATGCTTGTTACCATTGCCATTTATCAGAAAACTACTGCTAGAGAATCCACAGTCCTTTTTTTGCCACGGAGCTACTCCGATGTCATGGACTGTGTGTGTGTGCTCCTGGGTGGGCGTAATCAACAGGAGCTCTGAGATTTGGTTATATGACGTTACCACGAATTCCGTTGCAACGCATGCCTTTTCCACGCATGCGTTACCACGGAATTTGTTTTCCCCTCATCATCTTTACCACGTCGCTCTTACGTCGTAAAGAGGAAGCGGAAGTTTATTCCGCTTCCTCTCTTACGACGCTGTTTTCTTCGGCACGTCAGGATCGTTTTTTTATGGGGGGAGACCCCCCCAACCCCCCTTTTTATTCCTACTTTTTTTTTTGTTCGTGGTAGAGACGATCGTTGAAGGCATACGCGTTGGAAAGACGTTTACGTGGTAAGTGCCTCGTTGTAAACGTTACGCGTAGTATTGCCTTCGTTGTTAATGATGTTTCCCCTGAGATTTAATCTCCTTGCTCTGCTGCCACGTCACATCAAGTAATCTTTACCATCTCCGTAAAACCGAAGGTGCTTCGTAAACAGCTGTTTTTTACTTTCTGCCAACTCGACTTTTTCATACAAGCCACAAATGTCACATGGAGTGGGAGCACTTTACAGAGGGACATGTTTACAGATGCGCAGGAACAATGAGATCTCCTCCTCCCAGCTGTGTCGTAATTTTTAAATTGGAAATAATCCTTTTGTTTTGTGATCTCTGATAATAAGTTGAAAATATTTCTGTTTTGCTAGAAAAACAAAGCGAAGGACGATAGTCATGTTATGCGTATTCAATTAACCGTGAAGACAGTCCTTAGCCCAAGCTTCTTGTATTATTCTGGTGCTGATATGTTTGCCAACAGTTCTGTGTTTGATGAATCCCCCCCCCCTTCTCATCTTGTTTTTGTAGTGTGGTCGGACGTTATTGTTATACAAGCAATGCAAACATAACCACCTGTTGGTTCTGTTTGGTTGGATAAATGAGGTACATCACCAGTGCTCACATTTTTGTCTCGCTCCTCCGGACAAAGCCATGTCCACAGTAACTTACCGGGTGCAAGTTACACCCCCCCCCCTACAGATCTTTCAGTAGGGCTCCAGGGTGCAGACACTCCCAGTGTGTCTTTTGCCATTGTGCAATCTCAGATTCTCCCCTTTAGTTTTACACTTGTCGAGGAATGGATGATATTTCCCTGTGTCTCATAGGATGCAGCAACCTTTCTATTTGTTCTTGTTGGACTGCTATTAAATTCTCACATTTGTGTTGCATGCTGCAGTTTGACCAATAAGTATCGCTGTAGCAAACCACTTTTTTATAATGTATTTTTATCATACTTGCAGCTCGGGCTGGACTGTTCCCATGGGGAGCAGAGTCGAGACTGATTTGCATATGGCAGGGTCTAACCTGGAATGGTGTGGCATGCAAACAAAAATGGATTTAACCGAGATCTGTGACTGGGTGTGAATGTTTGATTTGTTCAGCATGAAGACTAAAGGTGGGGAGCAGGTTTCTGGCGTGTTAAACATGTAATACTCCTCTTTGTTTGGTTTCCAGTTCCCTGGGCGAGGCAGGTATGCCCGTTAAACACGTGGGTGCTGCTGAGCTCATGTCCTGGGCTGGAAAGCTTATGTTCAAGACTATTTTTCAACACCTTCACCCTTTTTCATGTTTCCATATTGCCTCTTGGAGTCTTGGTACAGCACTGCGGATAATAAAAAAATGCTTACTTTGATATTACTCAGCAATGCATTGTATCTCGAAGTCTCCTATGAAGCTCTGTGGTTATATTGAATAAGCAGCTACCTATGTTATATTACATTATTAATAATGTAATAACTGCACTTTCACACTTACTTTATTAACCTTCTTGCTATCTCAAATTTGCTTGAAAATGCACCATTTGTCCACTCTTTTTTCAAAATTTTCTTGGGGGGAGTTTGTTTGGGCTCGTTCGCTACGCTTGCTCGCCTCGGTGCAGTATGACAATAATAGTACGACTTACCACTTGCAAATGTCACCAGCCGCCACTGTACCCAGCCAAGGTTCTCAAAACTTTAGGAATCTTTTTGGGTCAGGATCTCACTATGACAGTCTAAGTCAATCAAGGGTAGCAACCAGCTTTCCATCATGAAAATACTGAGGTTGTGTGTACATGGCTTCCCGTAGCAATGCATAAAACTGTGGTACAATCATATTTTCATGGCCAATGGGAATGACCTTTATCTAGGTATCTTTATCTGATGCGCCGGATCAAAATCATCCTAAACCTGCGGTCCATTTTGTTCTCAAATTCCCAGCCCACTCTTCTAAAACCCCTCATATCAGCAATCTCCAATGGCTACTCATGCACAAATGGGCCCTCTCCAAGATTCTGTTTTGCCCAAAAGGCTCAGCATAATATAGGTCAATTTCTTCTTAACAAGAACGGCTCTTTTACCACCCCACGCGCCTTCTGCCCTCTGTCAACCTTAGCCTGTCTTCTATGCCTCATAATATTTGAAACAGAATTGGCATGCTGCTCCTTCTGATATTTGGCTACTGGAAAACCCTCCCACTGTCCTTGCACCAACTCCCTATCTTCCCTCCTTACAAGAAAAAACTCCAAACCTCGCTCTTTAACAGAGCTGTCTAGATCTCTTTCGTTTAAGTGAGAGTTATCTCCCGGAAACTCCCTGAGTGAAGCAATGGCATTTTACAAATAAAAACATAAAATAAATAATACATAGTTTATTTGACAAATGCTAAGTGATCTAGCGAAATTGAGTGAAACGATTTGGCTAGAAGATAAAGAAGTAACTGGCTATACTAATGAAAGTACTTAGCCTTCAAAACATAGTGTAGTGTCTAATTTTACTTCAGACCTATCAACCGGGGATAACAGAGGCAACATTGGACCCAGAGCATTATGCCTAACAAAAGCAGACGCATTGGAGCCCATTTCGTCTTTTACAACCTGGAGAAATTTGATTTTTTTTCATGGATGGTATCTGATACCTTGATGGCTTATTAGCATCAGACACTTAGTCAACTAAAGCCTGGGCATTTATTTATTTACTACGATGTTTCACTGTGCTAACGTGGCCTTGTGGTTCCTTGAAACCAATATGCATAAGAAAGTCTGGAAGTCATGGATATGGGGATTTCAGAATCCAGTCACTAGGAGGTAAGCCCCTGTATGATATTTTCTAATTACTACCACCAAAATTGTATTTCCAGTTATAGGTGGCGATTCTGAAGAGTTAGCCTTTCAAGTCTTTTCTGCAATGCTGGTAATTTGTAAATTGAACTACTTGAGACTTACCTGTGCATGGACCTTCGTCCAGGCCTGGCCCTTGAGGACACACTTCTGTGCAGCTGAGGTTCTCACCCTTGATAACCTGATGTTTCTCTCCCTCTCGTGCTCTCTTTCTCTCTCTCTCTCCCTCTTGGCTTCACCTTCTTCTTGCATCTCTGCATTGTGCTCAGTTCTTTTGTTTTCACACTCTTTTTTTCATCTCTCTCATTTTTCCATTTTCTTTTGCTCCTTTTTCCACTGATTAAGCTTTTTTGCATCTGTCCCCCTTGCTTTCACACACTTCTTTGCATCTCTTTGCTTTTTGCCAAAAATTTTCTTTTGCATACATTTCCATTGTTTTTGCCTTTTGCATTGTGCTGTCACCTGCTAATTTGCATCACTTCTCCTTTTACTGCTGTTTATCTTTTGCGTTTATTTCTAATTTTTTTTGAATTGATGGTTGCCATATTTTTGCCTCTTTCTCCCTCTCTCCTTGTCTCTTGTTTCAGACCTGTGTGTGCCCTTTGCCCCTGCTGGGGCCTTCCTATCTCTTCTCATACTGTGTGTTCCTGCTTCTGTCTTACCCCCCTCCCGCCCCGGTCCCCACCCAGCCCTGCCCACCATCCCTGCCTTCCCCCTCCAACACCTACATATTGGCAGATAGGGGCCAGACACGCTAAAAGAGCCCCTCACTGCCTGTTCACAGACAGCCCGCACCCAGTGCCAGGGACCCTGTTCCTCCTCTCTCTAGCCATGGCCCCTAGTGCTATTGTTGCTACCGACCTCCACACCATGAACATGGAAACACCTTCCCATCTTGGTGGCCACGCCATACCCACTTGCAACAAAGGTGTGTTTTCCTGCACCATTTGTTGCTTCAGCTGAACTCTGCCTCCTCCCATGTCTCGTGCAGCAGAGCACACTCACAAACGCTCCTCAGACAACACAACGTAAACCACACACTCAATGCCTCCTTCTCAACACTTGCTCCCTCTTCAAACACACTGTTGCTATCTGAGACCTTATGAAAGACCTCTTACTGGGCCTCCTCTTCTTAACCGAAATCAGGCTCACCCTGACATTGGCCCCTAACATTGCTATGTCTGTCCTGCATGGCTTCAAGATAACAAGGCAAGACAGAACTGGCAAATCAAGAGGAGGCCTAGTCATCAAGAAAACATCAACTGCTCCACCACCTCCATGAATTCCAACATTCACCTGGAACAACTAGCCTTGATATTTAAAATTTCCAATAGCAACTCAGTGGGCGGAACCATCTCCTATCGACCACCAGACCCAATTGCCAATTTTAGAAACACCATCACGGAACTCATCACCCCCTTGGTACTTAACTGCAGCTTTGTTATCCTCTTGGAGACCACAACCTCCCTCTGGAAGACCTCACAGAACCGAACACTACCAACCTACTGGACACCTTAATTCTCTGGGACTCCTTCAAAGTTCGGAGGACCCCACCCAAACCTCAGGACATCTGCTCGACCCCATCTTCAGGAACTACAACAACTCACGGCAGAACAACCTATGGATCACTCCCTGAGTGGCTTCAATCTGCAAATCCCTTGTGAATGCGCAATTGCACCCTCCAAGACCACTCAAAGAAATTAGAGCACAATCTCAGAAGCCTAGATTTCTGAACTACAAACTGCTCACAACTCCGAGACATCCTCACAAAATGCATCACTCAATTTGACTCTTGGATCACCTCGTGCGCAGCTCCCTGGCCCCACTCAAAACCACTGTCACCCGCAGGACAAGACCACATCAAGTTGGCCCACAGAAGATCACAGACTCTCCAAGTGCCACAGGAAGCAGCTGGAATGCAGCTGGAGCCACACACATGATGAGAATGGCAGAAGAACACTGAACTCATGCCTTGTCACCCACACAAGTAAATAAATACACGAAGCGTTCAGTCCTGACTGACCAAATGACGAACAGTGCCAACAATGCCAAAGAACTCTTCACAATTATGAAAGACTAAACCTCCATGCTGTCAGCTCCATCAACATGACTCCCTTTCAGGAGCTCTGCAATTAGTTCTCCCACTTCTTCTACAACAACATAAGCAATATCTACAACAACTTTGCCAACCAACTTTGCCACCCTCCAAAAAATGAGAAAATCCTTCCCCAGGAATCACCCTGACTTGCTAGCCCACAATATCTGGGACAGAAACAGCATCAACCATGTGAACCAGCACTCAGGAGCTCGCTTTTAGCCCCTGTCTCTCACACTTCATCTTCACCAGTGGACTGAGCCCCATCTGCTCTATGCTCTGAGTGATCCACATTTTCATCACCTCTACCTTTTTTCTGGAAACCTGAAAACACACCACCATTCTTATTATCCTAGCAAAACTCTCAGCAGTCCCGGAGATACTGGGGAATAGCCATAATCTACAGGGATTCTCTCTCCTGCCGTTTTCAAGGCAACCCCCTCTCAGAATGTGAAAACGTTCTGTAGTATTCTCTATGTTGTGCCTACCGGGCACCTGTAGTTGGAACCTCTGTTGCTCATGGTTCCATGCTTTGTCCTGAGAATGTGCCTTTCTGGCAGTTGACCGTTGTCTCTGCTTCCTGTCGCTGCGCTTCTCCTAAGCTAAATAAACTAGACTACAAGCTTCCATACCGTGTTGTTTGCATCTATACTACAAATTTGTTGGCGAGGATGCTTAGGAGAAGGTATAGAACCCGTCTTACCTCGACTCTCCTCGTGTTCCTGTGCCGAGTGTACCACGGACCGAGTGCTCACGAAGACCAGCTGTTCCCAAATCCTTCTCGACAAGCCGATGTCTACTAATGGCGAGATAAGTGATTTCGCCTTACTCTCAGCGCGTATTTAATTTAAATGAAGGCTTAAAGTACATTTTCCCCGACGAGGCCTCAGCACGTCACGTCATCATCCCCAGCGCGAGCGTTTGGTTGCCAACGCTACTACGCTCTGTTTCTTTGACGCGTTCCAGCGCGAGTGTTTCGTTGTCAACGCAATCATTCGACGCGCGCTCGCCAAGCAAACGCGTTACCCTGACAACTAGGCCACGGCGTGTCTGAGCTGTGTCTGAGCCTGCTCTTGCTCACGCATTTGGGGATTACGCTGGTGTTACACCAACTGCGTTTATTGTGGGCAAGAAGGAATTCAACAACGTTGTGTCAACGCAAAGGACTTCAATGGAAAGCTGCATACATGTTGACAGGGCTGAACATGATGAGCTTGTCTGTTATTAGTTTTTACACGCTGGTGCCATCTAGGGGAGAGAAAAAACATTGACACTCTCTTTGGCTATAACTCTCTCTTCTGCTAAATCTAGCGACAAGGGAAACACGCAATTTCGCTCAGCATGCAATCAGTTTCACCTCCTCCCCCTTTTCTGGAGACCCCAGGCAATCCACCTATTGGTTGGAAGAAATGGTTCGATGCATTTGAGACTTATTTGGGGGCAATAGGCGCGTCAAGATATCGCGCAGAAAGGAAGAAGTGTCTCTTACTACATTCTTTAGGTTTTGAGGGGAGAGAGATCTACAAGCACCTACCCCCTTTGGTTAGGAACAACTCAGAAGAAGACGTAGACGAATATGTCGAGACTAGAATGAGACTGGAGTTAAGGTTTGATGTTAAACCTAGTCTTGTTGTTATAAGACACAAGTTCTTCAAAAGGGAACAACTACCAGGGGAGGATGTCGAGACATATGTCTCTAGCTTAAGGCAACTGAGGGCAGAATGTGAATTCGAGGGTTTTAGGGAACAATTAATCAGAGACCAGTACGTATGTAAATGTTCCGACAAGTCTATTCAGCAGAAACTACTGACATTGGGCAACCCAACTCTTGAAGAAACTATTCGTATGGCCAAGAGTATATAGTTGTCAAAAAAAGAAGTGAAGGAACTTGAGAGGAAATGTGAAGAAGCAGTTTCCATAGTCAGGACTAAGGAGTACAAAGACAACAAAGCTGTTTTGGGCCCACAACGCTTTGAGAAGAACAGTTTTCCTTCTCCTCAACGTTTTGAGAGAAATGCCTTTTCTAGGAATGACATTTGTTATAGGTGTGGCAATCCTTCGCACAACAAGAACAATAGATTTTGTCCTGCAAGAAACTCTATGTGTTGAAATTGTGGGAAGTTTGGACATTTTGCGAAAATTTGTCAGGTTTCTAAACAAGGAAATCCTACTTTCAATAACAAACCTCAGGGACAGACCAATGTTAATGTGGTTGGTAATGTTACAGAGTTCTATGGTAGTCCCGGGAGAGACTCAGATCCTATAAATAGTATACAAGACGATCTTAGGGACATGGTTGTGGTTGTTCGGGATGATGGTGTTATCACAGGGGACCCTTCAGAATGTGTTGACCCCTATGAAGATTTCGGTGTGGGTGACAAAGTCATTTCTTTGTTGGTAGATTCAGGTGCAAAAGTTACCATGATCACTCAAGAACTGTTTGAAGTAACTTGGCCTGATAGGAAACTCTTACCACCGGATAGAGCTCCTGTTTCTTATGAAGGACGCAGGATTTCCCTCCTTGGTTTTTTTGAGGATATCATTCACTTCAGGGGGAGGAAGATTTTTGGGAAAATATACGTTTCCATAAAAGGCTTGAACATCTTGGGGTGGTTTCACCAAGGGTTGTTCAAAATGATCCTCAGACCTGGTACTAAAGAACAGATCAGTATTGATGAATCCTGTGATCAGTTTACAAAGTTAGCTGTTGTAGAATCTAATGAATAAGTTGAGAAGCTGATTCTCAAGTTTCCTACTGTTTTCGGAGAGAGTCTCGGTATGATTAAAGGTTTCAACCACAATATAAAAGTGAAAGAAGGGGCTATCCCTGTCAAGCATAAGGTCAGGAGTGTCCCTTTCAGTGTTAGAGATGGTTTAGAAAAGGAGTTGAGTGGTTTGTGTAAGAAAGGGGTCATAGAACCCATAGAGTCGTTGTAGGAAGGGGGAGTCTCTAGTTGGTGCAGTGCAACACTAACGACAAGCAGGGACTCTCTCTTCCTCGTCAGGGCTGAGGGTTACCTTCCAGACAACCACTGCTTACCCTCTAGGTAGTGTGGCTTAAGCAATCTTAGGCTAATCTTTGGGGCACATAGGGTTAAACATTTGCAATATTACACCGTCACAACCAACCCACCACACAATGACACCAAACTGTATTTGTAAAAATATATATATCTTTATATAGATTTCAAGCAGGTTTGTAAATACAGTTATCAAACTTTCAATAGCGGTTCCAGTTTACTTGAGTTCAGGTTGCCACAGTTCTTTCTTAGCAATAAGCAATCGTTTGGGCCTTCTGCCCGGGTTCAGTAAGGTTCAGTGTCTTGTAGCGCCTCAATGCGCTTTCCGCTGTCTCTGCTCGCTTCGGAGGGGAGATCGGGCCTCTAGGACCCGGAGCTGTGCGAGCCTTGGTTTCAGAGGCGGCTCGCGTTGGGAGCAGATAGCGCGGTGCGAGCTCGAGTTGCAGGACGCTCGCACCGTGAGGATACAACACAGTACCTTTCAAATTCTTGCGGGGCGGGCGGCTTCCAGGGGAGCTGTCCCACGTCGCGTTGCTTTTCCGGGGTCGCTGTTCGCTGCGGTTCTCAGCCGGGCAGGTCACGGGTCATCCGGGGCGGCGGTGTTCAGTGGCGGCAGGGTCCTTCCTTTGTCGTTCGCTCCGACCCTGGAGGTGGCGGCTGTGTGGTGGCGGCAAGTGGCAGTACGGTCCCCAAGTGCAGGACGTACCCAGCCAAAGTGCCGGTTGCAGCTGTGCGCTCACAGCTGAGCTGTCGGGCAGGATACCGACCAGGGGGGGTTACCACAGGGCGGCTGTCCGTCTTCGCAGGTGGATTGACGGCTCGAAGCGCAGTCAATTCGGGAGCTTGGACCGGACGGGTCCTCCTTCACGTTGCTCTCAGGCTCCCGGCGCAGATGCGGTCACGGTGTTCGGGCCAGCGGCGGCTCGACCTCACGTTGCTCTCGCTGTTGCTTGGGGCCCCGGTCACGGTGCTCGGGGGGATGTCGATGCCTTGGGTTACGGGGAGCGTGGCAGGATTGCCCAGTGCTCCCAGACTCCTCTGTCAGTACTGCAGCGATAAGCAGCACACACAGTCGCTTTCTTCAGGGTGTAGCGCCCACTGGTCCTGGGGCGCTGGTCAGGGGGCAAGTTCAGCAGCAAGCCCTTGTAGATCTTTTAGCAGAGTTTGGCACAAAGTTTTACAAAGCAAAAGTCTTCTTGTAGTCTTTCCTTCTCCTCTCCTTCTGCAGCAAGGCACCAGACACAGGCAAGAGTCAGCACCCTTCCTTGTCCTTCCAAGTCCTTCTCGCCGGGCAGAGTTCCTTCTGTAGCACAAACAGGATCTAATTTACAAGGAGCAAGGCTCCTTCTTTTATACTGCATTTCTTTTGTTCTTACAGGCCAGGGGGGCCTTTGCATAGCCACTTTCAGTCCTTGAGTACTTTGTTGGGTGCAATCCGGCTTCTGCTTTCAGTGTGAGGGGCAGGCACATCAGACGCCCCACCGGAGGTGGAGCCAGCATTGTGGGGACAGGGGCAGCCAGAAGTACCTTGTTGATGGGGCTTCGCCCTTCCTGGGCCAGGAGTCGGCTGAGTCATCAGTCGCTCCCCAGGAGGGTGGAGCCAGCATTGTGGTGGCAGAGCACAGCTAGAGTTCGAGTCAAGAGGCACTCCTACCTCCCACTAAGGTGTAATCTTCGCACTCAGCACCTGTCGTCCCCCAGCCCTGTCACTCACACATCCCAGACAGTCAGATACACAAACCAGCAGAGGCGGGCTGAAATGGTTAGGCAAGCAAATGCTAACTTTCTAAAAGTAGCATTTGCAAACACAGGACATTAAAATAAACTTTACTAAAAGAAATATTGTATTATCCTGAGTTCAGGCATACTAAACATGACTCTCTACCATGCTCCCTGAGCCTGCTGGGATTATAGAGTGTAATAATTCCAGCAGCCCGTTCTGGCCTAAAGGAAGAAGGTAGCCTTACAATAGTGAAATACGGGTTTAGTTGTAATTCACTACTAGGACATGCCACACACATCAGGGCTTGTCCTACCTTACACTTACAATGCACCCTGCCCTCAGGCCTACCATAGGGGTGACTGATATGAAGTTAAGGGAAGGTTTAGAGGCTGGCAAGTGGGTGCACTTGCCCAGCCAGCATGACAGTACGAGATGCCCCTCACACTGAAAGCAGAAGCCGGATTGCACCCAACAAAGTACTCAAGGACTGAAAGTGGCTATGCAAAGGCCCCCCTGGCCTGTAAGAACAAAAGAAATGCAGTATAAAAGAAGGAGCCTTGCTCCTTGTAAATTAGATCCTGTTTGTGCTACAGAAGGAACTCTGCCCGACGAGAAGGACCTGGAAGGACAAGGAAGGGTGCTGACTCTTGCCTGTGTCTGGTGCCTTGCTGCAGAAGGAGAGGAGAAGGAAAGACTACAAGAAGACTTTTGCTTTGTAAAACTTTGTGCCAAACTCTGCTAAAAGATCTCCAAGGGCTTGCTGCTGAACTTGCCCCCTGACCAGCGCCCCAGGACCAGTGGGCGCTACACCCTGAAGAAAGCGACTGAGTGTGCTGCTTATCGCTGCAGTACTGACAGAGGAGTCTGGGAGGGCTGGGCAATCCTGCCACGCTCCCCGTAACCCAAGGCATCGACATCCCCCCGAGCACGGTGACCGGGGCCCCAAGCAACAGCGAGAGCAACGTGAGGTCCAGCCGCCGCTGGCCCGAACACCGTGACCGCATCTGCGCCGGGAGCCCGAGAGCAACGTGAAGGAGGACCCGTCCGGTCCAAGCTCCCGAATTGACTGCGCTTCGAGCCGTCAATCCACCTGCGAAGACGGACAGCCGCCCTGTGGTAACCCCCCCTGGTCGGTATCCTGCCCGACAGCTCAGCTGTGAGCGCACAGCTGCAACCGGCACTTTGGCTGGGTACGTCCTGCACTTGGGGATCGTACTGCCACTTGCCGCCACCACACAGTCGCCACCTCCAGGGTCGGAGCGAACGACGAAGGAAGGACCCTGCCGCCACTGAACACCGCCGCCCCGGATGACCCGTGACCTGCCCGGCTGAGAGCCGCAGCGAACAGCGACCCCGGAAAAGCAACGCGACGTGGGACAGCTCCCCTGGAAGCCGCCCGCCCCGCAAGAATTTGAAAGGTACTGTGTTGTATCCTCACGGTGCGAGCGTCCTGCAACTCGAGCTCGCACCGCGCTATCTGCTCCCAACGCGAGCCGCCTCTGAAACCGAGGCTCGCACAGCTCCGGGTCCTAGAGGCCCGATCTCCCCTCCGAAGCGAGCAGAGACAGCGGAAAGCGCATTGAGGCGCTACAAGACACTGAACCTTACTGAACCCGGGCAGAAGGCCCAAAAGATTGCTTATTGCTAAGAAAGAACTGTGGCAACCTGAACTCAAGTAAACTGGAACCGCTATTGAAAGTTTGATAACTGTATTTACAAACCTGCTTGAAATCTATATAAAGATATATATATTTTTACAAATACAGTTTGGTGTCATTGTGTGGTGGGTTGGTTGTGACGGTGTAATATTGCAAATGTTTAACCCTATGTGCCCCAAAGATTAGCCTAAGACTGCTTAAGCCACACTACCTAGAGGGTAAGCAGAGGTTGTCTGGAAGGTAACCCTCAGCCCTGACGAGGAAGAGAGAGTCCCTGCTTGTCGTTATCCTTGTGGTTGTCTCCTCTTGTTGTTGTCAGGAAGAGAAATGGTGATTTGCGCGTCTGTGTGGACATGCGAAGTCTCAATAAAAACATCTGGATTGACTCACACCCCTTAGCCAAAATTACTGATTTGCTGTCTCTCACTAGGGGAGCAAGGTGGTTCACAAAGTTAGACTTAGCCTCCGCTTACCACCAGGTGGTGTTAAGTCAATCCTCTAGGCATTTGACGGCCTTTGTTTCTCCTTTTGGGAGTTTTCAATACTGCAGGATGCCTTTCGGCCTTGCGTCGGCGGCTGCAGTTTTTCAAAGGCTAATGAGTCAAATGTTTAAGGATACTCCTGGAGTAATTGTGTTCCAGGATGGTGTCTTGATTTTTGGCGAGAACAAAGAGGATCATGATTTTTCTTTGAATCAAGTCTTAGAGATCATGCAGGATAAGGGTGTTGTACTTAAAAGTGAAAAATGTGTTTTCCTAAAGGAAAAAATGGAATTTCTGGGCCATGTTGTTTCACATGATGGTGTGGAGCCTCGTCCTGGTCTGGTGAAAGCCATTGTAGATGCCTCTCCACCTGTTGATAAATCTGGTTTGAAGTCTTTCATTGGGCTTAGTGAATTTTATTCCAGATTTATCAAGGATCACGCTTCTAAAGTCCAACCCCTCACAAATATGCTTAAAAAAAACGTGCCCTTTGTTTGGGATAAAAACTGTCAAGAAATTTTTGAATGGATAAAATTACAGTTGGTTGGTGACAGTGTGCTCAAACCTTTTGACCCCAATAAGGAATGTGTCGTGACTGTGGATGCGAGTGGTTTTGGCCTCGGAGCTGTTCTTACTCAGAAGAATGGGCTAATCGATAATACCATTGCCTATGCTTCAAGGGTTTTGCGTGGGGCAGAAGTTAATTTCTCTGTCATAGAGAAAGAGCTTTTGGCTTGTTGGTGGGCAGTCAGGAAGTTCCACCCTTTCCTTTGGGGTAGTCATTTTGTGATCCGAACACACCATAATCCATTAGTTTCGATTTTGTCTGGGGAAAAAATTAAGGAGCATACTCCAAGAATTGCCAGATTGTCCACAAAGTTACTGCAGTATGATTTTGACATCGTGTATCTCCCTGGTTCAAAGAATGTCAGGGCTGATTATTTTTCACGTTTTCCCATCACTGAGAATGATTGTGATTTTGAAAGAGAGGATGATCTAGAAGATTGTTTTGTTGCAGCGTTTGATCTTGAGGGAATGTGTGCCATTAGTGAGGTTGAATGGAAAGAGGAGTTGTTAAAGGATGAAGTCCTTGTAAAAGTTGTTGATTACTTGAAATCTAGTTGGCCTAAGGAGAAGAGCGTCTCTGGACATTTCCAGACCTTTGTTAAGGTTGCTGGTGAGCTCACTGTTGAGGACGGCATTCTCTTGCGGTGTGGTAGGGTCATTCCCCCTGTGAGTTTGAGGAAACGTCTTGTTGCTGGAGCACATGAAGGTCACTTAGGGAAGACTTTACGAAGCGTAGATTGAGAGATGTGTTTTGGTGGCCACAAATGGATGTTTGTGTTGACACTTTAATTGACAATTGTGTTATTTGTAGGTCTTCCGACAAATGTCACAAAGTGAGAACTCCTCCCTTGGAGCCTATTCAGTTGCCAGAGAGAGCGTGGGAGAGGATTGGTGTTGATTTGGTTGGCCCCTTCTATCTTCTACCCTCTTCTTCCCGTTATGCCATTGTTGCCATTGATTATTACTCCAAATGGCCTGAGATTCGTTTCGTTAGTGAGCCTTCTTCTGTCAATGTCATTCTTTTTCTTAAGGACATTTTCTTGAGGGAGGGGTTTCCTTCAGTTGTCATGACGGACAATGGTGTGCAGTTTGTTAGTTCTGATTTTGAGCGTTTTCTTGTACAGGGTGGTGTTTCTCATAAGAAGAGTTCCTTCTATCACCCCCAGGCAAATGGCCTTGTTGAAAGGATGAATCGTGTGCTCAATAATTGTGTGCAGTGGGCCATTGCCAGCAAGTGTGTAGTGGAGAATGCTGTACGTTCTATGTTATGGTTCTACCGCACCACTGCGCATTCCTCCACTAGAGTTTCTCCTTTTGAACTTCTAAGAGGTCGGAAACCTTCCACTAAAATTTGTCCGGGTTGGATGTCCAAGTGGGTGAAGATGAATGTGATGGATGGCATTGATGGTTTTGTTAGGGACAATGTTTCTGCAGCTCAAAAGAAGCAAAAAATGTATTTTGACGAAAGGAAAAGATCTGCTCCTTTTAATATCTGTGCTGGTGATGTTGTTCGCATTAAAAATCCAGTTCATGTCACCAAGGGAAGGAGCAAGTTCTCCGAGCCTCTTGTGGTTGATAAGGTTTGTGGGAATGCGGTGCGTGTGAATAACAAGTATTGGTGGAACATTTGTAAAATTGTTAAGCTGGGTAGAGATGATGTTTCCTCCAATGATCCTTTGTCCAGTTCTGGCTCGGAGAGTGGCAACTGCCGTTCTAGTTCTGCAGATTTTAATGGTAATGGTAGTGGTGCATCTTTTGTGCCTGAGCTTCGCAAGAGTCTAAGAGTTTGTAGGATACCTGCCAGGTTCAGATAATTGTGGTGATGCATTTTTGTGCCTGAGCTTCGCAGGAGTCTTGGGTCTTGTTGGATCCCTGCCAGGTTCAGATTATACTCTTGCTGGATTGGAGATGTTTTCTCTCCTTCTTTTCTTTTCCTGTCCAACCTCTTTTCTTTCCTGCTTTTCCTCTTTCACGTTTTGTTTTCTCTTCTTAACTTTCCTTTTCTTTTCCTTTCTCTCCTTTTCTCTACCATTTCCGTTTTGTCTTTTGTTTTATAGGAAAGAGGATAATGTAGTATTCTCTATGTTGTGCCTACCGGGCACCTGTAGTTGGAACCTCTGTTGCTCATGGTTCCATGCTTTGTCCTGAGAATGTGCCTTTCTGGCAGTTGACTGTTGTCTCTGCTTCCTGTCGCTGCGCCTCTCCTAAGCTAAATAAACTAAGACTACAAGCTTCCATACCGTGTTGTTTGCATCTATACTACACGTTCTTTTTACAATTCAAGTGTCCCCATGTAAATCCCTATCGGGCCTTCTTATATATCACCCCCCGGGCTCCGTATGTCAATTCTGCAGTTCACTTGTGGAACATTCATCCATGCTGGCTACCATCTACTCCAACTTCATGATTCTAGGAGACCTTAATCTCCACTTTGATAAGAAGGAAGACAAGCTGGTCTCGGATCTCGCCGCAGATCTTGCAACCCACCAACTCCGTTTGGAAAGTCACCTTCCTACCCATATGTTGGGTCATCTTTTAGACCCTATCTTTTCCAACGTCCCTAATCTTTTCATCTCCAGCCCATCCCCGATACCTTGGTCAGACCACCATTTGATATCATTTAGGTGGCAGATCCCTACCCCCCTGTCACAGACCTCCACCGAGCAAACCAACTGGACCCAGAAACCAACTGGACCCGGAAATATGGAAGTACAATCTGGAGCGCTCCCTTCCACTGTGTGACCCAGACCCCATAACAGCCGATTTTGAGTTTTCCACGTGGATAGGGAAAACACTGGATATTACTCTGCCGAAAAAATCAACGTGCAAACCCAGAAGTAAAAATTCTTCGCCCCGGTTCACCACAGAAGTATGCCTCCACAAAAAGCTCTGTAAAAAATCTGAAAGGGCGTGGAGGAAGGACTTCGACCCTTTAAAAAATCTAGAATATAAACGCATGATGCTTATCTATAAAAAAGTTCTTAAAACAGCACAGTCCACGTATTTTGATGAAAAAATCAGGTCTTCTGCTAATTCCTCCAGGGAGACATTTCAAATTGTAAAAAAACTTAAAAAAATTCCTAATCCTCCCCCTCCTGTGGGCCCTTCGACCAGCAACTTTAATAAAATCGCTGACTTTTTTGATGCCAAGATTTAAAAAATCCTCATTTCTCTCCCATCTCCCCACCGACACCCTTGATCCTCCCTCTGAGACCCTCGACCCTCAAGCTCTGTCTGAACTCCCTTCTCAGGCCCAGAAGCCCAAACTAGGTCGGTTTGCTCCCACAACCCCTGAGAAGCTTCTATCTGTCCTTCAATCAATTAAAAGCGGATCCCCACTGGATCCTGCTCATCTAAATATTCTAAAATTAGTCACCCGACCATTCTGCCTTATTTGGCCCACCTGATCAATGTCTCAATGTCCCACGGCATGGTGCCATCTAGTTGGAAAAAGGCTATTGTCAAAGCTCTGATCAAGAAACCTAATCTTGATCCCCAAGAATTAAATAACTTCCGCCCAATCTCCCTACTGCCAGGGGTCAGCAAAATTGCAGAAAAGATAATTAATCATCAGATCTCTGACTACCTGGAGTCTAATGGCCTACTCAAATCTTCCCAGACGGGTTTTAGACTGGGCCAAAGCACGGAGACTACAATTGTTGCCGTGGTCGAAGAAGCCAGAAAGATCATGGATGAAGGAGGGTCAGTGGCAGTGATCCTCCTGGACCTTAGCGCGGCCTTTGACACAGTGAACCATTCCACACTGGTTCGCAGGCTCAAGGGTATGGGAATCTCAGGGGTTGCCCTGTCTTGGCTGAACTCCTTTCTGAGCGACCGGTCCTTCCAGGTGGCGGAAGGGAACTTCACTTCCAAAAGCATACCTAAACATTGTGGGGTTCCCCAGGGCTCGTCCTTGAGTCCAACCCTTTTTAATGTATGCATGTCCCCCTGGAGAGGATCATCACCGCGTCAGGGATTTAGCTACTAACCTACGCGGATGACACCCAGATGGTAGTATCTCTCAGTCAGCAAAACCATCCCTCCCATGAGCTCTATACCTGTCTTCGAGAGATAACCAAATGGATGGATAGATCCCATCTGAAGTTAAACAGCGGAAAGACTGAGATCATGATCCTGGGCAATCAATCCCTCTTCCGCCCGGAGTCCCTATGGCCCCCATGTATGGGACCTCCTCCAACTCCTAAGAATGAAATCAAGAGCCTGGGGATCTGGTTGGATGAGGGTCTCACCTTCTCCTCCCAAGTCCGGAAAACAGCGGGTACTTGCTATGGTCTCTTTCGGACCTCCAGAAAAATCTTACCACTGCTGCCTCCCCAATCCCAAAAACTCCTGATCCAAGGATTAATATTGTCTCGCTTGGATTATGGTAACGCCTTGAACCTCAGAGCCCCTAAAAAGGTGGTCTAACAACTCCAGGTCGTGCAAATCACGGCGGCCAGTCTCCTTACGGGTACGCGCAGCCATTGTTCTGCCAAACCCTCCCTTAAGGCTCTCCATTGGCTGCCCATTCAACAAAGAGTGCATTTTAAGGCCTTATGTACCACACACAAAATTTTGCACAAAAAGGCCCCTCCTATCCTGAAGGATCTTATCACGCCTCACACATCCAACAGAGCCCTCCGATCATCTCACCTTCACCTCACCTCAGCACCTAGGATCAAGAGAGCCCGTTCCGGTGGCCGTCTTTTTTCCTATAACGCCTCCAAATTGTGGAACTCTCTCCCACTAGACATTCGGGCTCAGCCGAACCTGCTTTCTTTTCGTAAACTTCTCAAGACATGACTGTTTCCCTAACTCACTTCCCCCCACTTACTTCTTCTTTCACTAGCGTTGGGACGCTTACGGGCAGCCATGCGCTTTACAAATCAGTAAACATAAACATAAACATAACTACTAACTCATCTCCCTGCTTCCCTATAAAGATAATATCCATGCCAAAAACCTCAACAGGTGACATTTAGACCACCTCAACAACAAACACATCCTTGAACCCTCTTAATCAGGCTTCAGATGCAACTACAGCACTGCAACTGCCCTCACTGCCACCACCAATTATATTTTCATGATCATGGACAGAGGAAACACAGCAGCACTCATCCTACTTGACCTTTCCACCGTTTTCAACACCGTCCCCCACACCATCCTCATCCATTACTTACACAACTCTGGAATAACAGGACCTGTGCTCCGATGGATCTAATCCTTCCTCACAGGTCAGCCTGGCATCTTACACCTCTATAGCCATCATCTTGGTCTGTGGAGTCCTACACTCTTGAACATATACAGGACCTTGCTTGCTGGCATTATCAGATCTCATGGAATCAACATGATCTTGCATGTAGATGATACTTAACTGGTCATTACCCTCTCGGAAGACATGCCAAACACTCAGACCACCTTCGGTCACTGACTGGTCCGAAATTGCCATGTGGATGATGGTCAACTGCTTCAAGTTCCACTCCGACAAAATAGAAGTGATACTTTCAATCAATTAATCAATCAATCAATCACGGTTTGTAAATCATGGCTACTCACTCGTTTCGGTCTCAAGACGGTGGGAGGTGGGGGGATTGCTGGACCATCTGAGCGCTGGGGTTCAGTTAAAGATGCTGGTCTTGAGATCCTGCTTGAATTGGGTTAACGACAAGGATTGTCTTAGGCAGAGAGGGAGGGTGTTCCAGGTCTTGGCAGCACGGTACGAGAAGGATCTTCCTCCGGTTTTAGTTGTGTGGATCTGAGGGATGGTGGCCAAGGCCAGCTGGGCAGAGTGAAAGTGCCTAGTGGGTACATGAAATGCGAGGCTGTAGTTCAGATATGCTGTTCCTCCATTGTGGAGGGCTTTGTACGCGTGTGTGAGGAGCTTGAAAGTGATTCTTTTGTTGACTGGGAATCAGTGAAGTTCTCGCAGATGTTCAGTGATATGGCCTCCACGGGAGTGCTATTGTTTCCTGGGGAGTTTCTGGGTGATGCCGGCGTAGACTCTTGATGACCAAGCAAGTCAAAACCTTGGAATCCTCCTGCTTCCATACACTGGAACGACTCAAAAAGATCTTCAAGTGTCTCCTACTCGACTCCCGGCGAACAGTCAGCCAGGTCCTAATAACCAGCAAACTATACTACAACATACCCTTGCATGAGTATCACCACCCAACTCATCAAATGTCTCCTGGTCATCCAGAATGCAGCAGCTAGACTTACACTCCACCCGCCCCCTCATATCACAAACACCTTAAAAAACTACACTGGTTTCCAGTTCACAAACACACTCTCTTCAAACATCTCAGTCACACATACAAGGCTCTACACATTCTTGGCATTACATACCTGAACAGCAGAATCAGCCTCCATACGCCATCCAGAAACCACTACTCAGCCAGCCTCCAGGAATCTCACCCCCCTGCCTCCACAGAACTAGAGCTTGTGGTCAAGCTTTCTTACATCTCGCTACTAAAACCGCAAACAAACTCGCCATGCACATCAGAGCAGCTAGGTCTGTCCTTGAGTTTCACAAGAAACTCACATCCTGGCTCTTTAACTAGATGCCAGTCAGGACCCAGCACGTGTACCGGTACAGGGACACTCACCCGCCAGCTGATATGCATGAACTACAAATACACTAAACATAATATAACATAATATGCATGCCTTACGATTGAGATATAACAACACTATCAGGCCATGCCAGTGGCACCAATGTGCTACATAAATGTCAATAAGAATACCAACAAAGACAATGACAATACCTTCCATAAACCCAACATCCGTCAATTGATGAATGAAAGGATAGTCTTTACTCACCATATTTAATATAGTCAAGATGAACCTTCTGGTAGCATCAGATCCGTGATAGGAAACCATAGATGGGTCAGCAACAACCACTGTCTCTATGTTGTATTCCTGTGACAGTTTATGAGAGTATCGTTTTCCTCTTCCAGGTTCTGATGCTTTTGAATTCTTAGACTTTCTTTTATCTACAATGTAAACATTTTATTTAATTATTGAATAGCCACTTGCTGTTGTAGACACACCTATGTGCAATATTAAATTAACCAATACATTATTTAAATTCACAAACAAGTATCACACAGTAAGTGGATAAAATGTAGGTAATTCATTAAGGGCAAGTGTGAATTGGGACTCGCAATTTGCGCTTGATCGAGAGTTGCAATTTACAAGGTACAACAGTGTCAGAGACACTGATTGCAAAACCCAATGGGGGCCGCAAAATGCGAGCCTCATGAATATTAATGAGGCACTCGCAATATGCGACCCCATTGGGAATAACTGGCCCTCCCAGGGATGGTAGAATGCTGGGCTCAGCAGACCTCCATGTCTGGGACTGCTTTTCAATACACTAGTATTTTTTTAAATGCAGCTCGTTTTCCTTAAAGGAAAACAGGAGGCATTTTTTTTTTTTAAATGAAACGTTTTCGTTTAATTTTTTAAGGGCAGGTAATGGTCCCTGGAACCACTGCCTGACCCTAAAAAAAATGTTCCCCTGCATTTGTAAAGGGGAAGGGGTCCCCTGGGGACCCCTTCCTATTTGCGACTACATTATCACCCTCTTGAAGAGGGCGGTAAATTGTGAGTATTTTGCGACCGCAATTGCGGCAGCAAAACGTCCGTACATGGCTTGTGAGTTGCTATTAGGAAGGGAACACCCCTTTCTTATAGCGAGTCGCAAAACACTATTTTGCGAGTTGCAGATTATTCGCGAGTCGCAAAATAGTGTTTGTACATGGCCCAGAGTAAACTTGCATGCGCAAACGGGTTGCAAACCCATTTGCGCATGCAATTTTCGGTCGTACATCTGGCCCCAAATGACTAATAAATATACACTCTTGGAGCTAAAAGTTTATTAGCCCTTTTCAATAAAAAGGGGATATAATAATATCAGTGGGTCGCCGGACCTAAGTAGCAATGTACAAGGTTTTTTTGACAATATATCACCAAAACCAACGACACAGGAACCTGACCAACTCAAAGGTTTACGACCCAAAAGTACTTTTATGGCTCCCATGAGCCACAAGTCGTTGGATCTTTTTGAGACATTAGTCAAACAAGATCTTCAGAAAATCAATTGCCAGAAGAAATCTCACAAAAACATCACCAACAAAGATCTTGACATTTTGAAAAAACTATCCAAGAACAAGAATATTGTCTGCACAAAAGCTGACAAAGGCGGAGGTCTTGTTATTATGAATGCTACTATGTACAATCAAAAAGTTCAAGAACATATCAATGACAGTAATGCTTATGCACCATTACAACATAATCCAACCAATGAATTCACTGTGAAACTCACGGAACTCATTACCAAAGCCAAAAACAAGGGTGTAATCAACGACAGGACAAGTAAATTCTTGATCACATCACATCCGAAGAGTCCATCATTTTATATGATGCCAAAAGTGCATACAAATCTTCTTGACCCACCACTACGTCCAATAGTCTCTACAAGAAACAGTCTACACGAGCCCATTGGCCACTTCATCGACCGTTTAACCACATTGCTGCTCTGGTTATTTTTCCCCTGTGCTGGAAATTGCTATTTTGCTGGTGTCATGACGAGCTCAGCTCGTCATCAGCACAGCTCAACTGTGCCTCATGACGAGCTCAGCTCGTCATGAGCATGGAAGGGGTTAATGCAACCTACAGTTCAACAGATGGCCACATACATCCGAGACACTACTGACTTTTTGTCCAAATTGAATTCCTTGGAACTTGATAATGATGAACAACTCATACTGTGTACCGCAGATGTAAAGTCACTCTATACTTCCATCCCCCATGGGATGGGCATTGAAGCTATGGAAGAAGCCATATTCACGACTGACTATGACCCACAATTACAAACTTTTCTGATGGAGCTTATCATTTTTACCTTGTACCATAGTTACTTCAGATATAACGACACCTGGTACCAGCAACTCATCGGGACTAGCATGGGCAATTGTGCAGCCCCAGTGTACGCTAATTTGTTCATGAAATCTTACGAAACACAAAACATATTGTCAGACCCAAGATGGACGGACAATCTGAAATTGTTCGTACGATACATAGATGACATCTTCATCCTATGGAGAAATTCAAGGGAATAATTAGAACAAGCACTGATAAATCTAAACACAACAGACGACCGAATTCAATTTACTTGGGAAATTTCCACAGAGTCTATCACTTTTTTAGACATACGCATAAACCTACAGCATGGCAGAATTGAGACTGAAATGTACAGAAAAGAAACAGACAGAAACAATACCCTCTATTATCTAAGTTTTCATCAAGAACCTCTAAAACGACACCTACAGTTATCACAAATGATGCGAGCTAAAAGGATTACATCCAACGCGAAAAAAGCTAAAATTAAAATCACAGAAATGGGAGAAAGATTTCGTGAGAGGGGTTATCCAGATGCCGTGATTAAAGCAGCGGAAGACAAGGTACATAAAATACAAAGATCTGATCTATTAACAGTGAAACAGAAGAAACAAGAAGACAGAATGACAGTGGTAAGTATCGAAATATTCCACTGCGAGGATGAACTTCAAGAAAGTGATAAAAAAACATTGGAATATTCTAAAAGGCAGAACCAGATTTTAAAAATTGTTTTGATAATCATCCTACTTTTGCCTTCTCAAGAAATAAAAACCTTGGTGAACTGCTCAAGAACACAACGGATGACACCAAAATATACCGCGGAACTCGTCCCTGTTTACAATGTGGTAATTGCTATAATTTGATCAGAGAAGACTACATCACCCATCCAATGAAGGGTCACAAAATAAGACTGAAAGTTAAGGCAACCTGTGACAAGACTAACTTAATCTACATGCTAAAATGCCCGTGCGGCAAGGTATATGTCGGTAAGACAGAACGAAAGATCAAAACCAGGCTAAATGAACATAAGTCGAACATCAGAACTGGTAACCTAAAATCATCAGTTGCAGCACATTTTGTTAAAGCCCATCACAATGTTTCCCAATTACAATTTGTGGTACTAGAAACAGTGGCAAAACAGGAAGGCAGAGACAACAACCGTTTCTTGTTACAAAGAGAGAACCATTAGATTTACATACTGAATTCCAACAAACCCACCTGTCTGAATGACCGAACCGAATTTATGTGCTATTTATAGCTGACTAGAACTAAATAGGCCCACTTGTTCTTTGGGCACGTACGGCCTTGCTTCCAGTTTGGACAACTGGTGGTCGATCTGAACATTTAATTCCTCATAATATCACTTTTTCATTTTATCATTTAATTCATTTCCTAAGCCGTTTTAATGTTCATTCATCCCTAAAATGCTAATTTGTTTTTTATTGGTTTTATCACTGACTATGACCTCTGATGCTTGGATACGTTTCACCAGCACAAGTGATAACTTTATTCTTCTTGTTTAATTCACACTCGACAACCGTGTGGTTCTTTACATAGAACAGCTCTTGATTGGTGGACTCTCGACTACGTGATCGGAACTCCAACCAATCACGTCACACCACACAAGGAAACCTCCGCTGATGTTTTCTAACATCTACTGCGATTGACCGCCAATTCTGGCTCCTTCGGGATAGACGAGGATGCACCCGCGGACTGTTTAAACCTTCAAGAGACGCTTAGCGTCCATTAAGTAAGTTTTAAATGCCTGTAGATTTATGTTTTTTCTTAAAACGCAACACAGCATAGAAGAGAACTAATGCATTTCCCTTTCAACAGAACTGATATAGCGATAGGATTAAGCGTTTTTTAAAGAGGAACACGTGAGTGATGTCGACTGCTCATTATTTTCTGTCACCAAGCACTCAGGGTTGCACCATGGTTTAGTCACAAATTTTCACCCTTATTACTTAATCGTTTTAGCGCAATAATATGTTTTTTGAAGTTGCACTGTGATTTGAACAGCATATTTTTCTTTGTCTTGCTTCTAGTTTTTGTCCCAGATGAAGGGCTTTTCAGCCCGAAATGCATTGGACTGAATAAGTGATTATTTTTATTGAAAATAACGAACTGTACAAATGAATTATATGGAAAGAAATTTGAACTTATGACCATAAAATAATAGTATTTCTACATGAAAATGAGCATGAATTTTTATTGACATTTTTTTTTTTTTAAAATATTTTTATTGATACATTTTTTCCCCACATTTTATTTCCCCCCCCCCCCCCCCCTCCCCCATTACATGGACAAGGCACAATAAGTTTCATAAGGCAGCCACATACTCAACTACATATTCAAAAGAAAAAGGGAAAGTGAAATATTACAATATACATACTACATACAGATCCTATCATAATATATACGGATACAAATAATATATGTTAACATTCCATAATACATACATTCCTCAAAATACCTTATTCAGTTCCAGCCTTCCATTGAATCAAAGGACCCCAGATTTGTATACCCAGCTTTTTACCCTTTCTCCCTTTCCTAGAGTAAATAGCTGTTTCCAATTTTTGTATTGACAAAGTTTTTCCTAGCCATTGATGATACATGGGAGGATTTGGATCTAACCAAGTTGAGGCCACAAGCAATCTAAAAATCGACATTGCTACAAACAGAAAATATTTACAATTAATTTGTCCGTTGGGGGATATTCCCAACAAAATAGTTGCTGAGTCCAACTCTATTGCCGGCATTGCTGTAGACAACCAAAACCAGAGTGTGCCGGGATGCAGTAGGATTGACAAGCGGAGCCCTCCGCACAGATTCAAGGTAAGACCGAGTCCCTTTCTCACTGTGACTCGTTTCCGCGCTGTAAGGAAAGAACGAGAGTAGTTACTTCTTCCCCTCCTTGCCCCCCAGATCTGACACCAGAGAATTACCAATACCAGCGAGGACCTTCCCGCTCGAGCGGAATCGCCCGAAAGAATCGTCCGAAAGTAAGTTTCCCCGTAAGGTGCTATCGCTTTAGTGCATGGCCGAGTGAACAGGATACAATTCCAATTCTCTCTAAACTCCCTCTTCCTTTCAGAGACATAAACAAGCCAGCATTGAGATTGAATTCCTGATACCGGCACACTAGCCGAAGGGTTAAGAACACTTAAGGTAACTTTTTTACCCATGTACCCTGCTACAAGTGAGCCATACTCTACCCCTTTGCAGTATTCATTTAAATCTTGCTCTGTTGCAGCCCAAACCCGTTTGGCATAGACGATCCTTCATTCAAACAGGAGCGACTTTGGGCAATACAATATAAGGTATGCCGCACTCGGATGCGGGTATTGTTTATTTGCACAATTGGCTAGAGGAACCCGTTCGCTAAACAAAATTCCCTTTTTCTTTTTACAAACAGTTCCCATGGACTAGAATCACACCGCCCTGATGAGAATCCTGCAAATAATGCAACAGGATTCGAAACGCGTCAGCACTTTTTCTGACATTAAGGGTCCACGTTACTGATGCAAAAAATGGGCATTTTTCCTGATTCATAACGAGTTAATTTGTTTCAGGAGTTGGGAGTTGATTTTCGAAAAAAACTTTTGCTCTCTCTCTCCCCACGATTGTGATTTTCTATTGTGAAATGTGTATTTTTCTCACTATGTTTATGACTTATTCTGTCCATGTCACGATCATGTATTTATGACTAAAAGCTTTTTCTTAATTGTTCACTATTGATTTTTTGCACTGTACATATGCGCAAATTGTTTCTCGAACTGTATATGGCCAGATATGAGGTTGATGGCGATCTTATGTCTGTTGATGTAGAATGAAGATAATTTTTGTAAATTAAATAACGATTTAAAGACATAAATCATTGTCAGGGTAAACTAATAAAGTGTGGTTTATCTGTAAATAATCAGTGTTTAATTCAAAATTTGGAGGTATAGGCAAAAATTCTTTTTTTCACAGTATTGTGGCCCTGCCTACCCTCTCTCCCATTGGGCCCAGCCACCTTTGTATGTCTAGTGCTTCCTGTTCTTGACGGAGGCAGGAGAGCAGAAGAAGAGCAGAGAAGACACGGGACCGGGCCACCGAAGGTAAGTTAACTTTTTTTTCATTTTATTTTAATTTTGCCCCTCGCACCACAATGCCCCCGTGCGACCCCCGCCCTGACCAGCAAGGCATGCCAGCCTCGACTGAAACCTGCCAACATTTAACAGGGATAATGTGTATGGTATTTTTCCGACCATGCAGATTTTGGTGTGTTTAACACCAAAATCTGCAGGCTTTTCCTCAACAACTCATAAGAGGTGCTGTTTATCGCACCTAGTAAATAATGAACCCTAGAGTATTGTTATTTTCCAGGTGCAATAAATAGCACCCTTACTTGTAATCAGGCCAGTAGTGTCTTATATAACGCCAAGTCTTGACCCCTTAGATTGCTTCTGTAAATGCTCTGGTTCCCAATACATGGAGTATGGTACTTATTGACTGGCCGATCTTTAGTTTGCTTCTGATAATAAGAACCGTAACCTGTTGTAAGGTTGCTGCAGCCTTCGCTCTATGCATGCTCCAGGTCCACCTTATATTAAAACACATTCTTAAATAGTCAAACTGGTCCGCATGTTCAAGTGGTCATTTATTAACTCAAAAAGAGCATTCAAGAGTCGATTAGGTTACAATGGGCCAGATGTAGGTAGCCCAATACCGGTCGGTAACGGCCGAAATTACCGAATTTCGGCCATTACTGACAGGTATTGGGCATTTGAGATGTAGGGGCCAAATGTAAGGATTCGGTAATTTACCGAATCAGTAATTTAAGGAATCGGTAAATTACAGATTACTTAAAATACCGATTCAGTCAATTACCGAATCCTTAATGTAGGGAGCACTAAAGTGAGTGCATTTCTGAGTTAAGGATTCGGTATTTACCACCAACTAAAAGTTGGTGGTAAATATCAAAAACCTTTGAAAACGCAAATTTGTGCTTTTCAAAAAGAGCCATGTGGCAGACATACATGCCCATAGGGCATGTATGTGTTCTACATGTGCGCCCATTCACTATTCAGGGGTGCAAAAGGGTGTCAATGTGACACCCTGCCACCCTTGTAAGTCTTCCCCCTATTACCGATTCGGTATTTACCGAATCAGTAATTCCCATTATTCCTATGGGCCTCCAATGAATGGGAATTACCGAATCGGTAAATACCAAATCGGTATTTACCTAATTTTACCGATTCAGTCAAATTTACCGAATCAATACCTACATACCATTTACCGATTCTGAAATACCGAATCGGTAAAATTCAGTAATTTAGAATTGGTAAATTTGGATAACCTACATGTGGCCCAATATCGTTGTTTAGTTTTAGCTACATTTGTTATCAGTCGTTTTTTATGACAGAAATCAACAAAATCTTCAATTTATTGACTACGGGGAGTTTTGTCAAAGTGAGGAGGACAGCATCATCTGCAAACAGAATTGCAGTGTTTGGGTTTACTGAGATTCAGCTCTTTCAAGTGTAAGTCAAAAGTAAAGAGAAGAGGAAAGGGGCACACACCTAAAGTCACCAAAAACTCTTTGGTAAACTCTCTATTCGGGCCAAAGGGTACCTTAGATGTAATATCTCTGTGTAGGTGAGGTAAGCCTCTTAAAATGATAAGTAGCTCAGTTCCTGTTGTTCAAGGACAACCCATAAACGGTCTCTGGAAACTAGGCTCAAAGGCGGACTTTAGATCAATAAAAGTTCAACACTGCAGTGTTCCTCTAAAAACTTACATATTATGGGGCCTATTACGATGGCGGATTTCCCGCATGCTCCGGGCTGGCGGAAGCCACCGCCGGCCCGTAGGATGCGGAGAAACCGCTGCGGATGCTTGAAAGACCCACCGTCAAATTAGGATGGCTGGTGGGTCTTGGAATCTGTCTGCCGCGGTCGCCTTCCGACTGCGGCGGAAAAGCATTAACATGGCTGGCGGTGGCTGCACCCACCGCAATGTTAAAAATAGAGGATGTGACCGCCACCCTGGCGGTCTCATCCTAATCTGCACGGAGGGACCGCCACTGCCCCTGCAGACGGTCCCTCCTACTCTATGGTGGCGGACGGACTCAGGTCCGTCCGCTATCATAATCGGCCCCTTAGTACAAATTAGAAACAAATTACTTGCTTCATCAGAGCCTAACTGCTTATCAGCGAGAATGTTTTTTGCGTTAATCCAATCTTGAATTCGATTAAAGGGCCAGATGTACGACGGTTTTTAGCATGCGCAAACAGATCTTAGATCCGTTTGCGCATGCTAAAAAACTTGGGCCATTTACAAAACCTATTTTACGAGTCGCTAATCAATTTGCGACTCGCAACATAGGTTTTGTGACTTGCTATTAGGAAGGGGCATTCCCTTCCTAATAGCAACTCATGAGGCATGTATAAATGTTTTGCAACCACTACTGTGGTAGCAAAACACTTGTAAATTACCACCTACTTCAAGTAGGTGGTAATGCAACCCCTTCCCCATTGCAAATGCATGCGAAAATATGTTTTAAGGACAGGCAGTGGTTCCAGGGACCACTGCATGCCCTTATTATTTAAAACGAAAACGGTTCATTTCTCTTTTTTCTAATGCATCCTGTTTTCCTTTAAGGAAAATAGGCTGCATTTAAAAAAAATGCTTTATTTAAAAGCAGTCCCAGACATGGTGGTCTGCTGAGCCCAGCAGGCCACCATTTCTTGGAGGGCCAGCCATTCCCAATAGGGTTGCAAAAAGCGAGCGCCTCATTAATATTAATTAGCCTCGCATTTTGCGACCCCATTGGGAATCACAATCAGTGTCTCTGACACTGTAGTGCATAGTAAATTGCATCTAGCAGTTTGCGACTCGCAATCGCCAACCCCTAAAAACATCACAGCCTTCTACCTCAACACCCGCTCCGCCGTCGCCCACGCGCACGAACTTTCGGTCTTGCTGGATCTACATGCCCCAGATCTCCTCTTCTTAACTGAGACCTGGTTCTGTGTTGACTCCCTCCCTGCACTTCTATCCACCCTTCCAGCCTCCTACTATGCCCTGAGGGCTGACCGCCCTTCAGGCAGAGCCGGGGGCGGCGTGGCAGTCATCGCACGTACCGATCTCCCTTTTCAAATTCTAACCCTACCTAACATCGCTACCACCGAATTTCTGGTGATTCGCACAGTATCTACCTCCCCCCCTCTAACCTGTTTCCTCACTTATCGTCCCCCTCAGTCCCCCCTACAGTTTCTTCCTGACTTTCTGGAGGTCCTGGCCACCATTACAATCAACAATTCCTCCATCCTGCTCCTTGGCGACTTTAATTTTTGGCCCTCCGATCCTGCTGAATGTCCATCATCAAAGGAATTTTCCGAAACCCTTCACTCCCTTAACTTCATACCTCATGTTCACTCCCCCACCCACATCAGAGGTCACCTGCTTGACCAGATTTGGTCCCTGAACTGCCCTGTGGAATCTTTATCTATCTCCCCTTGCACCTGGTCTGACCACCACCTGATTTCATTTCTCCTTCCTATTCTCCCCCCAGCTAAGCCCTCTCGGCCCAAAAACACCTGGGTCCGATCATGGGGCCGTGTCAACCTTGAGAATCTCTCCTCTCTCCTTACCAGCTCTCTCCCGTCTCTTCAGGGCCTTACTACCATCTCCCAGGTTGACGCCATAGATCAGTGGCTCTCCCGCAGCTGCGACTCCGTTGCCCCGCTCAAGCGCATCACTTCTAAACGTGACAAAGACGCCAACCGGTGGTTTAATCAAGAGCTTAAAGCCACCAAACTAACAGTTCGCCGCGCGGAGCGGGCTTGGAGGAGAAACTACTGCCCCACTTTGAAACTGGAATATATCAACACCCTCAACCAGTATAAAAAAGGCATCCTGGGGGCTAAAACAGCTTATTTCTCCTCCAAAATCTTAGCAGCGGAGAACCAGTCTAAGGAGATATTCTCCATCGTTCACAACCTGGCTTTCTCGGACAGAACCACGCTAAAACCAGCCACGTCCAATGACCTCTGTCTTTCTCTCAATGACTATTTCATCCACAAAATTGTCACCATCAAGGCCAACATCCCTCCACCTCCCCCATCTTTTGTGGATCCCCAATGTCCCCCTCCCAAAGGCAAACTGACCACCTTTCCCCCTATCACTCGGGAAAACCTGACCTTACTGGTGCCTCTGATCAAATCTGGCTCCCCTCTTGACCCTTGTCCTGCCCACATCCTCCGTCACATATTTGTTCCTTGTCCAGATCCCCCCCTCCACCTCCTTAACAGTTCCCTTACCCAAGGAATAGTCCCTAGCTCCTTGAAGTCTGCGGTAATTGTGCCCATCCTGAAAAAACCTGGGGCAGATCCCTCTGTCCCTGCCAATTTCCGTCCCATCTCCCTCCTGCCATTTCTGGCCAAGGTGCTCGAGCGCCACGTCACCTGCGCCCTGAGCTCCTTTGTGGAGAAACATGGAGCCCTTGCCCCCCGTCAAGCTGGTTTCCGCCCCGCACACTCTACGGAGTCCGTTGTCATGTCGGTCCTCGACACCCTCAGGGAGGGTATTGACACCAATCAGCACCAGGCCCTCGTGCTCCTCGACCTCCCAGCCGCCTTTGATACGGTGGATCACAACATCTTACTTTCCCGTATCGGGGCAGCGGGGATCGAGGGGACTGCCCTGGTCTGGTTATCCTCCTTCCTGAGCGACCGCACCCAGGCTGTCCGCCTGGGTGACTTCACAGCGGAGTTCCGGAAAGTTCAGTGCAGGGTCCCCCAAGGCTCATCTCTTTCCCCCCTTCTGTTTAATCTATATATCGCCCCTCTTATTTTTTCTCTTCAACAGATGGAGGTCGCCGTATTTAATTATGCGGATGACCTCCAGCTGGTCTTTGATCTTTCTTCTCCCTCTGCTGTCCTTAACTTTCAAACCGTTATGTTTCACATCAGGGACTGGATGAGCCGCAACCACCTCAAACTCAACCCGGATAAAACCGAGTTGGTACTGACGGGTGGTTCATCCAGCCCCTGGTCCCCCCTCTTCTGGCCCCCCTCTCTTGGCCCTCCTCCTGTTCCCTCTTCCTCAGTCAAAACACTAGGCATAAAACTTAACTCCCAACTCACCCTTCACTCCCAGGTCAGCTCTGTGGTATCTTCTTCCTTCCTCTCACTGCGTACTATACGCAAGGTGTCCCGTTTCTTTACTTTTTCTGCCCTCAAACTTATCATTCTGGCCATGGTGGTGTCCCGCCTGGACTATGGGAACGCTCTGAATGCCGGTATTCCTGCATACAGTCTGCGTTGCCTACAACAGATCCAAAACCAGGCGGCCTGGCTTTCAACCTCCCTAAATTCCACCACACTACCCCACTTCTGAAATCTCTTCATTGACTCCCCGTGCGAGCTAGAATTCAATTCAAGCTCGCATCCATCACTTTCCTGGCCCGATTGGATCTGGCACCCGCCTTCATCTCCTCTGAGATTGTCTCTTATGTCCCCTCCAGGGACCTACGTTCGTCTTCCCAGTCCCTCCTCACCATCCCACGCTTCCGGAGAAAGAAGTGGGGCGGCTCCAAATTTGCTATTCTTGCACCTACCCTCTGGAATTCCCTTCCCCTTCATCTTCGTGCTATCACCCTCTACCCCCAATTCCGTAAAAGTCTTAAAACTTACTTATTCACAAAGTCCTTTGAATAAGTGTTCTCTCCTCTCCCCTTGCTCGTAAACCTCAGTCCCCGCTAGCTACAGCGCCAAGAAACCGCCGGTATACGTGCGCTTTAGAAGTGCTTTTTAAACTCAAACTCAATCGAGAGCAAATTGCGAGTCGCAATCTACTATGGTCGTACATCTGACCTAAAAAAAAGTCATCTATAAATTTTACTAGCCACAACCAGCAGTGGCATAAGACGGTCATTACAAGGATCTAAGTAAGAACACGTCCTTGGTATCAGAACGATTATTGTAGTGCATCGCGAACTTGGAGTTACATCAAGAGTCAAGACAATTAAAAACATAAAGTGCTGGACCCAAAGGATCCTCCTTAAAAAGATCAGCTTGAACAAAGTCTGGTCCAGGCGCTTTCTTCGATTTTTGGGGCAAAACAGCATACTCTATCTCGGTTTCCAATATATTTAAGCTATTATATTGAACAGAATTTTTCTTTGTGGAGTTTAGACTTTATATGGGTGGTAGGTCAGTTCTGCTGCAGGCATAAATCTTTGAAAAATACCCTACCTAAGCAGAGCTATTCCAATTCAACGATGAGACAAAGAGGGAGGATATGTATCTTGGGAAGCCGGTCAGAGCTAAGCGCTCTGGAGAGCACCCTAGACGTATTCTGGGCCCTGTGCTGAGGGCCCATAGGACCCCTAGTGATATACTATGTGTACGGGGCAGTGGGGAACTAGACATACCTTATTCGCAGATATTATATGCCCATTTATGCAATACCATGTTACTCTCTATAAGGCAGTGAACACACAGAGGGTGCCCCCACTAGATAAGCAACATTTAGATGCCAATCTTGCATGGTTCGAAACACAAGATTGGGAACTTTCCAATGAGAAGATTATGGTTGGGGAGATACAGGAATCCATAAAATCACTGCCTGGTGTGAAAACTCCAGGTTTAGATGGCCTCATACCGGACTTTTATATAGAATATGCAACCATAGTAGCCCCCAAGTTATTAGGCATTTATGGCAAAGCTAGATCAAGTGGCTTGCACCCCCCACTTTATAAGAATCAATCATCACAGTTCTCCTGAAAACAGGTAAACTACCAGATAAACGTTCATCCCATCGTCCTCTGTGTGTGTGGGGTGTGTGGGACTTGTAAAGCGCACTGTTGCCCGTGAGTGTCCTGGCGCTGAAGACCGCTGGGGAACCCGTCCTGGCTTTCCCTGTGAGATGGTCCCTTCTGGGTATCTCCAAGGTGAAACCAGGCATCCCCGGCGTCCGTGTTGTAGAGATGAGGCAAGCTTAATGCCCAGAGTTGCCCAGTGTGATCCCTGGTTAGAGTAGGCACCGAGGCGAGAATTATCGAGTCCGTTGACCCTGGTCCACGACCCTGCCGCGTCGGGAATTGAACCCTGGTCCCGGGCCGTTCTCTGCTTCCGGGTCTGCCGCCGCTAACCAGTGAGCCACAGCACTCCACTGTCAGTAATTAATGTTGACAGAAAATGTTTGGACAGAATTATCACTAAAATACTGCATCCACATATGCACGATATGGTCTCGCTAGAGGAAGCCAGGTTTATACCTGGCCACTCCACCCCAGAAAACTGCCAAACTTTCTTCACATTGTTATGTTTTATAGACCCTGATCTCTCTGATGTGACAGTCTTCATTGGCACCCAAAAAGCATTCAACACTCTCTCATGGTCTTCTTATTTATTTGCACCACTTTCCTGAATGAGGATAGGTGAGGGCCTCCTGGGTTACATTTGTTTGTTATACAACCTGCCACAAAAGAGACTAAGTGTGATATAGCTTGAGGCACACAAGGCAGGGGTGTCGACTGTCACCGCTATTAGTTGTGATAGTAACTGAACCCCTCATTAGCATCATGAAAGGTAAACACCATCGTCGAGACTTCGACCTTGCAGGCAGAAGCTATTTGAAATCACTATACGCTGGTGATCACTCCATATGTCAAGCACCTAACCAACAATCTCTGCCTATTCCTACAGGAGATTATGAAATTCCACCAATTTTCTAGACTTCAGATAAACTATAGTAAAACATTAATGTTCCCCCTTACCTCTGTGACACTTAAACCAGTGACAGACTTTCCTCTAACCTGGTGTGATACCCGAACACTTAATATCTGGGGATACTGATACGCCAAGATCCTTCTACAGCGCTTAGGGCCAACCATGATCCTGCTGTTCAAAAATGTAAACAAGCACAACAAGCAACCCCTGACTCTTTCGGTCACTGCAAGGATGGCTGTCTTAAAAATGGTCTTCTTCCTTCGACTACTTTATCTATTCTCTAATATTCCCCTAACACTAACAAAGTTTGTTTTCAATGATATTTGCACTATTCTTGTCAGTTTTACATGGGCCAACAAACAACATGGGGTTAGTTGTAATGTGTTGACACAATCAAACTTGAATCGTGCACAAGCAAAATATTTATCTAATTAGACACACTGTTATTTCCACCATCTCACATCATTGAACACGACATGGTGGGAACCCCCCCACTAACTATCCTTATTGCATGACAGATACAGTGCCTATGCCCAAACTCCGACACTACTCTCAATACCGCTTATACTTGCATGACCTGCTGGCGGGGACGAGGTGTTCTCATCTTCGTATCCAGGGCAAGAGTCCTAAAAAGAGAAGTTCATAGAAAGCACACTTCCCACAGCTCCTCGATCTCCCACCGACCTTTAGAGCCATAACATTGACTTTTGCGTCCAGCTCTCCCTGCGGCCTAAATCCTGAGATTATGTAATGTGACCTTAGACTCAGCCATGTGTAATGGATTGATTTCTAGATGGAAATGGGAACATGATCTCAATACAGCTGTTTCTTAAGAAATGTGGGCCTGCTGTTGCAAACAGATGCAGAAAGTATCCCTAAACAGTGGACACAGACTACTCCATTTCAAATTTCTGCATGGTATACACTATATCCCGGCATGTCTACAGCCATGGGACTTGTGAAGGACTCAACCTCTCCAATTACTTTTACTTGGTCTGAACCTTCCCAGTTATATTCTCCTATTGGGAGTTACAATATAATGGCCACTGATAAATACTGCCCCTTCTCAATGCATCTCCCCTGCAGGCACAGCTAGGATATGTTAAAGCTATTCACAAACCCTCCTGCAGATTCACAGCACTAGCCTTGTTATTGCCGGAATGCAGAGTCGCCATCCGCTGCTGGAGGGGCCCTACTCCAGAAGTCAGGGACTAAACTGAGGATTTAATTTACATCAATAAAACTATGGAGGGCTGCGCAACCAAGTTACCTCTCACGTCCAGAACTAAAAACCCTTGGTCCCCTCTTCGGTCTTTTCTACTTACCCAGACCTACATGAAGACCCATAAGGTAAAGATTGAGTACTTGTGGCCTCGTTGGGACAAAATGGTTTTTGTGAGTCTCTTGTTAATTAATTGTTAATTAATGTTTAACCTGAGCACTGTTGAATACTTATTTACTAATTACAAGGCCTTCTTCTCTGCTATCATCATTTTGCAATGGATTATGTACCAGAAATCATGTCATATGTTGATGGAATTACTTTGATTTTGATAAATACATTAAGAGTTTTAAAAAAATGAATAAGTGGCTACTACTCAAGATCATACATTTTGGATTTTAATCCTTGCACGTTCCAGCTGTCTAGTCTTGGGAGATTCGGTTGTGGAGGGGGTGCTGTATAACATATTGTTTTATATTAAATAAAATCCAGAGGTCTAACCCTTTGCTTAATTTCGTTCTTGCTCTCAAGAAAGGCATCCATTTGTGGTACTATCGTTGTTTAGGCGATGCGAACTTGACTATATATAACATGACATCTTGAAGAGTGAAATCTGCGATAAGCTAGAAAAAAGCCAGAGGGCTGGTAAGGAGATCTTTATGGGGTGGTCAATTTTCTTTCTTCCATAGTGAGATCACACACATTGATGTCTTGCAGTATTCATTATGCAAGTTGTTTGGTTACTTGCCCAGATGGACCAAACTTTCCACCGGTAACTTCTGTAAAATGTTGCTACAAATGAAGTCTTTTTTTAGTTATTGGTGGTAACCACACTTCCATATATTTTGTCCTGCTCATTAGGCAGGGCTTGACTGAATTGAGGTGGTTAAGTAGAAGGCAATTGGAATGTTATTAACTGGGGCCCGTTCATGTGGTGTAGGGAAGATCTTTCTGGCTACATCAGAAGAAGTTTCCCCTCCTAACTCAGAAAGTGTGGCTACCAATATGTTGTAGAATTTTTGTAAATATATCTCGGAACAGTGGCACATGAGCATGCCTTACAAGCAGTCATTTCATGAACTATCTTTATTATCAATATCAATGTTAGCTATAATTTGTTTGGTGTAGTATAATGTTTCTATGTTTGAGGAAGGTCTCCTTATTGGTGGATTTCTAGTTATTTTGTCAATGAGCATAAATTAGCAAAATTCACTGGCACACTACATTTACTTGAGTGTAATTAGTTTATATGGGACATTTAAAGGATTCCAGTGCCCAATTGGATGCCCCAAAAGCGGTACAAAAGGGGGTGGTAATGGACGGAACATCTGAACCAATCAAACACTCACACCCAGTCAAAAGATCTGGGTTTAATCCATCACCGTTCTTTAGCCCACTCTGCCACCCCAGTTCAGACGTGGCTATATGCAAATCAGTCTGACCCTGTGCCTCATGGGAACAGTCCAGCCCGAACTGCCAAGCCATGCCTTTCCTGGACCGTAAACAAGATTCCAAGGACCGGTTTCTGGCATTCCAGCCGTCTTCAGCCAGGCTTGCTTGAATCCAGTGGCAAAGTGAGCAAGGGACTCACTTCTGAGCATACCCTGCCACACTTATGGCGGCCAAAAGGAGTACAAAAGGGGATGGTAATGGACGGAGCATCTGAACCAATCAAACACTCACACTCAGTCAAAAGATCTGGGTTTAATCCATCACTGTTCTTTAGCCCACTCTGTCATCCCAGTTCAGATGGATGCCCCAGCTGGGAGCTGCAGGGCGCTGCAGTCAACTATAGCTGTTTATCCACAATAGGCTCCAGTTATAATGAACTGATGAGGACCCTTTTTGATTGTTGGATGACTCGTGATTTTGATATATAATATTACTGGCTATCTGGACAAGTCCCACATTCCCCTATATGTTTACTGACCTCAACGCTTATAGAAGAGAAAATAAAGGCCCTACGTTCAAAGGAGTGACAGAGAAGCAATCAGAAAACAATCAACCATTCAGTCTGGTCAAACCAAATTGGAGGCACTACAACAGGAGTAGAGGGTAAAAGAGAGAGAAGAGAGCGCAGATAGCAATGTGAGATCCATTAGATCTCAACCCGGTTTCTTTTTTGAAAGATCCTGTTTGCTCATCTCTGCTCCAGTCTGTATGCTCCAAAGAATATCAAGTTCTTGGAGTGGTAGTTAGTGGCTCCTGGCTCCTTTAGAAGTCACCAGGCTGACTACATCAAATCAAGCCTAACCCTGTGACATGTTGCGGGAGGTAGCAATGTGTCCTATCAAGACCCGACCAGCAGAATACGTGAAGATACAAAAATAAGAGGGAAGCAACCTGCACTGATGAGGCATCTATTATGCCTGGCAAACTGTGGGCCCCTATCTGCTTTGTTAGCAGATGGAAGCAGTGAAGGTGAAAAATCGAATGTGTATACTGCCAATACTGCAGCTAGCAGCTTCTTTTCAATCACAAGTCTGTCTACAGTATCGATTGCCAAACGCTTCCGCTTTCCCTCAGCTGTTGAGTAGGCACTTGAAAAGGAAGATGTTCAAAGATCTATATGTCTTCAAGTGATTTAAAGACAACATCAAAAAACACATGAGCATTTCTTTACCATACATGCTCCCACTAAGCCTTGATCACAGATTTTCTGTCCACCTGAGTCCCACTTAGTTCTCCAAATGTGTAATTCACATGCGTGTTTTACAAATTCTCATACACAAAATCAGACAGTAAGCTTTTTAAATATAGAAATGTGATGGTTCCATGAGGAAAAAAGAGCACTCAATCTGTGAACATTTCTAGATGAATAAATCGATTTTAGGAAAGCAAAATGGCAGAGGAGGGTATTACAGGGTGGGTGGGCCAAGAGAAGACCAGTGAACTTTTCATGTATTAGCAAACGTTTAGCAAATATTTTTCATGAGGCTTATCAACTCAAAAAGTCCATGGACAGACTTATTTTGGAAAATAGAGGCGTAATTATATTTCCAGTATGGGAAAAGGAAGAGGTGCCGGGAACGCGTTTCCCCAAATGGTACAGCATTTTCCCTGCAAAGAAAACCCATTATTCATAGTAAAGTGCAAAAAGTACAGTAGGTTTCACAGGTTAGGTATAATTGGCCAGGGCTAATAATGTTTGTAAGTCTACAATTGGAACAGATTTTCTAGTGTGACCCACAGCCGGAAATTATTTAAAAAAAGAGTACATCCAAACCTAGATGTAAGTGTATTCAGTGGATCCGCACGTTTTCCTGCGCGCAACAAACATTACAACACTACTAAGCAATATGGGAATGTGCTAGGGGTGGGGTTTTTAGTTAATACAGGAAGAATGGCACTCAGACTAATGCGCTTGGTGTCTTATATGGATTTGAGTAGATACGGTGCTGCCAGGTCGGGGGATTTAACCGATAACCACCGGATTCGTATGGGTCGAAGGATCCACACTGGAAAATGAGCACAGTCCTGGGGACACGTGGTGAGGATATCACAGAGTTAGTATAGTCAAAGTCAAAAATATACTTTATTCGACAGCTAAGATTCATAAAAGCACAGTTCATTGCAAGACATTGGTACACAAAACCTTAAAAAACATTCCAAAATGTTTTCTAAAAATGCTATGTACAGATCAGATAAAAAACGTATCCCAATTTACAGATTCCTCGAGCATCTATGGGTATACAGACAAAACAGCAATAAGAGGTACAAACAAGCAGTAAATAAATGGCCAGAGACTATTGGATCTGTCTCGTTAAGTACACGTTAAGTAACCGAACACACTGACCCCAGAGCCGGCAAGCTTTTCCTGTATCTGATGGGCGTTAATAAAAAGATTGCAACTCCAAAACACACTGTGGGGGAAGATAGCATTTAAAGATAGGTCAAAGCCGGCCTCACTTGAGCAAACTGTCAGTCTTTGAACAGTGGTAAAGTGTGAGACCTGCGCTGAGGGTCGTAAAAAGTGCAGAAAAACATAAAATGTAATGTATGCTGGTCTGAGAAATTGTCGCAGGGGCAAGGTTTGAGCGAATCAGGGTTCGAGTAGCCTAGCGAAAATGCCAGGAGCCAAGGGACCAGATTAATCTAGTCAATACAAAGCAATGGTATGGTTTGTTAACATAAGTTAAATAGGGCTGCTTCTGTAGGCCCATACTCAATATAACATGACTCCTCACAGACGGTTTTACAACTTCCCCTCCTCCATAAGCATCTGCCGCTTGTCCAAAAAATGCTTTTTAAGAGCTCTAATAGCAGTTTTACTCAGTGTCCCAGGGTTTGAGAACAGATTCGGGGGACCAAGCCAGCCCGTCTGTTCCTTTATGTAGTTCAACCAGGGAATGCACAAGACCCCATCCATACTAGAGCAGTCCCCAATTAGGAGCTTGCCCAGATTTGGTGCTGGGGTCGCCCAAGTTCTGAGCCAGCGCAGCAACGGTGCAACTCCAATCTCGTCTGAGATATATCCAGCACCCAGTTCTTCATGCACATTAAAAACGGGTGTTGCAATGGGGACCGCATATAGTTCTTCTCAGCTACCTGGATCCCCTTCATATCGTTATACCCCCCAGATGTCGCTCCCATACGTAGTCATCGGGATGCATTTTGCATTATAAATCTTTAGTAGAGCAGGGAGTGGTTTAGACCCCAATCTTTTTGCAAAATTCAAAGTTGCTCCCATGGCTCTGGCCAGAGTGTTCCTTTTAAGTAAGATTTGCGGGCTCCAGGATCCTTTTTTGTCAAAATGTACTCCTAGATAAGGAAACGTAGGCACCTTAGTCAATTCTACCCCATTGAAATAAAATTTAGCCTTAGCCGCCTTTCCTGAACCTATAGTCATACTGTGCGATTTCTTATAGTTCTTGGTTAAATCTAATAACTCCATAAAACTTATAAAAGAATTTAGAAGACGTTGTAGGCCCAATACAGTTCTGGCCAGCAGAACTGCATCATCTGCATACAGAAGTGCAGGTATCATTTTGAAGCCGGCAAGGGGGATGCCCTACAACAAGCTATTAGGGTTTCACCTAATCTGTTAATGTAAAGTGTGAACAACAGAGGTCCCAGAATGCACCCCTGTCTGACCCCCCTTTTAACTTCCCAGGATTTGGTCAAACTACCATCTGTGTTATACCATACTGCTGCTGTGGTGTTTTCATGGGCAGTATGCAGAAAGGACACTAACTCCTCATCTATCCCTAAATCACGTACCACTAACCACAGATAAGACCTGTTGACATAATCAAAAGCTGAGGTTAGGTCCATGAAGGCCAGGTGTAAGGTTCCTCTCTTGATGATGGTGTACTTCCCAATAACTAGATGGAGGTTTAGGCATTGATCCAAGGTCCCTTTCTCCTGCCTAAAACTATACTGCAGGTCAGAGATGGTATTAGCCTGATCTAGGTATCCTGTAAGTAGATCCAAAATTACTTTTCCCAATATTTTAGCAACAGAGTCCAAAAGAGAAATTGGTCTGTAGCAGGCCAGATCGTCACAAGCTCTTTTTTTTAAATATAGGGACGATAACCGCCTTGCCCCACGATGAGGGAAAACCCTTAGTGCATGCTGTGTTAAAAACATGAGTTAAAATCTTGGCCCAGATGTTTGGATCAGCTTTATAGAGATCAGCAGGTACCCCATCTGGCCCAGGCACCTTGCCTGCTGAGGATGCGACAATGACTTTTTGGACCTCATCTATGTTAAAATTAAGGGGGTTACTAGGTAAGCTGGGATCTGATTGACACACAGTAAGTTCCAAATTTGTATCGCTATAGATGTTACTAAAGTGCTGGACCCAGAGCTCAGCTGGTATTGTGCAGTCGCTACTGGAATTAGGTGTGTCTGAGAAGTAAGGGCTATTAACCACCGACCAAAATCTAGTGCTGTCGGCCAAAACACTGCCTTTGGTAAGTGCTTCCCAAGCCTGTTCCCTTATCTGTTTCTTCCTTGCTTTGATTTCAGGTCTATAGGCCTTCCTACAGCACCTAATCGATACAGCGTCCCTTGGCTTTTGTATCAGGGCCTGTTTTAGTTCCTTGTGAGCAACTGAGCACATTTAATAAACCCACCTTTTGGTTTTTGGGGAACTTGCTCTAGAGTCAGACATGAGGTCAGTTGCCACCTGCTTAATAATACTATCAAAAGCTTCAAGAGTGTCATTGTCTTGTGAAGCAGGGTCCATACACACTGGAACTCCGGAGCACAGGTCGAATATAGATTATCTAAAAAGCTCACCAGTGTAATCCTATCCCACTTCAGGTTCCTAGCTTGGTGTTTAGTGCTGGTATTTTCATTAGCGAGATGACCTGTAACCCTCCGGTCAAATGCAACCAAAAGGGAGGCATCCAATGTTAAGGGATTGTGATGACTAAGGCAATTACACATGATGCTTAGGTTATTGGCAACTGGTGCTAGTAATACAGATATCATGACAAAGTCGATAATGCTAGAGCTACCTCTGCCTACATAGGTGGGGACCGGTGCTGAAGGATCTGTTTGCTGTAAACATAACAAATTGTGGTGTGAGAGAAGGATGCGGCGCTTGACACCAGTGTAAGTTCAAAAAAGTTTTTTATCACAAGGCAACAACTGTAATAAACCAAACAACCAGCCGACTCGTGTTTCATCACAAGGAGTGATTCTGTGACTCTTTTTTCCAGTATGCCATGCGTCTTGTCTACCCACTTTCCCCACCCATTCCTTCCCTCCTTGTCTCTCTTTCCCACTACTCGGTTTTCTCACCACAGTAGGATCCTCTCCTCCTTCGGGATGCATCATCTAATGTCGCTTTTCTGTATCACAGACCCTGTACACTGTTCTTTCAGATACCAACCTACCACATTAGCAAATATTAGATACCATTCAGGCCGTAGTGTGCAGCAGGAATTTCTCCATTATTTTAAACGTTTCACAGACTGCCGCCATACTGTACTCCTGTTCATTATTCGCTTGGTTTCTGCGGTTTTCATAGTGACCACACTACAACACTCCTGCCACCCACACATAGTTTTCCATACTTGTGTACCATGTCACATATTGTGATGTACTATGATTTCCAGCACATTTCTCATGAGGTCCAACCCATGAAAGCGGCACACTCACAACAGTCACTGCATTTACTGTGTCTTCCTGTGCATTATTCATGATGTACTATCCATGAGAGCAACACACTCACAACAGTCACTTTTCACCTAGCGCTCTGTCTCTCATTTTATCACCAGGTGCACTTAGGGTGGTCCCCTTCCTTTGCCCCCTATTCCTTATATAGAACAACAACTATGGTACCTTCAGTTTCCCCTGTATCCCTCACCCAATGTTTTGTATCATTCCCAGCCCTGAAGAGTCAGAGGATCACTCCTTTTGACGAGACACTTGTCGGCTGGTTGTTTGGTTTAATACAGTTGTTGCCTTGTGATAAAAAACTTTTTCAAACTTACACTGGTGTTGACCACCGCATTGTCAATACGTGAAAATACCTATACTAACTCTGTGTTATCCTCATTACGTGTGCCCAGGACTGTGCTCAATATGGCAATATGTTTAGCGGTTCATACAAATAACCACTGTGGGATGCAATCTGCAAAGTAGAAGCATTATGAAGGGGGCGTGGCTTGGTGCCCGGCGAGGACGGCAGCGCGGATGTGAGCGCTCCGGGTCGCTAAGGGTTTTCGCCGCTTCTGCCACCTTGCCTGTTCCTGCAAGGCAGAATTTCATCGACCGGAGACCGTCGCCGATAAGGGGCTTCCAGATGCGGTCCCTTTCAAGTGGCGGAATTGTCGTTTTGCCGACTTTTGTAGCGGACACGACTGACTGAAAGTCGCGCCCGCCATTTTGTTTCCTGACGACGAGGAGTATGGCGCTCCTGCCTCGCAAGCATACCAGTCTGCCACGGAGCCCCACACATCATTAACTCTTCCTAATGAGGTACAGTCCATTGCTCTGCTTCACTGCTGCATGCGTTTGCCGTATACCACCTTTCAACGGATTTTAGCGAAGTTTTACTCAAGTTCTTATCCGATTGGCAGCCATTTTAAGCAAGTGAACTTTTCTTCCTGAGGCATTTTCCCCATTCAGTCACCTCTTCGCTAAAAGTGCTGCCTTCTCTCTTGCTCATGTGTTTGGCGCTATTTACAATCTAAGGCAGTTTTCAGCACTGTTGCTGCACGCTCTCCTCTTCATGTTCCCCCTGCATTCATGATACCCTCTCCTTGACGGACCTCCTCTGCTCCATAACATGCTAATTATCTACATGCATCACCATGGTGGTTTCACACTCTCATCATCACTGCGTTAACTCCTTCATTTAGCGAAAGTGTTGCTGTTTCACCCATTTTCCTTACACCCTGGTACACTTGCATCCTGCGCAGTTTGCCAGATATAGACTTCAATGCATACTCTTCGCCGCCTCTGGATACGCAGTGACTATTATTGAACCTCACCAATAACTCTTTTCTGCTTCACTCTTATGGAAAAAAAAGCATTCCAACGCACTACCAAAACTCCTCGTCGTGTCTTCATTAAAAACTCTAAAATCTTCTCTGCATTGGCGCACCTCGAAGCTTCTCAAGGTCTCGTCACTCAAATGTCGCAGTCTAATACGGAGCGGCCCGTCCAACCTCCAGGGAAGATCACGACGAAACGCCCTAAAAAAGATCCTCCATCGCCAACGGGGTCCACATCGACTGTCTCAATGGAGTTACTATTGGAAGAGATCCGTGCCCTCAGACCTTTCATGGAAGAAACGAATACCAAGTTGCAGGTTCTTACTGACAACTGGTCTCAGATGGATGCCAGAGTCACCACGGTGGAACACTCTCTAACTTCTCTCCAAGAGTCTTCCTCTAAAGTATCACACATGCAGTCTCAAATTTCCTCTCTTCAAAAGCAAGTTGAAGAATTGGAGAACCGAAACAGGCGCAACAATCTTCGTATCTACGGCCTGGCGGAGAATTGTGAGGGGAGTGACCCCATTGCCTTCTTCAAATCATTTCTACCCAAGCTTCTTCATCTACCTGAGGATACTATCCTTAACATCCAGCATGCACATAGGTTGGGACGCCTTCCCTCCACTTCTTCTCCTTCTTCAAGACCAAGAGGTGTCATCATGTACTTCTTAGAATACACTGACCTCCTCAAAGTTATCTCAGCGGCTCGTGCATCACCTTGTTTGCAATGGATGGGCTCCAATCTTTTCTTTGCGCAGGATTATGCAAGAGCCACAGCCAGCCGTCGCAAGGCCTTCTTGGATATGCGGCCAGAACTTCGGGCCATTGGAGCCAGATATGGTCTTTTCCATCCTTGCCTATTCAGAGTGACCTACAACAACAAAACTACGACATATGAGGATCCTGTTCGTCTTCGAAGCTTTTTGAATGCAACCCAAGCCTCTGATATGGACTTTTCTAGCTCCTCCTCAGCTTTCCCGCCATGATTCCTGCGTGAAGAAGCGTTGAAGTTTCAATCAAGCTGCATACTTATCTTGCACTGTTAAATGTATTACTGTTGGTTTATGCCACGTTTTCTGGCCATTCTTGTTTCCCTGTTCTCCCCCTCTTTCTCCGTCGTTTATCTCATATCCTTGTTCGTTAGTTAGTACGATTCCCTACTGTTTTCTTCACTCACCTCATTGTAATTCATTATTGTTCTGTTCTCATCCTCTTTCATTCGTTTCCCTCATCATTGTTTTTCCCCCCTCTTTTCCTTGCAGGTCTCACAAAAAGTATGGCGTTTTCCCCCCGACCTGTTGGTTCGTTCGCGTCTGGGGCCTGCTTCCTCTGCCTGGCGCTCCCCCCTCATCCACTTCCTCGCGTATCCTCCCCCTGGTGATCAATCCTCCTCGTTTCTACCCTTCGTAAGTATGTTTTCCCTTTCCTCCTGGTTGTTCACTTTCCTTCTTGTGTCTTTTTCACCTTTAAGTTTCCCAATATCCTCTGTTTCACAGGTGTCTCTCTCTTTTGGTTTTCGAACATTTTTCTATTCCTGTCTTCTCCCTATCATTCTAACTATTTCACGGACTATTCTATCATCTTCTTCAAACTATTCGCTTCTCTTTTCCTCTTTCCTACCCTATTTTCTCTCTACTTCTCCTTTTACTCATTATTGTACTGCACTGACTTTCATCGACTTCCTTGCTCTCCTTGATCCTTTTAATCTTCTGGGTCTTTTTTGCACTTCCTTTTCCTCCTTTGATTTCTTCTTCTTCTTTGACATGATATGTCTCTGAAAGTACTCACATGGAATGTTAAGGGCATCAACTCCCCTATCAAACGACAAAGAATCTTATCTCATCTTTCACGTTTGAATGTGGACATTGCTTTTTTACAAGAAACCCATTTATCTGCTGGAGAATCTGTTAAACTGAAAAGAAGCTGGGTGGGGGATGTTTACTACTCTCCTGGGGATGGTAAACGTAATGGCGTTGCTATTTTATGTCACAAGGCTCTCTCCCACTCCCTGCTTGCTCAAGAATCAGACGCCGAAGGTCGATGGATATATGCCAAACTCTCTGTCAAGAATGTTCCAATTTCTCTCCTAAATGTTTATGCCCCTACCACTGGTGATCCCACTTTTTGGCACTCATTTTCTCAACACATCACCAGGCTCATCGATGATAATTTTATACTAGCAGGAGATTGCAATCAGCCCCTGGATCCCTTTCTAGATAGGAACTCCAAAGCACACTTTATCCCTAACAAATCTCATAAATCCTTCTCTCAAGCTATTTCCCAACACAAACTCACTGATGCTTGGCGTCTCTGCAATCCAGACCTTCAGGAATTTACCTTCTACTCTCCATGTCACCATTCCCAATCCCGAATTGATTACGTCTTTGTTACCCACAACATTGCCCAAACTCTCACTCATGCGGAAATTGGTCCAATTTTACTTTCTGACCATGCCCCTACATTAGTTCAATTGGACATCTTACCCAAATCAACAGGCCCTAAACGTTGGCGTTTCAATAATTCTCTCCTCCTGGACCCTAAATTTACTGCCTCCTTCACTTCCTTCTCCCATGAGTTATTCTCCCTAAATGATAACTCCCCTGTCCCCAAACACACCATTTGGGATGCCTTTAAAGCGGCGGCGAGAGATTTCATTATTGGATTCGTTGCTAAAAAACGTAGAGCTGCTCGTGATTTTACTAAGGCTATCCTTTTGGATATTAAGAAATTGGAGCATTCTTATTTCACCTCCCGCTCACAGCAAACTCTAACCGCCCTGGTTAACGCTAAGATGAAATTTAACAAAAAATCTACGGACGATGCATCCTTGTACTTATTAAAATCTAGTGCCAAGTTCTATGGAGGCTAAAATAAGGCTGGCAAGATCTTAGCCAATTATCTCAAGGTGAAACATAATAAATTAAACATTGAATCAGTCTACGACACCAATTCAAATCTCAAACACACAGACGCAGACATCCTCACCGAATTCTCTACCTTCTACAAGACCTTATACTCTTCTGAAACTCAGCCTTCTTCCCACTCTCTAGACACTTTTTTCTCCTCTATTCAAAAACCATCTCACTTTCCACTTGACCTCTCTCACTTAGAACTTGATATATCCCAACAAGTACTCCTCAAAGCGCTTCAAACCCTCCAAAAAGACAAGGCCCCTGGGCCGGACGGCTTCACAGTAGAATTTTTCCTCCACTTTTCACAGCTCCTTATCCCTAGACTCCATTCCCTTATTGGCACCTTCCTCTCCTTGGGTTCCTCCTCAGGCTCTTTTTCTGACGCCCATATTTGCCTCATACCCAAGGAGGGGAAGGACCCTCAACACTGCAAGAACTACAGGCCAATTTCTTTGGTCAATATTGACTATAAGATCTTTGCAAAGTCTCTGGCGGCACGTCTCGACCTTCTTCTTCCAGACCTTTTGGGTGAGGAACAGTCGGGCTTTGTCAAAGGCCGTTTTATCACTGATAACACCAGACTTCTCTTCAACATCCTCTCTAAATCCCGCCTATTACCCCATCCCCTTGCGGCCATTGCCCTCGATGCCGAAAAAGCCTTTGATAGGGTTTAATGGACTTATTTATTTCACACCCTCCGTTGGTTTGGTTTCGGTCCTGTTTTTATATCCTTAGTCTCATTACTTTACTCTAACACACGCGCAGCGGTTTGTGCTAACGGGCAGATATCTTCCTTTTTTGATCTAAAAAGAGGTGTTCGCCAAGGCTGTCCCCTGTCTCCCTTTCTCTTTAATTTGGCTTTAGAACCCTTCCTCTCCAAGCTTCGTCAAAACCCCTCCATTCATGGTTTCCAACTGTCAGATTCCCACATCAAACTAGCCGCTTATGCGGATGACATTTTGCTATTTGTCTCCGACCCTTCCGTTTCCATTCCTGCCTTTCTCACTGAAGTCCAGGCTTACTCCCAAATATCTGGCTAGAAACTCAATAATGATAAATGTGAGATCCTCCCCTTGACTAAATTCACATTCCAACCCGATTTTGCCGCCTCTAAATTCACGTGGAAACCCTCCAATATCAAAAACCTTGGGATGCATGTTACCCCTACCATTCCAGATACTGTTTCCCTGTGTTTGTCCAAATGTATTAAAAAATTAACGGATCTCACATCCAAGTGGTATCCCCTTTACCTATCCTGGTGGGGTCGCTTGGATACCATTAAAATGATGCTGTCTCCCCTTGTTCTCTACACCCTCTCCAATATTCCGGTCCCTATACCCTCCAAATTTTTCAAAAAGATCAACTCTATTCTAATCTCCTTTCTTTGGAATAAAAAGAAACCACGAATGTCCCTAGCACGTCTGATTCGTCCTAAATCAGAAGGGGGGGCTAACTTTCCAGACTTCCCAGCTTACCACAAGGCGTTCCAGTTGAGGCAGGCCTCTTTTTGGCTCCAAGACCCTACCGCCCCATGTCCTTTATGGGCCAAATTTGAACGCCTCCTTCTCTCTCCCTTCACCTTTGCTGAATACCTCTCCTTTTCTCGCAAACCCGCCTCTATCTCTACTCAGATCCATAAGTTTACCACTAAATTACTCCTCTCTTCCACTCACTCACCCCCTACTACCATTGCTGATTTCCTTTCCTCCCCCATATGGCATAACACGTCCTTACTCATCCGTGACAGACCCTTTTTTTGGAAAACTTGGCATACCCGAGGGCTGCAGTGGGTCTCCCAACTTTTTTCTCACTCCTCCATCCTATCTTTTGACACCCTTCGCTCCCTCTATGACTTACCCGCCTCCTTTGCCGGTAAATACCACTTGCTTAAAAACACAGTCCTAACAAAATACAATAACCTCTCTCAGCCCTGCCCACCTCCTCCTTCACCCACTTCCACTTCCACACTTCATTCCTTCTTACGTACTACACCAAAAGCTGCTGCAATTTACAAATACCTTCACACCGGTGAGACCCCCAGGTCTAAATCTAAAGTGGAAGAATCCTGGGAGCATGATCTGTCTGTCTCTTGGTCGATTTCCTTCTGGGACAAAATCTGGATCAAGCTCCGCAAGTCTTCCAGGGCAGCAACCCTCACTCAGACCTTGTTTTTTATTTACAATAGGCTTCTCTTCACACCCTCTGACCTTCACAAACGCTTCCCAAACACTCCCCACACATGTTGGTCTTGTTCATCATCGCAAGCTAATTTATTTCATATGTTATTTTTATGCACTCATGTCCGTAATTTTTGGCTGCAGGTTTGGGCTCAAATTAATTTAATTTTCCACACCTCTATTCCTTTTTCTCACACACATATCTTTATGGGTAGCCTTTCCCCTTGTTGGGATGACGTTGATCTAAAGCCTCAGATCATTGACCTATTACTTGCTGCTGCCTTCCAACAAATAACGGTCAACTGGAAAGACTTCTCCAAAATTTCCTTCAAAGCATGGTGGTTTAATGTATGCCATAACCATAGACTCGATACTGCTCATGTTTTCCCGGCATGTATGGCTACAAAGCGCATGGACTTGTGGACTCCTGTCACACTTTATCTGGACTCATGTAGTAAACGCTTGTTTCACCCTCCGCCTCCACAACAGGAAGTTCCTAAACCTCCTTAATTGCTCGATACATTCCACTTATCCTCTATTGTACCAATTTTATTATTTTTTTTTTTTTTTTTTTTTTCCAACGTTCTCATGCTTTTCATATTTTATGCTTAACGTGTTTTCTCTTTGCCTTTTCCTTTTTTCTAATTTTTGTACCCAGATTTCTTTGATTATAATGCTTACATTTGTATGACAGTCTTATTCTGCTCAGATTCTTTAACTTGATATCACGTTGTACTTTGTTTTGACACCTGGTTTTCTCTCTTATTATTATCAAATAAAAATTTTCTTGAACTTAAAAAAAAAAAATAAACAATTGCCCTGTAGAAGCATTATGAAGTGCATTTCACAGAAAATGCGGATATTTAAAGGAAACTTTCTAGGATGGATGAAATGAAAACCGAAACCCAGACTTTGCCAGTCCTGAGCGTGAATGTGTTTTTTCTGCAGCTACATTTTAAGATCCAGATTCAGATTTATGATTCATTTCCATCCCCTCTCACACACTTTTCCAAACAAGTTTACCGACCATACATACACACTGAAATGTTCTTTATTATCTTATGCTTATTTGCAAACATAATCCCACTCATAATAATTCTGAATATCACAATGCATGTGGATTTAATGCTGCAAAGGTAGTTGCAAGTGTACACTGCATAAAAAACTGAAAGACAACATTATCGCAAATACTTTATTACAATACCTAAGAATGTCTATACACGAGCAAATCAAATAACATGGTTTTACCTAAGTGGGCCTAATCAAATTAAAAACTGATAAGAAATTTAATTCGCCTATGAATGTGATTTAGGGGAAAACCTAAAGAATTGCAAACATCATACAGATCTCGTCTATCACGGTAGAGTGCCGTTCAAATCTCTTGCTGTCCTAATGTATTTTGTTACGACGTGTTGTGGAGTACCTTATCTAGTTGACTATAAAATAGTGATTTATTATGTTATGCAAACAGCCCTAATAACAACAGAAGCTTTACCAACACACATTTCAGGAAATGATGGCCAGCAGTATGACTAGACGTAAATATCTCAATTTTGATCGGTGCCTGGCTTTCAGTAGCATAGAATACATCATTTTATGAGCGACATGCAGAATAGTTCTTCTCCAGTTTCATTTTTTACCATCAAGCTGCATGACACATTTCAGACATGGCAGGCTGGTGGTTTTCAACACTGTGAAATTACAAAAGGAAACCAAGCAAGTTTGTGTTGGGCAAACCTCGTAATACACTCTGTAGGGATCTGGGCTTTCCCTTACCACTTGCATCTTATTAAATTCAGCTTAAGCAGTCAATCCTTTTCCTTTGTTGCTTAGGTTAGAGGACATGCCTAAGCTTTGCTCCCGGGAGGAGGCCTCTGAGAAAAGGATGCCAACATCTGTAGCATGTTATATACGTTTAATAGCCTAAAATACATAATGATCCTGACATATACTTTTTTTGCTTGACATTTTGAACATAGCTCAAAAGAATTAAACCACCTTAGTTGTTTAAAGCTCTTTCCATATCAACTTTCCAAAGGTTGCAAATCTGGAAACCAGTGTGCAATTCTCTGTATAAAAAGATGCATGAAATATATTGGCACATTCACAGTTACTTCTGTAAATCTTATGTAAAAAATGTAAAGAAAATACGCAGAATGAAAACATTCAAATATATTACTGCACCACTTACTTGAAAATGCTCAGGCCTCAATATTCTAAGCACCATTCAACATAGATCACTATTACACCAGCATCTCAAATATCCAGGCCTTTTCGTTGAGATTCCAATGTAATTGAATTTAGAGGATTGCATTTTCAAAGAGCATATACAATTTTTGCTAAAATATGAATGCAGTGTGATGCCCAGATGAGGGATTTACTGAATGCCCCCTAAAATAGACCTTGTTAGTCAAAATGGGCTCTACAGTGGCCCGTCCAGTTGACTCAGAGACTTAGGTCCTGATTATGATTTTGGTGCAGTTGGACCTGCACTACTCCAGCACCAACCAAGACCAAGACGAGCGACAGCAGCAGCCACCTGAGATGCATCCTGCTCAACACCCGCTCCGTCCACAGACACGCCGTCGAGCTCTGGAACATGCTCGACACTACTTCACCAGATGTCGCCTTCCTCACGGAAACCTGGATGAACGCCTCTTCAGCGCCCGACATCGGCATCGCCATCCCAGACGGCTACAAGATCATCCGAAGGGACCGCATCAACCAGACCGGAGGAGGCATCGCCATCATCCACAGGAACACCATCCGCATCACGACCAACACCGACGACACCCTCCCACCCGCCGAGCACCTGAACTTCCAGGTCCACATCAACCCCAAGACCACCCTCAGAGGCACCCTCATCTGCAGACCCCCGGGACCATGCACACAATTCAGCGAAGACTTCACCGACTTCATCAGCCCGCACGCCCTCCTCTTCGCTGACTACATCCTCCTCCGGGACCTCAACTTCCACCTGGAGAACAACAACGACCGCAACACCACCACCCTGCTGGACAACCTCGCAAACCTGGGACCCACCCACTACGCCGGACACACACTCGACCCCGTCTTCTCATCCAGCAAGGACATCGCCTTCAGCCACGCCACCGGACTCCACTGGACGGACCACAGCTGCGTCCACTTCAGCTTCAGAAGGATCACGATCCACCACCACCAGCAACAGGTTGCACGCAGAAGCTGGAACAAGATCACAGCCGACCAGCTTGCGACCTCCCTGAGCATGAACCCTCCCACCAGCGCAACGAACCCTAGCCAGGCGGCCACCAACCTCGCGAAGTGGATCAGCAACTGCGCTGACGACCTCGCCCCTCTGAAGACCCCGCCTAGCAGACCCGGTAGCAAGAAAGCCCCATGGTTCACCGACGAACTCAAGAGCTCCAAGAAGAACTGCCGAGCCCTCGAGAGAACCTGGCGCAGAGACCCAACACCGGACAACATGACTGCCCTTAAGCTCGCCACCCGAAAACACCACCAACTCATCCACACCACCAAGAAAACCGCATTCAAGGAACGACTGGACAACAACGCACACAACAGCAAGGAACTCTTCAACATCGTTAAAGAGCTCTCCAACCCCAACGTCGGAAACAACGACATCACCCCTTCGCAAGACTTCTGCAACTCCCTCGCCTCCTACTTCCACAACAAGATCGCGGACATACACAACAGCTTCAGCACTCATCCGACGCACGCCACGACCGAACCACCGCCCCCCACCACCACCCTCCGCGCCTGGACCCCGATCAGCACCAAAGACACCATCCGCACAATGAACTCCATCCACTCCGGATCTCCTACCGACCCCTGCCCTCACCACATCTTCAACAAAGCGGACGCTGTCATCTCACCCCACCTGCGGGACATCATCAACACCTCCTTCGACACCGCTACCTTCCCGGAGAGCTGGAAGCACGCCGAACTCAGCGCTCTACTAAAGAAGCCATCGGCAGACCCCACCGACCTCAAGAACTACCGCCCCATCTCGCTGCTCCCATTTCCTGCAAAAGTCATTGAGAAGACCGTCAACAAGCAGCTGGCCGCCTTCCTTGAGACTAACGGATCCCTCGACCTCTCGCAGTCTGGCTTCTGGGCCAACCACAGCACCGAGACCACCCTGATCGCAGCCACTGATGACATACGAGCACTGCTTGACAATGGAGAAACAGCAGCCCTCATCCTCCTAGACCTCTCCGCGGCCTTCAACACTGTCTGCCACCGTACACTAGTGCAGCGACTCAGCAACGTCAGAATCCAGGAGAAGGCACTGGAGTAGATCATCTCCTTCCTCGCCGGAAGGACACAGAGAGTCTGCCTCCCCCCGTTCAGATCTGAAGCCACCGAAGTCATCTGCGGCGTTCCTCAAGGCTCCTCGCTCAGTCCAACCCTCTTCAACATCTACATGAGCCCCCTCGCAGACATCGCACGCCAGCACAACCTCAACATCATCTCCTACGCCGATGACACCCAGCTGATTCTCTCCCTCACCAACGACCCCGCCACCGCCAGAGCCAACCTTCACGAAGGGATGAAAGAGGTAGCCGAATGGATGAAGAACAGCCGCCTGAAACTGAACTCAGACAAGACGGAAGTCCTCATCCTGGGATCCTCACCCTCCGCCTGGGACGACTCCTGGTGGCCCCCCACCCTAGGCAGTGCACCCAAACCAACAGACCACGCACGCAACCTGGGCTTCATCCTGGACTCCTCCCTCTCCATGACCAGACAAGTCGACGCCGTCTCCTCGTCGTGCTTCAACATCCTGCGCATGCTACGTAAGATCTTCCGGTGGATCCCCACCGAGACCAGGAAGACGGTCACCCAGGCCCTCGTCACCAGCCGTCTGGACTACGGCAACTCCCTCTACGCCGGAACCACCGTCAAACTCCAGAAGAGACTCCAGCGGATCCAGAACGCCTCAGCACGACTCATCCTGGACATCCCCCGTCGCTGCCACATCTCCGGACACCTGAGAGACTTGCACTGGCTCCCGGTCAACAAGAGAATCACCTTCCGACTCCTCACCCACGCACACAAAGCCCTACACAACCAAGGCCCAGGATACCTCAACAGCCGCCTCAACTTCTATGCTCCCAAACGCCAGCTTTGATCGACCGGCCACGACCTCGCCGCCGTCCCCCGCATCCGAAGAGCCACCACAGGGGGACGGTCCTTCTCCTACCTCGCCGCCAAGACATGGAACTCCCTCCTGACCCACCTCCGCCTGACCCAGGACCACCTCGCCTTCAGGAAGCAACTCAAGACCTGGCTGTTCGAGCAGTCGCAGACCCACCTCCCCTAGCGCCTTGAGACCCTCTGCGTGAGTAGTGCACTATATAAATGCTTTGATTGATTGATTGATTGCTGGCTCTCCGCCAACACAGCTGCGTCAAAGCAGCGTAAGACAGCCCGCCTTATTAAGAGTTGAAGTCATGTAAGGCGGACGTTCCTTTGTATTTCCCATGGTGGTGCATGAAAAACAGGCACCTCAATGGAAACAGCAAAAAGTTCCAGCACAGCATGGTCCGGGACACCTACGCTGTTCTGGAACTTTGGGGGAATACAGACAGGAAGGAACATGTTGTGCCCCCCTGAATGTAGTCCCATAGGGGCATGGGGTCCTGTAGGCATGAAATGGCTGGCAGCGGCGGAACTCATAGTATGCTGACCGGGACTGCGCCAGTCCCGCCCAGCATGCTGCATTATGGTGCATCTCAGTCACCGCCAGGGAATGACTGTTCCCTGGCACAGCCGGTGGTCCTCCACTGCAATGATTTTTTAATTCGTATTGCAGAGGATGGGCCACCACGAGTTTGGGGACTCGTAATCAGGGCCTATGTCCCCAATCCGCAATAATTTGTACATTTGCTCTTGTAGGAGTAGCAGTACCTCCATGAACTGACGAAGAGTTACTACGATTTGCAATTCAACAACATTGCCAGTAGTACACCTAGAAAGCAGTAGCGCCCCGTTCAGGTAAGTGCAGTGGCGTGGGGCAGGGCAGAGGTGAGGGGGTGAAAGTGACAAACGATGGGATAGGGAATGTAAAATAAATTAATTAATTAATACAACCACTCACCTTGTGTGCACCGCATTGCCAAGTCGGCGATGCGGCGAGCACAAGGTAAGTGGTTATATTTATTTATTTATTTAGTTTACATTCCCTATCCTGTCATTTGTGACTTTCATCCCATCACCTCTGCCCCGACCCTTATCACCCCACCGCGCTTACCTGCACAGGTCACCACTGCTAGAAAGCTGCATCAGTTGCAGGTTTAGAGGCATACTATTGGCAATGTCAAGTGAAATGTTTACACATTTCTATTTCCCAAATGCACAAGTGCACATACAAAACAAAACTGCATTGGCTAAATTAAATTATTTAAAAAAATTAAAGATATAAATACATCAAATTTGTGTATATATAAAATTTATAAATATATCTATCCAATAAATATAGAAAATGTATATAAAAATAGAAATATTTATCGTTTCATATTTTTTAATTCAGGAAAGGTTATTAAATGGTATATAATTAAATTATAAATATGCACCATTTTTTATATATTTTAGTACATTAATTGACATTTAATTATTTTAAATTTAAGTTATTTAATTTAACCTCATTCCCTATTTTGTTTTAAGTCCTTACACCCATTATTTTCAATGGGTGGTTGTTTTTGTACCAGTGTTTGGCCCTGTGTAGTGCTGGACTTACTTCAAAAGTGTAAGTTACTTTAAAAGTGCAAGTCACTATTTAGGTACTGTTTGTGAATACTGAAAAATAGTAAACATTTTTAAAAGTGTAAACTTACTGAAACATGTAAGTTACCTTTATTAATATGGTCCTGTGTTTTTAGGCCTCTTTCTTTCTATCTAACTATAATCTTCCTCCTGATCCTTCGAGATCTTTGAGATTTGGGTGATTGGCATCAGCATATATTTGATAATTAACATAGTAGACTTCAATTATTTACATAGGAGTGGCTACATTTGCATTGGACATGATTGATGATAGTGTGGTTACCTCAGGGTACACATGAGATGTTAACAATTTAGAAGGGAACATACAGAGCAGATGACAGACAGGTAACAGACAATTCGCTGTTCAAAAATTCAGACAGATATTAAATATGTGTAAAATGACTGTGCACCGCTCAGCACTTCCTGCTCTGTTTTGAATTATATTGTGACAGAGAAGGGCTTTGAACTTTTTGCAGTACAGTCCTTCATGGTAGCCAGAGAGCCATAAAAAATGTTCCAATAAACATAATCAGTTCCAACACCAATGGAACACTGTACAGGGTGAAAGATGTTGTTTTACAATTTTCCAGTGGGTGGGTGTGTTAACCCTATAGTATTGAAATATAGTGTTCTTTGGAGAGGTGATTCTTCAGTTAATTTCTGAATTAAAGGAAGGTATTAGACGTTCTAAATGTGAATGGTTTTTTTTTCCAGGCCCTGTAAGTGCAGACTGAGAACCTCTATTTAATGTTATTTCCATTTAGGAATTTATTATCTCTAGTCTGTTGAGTTTATTACTCCAGGTAAAGCAAGTCCACCCTATGTGGAATTTTAAAAGGTACTGGTTCTGGTGAGGTTGTAAGTGGTGCAGCCAGTCTTGAGAATGATGCATTCATTTTGAGTCAGTGCCTTTGACATTAGTGTGAAATCAGGGAATCTGTGTGTCAGAGAATTGCTTCCAACTGGATGAGAGAGTAAGACAACCTGAGCAGCAGTTCTGAATTTATTTTTGTGAGAAAATAAGGTAAAAGTAGAGTCAGAAACGGTAGTAGACTAAAGACACCAACATCTTTCTTTTATTAAATAAACTTCTGTAGTCTGTATTGATGTTTTAACCAGAACCTTATATACTAAATTAACATGCTTACATCAGCAACTTTAATTGAGGTAATTCAACCCAGAATTACTGATGTCTGTGTTAATTCCTCGTTTTGCATCACTGACACGATATCGAAACCAAAAATATTGGGATACAGAAATATTGTGTCAAAAATATCGATCACAAAAATATCCTTTTTTTATATACATATATTGGTAATTAAAAAATATCGGAGCAAAATTATTGTTTTACACTAATATCGAAAAAAGATATACAATAATAGTGTTCTTTAGTTTATATATATATATATATATATGATATATATATATAATATAGATATAATAAATATATATATAAATATATATATGTATATGTATGTGTATATATATATATATTCACTTAAAAAACCATAGGTTTCAGGCGTTATATAGTTAGGAATTAGCATTTAAAAAACCATTGAAATTGCTCCTATATAGTTAGTTGTACTAACTATATTTCGCGCACCCGCAATCCACTGCTGATGATGTCACATATTACATCATTCATGACATGGTCAGTGACATCACTGATGACATCACTGATGACATCTCAAATGACATCACTGATGACATCACTGATGATATCTCATTTGACATCACTGATGACATCACTGATGACATCATCCAGCGACTGTGTGTTTCTGTAAAGTTTAAATATGTTTTACATATTGAAGAATGAGTGGATGTATAAGTGTCTGGATGAAGGATTTAGTAGGTGCGTGACTGACTGTATGAGTGAGTGATTAAATGTGTCTTACTAAATGCATGGGTTAGTGACTAAATATCTGAATGTGTACATCAGTATGTCTGTTGTTGTGTAAGCTGCTGCATGTGTTGATCAGTAGCTATATGAGTGGCTATATGGGTTATTGATTGGTTGCCCAAGTATTTGAATGGAAGACTGAGTGTGTGTGTGGGTGGCTGGGAGGTGTGTGACTCTGTGCATAGATGTGTGAGCAGTTGATTCACTAGGTGTATGAGTTCAAGAGTGCATGTGGAAATAGCTATATGGGCGGTTGACTGTGTGCATGGGTGTGTTGGTGAGTGAATGGATATCTCAGTGCTACATGTCCAAGTAAGTACATATGTAAAACACAGTGCATGTGAGAGTTGGCATATATAAATGACTATACATGAGAGCCAGTGAATGTGCGAGTATCTGTATGGATCATTGTGTACTTGACTCAGTGATTGTATAAGAGAGTAAGTATTTGTTAGTATATGTTTGAACAAGTAAGTTGTTGTGTGTATAACTGTATAGTTGAGGAAATGGGAGTGTGATTGATTCTTTGCATGATTGACTAGGTGTGTGAGTAACTCCATGGATGAGTGGCAGTGTGTGAGTGTCTGTATGTGTATGAGTGCATATGATAGTGTTGTATTAATGAGTGACTGTATGTATGAGTGATTCTATGGGTGAATGTGTGAATGTGTGTGTAGACCTAGGAATCAGAGAGTGCGTATGTATTAATTGGTATTGGTGTGTCAATGGTTTCAAGAATGGTAGTCTGTATTTAACCGCATCATTGCTACAGCAATTCCTGTGCTGTGCTGCAATTTTTAAAATCCCTTGTTATGTGACAAGGTCAACTCGTCAAACGCACAGCGCAGGTAACTCCCATGACTAGTTGACCTTGTCACAAGCATGGAAGGGGTTAACAATGGGTGTATCAAAGGGTATATTAGAGTGTGAGGAGGTGCATCGTATTATCACATGAATGATATCATCAGTGATGTGATCAGTGATGTCAAATGAGATGTCATCAGTGATGTCATCAGTGATGTCATTTGAGATGTCATTAGTGATGTCATCAGTGATGTCACTGATCATGACATGAATGATGTAATATGTGACATCATCAGCAGTGGATTGCGGGTGCGCGAAATATAGTTAGTACAACTAACTATATAGGAGCCATTTCAACGGTTTTTTAAATGCTAACTCCTAACTATATAAGGCCTGAAACCTATGGTTTTTTAAGTGAATTTGCAAGGTTTTTAAAATGCTAATTCTTAACTATATCAGGCCTGAAACTTATGCTTTTTTAAGCGAATTTGCAAGGTTTTTTAAATGCTAATTCCTAACTATATAAGGCCTGAAAATTATGGTTTTTTAAGTGAATTTGCAAGGTTTTTTAAATGCTAATTCCTAACCATATAAGGCTTGAAACCTATGGTTTTTTCGGTTAATTTGCAAGGTTTTTTAAATGCTAATTCCTAACTATATCAGGCGTGAAACCTATATTTTTTTTCAATAAATTTCAAAGGTTTTGCAAATGCTAGTTCTATTAGCCGATAACTTTTATATATGTTATTATCCGTCTGGGACCACCTGAGCAGCCATCTTGTTTCTCAGGAGAAGTGAGGCACAAGAGAGCACAAAACAAGAGTGGAAAACGCTAAAAGGGGGCAGGGTTAAGACCCTTTGACCAACTAGCCCTTCTCAGGGGGTCCCAGAAGGACCACCGAGTGCAAATTGCCCTTGGGGGTCCTTTTGGGACCCCCTGAGAAGGGCTAGAGGGTTGGGGGGTCTCTACCCTGCCCCCTTTTCGTGTTTTCCACTCTTGTTTTGGGCTTTCTTGTGCCTCAGCTCTCCTGAAAAACAAGATGGTGGCCAACACTTCCTGGTTTGGACAGTTTTGAATGTTGACAGTCGACTGCCAGCCAATCAGAAACTCGCTCGCGCACGTAAGGGTGCACGTACGCGTACCGTACGTGTACGGTGCACGTACGGTGAGGGCATATAGATATATAATTTGCTCAAATTCAATTTTCTCAACAACTACTGTTGGGATTTTCACCAAATATAGAAAAGGCACTACTGCATACTTGTCCCTACCATTTTGCCAAGTTTGGTGTAATTCCGTTCAGCCGTTTGGGCTGTAGCTGTGTCTAAAGGTCCCATAGAAAATGCCATTTGAAATATTTCAAATTCAATTTTCTCAAGAACTACTGAAGGGATTTTCACCAAACATAGCAAAGGCACATCTGCATACCAGGCCCTACCATGTTGCCAAGTTTGGTGTAATTCCATTCAGCCATTCGGGCTGTAGCCGTGTCTAAAGGTCCCTATGGAAATTAACTTGGGGAAAACACATTTTGGGACCCCCCTTTTGATCCCCGCTTGACGAATCCCCCTGAAACTTTCAGGGAAGGAGCGGAGCTGGCCAAAATTCTGGAAAATTACCCAGAGATTCCTCAATCGGCTCCAAAGTTATTCCCAATAGAATGTTGAGCGCATATAGATATATAATTTGCTCAAATTCAATTTTCTCAACAACTACTGGAGGGATTTTCACCAAATATAGAAAAGGCACTACTGCATACCTGTCCCTACCATTTTGCCAAGTTTGGTGTAATTCCGTTCAGCCGTTCGGGCTGTAGCTGTGTCTACAGGTCCCATAGAAAATGCCATTTGAAAAATTTCGAATTACATTTTCTCAACAACTACTGGAGGGATTTTCACCAAATATAGAAAAGGCACTACTGCATACCAGGCCCTACCATTTTGCCAAGTTTGGTGTAATTCCATTCAGCCGTTCGGGCTGTAGCCGTGTCTAAAGGTCCTTATGGAAATTAACATGGGGAAAACACGTTTTGGGACCCTCCTTTCAGCCCCCACTTGACGAATCCCCCCGAAACTTTCAGGGAAGGAGCAGAGCGGAGCTGGCCAAAATTCTGGAAAATTGCACACAGATTCCCCAATCGGCGAGAAAGTTATTCTCAATGGAATGTTGAGCGCATAGAGATATATAATTTGCTCAAATTCAATTTTCTCAACAACTACTAGAGGAATTTTCACCAAATATAGAAAAGGCACGACTGCATACCTGTCCCTACCATTTTGCCATGTTTGGTGGAATTCCGTTCAGCTGTTCGGGCTGTAGCCGTGTCTAAAGGTCCCATAGAAAATGCCATTTGAAAAATGTCAAATTCAATTTTCTCAAGAACTACTGGAGGGATTTTCATCAAATATAGCAAAGGCACATCTGCATACCAGGCCCTACTATTTTCCAAGTTTGGTGTAATCCCATTCAGCCGTTCGGGCTGTAGCCGTGTCTAAAGTTCCTAATGGAAATTAACATGGGGAAAACACGTTTTGGGACCCCCCTTTTTTCTCGGCCCCCACTTTTCAAATCCCCCCAAAACTTTCAGGGTAGGAGCGGAGCAGAGCGAAGCAATTTTAAGGAAAATTACACGCAGATTCCTCAATCGGCGCCAAAGTTATTCCCAATAGAATGTTGGGGATTTCCTATGGTAACTAGGTCCTAACTATATATACCCACTGGCGACCGCCAGTAGGTTATATATCTCTATATATATATATATATATATATATATATATATATATATATATATATATATATATATATATATATATATATATATATATATATATATATATATATATATATATATATATATATATATAGTATATATATATATATATATATATATATGTATGTATATATATATATATATATATATATATATATATATATGTATGTATATATATATATATATATATATATATATATGTATATATATATATATATATATACATATATATATATATATATATATATATGTATATATATATATATATATATGTATATATATATATATATATATATATATATATACATACATACATATATATATATATATATATATACATACATACATATATATATATATATATACATACATACATATATATATCTCACACAGCTTCTGTTTCCCCGGTGTAGCACCACAGAATAACGGACCACCAAGCAGCGCATAAGTATTCAAGCAAGGTTTATTATCCTTCCAGAGTTATTATATATATATATATATATATATTACCTACTGGCGGTCGCCAGTAGGTATATATAGTTAGGACCTAGTTTCCATAGGAAATCCGCAACATTCTATTGGGGATAACTTTTGCGCCGGTGGATGAATCTTTGTGAATTTCTCAAAGAGGATGGCCCGTTACTCTCCGCTCCTTCCCTGAAAGTGTCGGGGGGATTAATCAAGCGGGGGCCGAGAAAAAGGGGGGTCCCAAAACGTGTTTTCCTCATGTTAATTTCCATAGGACGATAAGACAGGGCTACAGCCCGAACCGCTGAACGGAATTACACCAAACCTGGCAAAATGGTAGGGACTGGTACGCAGTAGGGCCTTTTGTTTAAATTGTGTAAATCCCTCCAGTAGTTCCTGAGAAAATCAAAAGTGAAAAAATATATATATCTTTAGCAGCATACTGGAAGATTACTATAAGTTTACTGTACTCTGTACCTTTCCGAGCACAAGCTGAATGCTAATTGGCTGTCAACTTTCTGTCAACACTCCAAACCAGAAAGTGTTGGCAGCCATCTTGTGCCTCGGTAGACTGAGGCACAGGAAAGCAGAAAAACAAACGTATAGAACTCAAAAAGGGGGCAGGGTAGAAGCACCCTGACCCCCTAGGCTTGCTCAGGTGATGCCACAAGGACTCCCCAGGCCCAAAAAAATTATTATTATTTTTTTTTAAATCACGGGGTACGTGCACCATACAGAGTACAGTAAGCTTACAGTAAGCGTACCGTACTTGTACGGTGCGCAAATCCCCTGACCTACATAGAGACCATCAGAACTTTGAACTTAATTGACTTTGACTTCCCTTTAAATGCATTGGTTTTAATTCACCTCACCATCACTAACACATTTTTCATCACATACCCCTAACATATAGCCACTAAATCACATCCTTATCCCAGACAACAAGGGGAGTTATGAGAAAAACAATCCAAGTGGGCATATACATGACAAATACCCACCAGAGGGATAATTACACTACCCCCAGCATAGCAAGTGGATAGAACTATAGGAGGCAAATACAGGTCACTAATACCCACTAGAGGGTTAAATAAGTGCATGTCACAAACACCCACCAGAGGTAAAATTAAGTTGGTATAACTGCAGCAGGCAAATAAAGATCACTAATACCCACTAGAGGGAATAAGTTAGCGAATGTACACAAAAATCACTCAAAGACCGCTTAATGACTACAACATAAATCTACTCAGAGAGTGGAACTGATCGTACCAACACATAGTAGCCCCACTGGAGGGATTAAATTAGAATGTGAGATCCACACTTAGGGGAAAATGTAGACTGACTACACTACAAATACCAGAAGGCTCAGCGGCATAAGGCGGGAGCTGACAGACATTATGTCACTTCCTGTTACACGAACATTTTTTGCACTTTATTTAAACACCTAAACAAACAATTTGCATTTTCAGTCTCGTGATAAAGCGGCGTGTGCCGCGAAACGCGTCGAGCAATGTTGCTGGGAGTGCTGCTATGGATTAAAATAAAAAAAGAACAACTTGAAATATTGGTCGTTTGTGGTGAAAAAGGAACCGGGGGTGCGCTGGATTAATTTGCGTGCGAGCAAAAAACGGATGTATATATATATAATATAAATAATTGTTACATTTAACACATAAACTGCAAAGAAATGTAAAATATGTCTAATTTAATTATACATAAAACAGTAAACAATATACAAAAGTATGTTTTACTAAAAGTATGTTAAACATTGAATAGATATATTTATATGTATAAAAATATAAATTATTAAACACATAAACACATAATAAATGCGTATTCAATATACAAAAAGATATTAAACTCCAAAAATAATAAATATACTATTCCCACTTTTTTACGTGCAACAGTAGGGAAAGCGTTGGACAACGTAGGATTGAAATTTACTATTCCCACTCCAGTGTGTGCAACAGTAGGGAAATCGTAGGACTCAGGAGGGGTAAAATGTACAATTCTCACTTCACTGTGGGCACAAGTACAGAAAGCACTGGACTCAGGAGGGTAAAATGTACTGTTCCCGGTCCAGTGTGTGTAACAGAAGGGAAATTGTTGGTCTCAGACTGGGTTACATTTACTACACTCCAGTAGGTGCAAATGTAAGGAAAGTGTTGGACCCAGGAAGAGTAAAATTCACTATTCCCACTCAAGTAGGTGCAACAGCAGTAAAGAGTTGGACTCAGGAGGGGTTAAATGTACTATTCTCTCTTTTGGTTATCTTGCACCCAGAGCATGGAATGCACTGCCACTGTCACTAAGAAAATGCGTGACCCTACTGTCTTTTAGGAAGGAGCTTAAGACGTGGTTGTTTTGTAATTAATTCCCCTCTGCCATGATGGTTGTGTCTTGCTGGGTCTGATAGTGCCGGGACACTCGGTCAGAGTAGCTGAGCGCTTAATAAAACCCTATATAACATAACATAACATAACATAACATAACATAACATAACATAACATAACATAACATATTCCCACTCAAGAAGGTGCAACAGTAATGAAAACGTTGGACTCAGGAAAGGTTAGATTAACGATTTCCACACCAATCACTGCAACAGTAGGGAAAGCGTTGGACTCTGGAGGGTTAAATTTACTATGCCCACTCCAGTTTGTGCAAAAGGAGGGAAAGCGTTGAACTCAAGAAGGGTAAAATATACCATTCCCGCTCTAGTCAGTGAAATAGTATGGAAAGTGTTGAAAGCAGGAGAGGTTAAATTTACTATTCCCACACCAGTCGATGTAACAGTGGGGTAAGCGTTGGACTCATGAGAGGTAATATTTACTGTTCCTACTCGACTGTGTGTTACAGTAGGAAATGCTTTGGACTCAAGAGGGGTTACATTTACTATTCCCACTCCAGGAGGTTCAACAGTAGGACAAGTATTGGACTCAGGAGAGGTTAAATTTACCGGTCCCACACCAGTCGGTGCAACAGTAGAGAAACTTTCGACTAAGGAGGGGTCAAATTTACTATTACCACTCCATTCACTGGTACAGTACAGAGAGAGTACTTCAATTGAAACTAGGAACTTATTTTAACGAGTCTATTGAATATGCAATTTTTTAAAATTCTAAATATAAAAATGTAGGAGCTGATTACGATGACGGTTGGACCGCCACCGACAGCCCATCGGTGGCAATCCCACCACCATTATAACCATGTTCTATACCTGACATATTACAATGGCAGGCGGATGGTTGGCAGTCGGAAAGACCAACCCCACTCATCCAACGGAATCTTGAGCCCGTCAGTGTGGTGGAGGGGGTTGTATTCCCTACAATGGTGGCGGTGCCTGCCAGGCACCACTGTAGGGATTACAATGTCTCTTTTCGCCCGACTTTACATGGCAGTTAACCCACCATCAAAAGGCTGGCAGAAAGGGACTTTGGGGCCCTGTAGCGGGCCCCCCTTACCATCTGGCCCTCAGCGGTGAGTTTTGGGGTCAATCCCAGCACCATGTGGCAGCAACCGCATGGTGCCTGCCATATAGTGCAGAGATATGTTAAGTGTCCCCTTTTGCACTGCGGTGTGTGCTGCAGCCAGCAGCACCTGCTGCAATGCAAAACATAGGCATTGCGGCCGCAGTGTTGGCAGTCGCATCCTAATGCATCTGGTGGGACTGCCTACAGCCTGTCTGGCAGTCTCATTTCCTAATCAGCCCCTAAATGTCTTAAGTTTACCAAAAATGTAAAGAAGAGCATAAATATAGCAATTTGTGATCATTATTATCAACTAACAAAAATATTATTATTATAAATTTAAAAAACACACTATGGGGACGATTATGATGACGGTGAAACTGCCACCAACATTCCACTGCCATCGAAACCATGTATTCCGCCCACCATATTACCAAGGCAGGCAGATGGTTGTTGGTCGGAATGCATCCGGAGGGCTCCTTGAGCCCGCCGGTGCATCGGAGGGACATGCAGTCCCTACAGTGGTCGTGGTGCCTACTTGGCACCACCATAGGGATTATGATGTCCTTTTCCACCCACCTTTTCATGGTGGTTAAAAAACAATATTAACAAAATATTTTAACATCGATATTCACCACAAAGATATTTTTGTAAATAATATTAACAACATAGATAATTTTGACATCGATATTACTAACCTTAGAAAATGGATATTCCTGCATCACAATATCAGTGGCTCACAATATTAAGAACTCAGCATTTCTACATCTTGATATTTTGTACTCAATAGTGTGTCCAGATACCCTCGTTTCTACTGGGACCTTAAACGTTTCACTCTTAATTTTCCAGTAACTTCCTATGTCACTTGTACGCCCACTATTGATATCTCCAGGGGTTAGAAGTTAGCAGGAGGGTTCACTGGCCATTTATCAGAGCCTTAGTGAGAGCTTAAACATAATTTGCACTGCTAATTTAATTTAAATGAAATACTTCGATTCTTCAGTTCCAGTGCAATCCATGGTATCCAGAAATATTGGAGGGAAACAACAACAACGCAACGCATGCAATCTGATCCCTTATGCGGCATCATTGACTGGATGGCCCCATGAAAGCTTCTGACAAATGGATCCATGACAAAAATGTGTTTCTCTTTTAATACACCATTCAAAAAAGGGCCTAATTTGCAATGAACCCAATATTCTGGAATGCCAAAACTCCATTTGCAAACATACCCCGGATCCTCAAACTGAGGGTCTTATTACGACCTTGGTGGTTGGACCGCAGGCTGCAGCGTCGACGTAGAGAAAAAAGCCACCAAGCTGGCAGCATCCTGACAGCCGCATTTTAAGTTTACTGCAGGCTGGTGGATTGCCAGAGGCGGACTTGCATTGGCAGCATGTTCACCTAACATAGAGAGCCTGAAGGCAATAGCCGGCACTGCAGCACCTTCACTGTCGTAAGGGCACTGCAGCGCTGCACTGTCATGCGTGCATTGTAACCATGCACCATGTCATGCATGGCACATGGTGTGTGCATGAGGGGGCACAACATGTGCCCTCAGACACAGTGCCCATGGGCTAAAATGCCCAGGGTCCCTGTTTGCTGCCCCGCCATGAAAAGGTTGGGGGAATGCAGGTTGATATTTGCACAGCAGTGCCCGCATCTGCACCACCTCTGTTGCCAGCTGATTTCCCCACTGCCATCGCCACGGTTTCCTGGATCCTGGCTATTTTCTTGTGTCAGTCCGGTCGGCATGGTCGTAATCAGGCGGTTGGGCAACCGAAGAGGCAGCGGTCTGAATGCCACCGAGGGTACAGGGATCTTGGGACCTTGTACTCACAATCAGGCCCTTAATATCATGAAATGTCAGTACAGTATTACACGGTCAAACAACTACTAGTAGGATAAAAATGTGACAGCTTTCAATTGGAGGGAACTCAATTTGTATTCATTTGTATATTTATAAAGTGCACAGCCATCAAAGGCATCATGGTGTTTGTAGCATCCTGCTACAATAAGCACTGACACATGCAATTACTTTAACTGGAGCTTTATTCCTTACTTCTTACTCCTGCCCTGTCCCTACTCTAACTAACCCTTTCCTGTGTCCACTCCTCCTCTTCCTCCGGCCCCTTAGCTCCGCCCACTCCCAACTACTGGCATGCTAACTTCACAACATCTCCCCCTTTTGTGACAAAACAAACAAAACATACTGACTTCTCAGTCCATCTCCTCGATCAGTCTCTTGGGTGGACGTACGTCACGATGAGGTCGTGGCGACCTGGCTCTCGGACTATTAGTACTCAGTGTCTCAATGATCGGAGCAGTGCTCTCACGATCATTTGAATGCAGTTCTTCCAATCTGAGATTGCCGTTTCACTCATCATGGTTCTTGAGGTATCTTGTGGCAGTTTCCTAAAGTGCGAGATGTTTCTCGTGACTCGCCGCTGCTCGGACTCCGCTGTCACCATAGTTCCTTTCCTTCTTGTGACCACCAATGGTTCGTCCTTGAAGGGACAGTCGGGCTTTTTCTGCGGCTCCTGCTTGTCAATAACATGGTCCCCTTCATGTAATGATAATGACCTCGCTCTTCTCCGGTGGTCTGCGTAGGCCTTCATTTTTCCTTTGTTGCGGTCGTCAGTTGCTCTTATTTCACGCGGGTCTTTTGCAGATGATGATGCTTTCAAGGCTCCATCCCACGTTGGAATGCGATTCCTCATGGGACGTCCCAGCATAAGGGTTGCTGGGCACTGGCCAGTCGTTGCATGAGGAGTTGTGCGATAAGCTCGAAGGACTTAATTGAGTGCTGCTTGCAGATCCCTCCCTTCCGCGGTAGCATGTTGGAAGGTCTTTTTGAGCGTGGCCATGAATCTCTCAATTGTCCCATTTGCCTGTGGCCAGAGGGGTGTAATCTTGCGGTGATGAAAGTCTAAGTGTTTCGCAAAGGCTGCAAAGTCATTTCCATTGAAAGGGGGCCCATTGTCCGATTTAACTGTCTTGGGAACCCCCCACGTTGCAAAGACTTCATCAAGTACTTTAAGAGTACTGGAAGCATTCATGGACGGCACAAAGCATGCAATGGGGTATCTGGAATACTCATCGATGATGGCCAGTACATATTTGCCCGATGACAGGGGTCCATAGAAATCAATGGCGATCTCTTGCCACACACCACTCGGTAGGGTGGTCATGTGTAATGGTGCCGGAGAATCGCTCTTGCTAGTGAGTTGACAAAGATGACAATCCTTCAAGGTGGCTTCCACCAGTTGATCGAGGTATGGAAACCACACTCGTTCCCTTAGTGCTCGTTTGGTTGACACTATTCCCCGATGCCCTTCATGTGCAAGAGCAACCACTCCTTGTCTCAGTTGAGTGGGGATTACAATCCTCTGGTCTCGCAACAGTATGCCATCCGTGGTGACCGACAGCTCACCACTCACGTGCCGGAAGGCCTGCATTTCACGTTGGATCAAGGAGTCGGCATTATCGTCCTGAGGATCATGTCTCCATCGATTGTTGCGGACTCTGTGAAGGACTTTCTGCAAGATAACGTCCTGTGCTGTACTCTCTCGAATGGTCTCCATAGGGATGGCTGGAGGTAGAGCTTGGTCTGTTACAAAATGAATGTACTCTTCTGCGATGGATGACTTGGAAGCTGACGATGGAAGTAGGTGCCGGGACATGTAGTCCGCTGGATTTTCAGACTTCCCTGGTTTGTGGATTATGGTGAAGGTATATTCCTGTAACCGTAGGCCCCACCTTTCAATCCTCGGGGGCATCTTGGCTCTTGGGTTTCCATAAATGGTGATGAGAGCTTGATGGTCTGTAATTAAAGTGAAATGTTTGCCATAAATGAAAACATGAAAATGTTCACATGCCCATACTACGGCTAGGCTCTCCTTTTCGGGCTGGGAGTAGGCCCGTTCCGGGTCAGTCAGACTACGACTCGCGTAGGCAATGATGCGGCGTTGATCTGAATCATTCTCATATTGAGCCAGGATCGCTCCAAGCCCCACGGGGCTGGCATCCACAGTTATTTCAGTCTTTCGCTTCGGGTTGAAGTATGACAAGTGATCCGCAGATTCCACCGCTTTCTTGATTTTCTTGAATGACTGCTCACACTGGGGAGTCCATTCAAATGGCTGAGCCTGTTTGGTCAGCATGCAGAGGGGATGGCTGATCGTTGCGTAGTCCATAATATAATGAGCACAATAGCTGGCCATTCCAAGGAATGACCTGAGTTCGCTGACATCTTGGGGACTCTTGGTGTTATTTAAGGTCACAATTTTGTCAGGGTCAGGTTTCATGCCGGCTCCAGAAAAGATATGACCAAAGAACTTCAGCGTGGCCTGGTGAAACTCGCATTTTTCTTTGTTCAGAGTCAGGTTTACCGCCAACAGGGCATGGCAGACACGATTGAGTGCAATGTCGTGTTCTCGGACGTCAGAACCATAGACAAGAATGTCATCGCTATAGTTGAGCGTGTTAGGAATGTTCTGAATGACTTGTCGAATTGTTTCTTGAAATATTTCGGCCGCTGAGGAAACTCCGAAGCTCAGTCTTTTATATCTAAACAACCCCAGGTGGGTTGCATAGGTGGTGATATATCTGGACCCCACTTCTAGTTCCAATTGATGGTAACCTTTATTCAAATCCAACTTAGAAAACACAGTGGCCCCATTAAGTGCTGCGATCATGTCGCTCAAATGTGGCCCCGGGTGTCGTTCTCTTTCTATTGCAGTGTTGGGCAGGCGCATGTCCACACAGAGTCAGACTTTGTTGGCCGTGCCCTTCTTTGGGACGATAACGACTGGTGATACCCATGGGGTCGGGCCATCAGTGCGCTCGATGATGTCCGCAGCTAACAAATCCTGGAGTTCTTCCTCAACAGCAGTCTGTAAATGAAAGGGTACCCGTCGAGGGTGTTGGGCAACGGGCCCGACTTGTTCATTAATATGCAATCGCACCTGACAGTCTTTTAATTTGCCCAATCCCTGAAACAATCCGGGAAACTGGCGAGTCACATCTTGGTTGTCGCTGACCTTGAAAAGAATTTCTACCAGGTGAAGCCGTTCAGCGGTTGGTAAGCTCAAAATACAGTCTGCTTCTGGGCCCTTGATGACATGGATGACCGCTGATATAGTTGTGTTGTCGTGTGTAAGTGTCGTCGAGAACTTCCCCAGGCAGGGAAGTGGCTTCTTGGCCATCCACGTGAAAACCCTCACGGGTGCAAATGTCAGAGGAGGTCGTGGGCTCATTCTTTCGTATTCGGTGACTGGAATGTAGTTTAAGGATGCACCAGAGTCTAGCACAAACTTTGTGTCGTGATTTCCAACTTTGATATCCAGCCGAGGGTATCTCTTAAGCTGGTCCGGATCTGCTGCCAAGTTCAGATATTCAATGGTGTATGCCGAGTCTCGGGATGACGGTCTGGATTCTCTGGAAGGTGACCTCCGCTCCCACCTGGACCGACGTGACTCTCTGCTAGAATGTGACGATCCAGAGGACTGTTCCGTCTGATCTTGGACAGCTCGCGCGTGGTGTCTTCGAGTGTCGGACCGAGACATTCTTGGGGCTCTGCTTCGTGTGTCAGACCGTGTTGTCCCTGTGGTACCACTTCATTTCTCTTTATTGTAGTCCCCACACATTACTTCGAAGTGGTAGGTTCGGCCACACTTCCGACATCTTTGGCCCATGGCAGGGCAGCTGTCCACATGAGGGTAGTCATACCCACATCGGTAACATTTTCTCACTCTTTCCGATCTTTTCTCCTTCTTCCATGGTTCTCGTCGTTGATATCTTGATTGTTCTTGACGGGAAGACGTGTGCGACCTCCATTGTTTGTCTCTTGAGCTTCTTCGACTGTCACTTTTGGCGTGCACACGTCGCACCTGTTCATGACTCCCTTTGTGTTCCGTTTCAATGTCGGCTGCGTACTTCTCCGCCTGATCATAAACTCGTGTCATTTCCTCTATTTCATCCAGTCCATGTGCTTTTCTCAGCAGGCGCCTCCTGAGTTGATCTGAATAACATCCGTCTATTATTTGTGATTTGATGGCGTCATCTGTAGAGAAATCATCAAATTCACAGTACTTGGCCAGTCTCCGCAAACGCATCATGAAGGCACTCATGGGCTCATCTTTCCCTTGCCGAGCGGAGTGGAATGTGTGGCGCTCGTAATCTACATTTCGTTTCTGAAGAAACTTTTTATTCAAAACTTCACGTGCTTTAGCATACGTATCCACGTCGGTAGCAGGAAGGTCTTTGAGTATTTTAACTATCTCTCACCCCGCTAGGTTGCGCAGAGCAATCAACTTCTTTTTGTCTTCTACGATGTCCGACCCTTCAGTATAATCTTCAAACTCTTCCAGCCACTCTTGCCATTTGGGACCCATGCTCCCTCCAGTTGTCACTTTGATAGGTGCGGGTGCCCTCAGGAGCGACCCACTTGGTGGAGGCTGAGCATTCTCTTTGTCGGACATTTTGCAGCAGTCTCACTTGATTTCGCCAATGCTTCTTTCCTTGGCAATGCTTGTTTTGTTTCTCTCGCCAATGCTTGTTTGTTTGACAGTGCTTGTTGTATTTCTGTCGCCAATGCTTGTTTGTTTGCCAATGCTTGTTTTCTTTCAGTCGCCAATGCTTGTTTATTTGCCAGTGCTTGTTTTGTTTCTATCGCCAATGCTTGTTTATTTGCCAATGCTTGTTTTCCTTCAGTCGCCAATGCTTGTTTTACTTGACTTCGACCAATGCTTGTTTACTTTCACAGTGCCTGACTTCAAAATGGCCGCCTTTGCTTTGAACAGGGTTGTCCTTCCCAGACGCCTGACTTTAAGATGGCCGCCGTCACTGCAGGCACACACGAGGCTGGCTCTCCAGGCTCATTCATTCGGGGGCACTCAGGATTCACCGGCGGTCGGCTTCTGGGGCAGTCCACGCCAGGATTCACTCCTCCTCGGCCACCATGGACATCAGGTGAGATCGGGGTGGGCTCCCGGCTCGCCTCCGCAGTTCCCGCTTTTTCTTCGCCGATGACCTCCCAAACCTCACGCATCAGGCGTGAGGTTTTTCCGATGTCCGATGTCGCCCGGGCTCGGATTTCAGCGCTCTCGGCAGCGCTTGCTGGCGGCACGTTGTGGACGCCGTCCACACCTCTGGGGCACTTTTCCTACCTCTCTGGGCACTTCACAGGGTCGGAGTGGGACACGATCCCTGCACACAGGCTCTTCACACCGGGCACACGCTTCCAGCATGAGGCGCTTTTCAGCGCGACGGACTGCTTTGCCTTCGAGCAGTTTAGCGCTCGTTTCTTCGACCCCTCTGCTCCCTCACAGGCTTTGGGGGTCACTCTTGACGGCTGCTGGCCTCGACCTCCAGGCGGCAACGTGGTCCCATTCAGCAGCGTTTTCAAAGCTGCTCGGGACAGGGCGTGTTTGTAGGGCTTTGTGCACAGTGGGGCTTGCTCTATCCCACCCTCATCGCCAGTTGTAGCATCCTGCTAGAATAAGCACAGACACATCCAATTACTTTAACTGGAGCTTTATTCCTTACTTCTTACTCCTGCCCTGTCCCTACTCTAACGAACCCTTTCCTGTGTCCACTCCTCCTCTTCCTCCGGCCCCTTAGCTCCGCCCACTCCCAACTACTGGCATGCTAACTTCACAACAGTGCTAAAACACACGATGGCAACCCACAATAAATTACTCAAAATACAAGAAAGAGAACACAATAGCAGGCACAGAGCATGCTGACTTACAGAAAAGGTGTGTATTATTGCTTAACAGAATACCTGATATAGTGTGAGTCTGTTAGTAATTGGGTAGAGCATTCCTGGATTGGCAGCCCATTACTTTAAAGGACCAATAGCCTTCAGCCAAAAACTATCTAATAAAAAGGAATCTTCAAAGGAAAGTGAGGTGTGGATCTTAGCACCTGGGCCAGGACATATGTGCCAATCAGTTCAGAAATCAATTTGAGGTTAATTCGATAGACAATTGGTTGCATGAGACATAACACCTTATGTTGGATTCTTTCCATGCTGGGGAGCCAATGTAAGGATCAGCTGGCTTGGAAGTATGGTCATACTTATTATGTAGACCCATAACCAAATAGAAAGCTGTATGTTGTGCCAAAGGGTTTTCAGTTATGTTTCAGCTAGACAAAGGTAGATCGTATTTCCAAAGTCTTGTTAAAAAAATCAGTCCCACCCATTTTTCTTTAGGAATACATTGAAGCCTGCGTTCTTAAAGTATGCAGAAGGAAGAAACAGGAGTCACAGAACTTCTGAATTGGTCAGTCAAAATTGAAACCAATATCAAAGCATATGACAAGATTTCTCACATGTGAACTTGGAAGGGCATTGCAACTCGAAAGGTCTGGCCACAACTTTCGGGACCAAATTGAGGATCTGTATTTAACAGTAGGAGGAGGAGCATTGAAAGCTCAGGCAAATCTCAGAGACACACACACACGAAAGTCAGTTAGGAGAAGGCCTCAGGCACATAAGAAATATACCCTCAACTGCTCAAATAGTTCTACAACGCAGCAAGATCTGGAAGTACACATATCCAGTCTCAAATAAGTCACACTCCATACTTAGGCTACTCACAAGTACCACAAATGATTCACAAATAACAATGAATGCTGTGAATAATAGAACAAGAGCAATGCAAAAAAAAATGATGCAAACAAAAAAGGCTGTATGACGTCAATAGGAGCTCCACAGTGTGACAACAAGTAAGGAACACATCCATAAACACAGCATAAAATCAAAACAAAAACTAGTCAAAATAAAAATGTTAATATACAGGTAAATAGTCAGACTAAACAAAAGCTCAAAGGCAAGTGAACAAAAAAACACCTACCCTTTCCCAATATAATTTAAGGTGCAGCATTGTCAAACAGGTTAATATAGCACTTGCATATTCGAAATTGCCAGATCATAAGCCCCTCCATTGGGATCGCTTGGAGTGAGGTGGAGTGGAATATATTGTATTAGGGTAGTTTGGAGTTGGAGAGTTGGGTAAATTAGCATGGTAGATTGGAGTGGGCTAGATTGAATTGGGGTAAATAGGGATGACGTGCAGTAGATTGGAGTGTAGTAGTTTGGGGGTAGATTAGAGTGGGATAGATAAAGTGGAGAAGAAAAGAGTAGGGTAGATCAGGGTAGAGTGGAATGGGGTATATTGAAGTGGAGTGGGGTAGATTGGGGAAGAGTGAAGTTGGGTCGACTGGAGTATCTTGGAGTGGAGAGGGGTGAACTGGAATGGAGTGGGGAAGATTGGGTGGATTGCAGTAGAATGGAATGATGTGGGGGTAGATTGAATGTATTTGGAGTGGGCTAAATTGAGGTAGCATGGAGTGGAGTAGGGTAGATTGGGGAAGTGGGGGAGTTTGGAGTGGTGTAGGGTAGGGTAGACTAGGATGAGATGGGGTAGATTAGAGTGAGGTGGAGTAGGGTAGATTGAGGTAGATTAGAGTGGGGTGGAGTAGATTGGGATAGATTGGAGTGGGGGAGTGGGGTAGATTGAACTCGGATAGACTGGGGTGAAGTGGAGTGATTGGGGTGGAGTTGGGTAAATTGGAGTGGGATAGATTGGGTGGATTATGGTAGGGTAGATTGAAGTTGAGTGGGGTAGATTGGAGAGGAGTGGTGTAGATTGGAGTGAGATAGGAGTGGGAGCGTTTGGAGTGAGGTAGATTGGAGTGGAGTACATTAGAGAGGAGTTGGATAGAGTGGTATAGGGTAGACTGGGAAGGACTGGGGTAGATTTGAGTGGGATAGATTGGAGAGGGGTAGATTGGGTTAGGGTGGGGTAGATTGGAGTGGGATGGAGTGCTGTGGAGTGGGTTAGGTTGGACTGGAGTGGCGTAGATTTGGTAGTATGTTGAAGATTGTAGCGAAATGGAGTGGGTTAGACTGGGTACAGTGGATTGGAATGTGGTAGATTGGGGTAGAGTGGAGTGGCGTATGTTGAAGTGGAGTGGTATAGATCGTGGAAGAGTGGAGTGGACTGGACTGGAGTAGCTTGGAGTGAAATGTGCTAGACTGGAGTAGAGTAGGTTGGATTGGAGTGGAGTAGAAAGGGGTGAGGTAGATTGCAGTGAGGTGGGTGGAGTGGGAAAAATTGGAGTTGAGTGGGGAAGATTAGATAAGTGGCGTGGGTGCAATGAAGGGGCAATAGAATGGAGATGGTGTCTTGTGTCATGGAGTGAGTGTCATAGATTGAAGTGCCATGGAGTCAAGTGACATGTTGTGCTGCACAGTGTCTTAGAGTAGAGAGACATATGGTGGAGTAGCATTTCTTAGAGTGGAGTGTCAAAGAATGGAATGGAATGGTTTGGAGTATGCATGGTGCCTTAGCGCACTGCCATTACAGACAACATATTTTAATTTTTTTATTAGAATGACCATTACATTGGCACTGAAATACGATTTTACTGCACATTGTGATATGTGCAAATGTCATCACCTAGGGCCAGATGTGCAAAGCTTTTATGAGGTCGCAAGCTACCCAATTAGCTCAACAGGGCTGTTTGCGACCCCAAAAAAAAGAATTTTCTAATATACAAAGCCCTATTTAGAATTCGGTAACCTATTACCGAATAGTACATTGGGTTTTAGAGTCTGTATGAGAAAGGGGCATGTTTAGGGAGTCCCATCCTAATACTGAATCACAGGTTTGTGTCAATGTTTTGCGGCCAAAATGCAGTCTCAATTCATTTGCATTTTACCACCTACTTCCAGTAGGTGGTAACCCATTTGCAAATGGGAATGGGTCGGCAAGGGACCTCTTCACTTTAGACTGTTTGTAAAAACATTTTTAAGAGCAGGCAGTGGTCACACAGACCACTGCCTACTATCAAAAAATAAAACTTTCCATTTTCTTTTCGAAATTCATCCCGTTTTCCTTTAAAGAATGCATTATAAAATAGTAATTGCTTTATTGAAAAGCAAATACAGACAATGAAGTCTGCTGACCCCAGCAGGCAACCATCCCTGGGATTTTTTTGCAGTTACCAATGGGTCCAAACCAAGACCTACCTCATGAATATTAATGAGGTAGGTCTATTTGTGACCCACTGGGAAGCTCAGTGTGCTTCGTATATTGCTGTATGTGAGTATCAATTAACAAATCACAAAAAAACGCTGTTTGTTAATAGCAAAAGTTTAGCTATGTATGTACATCTGGCCCCTAGTGTATTGATGTGTTTTTATCATATTCAAATATTTGTTTCCACCACAGTTCAAAATTACAAAAAAAAGTGCTTCATATGTATTAATGCTGATATATTCTGGAACATCAGCACAGTGCATTTAATTTTGTTGCATGCAAGAAAAAAAAATCCTACACCCTATTCTCTTACATGGCTACTCAGCAGAATTATAGCACCACAAAAAGATGATGGACGGAAAGTTTACATTGTCAAACAATCATCCCAGTCACAGATCTGGGATAAATCTATTGTATTTTTTGTTCACCGTACCACCCCAGTTTTGTGGACCCAGCCATATGCAAATCAGTCTTGACCCTGCTCCCCATGGGAACTGACCACCCCAAACTACAAGGCCAGGTTCTCCCTGGACATGAAATAAGCATCCTCGGACCGATTTAACCCAGATCTGTGACTGAATGCTTGACAATGTTCAGTATTCCATCCATCATCTTTTTGTGTTGCTATACTCAGCAGGATTGTTACATAAATTCTTCACTTTGAAGTCAGGGAAAGAAAAGTAAACACCAAGCTCCCTTAGAAGAGAGAGTTTGCCATTTGACCTCTGTCTTTTGTTGCACAGCAAATGTGACAAGATAAGAACAAGATTTCAAGTCCTGTTTACAGAAAGTGAGTTTGGGCAACAGGAGGGGTGAACTCAAGCTGGACACCCAGAAGCCAATTAAACAAACACATTGAAAGCCAGAAAATGTGAGTTACAAACTGCAAAGCCAATGGTAATCAACAAGAGGAATTCAATATATAAAACTTTTCAAATAAATAAATAAATAATTCCCAGGTTAGCTTTCAGAATGTCCCCAAGATGTCATTAGCAGTAGGCTTCAACGTAAACTGGGAATCCAGGCAATGGTAGTGTGGTGGCCATCTTGTAATGGGCATTACAAAAAGGGGGGTTGAACCCATGCAGTCGCGGGGACCTGGGCGAAATATGGTACATATAAGAGGGGTCCCCGCAAGAGAGACGTGTTATGTCTAGCACACACAAACTGTTTTTTAGAAAACTAACAGAACAAGGGATGCGCAAAAAATCAGGGTACTGTAATTTATTATCAATACCGTGAGGTAGTTACACATTCAAACATTTATATAGCCCCAGATAAGGAAGGGGGGTAGAGGGGAGGGAGAGTGCTCGAGGGAGTGTAAAGTCAAAGAAAAAGGTAAACACAGTTAAAGAAACATGTGATGAGTACAAAAGCTTCCAACAAAATCATAACAATTCAAATACATAAGCCCAAAAATCAGGGCATACAATGATGAAATGTTAACAAATAACTTTCAGCGGACACACAGTCAATTTGAAACTGTACAGGGCATGTGCCAGAAGTTTAAGAAGAAAGCCGTCGACGTTTCGACCCCTATGTGTAGGCTACGTTAGTTCCTTAGGCGGGGTCTTCATCAGGACATATGCAGGAAAAATTGGGGCAATCCTATCAGAAAAATTAATAATAGATTGGTAATTAATTATACGTTGTGGTAATACACTATAGCCCTATCATTTAGACTAAAGTGAAGAATTACAATGGTGATTGAAGAAAAATTACCATGGAGTCGAGGCCCAACTGGGCACCGGACGTGGAGGTTGGATAGACGGTGCAATAGTCACGGTCGATCACAGCTTTATTAAATCGCAGCAATAGTTTGTGGAAAGGTAAGTGCATGAATTAAGTAAACTGTTTACAGATAAAAAGAAGCATACAATCAACTTTGAATAATATTTTTATGCTATTTTAATATTCGAATAAGACGTAAAAATGGTACAGAAAATTCAGGATAGGACACCCATATATTTTGCATTTCAGTCAGGAAGTATTTGGCTGTCAGCAAACAATATTCAGTATGGTTTTTTAAAGCATATTACATAAATGTTTTATTCATGTTTTATTGACTCATGAGATTACTTTAGGTTTTTTAGTGTTTGGGATGCTTCTTTTGATGATTTTATGAGGGATGGGATCTTTCTAGCCTTCTTATGGAAGGCCTTGTGCTAGCTTTATTTATTTTTGTTTTATGGGTAATTGTGCTTGTTTAGTACTCAAATCTGCAACACAACAGCAATCATCAAGCAGCAGCTAACAGGGAATGCAGACAGATGGATGGTATCTGGCCCCAAAGGGAGGGACACGGACCGCAGGTAATTGGTGTTTGGAAGCACAGTGTTGTAGGGCTATTGCAGGAGGTAAATTGAGTGAAACACTGTAACATAGCGTTTGTGGATAGCGGAAGTGAAAGCAGGCGAGAGGCAAGTAATGGATCTGAGTAATTCACAGGAGTACACTCGGCTGCCTTTGAATAAATACACTTTTCATACTATTCACCCAGCAAAGAATGTTTAGGATATCGCTGCTTATGGTTACATCTCAAAAGTTGCCTCTTGTACTACACTGACATTTTAGTCACCTGCACAGTGCATCTTGAAATGGTAGTTTTGATTTATAACTTGTTAAGCAGTGTAAGCTTCTGTCTCTACTGGGCCCTCATTTCTGTACTTGACAGTGCTGTCTCGGAAAAAGAAATCTCTGAGCCACAAAGCCAAATCTGTATGACAGCCTTTTTTTTTTTGTTTAAATCTTTTTTATAGAGTTTATGCATTCGCAGGTGGATTTACATATAGATACGATGCCTTTTTTGTTTTCCTCTACCAGTTGCAGTTGATACAATCTATACACATTAGCAGATCATTAACACTGTTCAGAATGTAATACTGACAACGCAGTGTTTACCACATATCGCTGAGGTATCTTAACAACTTTTCTAATTAAGGAGCAACTACTTTCTTCATCTTTTATCATCGTTTCGCACTGTGTAAGGTTTACGGTTAGGCAAAGTTGAGTGCAAGTACAGTAGACGTGAAGTTTTGCATGAGTACATTTAGTTCTAACATATTGAATATAAGAGAAATCAAAGGATACACAAAAAGAAAACTAACAACATTGACCTTGTCCTTAGTACCTTGTCCAAGCTTTCCCGCATATACTTGCATAGTGTGGCATTGCTAGTGTATCTTTTGGTGTCCCTTGTCTGTGGCGTATGCGCCTACGTGACTTCATGCTTGACATGTATTTGCCCATGGAATATCGCGGTCTGCACTCAAATGATCTGTCCGGTTTATGCCACCTGTCCACACGTCCCTCAGTCAGAAGGTCTCTCAGGCCCCTCCCCCTCATTCTGTTGCAACTCGCTTAAGAGAGCGTCCCATTGTGTTGCTATGGGGATCTGATGCAGACCCAATGTTTCCTCGCACCTGATGGCAATGCTTTCTGCCTTGGCCCATGCTAGCAGTGAATAATGCTATGCCTGCGTGTGTGGTGGGTCTGTTGCTTTCCACTGTTTAGTTAGAAATCTTTTGGCTACCACATCCCTAGATCTGGGTAACTAGATGTTACCTTAGTGTCTGGCGTTTTCCTAAACCTGTGTAGTAAGTTTACCGGCCATTCAAAGGGAAATTCGCAGCCTGTGCAGGTGTGTAATATTCTGGCTATCTCGCTCCAAAATGCACCAATCCAGGGGCAGCTCCATAACATTTGTATTAGCTCAGCTCCCAGCTCAGCGCATCTTGGGCACGCACGCAGCATCTGCTCTACTGAAATACTGATTGATCTCAGCATGCGTGAGGTTGGCCCTGTGGGTTATATATAGCTGAATTTGCCTAAACCGCATGTTTCTGGATACGCGTATTGGACTCTCCAGTATTTGAGTCCATTCCTTCTCAACAAGCTGGCGCCCCAGGTCCAGGTCCCACTTACGGCAGAGGGAATCCAGGCTTACTGCCGCATGGGTCCTAAGCGAGGCGGCAAACCAGTGTATGAGATGTCTGCCACACCCCATGACATGTAAATACTGTACAGTGAGATGTGGTTGCGACTCCATAGTCATGTCCCCCCACCTGGCCATCAGTGTGGCTATCAGCGAGCGGTGTGTTAGGATTTGCCTAGGTGGGAGCTCCTCTTCTTCTACCAAAGACATATGTGGTGTGAGCGCTCCATCTCGAGATAGATCCCCTAGAGTCTGTACCACTCTCTCCTGCCACTCCTCGAGTGACTGTGCCGTAAGCACCACGTGACCACTGGGTGATACCTCCAATGGTATCACCGGCGCATAGGCAAAAATGCCTTGAGTTACGTATAAGCTACTATGGAAGTATTTGTATGCCACTGCAAGTAATAATGGTTCTGGTGTCCTTGACTTCGTTGCAGGGTGGAAAAGCCTAACAAGGTGCTCCAGCGAGTTGGGAAAAACAACAGTTGATGGACAGAATGCAGAACAATGTCATACATTCACCCCAGTACAGAGATCTGGGCCTAAATCCATCGTTTTTTTGCACTCCACACCACCCCAGTTCAGACATGGCCATATGCAAATCAGCCTTGACCCTGTGCCTCATGGGAACAGTCCTGCCCGAACTGACAAGCCATGTCTTTCCTGGACCGGAATCAAGCATCCTAGGACCGGTTTCGGGCTATCAGCCGTCTTCAGCCAGGATAGCTTGACTCCAGTGGTGTGGAGAGCATGGGACTCACGTCTGAGCATACCCATCCCACTCGGGGTGACAAATGCAAAAACAACAGTTGATAGACAGAATGCAGAACAATGTCATACATTCACCCCAGTACAGAGATCTGGGCCTAAATCCATCATTTATTTGCACTCCACACCACCCCAGTCAGAGACAGGGCCATATGCAAATCAGCCTTGACCCTGTGCCTCATGGGAACAGTCCAGCCCAAACTGCCAAGCCATGTCTTACAGTCCAGCCCGAACAGCCAAGTCATGTCTTTCCTGGACCGGAATCAAGCATCCTAGGACCAGTTTCTGGCTATCAGCCGTCTTCAGCCAGGATAGCTTGACTCTAGTGGTGTGGAGAGCTTGAGATTCACGTCTGAGCATACCCATACCACTCGGGGTGGCAAATGCAAAAACAACAGTTGATGGACAGAATGCAGAACAACGTCATATATTCACCCCAATACAGAGATCTGGGCCTAAATCCATCGTTTTTTTGCACTCCACACCACCCCAGTTCAGACATGGCCATATGCAAATCAGCCTTGACCCTGTGCCTCATGGGAACAGTCCAGCCCGAACAGCCAAGCCATGTCTTTCCTGGACCGGAATCAAGCATCCTAGGACCGGTTTCTGGCTATCAGCCATCTTCAGCCAGGATAGCTTGAGTCCAGTGGTGTGGAGAGCATTGGCCTCATGTCTGAGCATACCCATCCTACTCGGGGTGACAAACGCAAAAACAACAGTTAATAATAATAATAAAAACATTTGTTAAGCGCCTGATTACACTAAGACAGTGCATCTCCGCGCTGAAATGCAGTCCAACACAAAAAGCCCATAGCAGGCCATGGGGAGGGGGGGACTCAGAGAAGAGAAAGCTGTTCATCCGGAAATAAATGAGTCTTCAGCTTCTGACGGAACCTGGATTCCGACGGCTCCATTCGTAATTCGATAGGAAGGGCATTCCATAGTTTGTTGGCCAAATATCTGAAGGATCGGCCTCCCATCCGAGTTTTATATATGCGAGGTATCGTAAACTGCATGCTGCTCGTAGATCTCAAAAAACGCCTAGGGCGATGGGTTGTTAGCAATTTTTGCAGATAGGCCGGGCCCCTGCCATGTGCAATGCGATGACTGAAGCACAAGGTCTTAAACCTGATGCGTTCCCTCAAAGGGAGCCAGTGCAGGCGCCGAAGCGCCCGTTTACCTGAGGACCGTCTCTGTAGCATCAGCACAAGCCTGGCCGCAGCATTTTGGACGCCTTGTAACTGGGTTAAAGCCCTTTTGCTGAGGCCACAGAGCAGGACGTTCCCATAATCAAGATGGGACGTAACCAATGCGTGGACCAGAGTTTTTCTATCATTCATAGGTAAGAGATCCAAGATCTTCGGCAGGATTTTCAAAATGCCATAGCATCTCCCCGCTATCTTACCTATGTGTTGGGAATATGTAAGCTTCGAATCCAAGAGAACACCCAAGTTCTTCACAGTGTCAGAGGGGATCGGAATAGGACCCAGATCACTAGGCCACCAAGCAGATGACCAGATTGAAGGTGAGGGGCCAATCACAAGCAGTTCCATTCTTATTGCAGTTGAGGCGTAGGCAGTTAAACTTCATCCAACTAGCTAATGCCGCAAGACACTCCGTAAACCTGCCGGCCGTCTCAACTGGGTTGTGAGATAGAGTAACCACCAGTTGCCTATCATCTGCATATGATACGATATCCACCCCGTACGATTCCACCAGCCTGGCCAGAGGTGCCACGTAGAGATTAAACAATACAGGACTTAAGATGGAACCCTGCGGGATCCCTTGGTTGAGAATTCGGGGAGTGGATTTGAATGGGGGACAATGTATTTGGAATTGTCCGTCTGCCAGGAAGGAGGCCATCCATTCATAAGCCGGGCCGGCAACTCCAATTTCCCTCAGGCGGGCCAGTAATCTCGTGTGCGAGACGGTATCCAATGCCACACTTAAGTTGATGGACAGAATGCAGAACAATGTCATACATTCACCCCAGTACAGAGATCTGGGCCTAAATCCATCTTTTTTTGCACTCCACACCACCCCAGTTCAGACATGTCCATATGCAAATCAGCCTTGACCCTGTGCCTCATGGGAACAGTCCAGCCCGAACTGCCAAGCCATGTCTTTCCTGGGCCGGAATCAAGCATCCTAGGACCGGTTTCTGGCTATCAGCCGTCTTCAGCCAGGATAGCTTGACTCCAGTGGTGTGGAGAGCATGGGACTCACGTCTGAGCATACCCATCCCACTTGGGGTGACAAATGCAAAAACAACAGTTGATGGACAGAATGCAGAACAATGTCATACATTCACCCCAGTTCAGATATCTGGGCATAAATCCATTGTTTTTTTGCACTCCACACCACCCTAGTTCAGACATGGCCATATGCAAATCAGCCTTGACCATGTGCCTCATGGGAACAGTCCAGCCCGAACTGCCAAGCCATGTTTTTCCTGGACCGAAATCAAGTATCCTAGGACCGGTTTCTGGCTATCAGCCGTCTTTAGCCAGGATAGCTTGACTCCAGTGGTATGGAGAGCATGGGACTCACGTAGCTTGACTCCAGTGGTGTGGAGAGCATGGGACTCACGTCTGAGCATACCCATCCCACTTGGGGTGACAAATGCAAAAACAACAGTTGATGGACAGAATGCAGAACAATGTCATACATTCACCCCAGTACAGAGATCTGGGCCTAAATCCATTGCTTTTTTGCACTCCACACCACCCCAGTACAGACATGGCCATATGCAAATCAGCCTTGACCCTGTGCCTTATGGGAACAGTCCAGCCTGAACTGCCAAGCCGTGTCTTTCCTGGACCGGAATCAAGCATCCTAGGATCGGTTTCTGGCTATCAGCCGTCTTCAGCCAGGATAGCTTGACTCCAGTGGCGTGGAGAGCATGGGACTCACGTCTGAGCATGCCCATGCCACTCGGGGTGACAAATGCAAAAACAATAGTTGATGGACAGAAGCGAGTAAGGAAGGCACGCATTGGCCGTGTCTGTGCAGTTCCTATCCGCTAGCCATCGGGCTATCCACTGCAGTTGAGGAGCTAAATAGTAGTGCTCAAAGCAGGGCACCTGTAGGCCCCCTTGATCTGTTGGTAAGTACAATTTTGTTAGTGTCATTCTGTGCCGGGCACTTCCCCGTATAAAGTCTCTAATCTGTTGCTCTAGTGTGGTAAAGAAGGAAGCAGGGATGTATATAGGGAGATTTGCAAAGTAATATAAGTATTATAAAGTAATATAAGAGCCTAGGGAGGATTACTATCTTGGCTAGTGCCACTCTACCTATGACTGCGAGTGGAAGCGTGCCCCGAAATTGCATTTTTGACCGGATTGCCACCAAAGCTCTTCCCAGGTTCCCGTCAAACAAATTCTTCGGCTGGCGATAGATCCAGATACCTAGGAAGCGAAAAGTATCTTCCCTCCACTGTACCTTTTTACCACTACTAGTGAAGTCTTGGTCTTGTCCCCCCTCGCTAAATACATGTATGCAGGATTTTCCCACATTCATCCCCAACTCAGGGATTACAGCAAAGCTCTGCCACAGGTGCGCCAGCTGGTCAGGAACTCTCTCCATGACTTTTATTTATACGAGGAGGCTGAGTAAATTGCTTGAAAGGCACGTGAATAACATCCTAATGGACTATTTAGAGTCCAACAGCCTATTGCGTGCCTCTCAGACAGGTTTCCGTCCTCAGCACGGAACCGAGACCGCCCTCCTTGCGGTAACGGAAGAAGCAAGAGCGGTGCTGGATCGGGGAGGAAAAGTCGCCATCATTCTACTTGACCTTAGTGCCGCGTTCGACACGGTTAACCATGCAACGCTATTACATCGTTTGGCGGGCATGGGCGTGTCGGGCGCGGCCCTAGAATGGCTGACATCCTTCCTGGATGAGCGTTTTTTTCAAATCTTTGAGGGTGAAGCGGTGTCTCCCAAACACCCACTTAGGTGTGGGGTCCCCCAGGGCTCTTCCCTAAGTCCTACCCTCTTTAATGCCTACATGGAGCCTCTGGACAGGATAGTCCATCCCTTTGGTGTGCGTATTGTCACCTACGCGGACGATACCCAACTGGTGGTCTCATTAGACCACTCTGAGGGATCGTCCTCCACCTTAGGCCCCTGTCTAGAGGCTGTTGCCAGATGGATGCAATCTTCCTGCTTAAAGCTTAATGGGGAGAAGACAGACATCATCTTACTGGGCAACCCTTCTCCCTCTGCCCTTTCATCCATCTGGCCACCATGTTTAGGCCCGTCCCCTGTCCCTAAGTCTCAGATAAAGAGTCTTGGGATATGGCTCGATAGAGCACTTGACTTTTCGGTCCAGGCTACCAAGACGGCCGCCACCTGTTTTTGGCTAATGAGGATGCTGCGGAAGGTGCTCCCTTTGCTCCCATTCCAGGCGAGGAGGATCATGGTCCAGGCCCTGATACTCTCCCGCCTGGATTATGGGAACGCTCTTTATATGGGAGCCCCGACCTCCGTTACTCAGAAGCTCCAAGTCACACAGAACAGTGCAGCGCGCCTACTCTATAACATCCCCCGCTGGCAGTCAGCTAAGAACGCCCTAAGGGAGCTCCATTGGCTTCCTGTGGCGGCAAGAGTGCAATTTAAAGCCATGTGTATTTTACACAAATCGTTCCATCGAACGGGCCCTGTAATTCTACACCCTATGGTTACGCCATATGTCCCGTCCCGTTCCCTTCGCTCTTGCACCCTTCAGCTGGCAACGTCTGCCAAAATCAAGAAAGCTCGCTGGGGAGGCCGCTCTTTCTCCCATACGGCGGCGAGACTTTGGAACTCCCTCCCACTCTCTCTTCGGGAACACAACAACCATATGTCTTTCAGGAAGGCCTTGAAAACGCACCTGTTTGCTAACATCTGCTAATCTACCCCAAGCCCGCACTAAGTAATCATTCACAAGCGCTGCGAGGCCTCCGGGTAGCTACGCGCTATACAAGTGCAATTTCCATTCCATTCCATTCTTGGACATAGAGTGATACCTGATGACCGGCACCTCCAAAAGGTATACCTTTTCCCAGTATGGTGCACATCGCCACTGCCAATGGCTCTATTACGAGCATGAAGAGGAGGGGGGAAAGGGGACACCCCTGACTAGTTCCTCTTCGCACCGGGATAGCATTCAAGATGTGTGGTCCCATACAGACCCTGACCCTGGGGCCAGTGTATAGCAGATTGACTAATTGATGGAACCCGGGGCCTAAGTCATACTTCTGTAGTGTCACAGACAGGTAGTCCCATTCCAGGGAGCCAAAGGCTTTTTCCAAGTCTAATATTAGACATCCTGCTCTCGGCCACTCTTGCACAACATTCTTTGCTACTCTAAAAAAGCGTCTCAGGTTAAGGGAGGTGCTCCAGGAGGACACAAAGCCATTCTGGTCGGTGTCCACCTGTGTAGGGACCACCTGCGCTAGTCTATCCACTAACACCTTAGCAAGCATTTTGTAATGCATTAAGTAGGGCCAAAGGCCTATAGGAACCAAGTTCCATTGGATCCTTAAATGGCTTTAATGGGGATGCCAGGTATGCCTCTTGCATTGCAGGGAGCAGTTTTCGCTGCTCTAAGGTGGTAATGTGTAAAGTAAGGAGCTTTTGTATGAGGACAATATTCCTTAGAGTACTCCGCCAGTAGGCTATTCGGCCCAGGTGTTTTCCCAGAGGCCAAAGAGCAGGTTGAGTGTGGTGGTCGGTCGTTGGTGTAACTTCACATTGGAGGTCCTTGCTGTAGCATGAAGTCCAGGTCTTTTGTTGCTGGTCATCACCGACAGTCGTCAGTGCGATGAGGTTTCACTCGAGATTTGCATTGAGGGTCCTCGTGGGAAGCTGCGTCTAGGCATGAACGGGCCTGTTCATGGTCACACGAGCCAAAACTTAAAGATTTTCACCATTCTCTTCGTAGGAGGACACTAAGAAGCCAGCCAAGGGTCCAGAACTGGGGGACACCTCTTGGTGATCACGACTCATTACAGCAGAGGCCAGCTGCAGGGCTCGGGCAGCATCAGTTGCAAGTCCATGCAGATGCAGTTGCAGCAGGCCAGCTGGGCTGTTGCAAGGAGCATCTGAAGCTTATATTTTTACTGTAGCTCACAAAGGAGGTTGGCCATATGATCCTTGGAGTCCCTGTGAGTAGCCTGGGATGAAAGCAAGGAAGTCCATAATTCCTTCCCATATAGTAAGGCAGTACTTCAAGCAACAGGGCAGTCCTCTGGCAGCATGGCACTTCCAACAGGTCCAGGAGTGTTCTCATGAGTGGCTTTGGAGGTTCAATTCCTAATGGGAGTCATTAACAAGGAAAGGCAACTGGGATCTCATAGAAGGCCTCAGAAACATTTCGGCAGGAAAATGCTAACTTTCTAAAACTGCTATTTTCAAAATTGCAAACTAAAATTTGACTTTACAATAAAATCAGATTTGAAAGAAAAAAATATTTGAGTCTAAACTGTATACCCTTATCTGCTCCCAATCTAAAGATAGCATTTATTAATTTCAATAAATTAACCCAGTGTTAGTCAACTGGAAGATGGGCCTTACAACAGTGAAAAATGACTTTAGGAGTTTTCACTGCAAGGACATGTAAAAAACTTAAGTTCTCATGTCGTACTTTTAAAATGAAATGCTCCCAGCCATATCTGTCTTTAGGGCCAACAACAGGGCTGACTTATAAGTATGATACTACGGTGCCTGCAGCACTCATTGTGCCGCCCACTTAAGTAGTCCTTTAAAACATGTCTCATGCCAGCGAAATGCAGCCTGCGTGCAGTCTTAAACTACTAATTCAACCTAGCGAAATAAATCTTTTACCAGGCCTAAACATCCCATTTCAATACATATACATCACCCATTAGGGCGGTACAAACACTCCATAGGGCAGGATGCAGTGTAATTCAAAAAGGTGGACATGTAAATTTAATTTAGTAAATGGTAGTGAAAAACTCTTAAATTCGTTTTTCACCACTTCAATGGTTACCCCTCCCACAGGATAACATTGGGTTACCTTATTACATTTAATAAGTCATAACATTGTACTGGGAGCAAGTAGGAATGTCGTGTTTACACTCAAATTAGTTCTAATTTAAAACCTTCTTTAATGGTAAAGTCAGAGTTCTGAAAATGCCCATTTTAGAAAGTTGATATTGGCCTGTCCTAACAAATTGCTACCTGCAGCCTGTTTCCTGGGTCACATGACTGGGTCTAATTGGCAGTGGGCCTTTGTGTATTCATCCCAGACAGCTAGACAAAGGGGGAGTAGCTGTTGTCAGGATGGACCATCTAGCTGGGGTGGGAGCGGTGAAACTGTTCCCTGCCCCACTTAAATTTCAAAGAGACTGCCTCAGCACACCCACAAATAACTTAACACCAGTCCATTGTCACCCTAGACACCTTAGATCCTGGGCATGGGAGGAAGGAAATTCCAGAACCAGATGTGGGGGAAGTCTAGCAGCTTCTACCATTTCAAAGGATGGCAACAGGTATAAATATTGGACCCCAGGCCAAATCATCAGTTTACTCCTGAACCTGCGGAGGACCATCAGAAGGACTGTCTCGTACCTCAGAGAACTTCCCTACAGATATCAGAGGACTGCCCTGATGCTTGAAGCTTACCATTTACCATGTATTCTCAGAGGATTGCCCTGGTTCTGGAGGCCTGTCTGCCTGCTTGATACCACAACTACCAGAGCAACTCCAAGGATCAATTAGCTGACCTTCTGTTCTAAGCTATTGGAACACAACATGCTCCAAAGGCCTACCTGCAACTGCCCAGCTGGCCTGCTGCAATGGACCAACAACTGGGCCTGCCTCAGCCCTGCTGGCCTCTGCTGGAATGAGTTCCTGATCCCCATAAGGTGCCTCCCCAGGTCTTGGATCCATGGCAGACATCCGTTGAGCTCCTCCTGTGACGAAAAGGAGAAATCCTTAAATGTTGAGCTTCTTTTGATTGTGAATGGGCTTGTTTGTGCCAAGATTTTTCTAGTTTAAATGACCAGCAACGTGAAACCCCAGTGAACTCACCACAGCAACTGTCAGCGACAACCGGCAATGCAAGAGCTGCACATCACGCTATAGCAACAACACCTCACAGTGATCGCCAACAAGACACCCAACAGAATCTTCGAGCTACAGAAGCCACTGTTCGTGAAACCTGGCCTGCTCTTCGTGCTACAGTGACAACCATCAATGACGCTCTCCTCACACCTTGCAGCCTCCTCCACGGTGACCTGGAATCTTTATGCCAGACTTTGAGAAGGTAACATTTTCAGTGGGGCAAAAAAAGTCCCTGTATCCGACCCATGCTCTATCGTGGTCGGCTTGAACTTGTGAGTTTCACCTGGTCTAGCATGACCAGATGACCCATAGTGGTGCTTTGTGCTTTTAGGACTTATGCTTGCCTAAAACGTTCTGCTTATTGGGTTTTTAACATTTTGGTCTTGTGTTTATTACAACTTTCTCTATTTTCCTAAATTGGCATGGTATTTTTCTTCTATTGTGTTTTTATTTCATAACCGAGTGCTACATAATTACTTTACACATTGCCTCTAATTTAAGCCTGACTGCTTTTGTGCCAAGCAACCAGAGGGTTAAGCACAGGTTACTATAGTGACTTTTGTGGTTCACCCTGACACAGATTTTGGTTGTTGCTTGAGGAGGGTTCATAAACCCCTAAACCCAATTTCTTACATTGGTGGCAGTGGTGGTATTCAGTACTTGTGTTTCTACAGTGACAGTCAATGATTTTGTGTAACACTCAAATCCCATTATAAATGATTTGATACCAAATTGAACCACGTTTTAAATTCTTCCTTTTTTCGTTCAATTGGTCATTTTTCCAAATGTATTTCCTGTCTTATCTTTTTGCACATAGGACTTTTGTTGTGCCTGTGATACCTTGCCAGAATGATGATGGATCCCAACTGCCTATCCTACTACAATATGAGGGATCTGAAGGAATACTGCAGGGAGAGAGGGCTGACTGTAAAGAAGAGGTCAACTAAGCAGGACCTTCGGACAGCCCTGTAGGCTTTTGATGAAGTGTGCTGGTTGAGGACCAAGAGGTTGATGACCCTGAGAATGACGATGAGGAGGTGGTAAATCACTTGTCAATTGCTCCAGAGGAGAGTGGTGGGGCCACAGAGATAGGGTCCCCTGCTGGATACCATGCAGGAAGCAGTGTATCACCTCACAACCCGTCTGCTAAAGAGGCAAAGGACAGAGAGGCCAAGAGGGAACTGAAGCTGTAGCTAGCCAAACTGGCTTCAGAAGAGAGAAAAGCTGAGGCAGAAAGAGTCTTAGCAAAGAAAAAGGCAGATCAGCCATGGCCAAGAAGAGGGCTGAAGCCAAAAGGGCCTTGGCAGAAAAAAAATTGTGAGCTCATAATCTGCATCTAAAGGACTGGTACCTAAAGCTCAAACAAGCCTCAGAGTCCAGCAAAAATGGTGGTAGTGATACCCCAGTGCCAAATGGAGAGAACAGGGTCATTATTCCCCATGATCTGGTACCTAACTTTGTTAAGGGGGACAACATTGATCAGTGGTTTGGGTAAATGAGGTAGCCCTAGAGATGCACACGGTCCCTGTGGTGGATTATGGAGCTAGTCTCTGGAGCCACATTCCAAGTGAAGAGAAGGATGCACTGTTAGCCCTGGGGAAATTTGACAGAATGAGTTGTCCAATCATGAGGGGCACACTTATCATAAAATATGGTTTCACATCTAAAAAGTATAGACATAAGTTTAGGGACAGACAAAGGTTGCTCCAAAAGACCTGAGTAGATTTTGTGGACTACTTTTGTGAGCCACTGGAAGGTTGGGTGAAATGTAGTGTGGTAAACACACATGAGAGGCTATACAATTTAGCTGCAAGAGAGTACATGTTCAGTCATTGTTTTCAAGGACTATGCCCACACCTGATTGACTACAAGCTCTTTGACCCTAGGGAACTTACAAAGGAGGTATACCTTTTGACTGGTACCAGAGTGTCAGGAAAGGTACCTGGGGGGGACCATGAGAAGGGTGGTTCAGATTAGTAGGGTAAAGGGGAAGTCAACAGTAACCCAGACACGTCTCAGAATAGTATGGGGGAATGGCTTTCTAAGCCCCTTCTAAGAATAGGAGGGAACGTTCTGGGGGATCAATCAATCAAAGTACTTGTAAAGCGCGCTACTTACCTGTGAGTGTCTCAAGGCGCTCAGTGGAGGGGGTGCCGCTACTGCTCAAAGAGCCAGGTCTTGAGGAGTCTTCTGAAGGGGAGTAGGTCTTGGGTCTACCGTAGGTGGGTAGGGAGGGTGTTCCAGGTCTTGGCGGCGAGGTAGGAGAAAGATCTGCCGCCGGAGGTTGTTTGTTGGATGCGGGGGACAGCGGGGAGGGCGAAGCTGACAGAGCGGAGCTGGCGGGTGGGGGTGTAGAAGCTGAGTCTGCTGTTCAGGTAGGCTGGTCCAGGGTTGTGGAGTGCTTTGTGTGTGTGGGTAAGGAGCTTGAAGGTGATCCTCTTGTCGACGGGGAGCCAGTGCAGGTCTCTCTGGTGGGGGTGATGTGGCTGCGGCGGGGGACGTTGATGATCAGTCGGGCGGAGGCGTTTTGGATGGGTTGTAGTTGTCGTAGGTGTTTGGCTGGGATTCATGCATAGAGTGCATTGCCGTAGTCCAGTCTGCTGCTGACGAGGGCCTGTGTCACCGTTCTTCTTGTTTCAGTCGGGATCCACTTGTAGATCCTGCGGAGCATGCAGAGGGTGGTGTAGCAGGAGGAGGAGACGGCGTTGACCTGTTTAGACATGGAGAGGGAGGAGTCAAGGAGGAATCCTAGTTTGCGTGCATGGTCGGTGGGTGTCGGTGCTGTTCCCAGTGTGGTCAGCCGCCCGGAGTCGTCCCAGGCAGAGGGGGTGGGTCCGAGGATGAGTACCTCCATCATGTCTGAGTTCAGCTTCAGACGGCTGTTCCTCATCCAGTCGGCGACGGCCTTCATTCCCTCGTGGAGGTTGGGTTTGGTGGTGTGCGGGTCCTTGTTGAGGGAGAGGATGAGCTGGGTGTTGTCAGTGTAGGAGATGATATTGAGGTTGTGTTGGCGGGCCACTTGTGCGAGGGGGGCCATGTAAACGTTGAACAGCGTCGGGGGGAGGGATGAGCCCTGGATGGTGGCCCTGGGCACCCCGTTTCAAAAACTGGTGCTGTGATTGCTCCCAGATGGGACACAAGCAAGGGAACCAGTCTGTGGCAAGAGTCAATCCACTGATGGGAGCTCCACAGGGGTTAGTTGTCCTGAGACGCCCATTGGCTCTATTCTGAGCAATGAAAACAGCTGAGCTTTGAGGGGTGACCACTAGGGCAGAAGGGCACCTAGGAAGCTCAGGTGTCTGTGAGTACTACTCCCAAAGGCAGAGTATGGAGACCCAGATGAAGGGACAGGAGGTGGAAACAGCCCACAGTGGAAGGAACAGTGGATCAGTTATTGCCAGCTCTGAGAACAAAGCATGTTGAGACTGAATTTGGTGAGGACACGTCTCACCTGGAGTTGTCCCTTGTGCTAATAAAAAGACAGAGGGCTAGAAGCCTTCACCATGCAAACTCCTACAAGACACTGAAAGAGTGTGTCACCCCTGAGGGGGTGGCTGTTCCCCTTAGAAGCCCTGGCTTGCCATCCACCTGTTCAGCCTCAGGGTAAGACCCTGGGATGAAAGGTCAGTGTCAGGATAACACCCCTGGACTGCTGTGAAGGAGAATGGAAGAAGTGTGCCTAATACCAGGGACTGTTGTCCCCACTCTGAGAAACCTAAGAGATCTGGGAATTCTATAGAACAGTTATGGAACTCTTTGCTACCTTCATTGCTGGCAGTGATGCCCGCCAAAGGACCCCGCTTGGAATCTCAACCTCGCAGTAAATGGCCTAAGGCCTGATTCTTGACACTGACATTTTTTGGGGTAGCTGTCCATATGGGCAGAGTTTCCCTTGGGTTGGGGACAGAAGTCTGATCCAACTGGCGGTGTTGGTCACATCACTTTGATGGCCTTGGTGGCACTGTCTACCTACTAGAATGAATCAGTGGGTAAGTTAAAGTTAGGTGCTTCACAGATAGGGTCCACAGGTAAGGAGAAGTGTTCCCTATGGGTCAGTCCAGTGTCTCAATTGAATGTTGACAGAGGTATCCAACTGAGTTCAAGGGAGCATAGAATTGACAGCTGCCACTGCAGGAGTGGACCATTGTCCTTGTTCTATCGACTAAGCAGGGAAGTCCATCAAGTTATTGATTAGTCTACCTTGGATTTTGGGAAGCAGGGGTAGTGGTAGGCTAGGCCCTTTCTGCAAGGTCACCCCCAAATGTTTTGCCTTCACCCCTCCTGTTTTCTGAACCCGTTATTGGGGGGGTTAAGAACCCTGTTAACTTTATCATTACTAATTAGAGCCAAGGTGCTTGTGCTCTCTCATTTAAGCATTGTAAAATTAACTTGTACCCACTTTGCACATTTTAATTTACTTATAAGTCTACAGTAAAGTGTTACTACATTTACCCAGGGCCTGTAAATTAAATGCAATTAGTGAGCATGCAAAAGTGATTGTGCCACCTACTAAAAGTAGCCTTTCAAAACATAACTCAGGCCTGCCATTGCAGCCTGTGTGCAATTTGTGTCTGCCATTTCGACCTGATTAAATGATCTTTTTGCCAGGCCTAAACCTTCCATTTTAATGAATATGAGAAACCTCTAGTGTAGGCCCTGAACAGCCCATAGAGCAGTGTGCATTGCATGTAAAAAGTTGGATATGTACTTTTAAGTTCTACATTTCCTTGTAGAGGAAAACCCTTAAATGCAATTCTGCAAGGTCCACTTCTCCCAATAGGATAACTGTGGGGCACCATATTACAATTAATAAGTGATAACATATGTTTGCGAACGGATAGAAGCATCATGTTTGGTGACAAATAAATTGTTATGTAAAATCCCCTTCAATGCTAAAGTCAGGTTTTAAGTCCCAATTCTGAAAATGACACTTTTAGAAAGTTGGTATTTTCTTGTCTAGCCTGCATACTGTATCTTGGGTCACATGGCTAGGTGTAGTTAGCATTTGACCTTTGTGTATTCCTCCCAGTTAATATCAGAAACGAGCACTGGGTGTTTCAAGGATGGGCCACCCTGACCTGATGAGAGGAATGGAGCTGTCACCTATCACATTTTCACATTAAAAGATCTGCCTCAGCAGACACATAAAGCACTTCACACTAGCCTTTTGTGACTCTGGTCCTCCTGGGACCAGGGCAGAGAGGAAGGAAATTCCAGAACCAGATGTAGGGGGGAAGTCTAGATGTTTCTCCTACTTCAAAACTGGCACCAGGTATCAATATTGGATACTCAGATCAACTCTTCAGTATACTCTTTGACCTGCGGAAGACTACAGAAGGACTGCCTTATACTGCAGGTGACTTTACTGTTGCTTGAGCCGTGCCTTGTTTTTCAGATGACTGCCCTGCTGCCTAAAGAATTTCTTGTTTCTCAAAGGACTGTCCAGCTGCTACCAGAGGATTGCCCTGCTGCTTATGGCTTGCCTTGTTCTTCAGACCATTGCCCTGTTGCTTGATGCCTCCCTTGTGCTTCGGCAGACTGCTCTGCTGATTGGGGCCTGCCTTGCTGCTTCAAAGATAGAGGACCATCACCTTGGACCCAGGACTACCAGAATGATTCCAAGGGTCAGTTGGCGACCTCCTGTTCTGAGCTATAGCAAGACAACAAACTCCAGATGCCTCAATGCAACTGCCCAACCTACTGCAACTGGCCTCGCCAGAACCTGTAACAGAACCTGCTTGGACTTGCATCTGAGCCTTCCTGGGCCCTTCTAGCCTCTGCTGGACTGAGTTCCTGATCCCCAAGAGCTGGCTCTCCTAGTTCTAAACCCCTGGCTGGCAGGCATCATTTTGGTCTGAAATTGTTTATTGCAGTTTTCTCTAATTTTTGCAAAATTGGTGTGGGATTTTCCTCTGTTGTGTTTCACTTTATTATTCTTTAAGTGCTACATAAAACCTTTACACATTGCCTCTAAGCTAAGCCTGGCAGCGTTTATTGCCAAGTTACCAGAGGGTTAAGCACAGGTTAATTTACTGACTTTTGTAGTACCCCCCTGGCGGGAAATGTGGCTCTTTCTTGAGGGTGTTACACAGCCCCCTTGAACTAAAAACCCAATTTCCTATATGGCCAACTCCACCCTTGGATCAGAAGTTTTTCTCCCAACCCAGGGTTCCTCAGGACACCAGCTAGTGAAAGACACACTGCCCCTAAGCTGGACTCAGTAGGGGACCTCACTCATGGAGGTCTCCCTCTCTCCTCTGGTTCTGGGACAGGGACAGGAGGCTATACTCCCTTTTTATTTCTCTAGCGTTTACAAAGTTATCCTCCTCTCTCTCCTCCTCCACCTCCATGTCATTTTCATCATCATCATCATACTGCTCCTGTGTTGTAGATTGCATGCACAAAATCTCTTTCCAAGCTTCAGTGATATCTCGTAGTCAAGCTTTGGAGTGACCTTGACTACTGTTAGGCTCTCTCCCTGCACAACTCCTTCATCTGTGCCATAAGGCCGCTTTCGAGGTTGTCAAGATTCAACTCCATTCTGGCAGTAAGGAGTCACAGGTGCACAAAATATGGGGTAGGAATTCAATTTAGTAAACAAAAACATAGTCAAACAAGGAGAATTACAAAAAAGCGGAATCTGATATCAGAAACTTTTTATGGGATTTTTAATTTGAGAAACTAAGTGGCAGTGCACAAACATAAGTGCTGGATCCCACAGCTGAACACATATGTAAGACATTGGGTTATTGATTGAGAGGGGTGGAAGCCCCAATCAGGCAACAACAACAATCCTTGGCAGGGTGAACCACAAAAGTCACTGAATTAATCTGTACTTAACCACCCCCCCCCCAGCTTAGAGGCAATGTTTAAAGTACTTATGCAACATACAAACATAAACAAAGTGAAAACACAGTACAATAAAAAATTCAAACCGTCACAGCAAACAAGGGGGTGAGTGGCTGAAAAGTTTCAGCACTCGTCTATCATCTTGTTGTGTTTGCTATGTTTGCCCTAAGTGGCCAAGGGTATGCCCAGACATGAGTCACTTGCTCGCTGTGCCATTAGATTCAAGCTAACCTGGCAGATGAAGGGAAATACCTCGAAACTGGTCTTAGGATGCTGGTTTGATGTCCAGGGAGGACCTGGCCAGGCAGTTCGTGCTGGACTGTTCCCATGAGGAGCAGGGTCAAGGCTGATTTCCATATGGCCACTATGACTGGAGTGGTGTAGTGAGCAAAAGAATGATGGATAAAACTCAGATCTCTTGACTGAAGGAGACTGGCTGAAAAGTTTCAGCACTCCGCCTATCATTTAGCTGTATTTGCTAAAGGTTTATTTTGCCAGGTCCACATAGCAATTTAAAACTGCACGCACAGGCCGCAGTGACAGTCCTGAGACATATTTTACAGTGATACTTGAGTGGGTGGCACAAGGAATGATGCTTTCCACTACTAGCATATAATTGACAGGCCCTGGGTACTGATCGTAACATTTAATACAGACTTAGAAGTAAATTAAATGTGCCAATTAGGTGTAATCCAGTTTTACCATGTTTTAGGAAGTAAGAACATGCCTGATACCATCAAAATAGTGTCAGCAATTAAAGGCACAAATCGGGGAGTGAACCTGCAAAAATGGGCCAGGTCCAACAGTAGCTATGCCAAACAAGTTCACTGAGGTCCACTAAATACATATGTTAAGAGAATTTTGAACAAACATGGAAAAAAATACATATAATTACTCTTGCACATCCGTTATAACAACATACCTGCAACTACAGCACAGTACTTTTTATGTGAAGTTTGCTTGTTAGCAAATTGATGGTCATTCACTGATCTTTTTCGTCTGTATATGCGGTGTGCATTCCCTGTCACTGGCATAGTTTGATTGAAGGGCTCAATAAATATGATGTCTTCATTTATTTTTATAAAGCCCATCTGTAAATAGTAATAAAAATAAAGTCAAAAGTATTCATTAGGAAACTCATTGCACAGTGAAATATACATCAGTACATTGTGTGTATCAATTCATTGTATGTTGTCTACTGTACTAGTATATTGCATGATTAAAAGCCTCCCGTGGAGTTCGCAGCATAAAACTGTTGCAAAATTAACTAATAATCATCACAGATATAACTCTATGTTAGAATGTTTTTACTTCACTAAAGTTCTAAAGGACATTCCCACTTTGTGTTCCTGCAGATTTACAAGACACCCTCTAAATAAAATATATTACAATAATAAAAAGAATAATACAGTGATGATTATGATGACGAATAATGCAGACAAAAGTAACAATATGCACATACAATTAAGTGTCTTTCATTTAACTGTTAGCATTACATCAATTTATAGAAAAGTCCTTTTTTAAGAGTCCAGCACATCACAGACAGATGTTGCCTGTGCAACCCAAATTCACCATAAAAAAGTCATTACGGTTTCAGAGGGACCCTTTATCAGATCAACATAACACAGCTGTCCTCTGTTCATTCCTAGCACTTCCCGTGATGGAACGCCAGATATGGAGCAAGCCTCAAACACACCTGGAGATTGCAGCAGTAAATCACAAATGGACCCAGGATGTAATACCCAAAGAAAAGAATCATATGCAAACACTCATAAACACAAATAAATGCACAGCAGAGAGTTTGCATTTGGCCCAAGAGCCACATGCCAGTTGCATTCATCAGATAAAGCCAAAACAATGCATACTAGTTAGTGTCACTGTCAATAACACACATGACACACCTGCCCACCTGGATCACCTCAGAATATGACCTCCAGTTGGTATTTATGGCTCCTTCTATCAGAGTGGGATCAAGCATCTAAAACAAGCAATTTATAAACCACTGTACCAGTATTTCCTGCCCAAAGGGGGATTAGCTCCACTTTATTGCACCCACTGTTCAGTATAAAGAATACCATGTACCTAATGTAAATTGAAATCCAGTTCACAACTGTAAGCAATGTGGCTGTTATTCCAAGCCATTATTGTTTAATTAAACTTAAACAGTTCCTGATTGCCAAGCTTTGCAGTTCACCTTTTAGATAATCAAAACCTTCTTCAACATAACTATTAATATTAATAATATGAATAAATACAACCTACAAATTTATCTCTCATTTCCCTATCATATAGTCTTGAGATTTTAATGTAGTGATGGATTTCCAGCTGGACGAATCTAATAACAGCAAATCAATGTTTTGCTCTAAAATACATGCATATATTAGATTCCTCTTGAAACAATTTGGCCTCTGTGATATTTGGAGAGAAAAGCATGCTAAGGAACAGGGGTATACTTTCCACAATAAAAACTATAATTACTACACAGGATCGATTATTTCTTACTAGACAAATCTTTAAGAGCAGACGTTAAAGAAGTGAGACATTTAGCCGCCCATTTGTCTGATCATGCAGCAGTGGTATTAGAGTTTAAGCAGAATTAGAAAGAAAGTTGAGAAGATGGACATTAGATCGCTCCTTCTTAACTGTTCAGCCCATAATAGACAGACTAAGAGTATGAACAATTGAATTCTTCGAGAATAATAGTATATCAGCAGCTAAATATATAGATTAGGATAGGTTTAAAGCCTATATAAGGGGGGTTCTGATCAGTTTATCTGCACAAAATGTCAAGCAATATAGAAAGATGGCACTAGGAAAAAAGTGTAGATACCCAACGGATGGGGAAGAGCCCACTGAGAAGTGACAAAAAGAAATCCAAGATAAACTGTGTCTCATCACTACTATGGAAAGCAGGGTGAAGGCACATTGGGAAACCAGTAAATTAGCACACTTTCAGTAAAGTGAGAATGAGGGGGAAACACCTGGCTTGGAAGACTAAGGCAATCCTCATAAGAAATGAGATCAGTGAGATAAAGTGTTGGAGAATGGGAAATAGTCTAAGAGAAACTCAGGAAGGGGAGCAAGCCTTTGTGGAGTTCATCTGAAACATCCATACATAGGATTTGTGCATCTCTGAGGCTCAGGTTAATCGATGGTTGGATGGGCAGATTGTGGGGAAAATTTCAATGAAATAAAAAGGAAATTCCTGATGGAGAAATAACCAAGAATGAGGTATTTTCATTGATTAAAAAAGGAAAAAAGGTAAAGCGGCTGTGCATGATGGCCATCCAAATAAATTCAGTTTAAAATTAAGCAACATATTATGCCCAGAATTGACACAGCTCTTCATAAATATTTGGGAAGAAGAAGCTTCATCCCCAAAATCATGCAAGGAGGCAGTAGTCACTTTAATCCTAAAAACAGGGAAAAAACAAAGGTCTTGTGAATCTTATAGGCCAATTTCACTCTTGAATTGTGATTATAAGTTTTATGCCAGTAGTCTGGCTGGTAAACTGAGTAGCGTAATAGAAGAGTTGATAGCGGAGGACCAAAAGTGTTTCATGAAAGGTCAATTCATGCACCATCTAAGTGATGAGTTAAAAGGGACAACTGACTTGGCAATGGAAAGTAAAGTACCTCTGGCGATTAGTACACTCGACCTTATCAAGGCTTTCAAAAGGGTGAATTGGCAATATCTCTTCCTCATGTTGAATCATATATGGGTATTACATTCTCCATGGACTTACTGGGCACTTACAGAGCTCCTTTGGCAAAAATGTTGTTGAATGGGAATCTCACATCAAGTTTCAAGATAAGAAGAGGGACTAGACATTGCCATCTCCTCTCCTCACTACTTTTTCATTTATATATTGAACCTTTTTCTGAAAAGATCAGGCTGGAACAACAGATCATTCTGTTTTCATATGGTACTTGGGTAACAAAAGTTTCCTTATATGCCAATGAGGTAATGGTATACACACAAGTTTTGGTTACAACTTTGGAAAGCCTAGACCTCCTGGTTGCAAAATTTGGGAAGGTGACTAGGATGAGGATAACTCCTCCGAGACAGAGGTAATGGGGTGGATTGGAACATAGATGAGAACCGTAGGCTGATAAAAAAGGAAATAAAATGCTTAGGTATAAGGGTGGGCCAATCACTAGAAGAATTGGCAGAATTAAACTTTCACAAAATAATGGTAGAAATGAACAGGCTATTACTCAGTTGGTCCCATTTTCCATTAACAATATTTGGGAGGAATAATCAAAATGACAGTACATCCGTAATTTACTTTTCTTTTTAACATGATACCCCTCCATTTTAAGAATACTTGGTTACAAAAGCTTAATTGCAGAAAGATGATTCATTTATACAGGCATCTAAGAGCACAAGAATCACAAAAAGGAAGTTGTGAAAGAAGTATGATAAAGGGGACATTGCACTGTCAGATTTTCAATTATATGCATGGACAATATGGCAAGGGGGTCAGGAAGAGCATTGGGAGACTCTTTTCAATGACGTGTAAAATGGTGGGTTCACGTTTATGTTCAAATTTGGAGACCAGAAATATTAGGCTAAAAGTGTTGCAGGCGGTGGCTCAATTGTGGGCAAACATTTAGCACATAACAAACCTGTCGTATTAAGGTAGGCATGCACCAATCTGGGGCTTTCGGGGTTCCAAGAAATGTTTCAAAGACAGGTTGGCTGTGAGTTTATGACAGTCAGGTATCATGGAATAGGGCTAGATTTTTGTGGGGCAGATATGTTCTTGGGACCAGTTCCAGCAAGTAACCAATAAGACGGTGTCCAAGTTTAAATTCTTCCAACTACAGAGTTGAGCCCGCCCTGTGGAAGAAGATAAAAGTGGCACTACTTAATTGGATGAACACTTGATTAACAGCCTGCATTGGAAGAAGGTGGTGGCAACTTGGTATGCACTAATTATGGGTATCTCAGAGAAAGGGCATTCTCAACCGAAATCCCTATGGGTAGGAATAACATTAGAAATAAGTCAATTGGTGGTTTGTGTGAAGTCATGCTGGCATTGGTGGTTGGGAACAAATAGTGATTGGAAGCAGAAACAATCATAAAGAAGAGAGCATGTAGGAATAAAAACAGATAGACCTGTTGTTACGCTCATCGCTGCGGTGTTCTTGGGCTTACCTTGGCCTGACTAAAACCGTTGCTACACTTTTTCCATGACTCCATTTTGAATTACCTATTCTCTTTAAATAAGAAAGGACTACGTTATATATTCTATGAACTATTGGACACTAAATTATGCAGCATCTATGAATTTGAAAATTATCTGTTTTATTCAGTCCTAAAGAAGTCCGGTGACGGACGAAACGCGTTTGCTATCAGCGATTATTTTAAAGAAAATGAAAGACTGAATAAAGAACAGAAAACTGAAGATCCAAAGTCTCTTGTTTATATTTGTTGGGAAAACAATCATGACAATGTCATATGCGATTTAACAAATACTGAAATACTGTTCATCTTAAATTGTGTATTTAACTCTGAAGGGTGCTGTATATTTTTCTAAGTATAGCAAGTCAAGGGAGTAGGGTTCCTTATCTTCCTTGTTGGGTTTGTATAGGGATTACATTCCTGGATCTAGCACCTTCACTTTGAACCTAGTTACGGTATTTAAATAGTGGTGCAAACGTTTTTTGCCTTAATCCCTAAATTCTCTTCTAGGAATAAAAACAGATAGGATTGAAATAAAGAAATCATGACTTTTCTAAAGCTATTAAAAGCTTTAATATGTAAGGATGAGCCTATAACGACTAGGGAAGGAGTTCCTGTGGCTCTGGAAGGTACACCTGCTTTGCAGACTGCAATAGAGAGAGGATATTACACTTGTACCTGGTTAGAGAATTGGGTAAAATATACTGAGAAGGATGGTCCTTTAGCATTTCCGCAGTACAGGGCATTTAAGGTAAGAATTCTAAAATATTTGAGGAGACAGATGAATGATTAATACCTAGACCTATACCCATACAATATGAATCCCTTGAAGAATGGGAACACAAAGCCTGTTGAAGAGAAAATGAGAAATATCGGGGAAGATATTGAAATATGTTAAATCGATATGTAGAGAAAAAATTGGGATTCCCAGAAAAAATTATGGAGACAAGATGTTGCTTTGGGAGCACAAATGTATCCTGTAATGGTAGCTGAAAATAAGGAAGGATAAATGTGTTAGAAAAAGAAACAATCAGAACAGAAAAAAGCTGAAGTAATCACATTGACAGATGAGAGCTTAGAGGATATAGATGGTAAATTACTGAACAAACAATTACTAAATAGACCGCCACCTTATCATGAAGAGCGGAGTAGTTCAGGGATAAAATCCGTTTGTGAGTTTAAGGCCAGAAGCCCCACCTGCGAATTAAGATTCAGCTTCTAAAAGTATTTTCTTGAATGGAGATCAGACGCCCGAAAGAGCAAAATTTTCAAATGTGATCATGACAAATAGTCCATCTGCCTTCTCAGTTCCTGTAACTATAGATTCCATTGTTCCTCTATATCAAACAGGGCGAGGCGTTTTACAACCCCATCAAATAACTGTTCCAAATGGAACTATAGGAGAAGCCCATTCCTTATGTGATACGAGTGAGGGTGTCAGAAATTACGGGACATTATCAACATGGGAAACAGGTAAAGTCCATGAGTGTGGTGTGGAGATGTGTAATAAAATGAATTTCACTGTGGAAGGGTAAATAGAGCCATTAATAAGCATTTCAGAAAAGAGTATTGAAACACCAAATAGGGGTCAGAGAATAAAAACTGGAAGGGTTTTGCAAATGGGAAATCAAAAAACAAACTCAAAATGAGTACAAAAGACAGGAGAAGCTAGTGGATAATATCAGAGATCACAATTAAGTACATTGATAGTGCCATCCCCGGAAGAACTTGATAATTGGATTAGAGGTATAACTCCTAATGGTAGGGTATTAAGCAATACAAATCGAGGCATAAACATAGATGTAATTAAATTAAAAATGGAATTAGTAGAAATGATATTAGAAACACTAAGGCTGTCATTAGCATGTCAGGCCTGACCGGCATTGCCAATCTGCCAGCCAAAACACCATGCCGGATGACATGTTACCCCCGCCTCATTAGCATAGTGCGTAGTACCGCGGTGGACGGAAAGACCGTCTGCCACTTTTCCGCCGGTAGGCAATCGTCCCAATTGCCTACTGGGCGGAAAAGGTCCATAATATGTTGGCAGTATTATGATGTGGCATTTTCAATGCCTTTCCATGGCGGTGATTCTGCCATGGAAAGGCATGCAGAGTTCTCTTTGGCGGCCTGTTGCAGGCCTCCAGGGGGGTGTGGGGCTGCATTTGAGGGGTACCCATGGTACCCCCCCCCCCAACATTGGCATTCACTAGGTGACAGGCACCATGCAGTGCATCCTAATTGCCAGTGCAGGACCGCCACACCACTTGCAGTCGGTCCCAGCACCGCTAGGGTGGCAGGTGGACTGAAGCCTGCCCGCCATCCTAATGGGCCCCTTAGTTCAGAGAGACCATCAAAATATCATGATGAGGAATTACTATTCATGTGTAAAGATATAGCACTAAAAGCAAGAATTACCCATGAGAAATTTTCTGAGATAGCACAGAAATTTGTAGTGGATGTAGAAACAAAAATCCAAAGCCTTACAAAAAACATATCGATTCCAAAGCCTTACAAAAACATATTGATTGGATGTCAGTCACAGAGATTTTGAGAGTCTGAATCCCTCTGGAAAAAGACTGAAGATTAAGGAGCTAATAACTACTTTGAAGAGATAGGGAGAAGTAGAAAGATGGGAAGGAAAGATGAGCTAAAAAGAAAGAAAATGCAATAATGGTTCTTCACTTACACCCAATGATGGAAAAGGAAAAGGGTGAGGCACATAATGGCATATCCTATGAGAGAAGTACTAGGAGGAGGGTATGTACATGTCTCCTGGAATAGACAAGACATATTGTCCTTTTCCAATGATTTTCCAAGATTGAGAGAGAAGCCTGTCGAATGGTATAAGCAAGTGGCAAGGTTTGTGAAAGTTTCAAAGGTTTTGTTACAAGATTTGGATGTTTTGTTTGATATTGTGCTTCCAACAGATTTATGGGTGGAATGTAAAATTGCAAATGGTTGGCCAGAGACAGAACCTGCCAGAGATACAAAACCAGGCGCACCATCAACAGAGGTGATGAAAAAGTACAATCAGCTCGTTGTGTTTTTTAAAGGAAAGATTTAGCCGAAAGAAACAGATTAGGTAAGAATTGAAAGAGTCGGTTTATGCATATTATGAGAGAATTTTACAAGCGCTCAAACAGTACAGTGGTATTAAATATTTGTCAGAAAAAGACATGGGACACGTTGTGTATCGTTTCGTATATGGTTTGAAGCCTGATATTAATGTTATGATTTAGCAGCATTTAATTTGCTGGCAGAGAAAGTATAAAGATGAAATACTTAGTTATGCTAAGACCTGTGGAGATGATATTGATTTGTGTCACAAAAAGTTGAAGGAGAAGTTGATGTTGGCACAGGATGAGAACAGCTAAGAAAAATATGTGTGGTTTTGTTTCTTATTTTTTAGGTATGATACAGGAAGATAGTCAGACTACCACAGAAATGAAAGGTGTGATGGTAACTCCTATGCAAAATGTGATGCCTCAAGGAAGGGGACGATGATCACATATTGAGACATCGAAAAATATGTAACCGTGTCACAGTTGTGGAAAGTAGAGCCTTATGGAAATCCCTGGAAGCACCTACAATTAACCTCATACCAAACTTTCACCTCTTACAGCATACATTCAGTGCCCATATAGAGCTAGACTAATTCCCCAACATATTCACACACTAAAATGAAGTACTTGCGTTATTTTATTCAATATAAAATCTCATTTCTTTAAAAAATGTCTATTTAAAATTCGGAAAAGAGTTCCGAAGCGATATAAACAATAAATGTATTAAAAAAAAATTCACAGTATATGAATTCTACTCGACGTGGTCAAGAAAAGCTATACAAACATATTAAAAAAACATAATACATGAAAATGAAACACATAGAAATAACACCCCACTTAGAGAACAGTAATGATGATTAGGTTAAAACTTAATCTGATCCAATGGCCAAATATATTTGAAAGGGACCAGTTATACAGAAATGTCTATGTATCTCAAAAAGTCCCTTGGCTTTTTGGATTCCTTTATCAAACAAACAGGCGTCGACGCGTTGTGGTGGTTTGAGCCAATAGGTATGGGGCCACCTTCTTCAGGACAGTATTGTATATGGGGTCACTTCTTTCAATTGATCATTGTTATATCTATATACTAGCAGCCCGCCCCAGCGTTGCCTGGGGGCAATGAGGCTTCAGGGCCAACCTCCCGCTCAGGCCCCCGCCCACCCCGACATTGTCCGTGCATGCCCATGCACGGACACTGACATGGACCAGGCCCCCCTCCCGCCCGACTCCCTCCCGCCCCGACTCACTCCTGCTCCGACATTTTCCTTTACTAGCTGCCTCATATTCGAAAAAGATGATGACTGCTGCCTCTTCCTGCAATCATGTGCAGACGCATTAGGAAGGCCATCAACATGTCATCTGTCGGCCTCACTTCACCCCCCCCGGGACTCCTCCCCCTGCATCACACAGTCTCGCACTGAGAGTTTAGGGAAAGCTCGAAAACTTTCCCTTTCCTTACCTGTGCTGCCGCTCGTCACTGCACCGCCGCTCCTCCTTCATCATCATCACACACATCGCGTCGCGGTCATCACGCACGTCGCGTCGCGGCCAGCGCTAGGTCCCGACCGTCGCTACTTTCAGGGGACTACTTTGTTTTCAAACTTAATTTTTTTATTTTACTTTTTTTAAAATTTTATAGCCTATGTCCATCTACACACCCTGACATTTTCATAGATGTATCGGGTGTGTAGATTGGCGCTGTGGTTCCCGAGTTTACCTGGCCAAAAGGTGCAAGTTCTCTCTTTATAATAGTAGTATAGATGTAAAAAATGGAAGATAGAGAAAGGATCTGTTCTATATATTGCCTTGTACTGCATAATACTACAATGTTCCTCATACTACCCTCCATTAATTTTTGGGCCCCTTCATTATAGGATCATCTTTAGAAAAATATGTATCTAGAGAGATAAAAAGGAGGGACACAGATCTTCTGTGGTAACAATTCTCTTACAAAGTCATATTCACATTCCCAAATAATATCAACCTAAAGGTGATTTCTACAGACTGCGTTTACGTTTTATTGTGAAATTTATCAGGAATTAGTAGAAGTTACCAGTCTTGACTTCATACCATTCATTCACATTCCCTCTACAAATTATATAGTTCCTGTATTGTCTACTATACTGACCTTGGAGAATTCCTTGGTCATTACACTATTTATTAGATGCAACCCTGATATGGTCTTATGAGTTGATACTTCGAATTGGAATTCCTAGTGTCTGAAGGAGAAATTGTATATCACAAATTACATGTTGATTTCCCTTCTACTCTTCCCTACATTGCAAAGTCTCTCTGACTATTTACCTTGTTTTACAGGAAACTTGGAGATGTATTACTTTCTTTGGTTTTTCACTCCAGGTAACAGAATGCCACAAATTAGCTGGATGTTCTGTTAGTGTCCACCTTAATATGTATATCTCTATATCAAAAAGGAGAACACGATTAAAAGGGGCTATCATGGAACATTTTCCTGTCCTTATCTCCTTTGTTTTTAGCTCAGCTTATAATGGCTTACCAATAGTTTGAGATGCACGGCCACAAGACTGGTGTCGGGAACACGGAAATCTCAAGTTCTACATATAATCGGATGTACCTCTTGATCTTTTAAACTCCTGGTGGATGGAGGTGCACGACCTATGGACAGGGGCAAGAATAGCAACAACCGTCACCTCATTCTTCGGAGTATTACAGGGGGCTATTAGCTTGGCTGTTTTAGTCTTACGCTGTATTTGTTCAAATATTCGTTCTATGAATCGGTATATATATATCGCAAAGACCTTTCGATTATCTCTTTTATGCTTTGCACCACAGTTTACCAAGTCTCCTCTCTTATTGTTGTCATTACCCTGTATAGTCTGTCTCTCCCCGCTAAATCGCTTAAACTTATTTTTTTATGACATCAGGGGAATGCTATATTACAGTCAATGTTTACTCATAGCCCACTACAAAATGGAACGCGCTTGTACGTCTTGCGCTTCTTTCAGGACCTCTTCTAGCCGCGCTACCTATCTCAGTCGGGAATCCACTAGTTCCACCCTTTTAAGTAAAACTACCCATCTCATGGCGCTCCTTACCTCAAAATATTAGTCAGCTTCGTCCCCCTCCTTTATGCAGTGTCATGTCAGCTGTTCTTCAAGGAGCTCTATTTATATTAGGATTTATTAGTCACCGCTGTTGCTACCTCTCGGGAGAGGATGGTGCACTTTCTAACCTCTCGCGAGTGGATAAAACACTTCCTGACCCGAACACTACGTCTATGTGCATAACTAGTGACCATGTTTCTATGGGCTGACCGAGTAGTCCGTGCATACGTGATTGTGAGGCAAATAATGCAAAGTTTCCCTGAGCACTTTTTCTAGAAGGAAATAAAGGTGAAAGTTAATGTCATTGCGGGAGGCAGCAATTGCTACCTCTTGAAAAACAAACAAAGCATCCTCTGCCTGGGACATTACCCATGTGCGCATGTCTGGTAGCCATATTTGTATAGGCTGCCCGGGAAGTCCCTGTAATCAAAATAGACGGGCACATAGTACACAATTTCAAAAGACACTTATATTCAATGATAATAAAAATAAGAAATACAATTAAAAGTGGGCGTGGTCCCTTGCCTTATTTCATCAATAATTTTCTTAGGCGATTTTCAGCTAATATTTCGCTACTGTATATATATTTTGTATCTAGGTTGTTATAGCCTTACCTTTGTATATCATATATTTCTTAATAAATAAAAGAAATAAAAGATTTTTGTGTACTCGAGCCCCTGTATCAAGGTATTTATGTCTATACTTCTCTGAACTAATGGCACTCATCATCTATCTCAGTTTTTACAGAGGCTTCTACCCTCCCTGGCATATGCCCGTTCCTGATAATAGATTCTCACACTTAGAATATCGTTGTGGCAAGTTCGAGTATTGGAAGCAAGAGTGTAAGTCTAATTTGGGTAATCAGGTAAATGGACAGACAATAATGACAGGTGCAGTCACAGGTGAATAATGGTATGACGAATCAGCCAATGTTAAATGTAAGTGGTCAGAATCAAAACAGATCTTGTAGGGTCAGCGATTTCGAATTGGATCACAGAACGCATTGGTGGAAATTTACGAAGGGCCAACATAATTAAGCCCACATCTACTACCTTTATTTCAATAAAATCCCATTGTTCCATGACAGCAGTATGGCGTTTAACAAAAACTATATCCTAATGAACTAGTGAATAGCAATGACAAACCCTCTGAATGCAGTAAACTACGTTGTTCTTTAAGAAAACTGTGGGTCTGATTTAGATCTTAGCAAACAGAAGGAGATGATGGACGGAGCGCTGAAACTTTTCAGACACTCACCCCCAGTCACAGATCTGGGTTGAATCCATCGTCATTCTTAAGCTCACTTCACCACCTCAGGTCAGACCCAGCTAAATGCCATACTAAATGCCAGCTAAATGCTCATGGGAACAGTCAAACCCGACCTGCCAAGCCAAGTCTTCCCTGAACTATAAACAAGCACCCTGGGACGGGCTAATGTGTAATACACTACATCAGCCAGGCTAGCTTGAATCCAGTGGCATAGTGAGCAAGGGACCCATGTCTGGGCATACCCTGCCGACTCAGGGCAAACAAAGCAAACACAAGGAGATGATGGACGGAGCGCTGAAACTTTTCAGAATCTCACCCCCAGTCACAGATGTTTGTTGAATCCATCATTATTGTTAACTCACTTAACCACCTCAGACCCATCTATATGCAAATCAGTCTTGACCCTGTGCCTCATGGAAACAGTCCAGCTTGAACTGCCAAGCCAGGTCTTCCCTGAACCAGAAAAAAGCGTCCTGGGACCAGTTTCTGGGTAACACCCTTCATCAGCCGGGCTAGCTTGAATCCAGTGGCAAAGTGAGCAAGGGACCCTCGTCTAGCCATACGCTGCCATCTTGGGGCAAAAACAAGGATTTAGATCTTGGCAGACGGTTTACTACATCACAACAGTCATGGATGTCCTGTTCGCCGAAATATAAATGCCAATATATTGTTTGGGATGTATATTTCAACAGACAGGATATCCGTCACTGTTGTGATGGCGTAGCACGTCTGCCAAGATCTAAATCAAGTCCTAAGTCTTCAAAGGCACCATGGGGCAACTTCAGGACACTTATAAATACAATATTATCTTTTCTAAAAGGAGCCCAGTGGCATCCTTGTGATGAGTCAATGCTTAACATTCCAGCTCAATCAATCAAATGTTAATATTTGCTATGGTTTATAAAAGCTATCTCTGTACTTGGACATTCAACATTATCAAAGTTAATCTTATTGGCTAGAGCCCTAATGTTGACCCATGCGGATATTTACCCCGATGATCAGTTAACCCAATTACATCTTGTCTAAAATGGCTAATCACCTTTCCTAATTTATTAACCTAATCAGTGATCTGTGGAACTTTGGCTGATTGAGCAACAATTGTAATTCCTTTGATATGTCTATAGTCTGAGAAGCCACTCAAGATTGCATTCTGGGTGATCTATATATATATATATATATATATATATATATATATATATATATATATATATATATATATATATATATATATATATATATATATATATATATATATATATATATATATATACATATATATATATATATAGGTTTCCACGATCCTATTCCGCCCGGGATCCCCAGGAAATCAGGTACAGACCACAGCGAGTTCAGTAGCGTTTAAGTGCAGTTTATTGCCATAGAATCAGTAGCATTTCATGATGGCAAGTGCCCGGCATTACGCGTTTCAACAGTGGAACACTGTCTTGATCACATGACATACTTCGGGCCAATATACAATAAATACAAGTGCAAATGGTGAAAAAAACACACAACATCCGTTTTTTTCTTCTCCTTCCTGTCACCCTATCCCTACTTATAGGAATAGAAGACATACTTCTAACAGTGCATGCATATACAATTCATAGTAATTGTATGTCGGATTCTACATTGTGCAATGTCGCAAACAAATATGTGAAAATTCAGTACAAGTGCAGAAAATCATAAAAAAATTCTTAATTCATTTTCAAATAATACACCATAGCTTATTAACAGTTAATAATTAAGCGAAGCCTTTATGATGCTAAATGATCATAAAACATTCCAAGCGAAATTAATAATACTAAAAGTGCACTCCAACGAGAGGCAAAGAAAGGTGTTTTGATGTTTAAAGGGGGAGCACAGGAACGTTATTCCTGTTTAGCAGTGGACAAAATTCTAATGACAGTAAAAATAGGGTCCAGAAAAAGGCAAACGATCTGTGGTGGCCATGAAGAAACGGCAGATTTCCCACACCCAATAACTATCATTATTAGTGTTGTAATAGTGGCCACGTCAGTCAAGATTACATTAGTGGCCACCACATGCAAAATGACCAGTACTGATTAACTTAGTGCACCAGGCACTCTTGCCAGCAGTAATGTAAAAATTGCTTTCTCAAAGTATTTACAGGTTTAATGCATGGCAGCCATAGCAGTAACTAACGCCCCTGGCACCAAGGTCATAATTCTAGTGATAAACTTTGCCAAATCCTCATGATTGTTTGTTTAAATATCAGGTATAAATATATTTTGGAAAGCCAATAATGTGTGTCCCAACATGAGCTAAGCTCTGAGTTCTGAAAATTCACACATTTCAGCCTATAATACACACTTCAATTTTGGGAAAACATATATTCATTCAGCTAAACAAAAGCTTGCATGTGGTTCACAATCAACAGCTACAATAACTGTCAGGGAGAATCTCAAAAGTCACTAAATCAACCTGTGCCTTACCCTCTGGTAGCCTTCCACAAAAATATTCTGGCTTAACATAGAGGCAGTGTGTAAAGTATTTATGCAATACTTTAAAATAATGAAGTGAAAACACAATACAATTAAAATCCCAATTTAACAAATAGAGTACACTTAAAAACATTATTTGAGACTAAAATGGCAAGCATTCAATCAGTAGAACCAAAGATATGCAGTTTTAAATATTTATGGTAAGTATAGCTCCCAAAAACACAAAGCACCACTCGTGTTCATCTGATCGTGCAAGACCAGGTGAAAGTCACAAGATCTGACCCACGGTGATGGAGCATCGGCTGGATATCTGGATCAAGTTAGTTCCGCTGAAAAGGTTGCCGTCTAAACACTAACAATAAGAGTTAAGTTCATGGTGGAGGGGGCCACAAGGAGCAGGGTGAGCAATGCGGATGGTTGCCGCTGTAGCACGAAGAAGAGGGCAGGCGTCGTGGATGGCCGTTGTTGTAGTGCGAAGATTCTGTCTGGCATCACTGACTATTCTTGCTGGAGCTTCAATTGGCAGTGAATGTGGGCTTTCAATGCTGTACAGTGAAGTGCAGATCTTGCGTTGCTGGTCATCTCTTGCGGTCGCTGTAGCACATAGAGTTGCGTTCACCAGAGTTTTGCACTGGGTGTTGGAGCAGGCAGCAGTATCTTGGTGTGAAATGGCCCATTTGCGATCTCTAAGACCCTAAAACTTCAGAATTCTCCTCTATTTCAACTGATGCCGAAGCAGTGGTTCAGGACATGAGGGGCAGTTTTGGGTGATCAGAAGCTCACTCCTGTAGAGACTAGCAGGGCTCAGGTAGTTCCAGGAGGGGAGATGCAGGGAAGTCTCTGGACTTTCTGTCTCTGTAGATTAGAACACAAAGTCAGTCAGCTGACCCTGGAGTTCCTTCAGCCTGAGGTGATGCATGCAGGTCCAGTCTGGCTTTCTCAGCAAGTAGAGAAGGCCTCAAGCATAAGTGCATGAGAGCGCCTTTCCTCTGTAGTATTCACAGTTCAAGGAGTGTACTGAAGAGAGGTCTGAGGTGCCTAAGCGAAGTGGGAGAAACATCTGGAATTGTATCCCCTCAGATGTGACTGGAATTCGTAGCCCCCCTGCTCTTGCTCCAGCCTAGCTACAGGCACAAAGAGTTAGTTTGACTTTTTTGTGTCAGAGAAGGGCACACCCTACTAAAGCAAATTGGGCTGTTCTCAGCTCCACACCCCTAATTGTGCCTGAGATAGCCCATCCAGGCACAACTAATCTCCCTACTGTGTGGGTGTCTGGGAGGAATATACAAAGACCAACTACCACTCACGCCTAGTCATGAGACCTAAGAAAAGGCTGCAGTCAGCAAATGGTTAGAGGACAAAAATTCTACAAACCAAAGATATCCCACGGTCTACAAGATAACAGAGAGCTTTAGATATTTCCCTTGATCAGGACTGCCACAAAATGTAACCGAAAAAAATTATAATTAATTTTTCGGACTCCAATCACTCACCCAGCCAGGTGACATGCTTCATCATCTGGGTCTCCTCTGACAGTCAACCTAGTGACTTCAAGGGCTACAACCCCATCATAGTGGTGTAGGAGCCCGAGGATGTTTTAATCTCTGTTAAGGGCAGTTTGTCTGCTTACCCAGATATGAGCAGTGGAGTGCGTGGGAAGTATATGCAGTGCAATTGTGAGATGTGAAGTTAAAATTGGACCATGGTAGACTCAATATTTATTCCTGTCCACCATAACCCAAATTAAAAACAGTGCAGATAGACAGTTTCAACAGATAGCTGTCTATACTATTTTAAGTAGTTAACATGTTTCAGCATATGCGGGCAAATCTCTGCCTTGTGCTTTCATCAGGACCTATCAAAATTTAGTTTGCTACTGCAAGAAGTGAAAACAAAAAAAATGTGATAATACACATGCAGTGGTTGGACACAATACAACCTGATCGCTTGATAAGCGGTGTAAACAATTTCTCCTCAATGATACTTGTGTATCTTGAGAAATCTGAAACGATACAAAGCGGCATCTTATAAGATCAAGAAAAAACTCACATGCTCTCTAAATAGATAACCATAGTGGCAATGCATTGCCAGCTAGCATACTCCATTTTAGGGCAACCATTCTTCATTCTTACCTCAAGTATCTGAGGGAACTACCTCACCCCACCTGGCAACAGCTTAGGGTAAAGGAGGCACCGCTCTAAAAGGAAAAAAGCAGGACAACTCTTCACTTTCTGTGGTGTTCTGCCTCACCAAGACATCTCATCGCTCATCATACTAATTACAATCTACACATAGAACTAAAAACTCTATCTACAGTGAAGTCTCTAACCTTCTCTTTCTGACCTTGTACATTCACACATGTTGCTCTTACGATATAAAATATAAAATAGGCTTAGTTGATGCTTGACGTGATCTTTTCAAGATTTATCAAAGTACTCTTCAGCCATTAAATCCATCAGTCTATATGTCAACAACTCTTTACTGAATAGAATGTACATATACTCCAGTTGTTTAGCTCTTCAGTGGTTCTAAGTATACTGAAGTTAAATGCGGTTCTGATTATGCGCAAATAATTGGAATTCACAACTAAATGTTCTATTGACATAGAGATTCAAAGCAATTGCATACCAAATCACTGTCTCTTGGTCCATCATATGATCACCCCCCCACTATTTTACCGGGTGAACTAATCAATGACCACATGTATATTAATTAAAGAGGCAGCGCGTTCGTAGTACCAGTAAAAGCGGCACCATTCGATTGTCTGTCAGACTAACTATTTCGTCGCCGCTTCTATCTTTATCTGGAAGGTAATGCGTTCTTAATAATCGTGCCTGCAACATCGAGTGCTCTATTCATGTCATTACCCGCCATATCTCATCAACGCGCCTCTCCCTTGCGCGCCTCTCCCATATCTACTGGGCATAAGAGGCGTATCTACGTTATACGGGGATAATTTCAGAGCGCACTCGCTCGAAACTACAATTCTCAATAAGGTCTCCTTAAAATGTAAATTGATATTTGTATAGCGCACTACTCACCCACAAGGGTCTCAAGGCGCTTGTACGAATACTGCTGTGGAACCCGTCCTGGCTTTCCCTGTGAGGCGTCCACTCCTGGGCCCCCCCAGGGTGGAGGCCAGGCATCCTTAGCATTGTGGGGGCCGTTGTGGAGATTAAGCAAGCTATTGCCCAGAGTTGCAGAGTGGGACTCTTTGATTAGAATAGGCACTGAGGCGAGAATTATCAGGTCCGTGGAATTTTTTAGCCCAAGACCCGCTGAGGCGGGAAATCGAACCCTGGTCCCGGGCTAGACCTCTGCATGAGGGTCTGCCGCTCTAACCATTGAGCCACACTTCTCCTCCTTACCTATTCGTCGGTACCTTGAGACGGTCATCTGAGCCGTCGGGGAGGTACCGACCGCGCAAAGAGGCATTTCTGTATAACTCTGAGGCTGATTGTTGCTTCCGGGACGTGTAGCTCAGAGTAGCGTGATGACGTCATAACTAAGGATCCTAGTGCTACTGGGAAATGTAGTGTGTGCAAAAAATATCGCAGAATTATTGATGTTGCCTTCCTACATTGTGCTGGAATTTACCAGATGTTTTCACTATAGGTAAACATGTATATACATTCCCATGTCAATTTATGGATACTAAAGCCACTACCCCAGGATAGTAATAATGTTAATGCCCCTTTTAAATGAAACAATTCTAGGGGCTGTTAACTATTACTTGGCCCATATGATCCCATATGGGGAGTTAGGATATCGTTGATCTATAATAAAAACGATAGTAGGGTTGTTGGGGACTAATGCCCCGAGATTATTTCTTACAGATAAGCAGTTCCTAAAAGATTGGTCAATGATGACATGGCTCGGCACGCAGGATTGGCTTATCTTGATTATCAAAACAGCCAAGCGCATGGCAGATACCATTTTAATAGAGATCCAAGTATTGGAGGCACAAATTAAAACCACTATCACTAGCATAGCCTTTAAGAAAAACCAGGAAGAATCAAACAAACATAATAAAGAATTTAAAGATAACATTCTATTTTCAAAGATTGAAAAATTAAAAAAAAGACATGGCTAAATTTGTTCATGAAAGAGTGTACCCGTACATGAGCGACAGTTACGTTCCTCCAGAATTTAATAACTGAGGACGTAAACTAGGGCCTTCATATGGCGCATCAAGTTCAGATGAAGGATCAAACACAAGTGATTCAGATACATCAACCAGGAGTGGACTACAGGGGAGAGGACGAGCAAGGAATTACCAAACAAAATGGCGTGGAGGCCCTCCAAATCAATATCAACATTGGTGGCAACCAAATCCCTGGCAATGCCCACCCTTTCCCACCCTGATGGGACCCATGGGTCAGTTCCAACCACCAGGTTTTCAAGGCAACTTTATTAACCAACCTTTTTTTGGGTTTGGCCGGGGACACCCGAGAGGGAGACAAAGAAACCAACGAGCGCAGGTCCCTTGGAGTCCACCTCCTTCGCCTCTGAACCTTTGCAGCAACAGGAAGAAACTACCGGGACAAGTAGGAACAAGTGCGGAGATGGATTAATAATGAATCTCAGCTCCAGATCACTCGGTAAGGATGAAGAAATTGTATTGAATAAAGACCTAGGGTTTATCTCTACAGCCCATGGGGATGCATACCAGAATACCTGGGAATTAGCCACCTTTTTCCGTAAAGTCAGGTTACATTTCTTCTTTAGAGGCAAAGAAGACATATCTGAAACTACGGACACCAATACTGGGTTAAAGAAAAAATCCACTTTTAACCCCCCTACACACCTGGTTCCATCTCAGGTACTCACTTTTGAGCAAGCTGTGAGTGATGACATTACATCGATACTTGAAAAAGAACATAATAAATTTTCACATTTTTCAAAAAGAGAACAAATAGCACTTCGCAGCCTTATGACTGATGACCGGATCACTCTCAAACCAGCCGATAAAGGCGGTGCGATTGTTATTCTGGATACAGAAGTCTATCGAGCGGAGTGTCTGAGACAATTGGGAGATAGGAAAGCATATTGTCCCCTCAAAGAAGATCCAACTGAAAGGATTAAGATCAATATTGCCACCATGGTTGAAGAGACAGAGAGTGAAGAGTGGATCACGGTACAAGAAGCTGCTTTTTTACAGACAAAGCATCCCATGATGCCCTATTTTTATGTGCTGCCTAAAGTACACAAACCCACTAGACCATCAGTAGGACGCCCGATTATATCTGGCATTGGATCCCTATATTTAACCTTTGTCTACATTTGTAGACTTCTTCCTCAGACCAATGGTAAGAGAGATGCCAACTTTCTTACAAGACACCAAGGACGTGCTAAGGCTATTACCAGACGTTGAGTTCAATCAAGAAACAGATGTGCTCGTATCCTTTAACGTGAAGTCACTTTATACCTCGATTCCACAGGACGAGACACTTGATGCAATTGCATTACTCTTAGCAGAGAAAGATCTGCACAGGATAACACCGATACATTTTATCATGGCATGTGCGCAGATTGCCTTGAAAGAAAATCTCTTTAAATTTGAGAATACCATCTACCTTCAGACCTCTGGGACCAGCATGGGAAGAGTTTTCGCTCCCTGCTTGGCGAACGTGTATGTGCACGGGTTCGAGCAGGAGCATTCCTTTTCATGAGTCAATACGTCTTTGGAGGCAATACATAGACGACATCTTGGTCGTCTGGCGAGGAGATGTAGCAGCAATTGATAGCTTTCTTGTTTGGCTTAATGGCAGAAATGATTTCCTGAAATTTACAGTTGAAATCAATAAACAGAAGCTGGCATTCCTCGATTTGTTGATTGTAGCCTCCCCTACTGGGTTATAAACAGAATTGCACACCAAACCCATGGCAAGAAACTCACTATAGAGTTATGAGAGTCATCACCCTAGGGCATTGAAGGATAACCTCCCATATGGCCAGTTTCTGCGGATTTTTAGAAACTGTTGTACAAAAGAGAGTTTCCAGAAACATGCGGAAAATTTAACATCACAGTTGGTAGAAAGGAAACACCCTCCAAAATTAGTACGACGTTCAGTCAATCGGGCATTTAACAACAACAGAGAAGCCCTATTAGAACAATCAGTACCTTAAGCAGAAACGTCAAGGTTAACTTTTGTTAATACTTTCAGTACAGCGTGTAATGAAATTAAAAAGCTGTGCGTAAACACCGGAAGATACTGAATATTGGGGGAGAGCTGATACCAGAGCCACTCTTTGCTTTGAAGAGGACTACCAACTTACGTGACAGACTCGTACACACTAGACCTCATATTTCCAAAGCTCAGACAACAGACACCTTATGGAGTCTACGTGTTGTACAGGGGCACTACTCTTGCGGCTCGTGCAGAGCTTGTCCACATACAAAGAAATCAAAGTCAGTGGATATAGGCACAGGAAAACCCTGGTTGCAGAATAAATTTACAAACTGCAACACCGAAAGGGTGGTGTACCTAATTACGTCCCCATGCAAGCTGAAAAAGGTGGTGATGACCACACGCAAAGTTAAACTTAGACTCATGGAGCATAGGAGCACGTGGGGTGTAAAAAACAAGCTACAAAACTCAATAGCCACTTTCTGGAGGTTAACCATCGTCCTGTCGATTTTATCTGGACAGTTTTGGAGCAAAGGTATATCCCAGATCATGTGACCGATATATATAAATTTCTGCTGCAGAAAGAACAGAGATGGGTCTTTAGACTCAAAAGTGATTGAGTGGGACTGAACGATGCCATACCTTGGGTCATGCTGTAAGAAACAAATAGTGGTGTTTTCACTAGCAGACTTTATAATGTGTCACCTTTTTTCCTAAGATTCAGAATATAGAGACACCAGTCATTAATTGGCTATAAATAACAGCTAGACAGTGGGGGGGTCTCATGCTCCACACCATGTCCATCTGGTTATGTTACCATTGACCTACTATCGTTTTTACCATAGATCAACGATATCCTAACTCCCCATATGGGATCCTATTAGCCAAGTAATAGTTAACAGACCCCAGAATTGTTTCATTTAAAAGGGGCATTAACATTATTACTATCCTGGGGGAGTGGCTTTAGTATTCATAAATTTACATGGGAATGAATATACATGTTTACCTATAGTGATAACATCTGGTAAATTCCAGTACAATGTAGGAAGGCAACATCGATAATTCTGCGTTGATTTTTGCAAATACTACATTTCCCAGTAGCACCAGGACGCTTAGTTATGATGTCATCACGCTACTCGGCGCTACGCGTCCTGGATGCAACATTCAGCCTCAGAGTTATAAAGAAATGCCTCTTTGCGCGGTCGGTAGCTCCCCAGCGGCTCAGATGATAGTCTCGAGGTACCGACGGATAGATAAGGAGACCTTATTGAGAATTGTAGTTTCGAGTAAGTGCGCTCTGAAATTATCTCCGTACCGCGTAGATACACCTCTTATGCCCAGTAGATATGGGGAGAGGCGCGCAAGGGAGAGGCGCGTTGATGAGATATGGCGGGTAATGACATGAATAGAGCACTCGATGTATGGTGCAGGCACGATTATTAAGAACGGATTACCTTCCAGATAAAGATAGAAGCGGCGACAAAATAGTTAGTCTGACAGACAATCTAATGGTGCGGCTTTTACTGGTACTAAATATGCGCTACCTCTTTAATTGATATACATGTGGTCATTGATTAGTTCACCCGGTAAGATAGTGGGGGGGGTGATCATATGATAGACCAAGAGACAGTGATTTGGTATGCAATTGCTTTGAATCTCTATGTCAATAGAACATTTAGTTGGGAATTCCAATTATTCACGCATAATCAGAACCGCATTTAACATCAGTATACTTTAGAGCTAAACAACTGGAGTATATGTACATTCTATTCAGTACAGAGTTGTTGACATATTGACTGATGGATTTAATGGCTGAAGAGTACTTTGATAAATCTTGAAAACATCACGTCAAGGAACAACTAAGCCTATTTTATGTTTTATATTTTATATCGTAAGAACAACATGTGTGAATGTACAAGGTCAGAAAGAGAAGGTTAGAAACTTCCCTGTAGATAGAGTTTTTAGTTCTATGTGTAGATTGTATTTAGTATGATGAGCGATAGGATGTCTTGGTGAGGCAGAACACCACAGAAAGTGATGAGTTGTCCTGCTTTTTTCCTTTTAGAGTGGTGCCTCCTTTACCCTGAGCTGTTGCCAGGTGGGGTGAGGTAGTTCCCTCAGATACTTGAGGTAAGAATGAAGAATGGTTGCCCTAAAATGGAGTATGCTAGCTGGCAATGTATTGCCACTATGGTTATCTATTTAGAGAGCATGTGAGTTTTTTCTTGATCTTATAAGATGCCGCTTTGTGTCGTTTCAGATTTCTCAAGATACACGAATATCATTGAGGAGAAATTGTTTACTCCGCTTATCAAGCAATCAAGTTGTATTGTGTCCAACCAATGTATGTGTATTATCACATATTTTTTGTTTTCACTTCTTGCAGTAGCAAACTAAATTTTGATAGGTCCTGACAAAAGTACAAGGCAGAGTTTTGCCCGCATGTGCTGAAACATGTTGACCACTTAAATTAGTATAGACAGCTATCTGTTGAAACTGTCTATCTGCACTGTTTTTAATCTGGGTTACTGTGGACAGGAATAAATATTGGGTCTACCGTGGCCCAATTTTAACTTCACATCTCACCATTGCACTGCATATACTTCCCATGCACTCCACTGCTCATATCTGGGTAATCAGACAAACTGCCCTTAACAGAGATTAAAACATCCTCGGGCTCCTCCACCACTATGATGGAGTTGTTGCCCTTGAAGTCACTAGGTTGACTGTCAGAGGAGACCCAGATGATGAAGCATGTCACCTGCCTTGGTGAGTGATGGGAATCCGAAAAAAAATGATACATTTTTTTCGGTTACATTTTGTGGCAGTCCTGATCAAGGGAAATATCTAAAGCTCTCTATTATCTTGTAGACCGTGGGATATCTTTGGTTTGTAGAGTTCGTTTGTCTAGGGAACATTATCCCACTAGGTCAACCTAGTGACTTCAAGGGCTACAACCCCATCATAGTGGTGGAGGAGCCCGAGGATGTGTTAATCTCTGTTAAGGGCAGTTTGTCTGATTACCCAGATATGAGCAGTGGAGTGCGTGGGAAGTATATGCAGTGCAATTGTGAGATGTGAAGTTAAAATTGGACCATGGTAGACCCAATATTTATTCCTGTCCACCGTAACCCAAATTAAAAACAGTGCAGATAGACAGTTTCAACAGATAGCTGTCTATACTATTTTAAGTAGTTAACATGTTTCAGCATATGCGGGCAAAACTCTGCCTTGTGCTTTCATCAGGACCTATCAAAATGTAGTTTGCTACTGCAAGAAGTGAAAACAAAAAAAATGTGATAATACACATGCAGTGGTTGGACACAATACAACCTGATCGCTTGATAAGCATTGTAAACAATTTCTACTCATTGATACTTGTGTATCTTGAGAAATCTGAAACGATACAAAGCGGCATCTTATAAGATCAAGAAAAAACTCACAAGCTCTCTAAATAGATAACCATAGTGGCAATGCATTGCCAGCTAGCATACTCCATTTTAGGGCAACCATTCTTCATTCTTACCTCAAGTATCTGAGGGAACTACCTCACCCCACCTGGCAACAGCTTAGGGTAAAGGAGGCACCGCTCTAAAAGGAAAAAAGCAGGACAACTCTTCACTTTCTGTGGTGTTCTGCCTCACCAAGACATCTCATCGCTCATCATACTAATTACAATCTACACATAGAACTAAAAACTCTATCTATAGTGAAGTCTCTAACCTTCTCTTTCTGACCTTGTACATTCACACATGTTGCTCTTACGATATAAAATATAAAATAGGCTTAGTTGATGCTTGACGTGATCTTTTCAAGATTTATCAAAGTACTCTTCAGCCATTAAATCCATCAGTCAATATGTCAACAACTCTTTACTGAATAGAATGTACATATACTCCAGTTGTTTAGCTCTTCAGTGGTTCTAAGTATACTGAAGTTAAATGCGGTTCTGATTATGCGCAAATAATTGGAATTCACAACTAAATGTTCTATTGACATAGAGATTCAAAGCAATTGCATACCAAATCACTGTCTCTTGGTCCATCATATGATCACCCCCCCACTATTTTACCGGGTGAACTAATCAATGACCACATGTATATTAATTAAAGAGGCAGCCCGTTCGTAGTACCAGTAAAAGCGGCACCATTCGATTGTCTGTCAGACTAACTATTTCGTCGCCGCTTCTATCTTTATCTGGAAGGTAATGCGTTCTTAATAATCGTGCCTGCACCATCGAGTGCTCTATTCATGTCATTACCCGCCATATCTCATCAACGCGCCTCTCCCTTGCGCGCCTCTCCCATATCTACTGGGCATAAGAGGCGTATCTACGTTATACGGGGATAATTTCAGAGCGCACTCGCTCAAAACTACAATTCTCAATAAGGTCTCCTTAAAATGTAAATTGATATTTGTATAGCGCACTACTCACCCACAAGGGTCTCAAGGCGCTTGTACGAATACTGCTGTGGAACCCGTCCTGGCTTTCCCTGTGAGGCGTCCACTCCTGGGCCCCCCCAGGGTGGAGGCCAGGCATCCTTAGCATTGTGGGGGCCGTTGTGGAGATTAAGCAAGCTATTGCCCAGAGTTGCAGAGTGGGACTCTTTGATTAGAATAGGCACTGAGGCGAGAATTATCAGGTCCGTGGAATTTTTTAGCCCAAGACCCGCTGAGGCGGGAAATCGAACCCTGGTCCCGGGCTAGACCTCTGCATGAGGGTCTGCCGCTCTAACCATTGAGCCACACTTCTCCTCCTTACCTATCCGTCGGTACCTTGAGACGGTCATCAGAGCCGTCGGGGAGGTACCGACCGCGCAAAGAGGCATTTCTGTATAACTCTGAGGCTGATTGTTGCTTCCGGGACGTGTAGCTCAGAGTAGCGTGATGACGTCATAACTAAGGATCCTAGTGCTACTGGGAAATGTAGTGTGTGCAAAAAATATCGCAGAATTATTGATGTTGCCTTCCTACATTGTGCTGGAATTTACCAGATGTTTTCACTATAGGTAAACATGTATATACATTCCCATGTCAATTTATGGATACTAAAGCCACTACCCCAGGATAGTAATAATGTTAATGCCCCTTTTAAATGAAACAATTGTAGGGGCTGTTAACTATTACTTGGCCCATATGATCCCATATGGGGAGTTAGGATATCGTTGATCTATAGTAAAAACGATAGTAGGGTTGTTGGGGACTAATGCCCCGAGATTATTTCTTACAGATAAGCAGTTCCTAAAAGATTGGTCAATGATGACATGGCTCGGCACGCAGGATTGGCTTATCTTGATTATCAAAACAGCCAAGCGCATGGCAGATACCATTTTAATAGAGATCCAAGTATTGGAGGCGCAAATTAAAACCACTATCACTAGCATAGCCTTTAAGAAAAACCAGGAAGAATCAAACAAACATAATAAAGAATTTAAAGATAACATTCTATTTTCAAAGATTGAAAAATTAAAAAAAAGACATGGCTAAATTTGTTCATGAAAGAGTGTACCCGTACATGAGCGACAGTTACGTTCCTCCAGAATTTAATAACTGAGGACGTAAACTAGGGCCTTCATATGGCACATCAAGTTCAGATGAAGGATCAAACACAAGTGATTCAGATACATCAACCAGGAGTGGACTACAGGGGAGAGGACGAGCAAGGAATTACCAAACAAAATGGCGTGGAGGCCCTCCAAATCAATATCAACATTGGTGGCAACCAAATCCCTGGCAATGCCCACCCTTTCCCACCCTGATGGGACCCATGGGTCAGTTCCAACCACCAGGTTTTCAAGGCAACTTTATTAACCAACCTTTTTTTGGGTTTGGCCGGGGACACCCGAGAGGGAGACAAAGAAACCAACGAGCGCAGGTCCCTTGGAGTCCACCTCCTTCGCCTCTGAACCTTTGCAGCAACAGGAAGAAACTACCGGGACAAGTAGGAACAAGTGCGGAGATGGATTAATAATGAATCTCAGCTCCAGATCACTCGGTAAGGATGAAGAAATTGTATTGAATAAAGACCTAGGGTTTATCTCTACAGCCCATGGGGATGCATACCAGAATACCTGGGAATTAGCCACCTTTTTCCGTAAAGTCAGGTTACATTTCTTCTTTAGAGGCAAAGAAGACATATCTGAAACTACGGACACCAATACTGGGTTAAAGAAAAAATCCACTTTTAACCCCCCTACACACCTGGTTCCATCTCAGGTACTCACTTTTGAGCAAGCTGTGAGTGATGACATTACATCGATACTTGAAAAAGAACATAATAAATTTTCACATTTTTCAAAAAGAGAACAAATAGCACTTCGCAGCCTTATGACTGATGACCGGATCACTCTCAAACCAGCCGATAAAGGCGGTGCGATTGTTATTCTGGATACAGAAGTCTATCGAGCGGAGTGTCTGAGACAATTGGGAGATAGGAAAGCATATTGTCCCCTCAAAGAAGATCCAACTGAAAGGATTAAGAACAATATTGCCACCATGGTTGTAGAGACAGAGAGTGAAGAGTGGATCACGGTACAAGAAGCTGCTTTTTTACAGACAAAGCATCCCATGATGCCCTATTTTTATGTGCTGCCTAAAGTACACGAACCCACTAGACCATCAGTAGGACGCCCGATTATATCTGGCATTGGATCCCTATATTTAACCTTTGTCTACATTTGTAGACTTCTTCCTCAGACCAATGGTAAGAGAGATGCCAACTTTCTTACAAGACACCAAGGACGTGCTAAGGCTATTACCAGACGTTGAGTTCAATCAAGAAACAGATGTGCTCGTATCCTTTAACGTGAAGTCACTTTATACCTCGATTCCACAGGACGAGACACTTGATGCAATTGCATTACTCTTAGCAGAGAAAGATCTGCACAGGATAACACCGATACATTTTATCATGGCATGTGCGCAGATTGCCATGAAAGAAAATCTCTTTAAATTTGAGAATACCATCTACCTTCAGACCTCTGGGACCAGCATGGGAAGCGTTTTCCCTCCCTGCTTGGCGAACCTGTATGTGCACGGGTTCGAGCAGGAGCATGGGTTGAGTACAAACATTCCTTTTCATGAGTCAATACGTCTTTGGAGGCGATACATAGACGACATCTTGGTCGTCTGGCGAGGAGATGTAGCAGCAATTGATAGCTTTCTTGTTTGGCTTAATGGCAGAAATGATTTCCTGAAATTTACAGTTGAAATCAATAAACAGAAGCTGGCATTCCTCGATTTGTTGATTGTAGCCTCCCCTACTGGGTTATAAACAGAATTGTACACCAAACCCATGGCAAGAAACTCACTATAGAGTTATGAGAGTCATCACCCTAGGGCATTGAAGGATAACCTCCCATATGGCCAGTTTCTGCGGATTTTTAGAAACTGTTGTACAAAAGAGAGTTTCCAGAAACATGCGGAAACTTTAACATCACAGTTGGTAGAAAGGAAACACCCTCCAAAATTAGTACGACGTTCAGTCAATCGGGTATTTAACAACAACAGAGAAGCCCTATTAGAACAATCAGTACCTTAAGCAGAAACGTCAAGGTTAACTTTTGTTAATACTTTCAGTACAGCGTGTAATGAAATTAAAAAGCTGTGCGTAAACACTGGAAGATACTGAATATTGGGGGAGAGCTGATACCAGAGCCACTCTTTGCATAGAAGAGGACTACCAACTTACGTGACAGACTCGTACACACTAGACCTCATATTTCCAAAGCTCAGACAACAGACACCTTATGGAGTCTACGTGTTGTACAGGGGCACTACTCTTGCGGCTCGTGCAGAGCTTGTCCACATACAAAGAAATCAAAGTCAGTGGATATAGGCACAGGAAAACCCTGGTTGCAGAATAAATTTACAAACTGCAACACCGAAAGGGTGGTGTACCTAATTACGTCCCCATGCAAGCTGAAAAAGGTGGTGATGACCACACGCAAAGTTAAACTTAGACTCATGGAGCATAGGAGCACGTGGGGTGTAAAAAAAAAGCTACAAAACTCAATAGCCACTTTCTGGAGGTTAACCATCGTCCTGTCGATTTTATCTGGACAGTTTTGGAGCAAAGGTATATCCCAGATCATGTGACCGATATATATAAATTTCTGCTGCAGAAAGAACAGAGATGGGTCTTTAGACTCAAAAGTGATTGAGTGGGACTGAACGATGCCATACCTTGGGTCATGCTGTAAGAAACAAATAGTGGTGTTTTCACTAGCAGGCTTTATAATGTGTCACCTTTTTTCCTAAGATTCAGAATATAGAGACACCAGTCATTAATTGGCTATAAATAACAGCTAGACAGTGGGGGGGGGTCTCATGCTCCACACCATGTCCATCTGGTTATGTTACCATTGACCTACTATCGTTTTTACCATAGATCAACGATATCCTAACTCCCCATATGGGATCCTATTAGCCAAGTAATAGTTAACAGACCCCAGAATTGTTTCATTTAAAAGGGGCATTAACATTATTACTATCCTGGGGGAGTGGCTTTAGTATTCATAAATTTACATGGGAATGAATATACATGTTTACCTATAGTGATAACATCTGGTAAATTCCAGTACAATGTAGAAAGGCAACATCGATAATTCTGCGTTGATTTTTGCAAATACTTCATTTCCCAGTAGCACCAGGACGCTTAGTTATGATGTCATCACGCTACTCGGCGCTACGCATCCTGGATGCAACATTCAGCCTCAGAGTTATAAAGAAATGCCTCTTTGCGCGGTCGGTAGCTCCCCAGCGGCTCAGATGATAGTCTCGAGGTACCGACGGATAGATAAGGAGACCTTATTGAGAATTGTAGTTTCGAGTAAGTGCGCTCTGAAATTATCTCCGTACCGCGTAGATACACCTCTTATGCCCAGTAGATATGGGAAGAGGCGCGCAAGGGAGAGGCGCGTTGATGAGATATGGCGGGTAATGACATGAATAGAGCACTCGATGTATGGTGCAGGCACGATTATTAAGAACGGATTACCTTCCAGATAAAGATAGAAGCGGCGACAAAATAGTTAGTCTGACAGACAATCTAATGGTGCGGCTTTTACTGGTACTAAATATGCGCTACCTCTTTAATTAATATACATGTGGTCATTGATTAGTTCACCCGGTAAGATAGTGGGGGGGTGATCATATGATAGACCAAGAGACAGTGATTTGGTATGCAATTGCTTTGAATCTCTATGTCAATAGAACATTTAGTTGGGAATTCCAATTATTCGCGCATAATCAGAACCGCATTTAACATCAGTATACTTTAGCGCTAAACAACTGGAGTATATGTACATTCTATTCAGTACAGAGTTGTTGACATATTGACTGATGGATTTAATGGCTGAAGAGTACTTTGATAAATCTTGAAAACATCACGTCAAGGAACAACTAAGCCTATTTTATGTTTTATATTTTATATCGTAAGAACAACATGTGTGAATGTACAAGGTCAGAAAGAGAAGGTTAGAAACTTCCCTGTAGATAGAGTTTTTAGTTCTATGTGTAGATTGTATTTAGTATGATGAGCGATAGGATGTCTTGGTGAGGCAGAACACCACAGAAAGTGATGAGTTGTCCTGCTTTTTTCCTTTTAGAGTGGTGCCTCCTTTACCCTGAGCTGTTGCCAGGTGGGGTGAGGTAGTTCCCTCAGATACTTGAGGTAAGAATGAAGAATGGTTGCCCTAAAATGGAGTATGCTAGCTGGCAATGTATTGCCACTATGGTTATCTATTTAGAGAGCATGTGAGTTTTTTCTTGATCTTATAAGATGCCGCTTTGTGTCGTTTCAGATTTCTCAAGATACACGAATATCATTGAGGAGAAATTGTTTACTCCGCTTATCAAGCAATCAAGTTGTATTGTGTCCAACCACTGTATGTGTATTATCACATATTTTTTGTTTTCACTTCTTGCAGTAGCAAACTAAATTTTGATAGGTCCTGACAAAAGTACAAGGCAGAGTTTTGCCCGCATGTGCTGAAACATGTTGACCACTTAAATTAGTATAGACAGCTATCTGTTGAAACTGTCTATCTGCACTGTTTTTAATCTGGGTTACTGTGGACAGGAATAAATATTGGGTCTACCGTGGCCCAATTTTAACTTCACATCTCACCATTGCACTGCATATACTTCCCATGCACTCCACTGCTCATATCTGGGTAATCAGACAAACTGCCCTTAACAGAGATTAAAACATCCTCGGGCTCCTCCACCACTATGATGGAGTTGTAGCCCTTGAAGTCACTAGGTTGACTGTCAGAGGAGACCCAGATGATGAAGCATGTCACCTGCCTTGGTGAGTGATGGGAATCCGAAAAATTAATGATAAATTTTTTTCGGTTACATTTTGTGGCAGTCCTGATCAAGGGAAATATCTAAAGCTCTCTATTATCTTGTAGACCGTGGGATATCTTTGGTTTGTAGAGTTCGTTTGTCTAGGGAACATTATCCCACTAGGTCTTTAAAAATCGCCTCTGACCATACCCAATAATTTGTTGTTATATAGAGGACAAAAATGCCAGCTTTCTAAAAGTGGCATTTTTATAAATATGACTTCAAATCTGACACTACAATTGAAGAGGATTTTAAATCTCAATTTCTCAGATACCAAACACACCTTTTCCACCTGCTACCAATCAAAAGTTAGCATTTATTAAATGTAATAATTAGATAACCCAATGTTATCCTTTGGGAGAGTTAGGCCTCACAGTAGTGAAGAGCGAATTTTTGAGCTTTTCACTACCAGCCCATGTAATACTTAAAGGTACATGTCGAATTGTTTAATTACAATGCATCCTGCCTTATGGGCTGTTTAGGGCCTACCTTCGGGGTATCTTATATGTATTAAAAATGAAGCTTTAGGCTTTGCAAATGGGTTATTTTGCCAAGTCAAACTGCCAGTTTAAAACTTCAGGCCTGATGCATATTTTGAAGGGCTACTTTCCTGGGTGGCACAATACGTCCTGCAGGCCCACTTGTAGCATTAGATGTACAGACCTTAGGTCTATAGTATACCACTTTACTAGGGACAGATAACTAAATTAAATATGGCAATCAGGGGTGAGCCAATATTACCATGTTTTAGGGAGTAAGCACAAGCACTTTAGCGCTGGTTAACACTGGTAAAGTGCACAGAATTGTAAGGCTAACAATACACATTCAGAAAAATACGAGGGTGAAAGTTAAATGTTTGGGTGAAGAATAAGCAAAGGTTGATAGGTTTAACTTGTGCCCCGCCAGCCACACCCCCAGCTGAAAGTGGAGAGAACTACCCAACATCCTGGGAGGTCTCATCAGTAAGGCAGAAGAACCTGGCTGGACCATCAGCGTTAGAGTGGTCTGATCCAGGATGGCTTTCCACAGTAAACTCCATTCCCTGCAGGGAGATGCCCCACCACAACAGTTTGGGATTCTCACCATCTGAGGGGCTTGTAGTCTGTCTGAACCCCCAAGTGAGTCCCAAACAGATCTCAGCTTCTTCAGTGCCCAGACCACATCAAATGCTTTTGTTTCAATAGCACTTCAACTCTGTTCCCTGAGAAGTAACCTCCTACTTATGAAGGGTACAGGCAAGTCTAGGCCATTCTCATTCAGCTGTGAGACCATGCCATGCTCTGAGTCATCAGTTTCTACAATATATTCTTGGAAAAGGTCAGGAATCTTGATGCTATACACATGGCCTGTTTGCGGGTGTCAAAGACTTTCTGGCAGGTCTCTGTTCAGATCACCTTCTTAGGCGTCTTCTAAGGGGGAAACAAGTATGCCATGCCCAGTAACAAACCTCCTGCAGTATCCAGTGAGGCCCAGGAAGGCCCTCTCTTCTATCTGGATTTTGGGTGCTACCAGGCCAGCATAATTTCTATTGTGGGCTAGAGGGGCTGCACTGCCCTGCCACCCCCAGGTGTCCCTACTACACCACAAAAACCTTGCCCTCTCTGGCAATCACTGGCCTTGAAAGTCAGTCCTGCCTGTTGTAGAGCCTGAAGCACAACCTGTAGGTGAAACAGGTGGTCCTTCCAGCTGCTACTGTAGACAGCTTCCAGTTAGGCAGCACTCAAGGCCTCCATCCCGGCTAGGAATTGGTTCACCCACCTCTGGAAGGTAGCAGGGGCATTGAGTTCAAAGGACATCACCCTGAACTAGAAGTGTGGCTCACTGGTTAGAGGAGGCATACCCTGAAGCAGAGGTCAGACCCGGGACCAGGGTTCAATTCCCGACGCGGCAGGGTCTTGAGCCCAATTGTCCACGGACCCGATAATTCTCGCTTCGGTGCCCACTCTAATCACGGGTTCACACTCTGCAGCTCTGGGCATTAAGCTTGCTTAATCTCCACAACGGCCCCCGCTGTGGATGCCTGTCTTTCACCTTGGGGATGCCCAGTACGGGTTATCTCACAGGGAAAAGCCAGGACGGGTTCCCGAGGCAAGCGCCGAGATGCCCTAGGGTAAGTCGAGCGCTATATAAGAACATACATACATACATACATACATACATACAAGTGGGACTTTGGGGTAGAGAATCTCTTTAACTTCCTCAATTAGGGCAATCTGACAGTATCCTGAAGTGAGGTCAACATTTCTCAGGAACTCAGCAGCCCCAGCCTATTTATGACCTATTGAGCTTGGGGGATGGGCATCCGTCTTAATGACTGAGTTGGCCCCCTGTAGACCACATATAACCTACGTTTTTACGTTCTGGGGTTCTGCCTGGTGGGGTGGCTTTGACGACCAGCACCACAGTTCTAGACCAGGTACTACTGGAGTGCTCAACCACTCCCAACTCCAGCATTTTGGAGACTTCCACCCCAATGCCGGCCCTCACTTTATTGGACAGTCTGTAAATGTTGTTCTTGACGCAGGCTGTATGAAGTCTCTATCAGGCTTCTCTGAATAGCTCGTGAGCTACTGGTAGTTCTCCAGCCAACTGTAAGTACCTGTCCTGTGTACAGCCTACTCAATTAGAAGGTTGTGCTTGGCTTAATTAATATATGAATATCTAAATGTAAAGGCATGTATTTTTCAGAACTCATGAACTGATGTTTGGAGAAAGAACATTGAATTTCTAAAATATAATTAAAGCTGATATTTCACTAATAAGACATGGGGCATTGGGGAGACTTACTATTAATATTATTAACTTTGTATCAGAGGCATTGCAGCTATGGCTGATATTCATTAGCCATATAGAGGCATTCAAAACTGACAACACTTTTACATTACTTCTGTCCACATTGCCTGTTGTACTGAGGTGATTACTGCAGCAATTCTTGCATACAGTGGCCACTAATGTAAGTGGGACTGATGTGGTCTTTATTACAACTCTAATAGTATCAGTAGCTCAGAATGATCTTCATTTAACATACGCAGGTCTTATTACAGAAAAGGTTGGAGAGCCCTGGTCTATATCATGGGTACCCAGGTGTATAAGCCCATGAGTGAGGGAGCACAGGAATGCAAACCATCCAAACAACTAGTGACAGTCCCTCTGCCCTTTATGGGTCAGGGTAAGAGAGTTGTTTCCATCTTCCACTGACTCATCTTTCTCCTTGGATGATAGGACATCAGGAAGATGCTCAATCTCCTACTTCACTCTATCATCCATCACGAACAGTATGGTGACTTTAGACCTCTCGTAGTGGGGCTTGATTGGATTGATATGTAGCACACTTAAGGGTGTCTGGTTGTATTGAGGTCCACTAAGTAGGTGGCCTCCTCTTCTTCTTCTTCACCTCATAAGGCCCTGTCCAACAGGCTTGGAGGGCCCTGGGCTTTTCTGATTGCATAACCCAAACTTTCTGGCCCGGCTGAAACAAGAAAATTATAAGTAAATTAAATATGTGAGTACAAGCACATTATAACTAGTTAGCAGTGGTAAAGTGCACAGAGCCCTAAGACCAACAAAAACAAATTCAGAAAACTAGCAGGGTTAAAGCAAAATGTTTTAGGAAAGGCCAGACTAAGGCTGACAGGTCAAACACTGTACTTTAGAAGACTGGGCTGCACACAAGCAACCTACTTACAGCTAGCTGGAGAGCTAGCTGTTAGAGAAGTCTGATCTATATGGATGACAAACCTTATCAAAACACAGCTATAATATCATCACGACCACTGTCATCAAAACAAAGTGCATCTCTAAATCTAAATTTCATAATTTCATCTAGATAACACAATATAAAGTGTATAAAATGCCATTCAGCTACCACAATATGAACGTAATCCAGCAATATCAACCACAAACAGTCCTTGCTTTATATCCAGGTAATCTTGCAAAATAGACACAAATCAAGCTTTTTGTTGGATGGACACAGGATGTTATTCATACCTAATGCCACCAAAATTCCTTGGCTAAAGTATATAAGGAGAAGGTGTGTGACTCTTGGAGTACCTGACTTATGGTCGGATCCAGAAAGTGCGTGCACGAGGATGTCCAGAAAAGCATTGTCTACTTTGTTCTACAACCACATGCTTCAAAAAACACTGGATACCACTCGGGAGGGGTCCCTAAACTATCTCTTCATTAAAATCAAAGATTCGTACAGCCACGAATGTGTTTCGGATGGCATGACACCGGTGCTTACAAGGAAGATCTTCCTGCAATGGAGGTATGGGTCTCTCCCCCTAAGGTCCTTTACAAAGGCTTGGGCAGGCGGATCGGAGACAGGGGCGTGCCCGGCATGTGCTTACAAATCGGAGAATGACTTGCATGTGGTCCTGTTCTGTGGAGCCTATACTAGAATTAGGAGACATTGGTTGGTCCCTCATTTAAAAAACTTGGGCTTCAGAACATATGCTCCGGCCTATAGAGTACTAAAGTCAGATCTATCTCCACCAACAGTGTTTGCTATGGCAAAATTTTTGACTGCTTTGTGGCGGGCACGCGCTCGAATAATCAAGGACACCACAACACTGTGAACACCTCTTCTACTTCCCTTGCATTTGGGCTAACCCATTTTTTAGAATTGTACTGTATTAAGTATATTCGTATACTGTTCTTATTGGGTTTTATATGTATTTTAATGATTATTCTATCTCGTGTATATCTTTTATGATCTTTTATGATCGAAATAAAGATTTGAATTGATTGAATATGGATCTCAACAGTTTCCTTTTAGGATTCATCCAAGTGTGTTAAAAACTTTAGCTCCTGAGTAAGATGCAATGTAAAGGCTCCTGGGAAACCAATAGCTGCCTCAATTTGTTATGAGGCAACTAATCTCGTAATTTATTAAATAAATCCCCTTCCTTCTACTCAAGAGCTTCTGAATTATGCATATATGCTGTAATCTCCATACAAATTCTGACCATCTACGAGTTTTGGTAACAAACACAGGACTCACACACAGCTTTGAAGTTGTATCTTGGCATTATGCTAGTTTAGTGCCCCCGCCACATCCTAAACAGCCAGGTCTTGAGGAGTTTTAAAAAAGTAAAGGAAAAAGCTCTCCCACTGCATATAGAGGTACGAATGGAAGGAATAGTCAGTAGTCCTTTAGATCTAAGCAGTCATGAAGGACAGTATATTGCAGTTTCTCTTTTTGATATGCAGGCGTTCCACCCATGAGAGCCTTGAGGGTGAGACAACAGATCTTAAAGATGATCTGCTTCCTAATCAGAAGCCAATGTGAAGATCTAAGTGTGGGCACTGATGGGGAGCCTGCTGTGAGATTACTAAACAGGTGTGCAGCTGTTTTTGTCCCAACTGGAGTTTGGCCAATAGGGAGTCATTCACAGCCATGACAGGGCATTACCATAGTCCAAGCAGCTTATGATTAGTGTCTGGACCAGTGTCTGCCTTATAGAGGATGGTAAACAAGGGAAGACTTTCTTCAGGAGCCAAGTGGTGATCCTTCATGAATGGAGCCTGATCTAGTTTAATGCCCCGAGTATTTCACCTGAAGCCTTGGGGTGAGAGCCAATGCCAATTCTAAGGGCCACCAGTCAGGGATCTAGAGGTCCTGGGCTTTTCCAAACATCACCACCTCTGTTTTATTGCTATTAAATTGAAGGAAATTGTCCAACATCCAGGCTGAGATCCTGCCTATGCAGTCCTTGGATTGGAGCTTTGCCACAACAGAGTGCTGGCCCCACAAGATAATCAGTTGGGTGTCATTCGCATAAGATATCACATCAATGCCACATGATTTCACAATCTGGACAAGGGGGTCTACAGAGATATTACCAATATCGGGCTAAAAAATGAGCTCTGTGGCAGCCCTTTGGTGATGGAGATGGAGTGGGACTTAAAAGATCCCAGCATGATTGTTTGGGTGCAGCTGCCTGAAAAGTCCAGAAAGCCATATTAAGGGGTTGCCCCTAACACTGATCGAACACCGCTGACAGGTCCAACAGCACCACCATGGCAGGAGTGCCTAAACCAGAGCTTTCTAAACTGTGTGTCCTGACACAGTACTGTGTCACCTGCAAATGGTGGGTGTGTCGCGGGATGACACCAGTATTAAGGGCACTTAGCACATAACTGCTGTTAATTAAGAGGCATTCCTTTGAAAGAGTGTCTTGGAGTCTGCCGCAGCAGCAGAGACTCCTAGACACTCTGCTCTATGGGGGCTGGGCGATTCACAACAAAGCCTCATTACCAAGTAAATGGTCTTTTAAAGACCTGCAAAGAGCTCAGTGCGGCTGTGTGTGTGCCTGGGGAAGCTGGGGTGAGGTGACAGAGGGTGACAGGTAAAGGGAGGGAGACAGAGGGAGATAGAGGGAGGAAGACAGAGAGATAGGGAGACAAAGAGAGGGGGACAGAGAGAGGGAGATAGGGAGGGAGACAGGGATGGAGACAGAGGGATGGAGACAGAGGGACGTCGACAGAGGAAAGGAGACAGAGGGAGACAGACAGAGGGAGGGAGGGAGGGAGACAGACAGATAGAGGGAGACAGAGTGAGGGAGACAGACAGAAGGAGGGAGGGAGACAGAGGGAGGGAGAAAGAGGGAGGGAGAGAGATGGAGGGAGACAGATGGAGGGAGACTGACAAGAGGGAGACAGAGGGAGGGAGACGGAGGGAGAGACACAGAGGGAGAAAGAGGGAGAGGGACATAGAGAGAGAGAGGGGGAGAGAGACAGAGAGAGGTAGACAGAGAGAGAGAGGGAGACAGACAGAGTGAGTGAGACAGAGGGAGACCGAGGAAGACAGCAAGAGAGAGAGAGATAGAGAAAGAGAGACAGAGGAGGGACGCAGAGAGAGAGGGAGGGAGACAGAGAGATACAGAGAGAGGGACAGAGATAGAGACAGAGATAGAGACAGAGACAGACAGAGACGAGGACAGACAGAGACAAATAGAGGCAGAGACAGGGACAGGGACAGGGACAGAGGCAGACAGACATCGGCAGAGACCGACAGAGACGGAGAGGGAGACAGAGGGAGGGAGACAGGGATAGACAGGGACAGACAGACAGAGGCAGAGACAGGGACAGACTGAGGCAGACACTGAGACAGACTGAGACAGAGAGGGAGACAGAGAGGGAGAGGGAGAAAGAGGGAGAGAGAGACAGAGGCAGAGGGTGGCAGAGGGAGGGAGAGGAGGGAGACAGCGAGAGAGGGAGACAAAGGGACAGAAACAGAGGGAGACAGAGGGTGACAGACAGAGGGAGACAGACAGAGGGAGGTAGACAGACAGAAGAATACAGACGGAGACAGACAGTGGGAGGAAGACAGAGGGAGAGAGAGGGAGGGAGACAGAGAGAGGGAGACAGAGAGAGGGGGAGACAGAGAGAGAGACAGAGACAGACAGAGATAGAGAAAGAGACAGATAGAGACAGAGACAGACAGAGACAAATAGGCAGAGACAGGGGCAGACAGACTGAGACAGAGAGGGAAACAGAGGGAGGGAGACAGGGACAGACAGAGACAGACAGACAGAAAGAGGCAAAGACAGGGACAGACAGAGGCGGAAACTGAGAAAGACAGAGAGGCAGAGAGGGAGACAGAGAGGGAGACAGAGGGAGAGAGAGGGGGAGACAGATGGTGACAGAAGGAGGGAGAGGGAGGCAGACAGAGAGAGAGGGTGACAGAGGGAGGGAGGCAGAGGGAGATAGTCAGGGGGAGATAGAAGGAAGGAGAGGGAGACAGAGGGTGGGAGACAGAGGGAGATAGAGAGAGACGGAGAGAGAGGGAGACAGAGGGAGGGAGACAGAGGGAGATCGATAGAGGGAGAGAGAGACAGAGGGAAAGGGAAACAGAGGGAGAGAGAGAGAGAGGGTAAGGGAGAGAGACAGAGGGACGGAGACAGAGAGTGGGAGACAGAGTGCGGGCGACAGGGGGAGACAGACAGAGGGAAACAGACAGACAGAGGGAGACAGACAGAGGGAGACAGACAGAGGGAGTCAGACAGAGAGAGGAGGGCGACAGAGGGAGGGAGACAGAGGGGGCGAGATAGACAAAGAGAGACAGAGGGAGGTAGACAGACAGACAGGAGAGAGAGGGAGGGAGACAGAGGGAGAGAGAGGGAGGGAGACAGAGAGAGGGAGACAGTTAGAGAGAGAGAGGGAGACAGACAAAGTGAGTGAGAACCCCCCAGAACCCCCTTAGGTGGTTCGGGCTCGCTCGCTACACTGCCTTACTGTGTCCCAAAATGATGCATCTCCAAAAAGTGTGTCACCAACATGAAAAGTTTGGAAAGCTGTGGCCTAAACCTTAAGGCAGGTACACTAGTGTTGGTAACCACCACCAGTGCCGTCTCAGTGCTGTGGCCTTATCTGAGTCCAAATTGTGAGGGAGCTAGGATTTTTAAGTCTCTAGGAATGTCATCAGCTGTCTGTTTACCAAGCTTTCCAACATGTTTCCCAACAATGGGAGAAGCGAAATGGGCTGTAATTAAGCAGAGTCCTGGGATCTGCATTTTGGTTTTTTCAACATCGGAGAGACCAGAGTGGACTTCCAAGAGAGTGGCAATTTGGCAGTATCCAGGGATAAATTAAACAGTGAGTTGATAGTAGGTGCAACTATGAATGCAAGATTAGTGTTGACCCTAGGTAGACAGATGTCCACCTGTTAACCAGATTTAGCTCTAGCCGAACGCCCCATGTTTCAAATCTGTCTAGGAGAGGGAAGGGATCAGATGGGAGTGCCCTCAGAGCAGTTAGCTGGGAATAATAGGGATTTTCTGGTAGATGGCTTTAATTTTTTCTTGAAAAGTCGACCAAGGAATCACATAAGTGTTCTGAGCAGGAATTACCTGAGAGCAAATGTGTGGCTTGGTGAAGTTGTTAAGCACTTTGTAGAGCTGCTTTGACAAGTTGCCAGCATCCTCAATTTCTCCAATCTGTTTTTCCTGATGACGTGTGAAGCCGCTCCTGTCTCACTCATGGACAATGCTAATTCCAGTGCTTCATTTGGGTAAGGTGAATCCAGGTGGTAGACACTGACATTCGTTTGGGGGTATCTGGAAATATTTTGTATCCTCTGGCAGTGACCCAGTGCAAGAGAAAGGAAGCATGAAAAGAGAGAAAGAAAGAGGTGTAAAAGATAGGGAAAAGGTGACAAATAGAAAAAGGGTTGACAAAAAGAACCGGCAATAGTGAGATGAAGATAGAGAAAGCATATAATAGCAGAAAAAGAGGTATGAGGTGAAACTAAAACGAGGCAACCCTTGCGCTCGCCAGCAGGTTAATTTTTTCAGGGTTAAAGGTGAAAGTAATTAATGAGTCCTTTCAACTTAGGGATGTTGGTTAGAAAGGTGAGCTTAGCACTAAATTTGCCATTTTAGTTCAGTTTGTGGCCAGCCATGTGAATGGAAAGTATCATAAGATCTATGAATCATTTAGAAACCTGGCTCTCTAATTCTGACAACTGCCATTTATCACGAATGTTCATTCCTAATTTTTAGTCGCCAATTGGAAGTGCTTAATTTGTAGAAGAATAAGCGACAATGTCTACATTTTTGCTCTGAAGTCCGCAAGCAATACTATCACATGTTTGGGGTGCTGAATGCGATTTTTTTGTTTATTGAGTTTGCTTAAGACACAGACACGAACAAAGGTGGAAGAGCAGCATCACAAGACTCAACAAAATCCATCATGGATCATAAATATGATAAGGAGGACAAATCTTTGAAGGTTGTGTATTCACGATTCCACTTCATGCCTCCTGAATCCACTGCTGGACACTCCCTGCCCCTGTATCTCACTCTTTCAGATCCTTATTCATGCCTGCTTTCCTTCTTTGTCACTATTTTCTGGTCCCTGAAATAAGTACCAGTGGGCCCCACTTGCAACCAGCCTCTAGCTCCTATTAAGCACTGCCAATTGGTAAGACATCCAGAGGGAGTGCTGGTTTCATAAGGGATGCAAAGGAAGTGAGAAAAAAAAAAGCTGTGCTGGATGCACTTCAAAGTGCCTAATGTTTTTTATGACCAGTTAAAAAAAAATACATTTGATTTTCAAGAATAACTAATTTCTGCCCTCAATAACTTTGAAAATGGAAAAAAATAAACAGTACATTTTGTAACCACATTTGCATCACTTAACCATAAAGAAAACAAAGAGTAAGCAGGCATCAAACGATTGCATTGCCTCTCATTATCCTAATTACTGCTGCAGTTAAAGTCATTTTCACCTCCTTAAGTGCAAATGCCTATTTGGCATCTGGCATGATCTATGCATAGAAGCCCGCAAAATTCAAAAACACTCTTCAGAAAACGTAAGAAGCTTTCTCTCATATACTTCCAGATCCAAACCAAACATGTTCTAGCCCCCCTATAAATAATTTTTCATGAATTGAACATTGATAAAGTGCCAGCAATAACTATTACTAAACAGATGTGCTATGGTTCTTAGTGGACGTTATTTAAAATGTGTGCAGGTCGATGCAACAAGTATATATAGAAATAGTGGAACGCGTAGTATTGCTTGGCAACATCATGCTTATCCTACATGCACTGGGCTTGGTGACATACTGAAGCATGTTGTCGAGGTCCCGACAAGGAAACAGGTTTATTCCAAGTAGGGGAGGCATCCCATCAATTACGTTTTTCTGGAATTAGTCTTTAAGCAATTGTAGAGAGTTTTATACTTGAAGTATACCTCTGGCCACATTAATATTCAGACTAACTCTATAGTTATTATGTGTTAAGTAGTCCCCAACAAGTTATATAATATTTAGTGCAGGCAAATGGATTATCAGAACAATGAATTAATAAAAGTGTGAGTGTTGAATAGAAATATTAATTATGCAGTTATTGACCAATATGACCTAATGTTACAGCTAAATTACCTTAATACCTGTTTTAATGGTGCTATTTTATAGGGAAGAGTGTGGTACTGAATTCAAATATAAGTATATTGGCATACCATGGATAGTTACACTCATTCTCAAACTTGGGTGTTCCTTTTTGAGAAAAGATAACTTTTCAGTTTTCTCGTTAACCATGTCTGAAGCTTCAAATGTTAAGGGAACTCATGCACGATTTCAGCATGGAACAAACACATCTACAGATGGGTAAACGCAGATAATCTAGTCATTAGCAAAGCCAATGTTACACAAACCTAGCGACATCCACAGCTGGGGTGTGGGGGTAATGGTGTGCTATCCTTCAAACATTCCAACTTGGAAGTGACGCAGGCAGAGCATGACTTTGAATTCATGCATGTAGATGCCATAGAGAGGCTTGTGCTAATGGCAGGAGGTAAAGAGCTCCACCTCCAGGTCCATTTCTAGTGAAAGTTTGCTATAGGTTGTTATCCTTCTTGGAAGTTGGTGTTTGTAGGAGGGGTTTGTGCTTCACAATCAATGTGAGCCACCTTTGATGATCAGTTTGTCTCCTAGATAGTTGAGGGAGCCATCTTGAATAGCTTTGAGAACGATATATGCTCCTCAACATTTTGGGACGCCAGATAAGATAGAACTATGGAAGTCTTTATTGCATGATTAAAAAAAAAAACCTTTGCAAGTTACAGAATTTTAAGAACGATATATCAATAAATACATATAAAAATGAGTATAGGATCATATGCGTTATGAAGAGTATAAAAATGTATAAAACATACTTATAAAAAGGAGAGCTAAGGAGCATGTCCATTATACAGTAAGGTGGCAGTTGGAACTAGGCTAGTGATTGTGCTGGTAAGAAATCGCGTACTTGGGACACCGCACCAAGTTTTTTTTCTGCTTGTTCCAAAAACCTTACTAGGGCACAGTTTAATTTAGTGTTCCGAGGGTCAAAGCAAGCCAAGACTGCTGCTCTACATGATCTAATCATGTTTGTGTTCCAGAGTTTCCTCAGGAGGGACCGTCTTTCATTCAGCAGGTTTGGGCAAAGACAAAGGATGTGTACTATGTCTTCTTTTTGATTCCCGCAGAGTCTACATTGTTCCTGTCCGTGGGCTCTTTTCCATTTTGGCAAATGGACCAACAGGTTGATTACTCCCATTCTCAACTTTAGGAAACGTAATTTTGTTCGAGCAGTGAATGGTTGAGTTAGGTACTCCTGTGGGGTCAACAGGACATAGGATTACAAGGACATCCATTTGTGACTTCTTTTTGCCAGCCGAGCCTTGTCTTCCACGGAAGAGAGCTTTTTTGTGCTTATTTTCGCTAGACGTTTGAATTCATTATGGCTTACTTGCATGCCCCAAAGGTCTTTCAGGCCTAGTGTGCTTAATCCTCTTTCCCAATATGCATGCCCTGCTTGCCATAGATTCATTTGAAGGCAAGACCATAGATGTTGCGCTAGGCTGCCTTCCTTCTATGACCTCAATTTATGACAGCACATTAGAAAACTCAAGGCTCTGGCAAGTGATTGGTGGCAGATTCCCAGTTCCAACCTAATTTGGGCCGGTGATGTTTGACTAGGTAGCTTGAACACTATTCTATAAATTTTTGTAATAATTTTGTCCAATTGGCCGCTATCCAAGCCTTTTAGAGCCTCGCTTCCGTAGGTTAATGTGGGAATGATTTTTGCTTGCGCTACCTGGATTGTTGGAGCGAACGTTGGGCCTTGTAGTTTCTTATGCATAGAACTGATTGCGAAAGCGAGCGCAGATCCCTTCTTTTTTTGTTCTTCTAGATGTGTTTTGTGTCTACCGTTGTTGTTAAAAAAGACTCCAAGGTACTTGTGGCATTTGGATTCAACAATCCTTTCTTGATTCAAGACCCAGACCAGCTTCTTGGCCTTTCCCGAACGAACAGCCAAGATTTTAGTCTTCTTGCTGTTTATCTGGAGCTCATTCTTATTTGAATAGTCAGAGATGGCGTCCATGAGTCTTTGCAAGCCAATCTTAGTTTTGCTCAGAAGTACAACATCATCAGCGTATAAAAGATTTGACAACAAGAAACCAGCTACTTTGGGAGAATGAGAATTTACCTTATTTAAGGCTTCTGGAAGGTCGGATAGGAACAAGTTAAAAAGTGTTGGGGCAAGGACACATCCTTGTTTGAGCCCTTTTGTCGTCGGAATTGGACGTGATAGTCTGGACCCGTCCCCAATCTTTATCCTGACCCATGTGTCCTGATGGAGAAGCTGTATGGCTCTTAGGAGATCATTTGGGATGTTTAAACTGTACAGCTTCTGCCAGAGCTTAGCTGTATTCACCTTGTCGAAGGCAGCTTTATAATCAATAAATCCCATGTAAAGTGGGCAAGTGCTTACCTCAGCCTGGTCGATCAGACAAGAGAGGGTCATGAGATTGACCGAGGTGCCAGTGTTACTTGTGAAACCAGTTTGGTTCGGAGGAATTACAGAATGATCATCAGCCCACGTCCTAAGTGATTTAAGAAGCAAACCAGCAAAATACTTTGCTTCATTGTCAATGAGGGCTATGAGGCGATAGTTCCCGGGAGATTTTTTATCCCCTCCTTTGAAGATTGGTGCCAAAATGGATTCCTGCCAGGAGGGTGGTATGATGTTATTTTGCAGGATACAGTGGAAGAGGGTGGTTAGCTTCAAGGCCCAGTAGGTTGTGTCCTCCTTAAACAGAGCCTGAGGAATTCCGCCAGGGCCTGGGGCACCGTCCTTCCGACCCTTTTTGATCAGTTTTTCAATTTGGGCCACCTCGATTGTTGTTGATTCGTTGTTGCTTTGCGACATGGGGCACTCATTTGGTTGCGCAGTTTTCTGGCCAACGTTAAAAGATTCCTTCGTTGAAGGGGATTTGATGTTACAATCAGTTGGATTAGCGGCCACTATATGAGCAAGAATGTCTTCGACGTTGAGATTCTGATGAAGGGTTTTTACTTTTTGGTCATTGAAATGAAGATACAGAGAGGCGACCCACTCAGTCTCCAGTATGCATGAGGACGCAACCTTCGGGGCTCGCCCAGAAATGCTGTTGATGGTTCGCCAGAACCTAGCGGAATTGTTTGTTTTGATGTCATTTTGCAGCCTAGCCCACAAGGAATTCCAGAGACTTCTGCGTTGTTCTCTTTTAGCCTTCTTTAGGTAGCTGCGAGCCTCTCTCAAATTTGTTAATAACTGAGGATCCGTAGGATTTGTTTTTAGAGCCCGCCATGACCGATTCATGTTTCTTGTAGCAGATTGTATTGCGGGGTTGCGACTGAGCGTCTGGCTTTGCCCGTACAAGTTCCCCTGCCTTATGGGTTTTGCATGTTTGTCGATCAGTTCGATTGCGAATGTTGACCAATTAGCAATTTCATCGTTTGTGGGCCTCCTGGTGCCCTCCATAATAAGTTTGGCATCTGCTGCTATTTGTTGAAAGTTGCTGAAGGAGCACTTGATGTGTTTTAAATTTATCGTGTAGCAGTCAGATGGCAGTGACCTATCTTCTTCATGTTGTGTTAATCTTGTCATAAGCGATATTTCTTGTGGGCGATGGTCACTTTCAGTTCTGCTTCCAAGGCTAAACCCTGTTATTTGGCGGAGAAGTGGAAGACTTACAAAGGTATAGTCAATTAGCGAAGCGCCATTTTTACTCAGATAGGAGAAGCAAGGTGGCTTGTCTGGAGGAAAGCGCCCATTTAAGGCTCTAAAGCCCAGATTTTCCAGGTTGCCTTGTAAGGAGCGTCCTTTGGAGTCGTTCTTGTGCCAACCTGGGGGGTCCTGCGGGGGTATGACCTAAATGCTATCATGTGATTTGGTTATCTCGTTTTTGCCCAGGTCCGACATTAGCCACATGTTGAAATCACCTGATAGTATTATTTCTGGTTCAAGGGGTCCGATTTTCGCTCTTAGTACAGCTGCTATTGCTTCTTCTGAGAAAGAGTGCCTTGATACTGTGTTTGGACGGACATAGGCATTCATTAAGAGCAGGGTCCTGCACTGGGCTTTGTCGGAGGTAAAGGAAATTCCCACGCACTGGAGGGAATGTGATGAGCCGCCTAAGTCCCATGAAGTGATTGCATTTTTGATGGATATGTAAATTGCTAGGCCACCACTACCTCTTCCCGAAGATTTCAGTTTTTGTGCTGGAATATGATGGGTTTTGAAGCCTTCAATTTGATGCGGTTCGAGGAGCCATGTCTCTTGAAGTAGTAGTATCTCAAATTCCTGAAAGTAAGAGATTATGGCTTTGTCTTCCAGTTTGTTGGCTAGTCCGTTTATGTTCCAAGAGCATATCTTTAGAGGGCACATATTTAGGTCCTTTACACTGTTATTCTGTCATCGTAACAGGCGAGTTGTATTTAGGGTGCCTGCCAACCATGACCATGTGCCGACCTCGTCCCGATCCCTATTTGGTGTGCGCCAGTCATCTCTCAAAATTCTTTGTTTGTCTTCGCGGGTGGGAGTTTTATTGCATGCACCCCTGAGGACTGAGTACACTTCTCCCCTTTCTGCCCGTGTGTGCTTAAGTTCTTGATTTGCCAACAAGACATGTGGGTATCCCGCTTCCCTGCCAGGTTGTAGCAGTATGCTCCACTGCTTGAAGGTGTCTGTGTGCCCTAGGATGGTGTTCGTTACCTCTGCCGATCTCCAAGTGACCTTTGTGGTTTCATTTGTTTGGCCATGACTTGGTGCAATGAATTCAATCGATGTAATATCTTGTGTGGTTATACCGTTTAGCAGACCAGTGGCTTGTATTAGTTTTAAGATGTTACCACGATTGAGAATATCGTGGCTGCCTTTGGACTTGTACTCAGGGTAGAAGAGTGTAAAGTTGGAGTCGCCACATGAAGGGGACTTATTCAGCCTTGAATTTGCCTCTGATGTTTGGGCGCAAATCCCATGATCTGTGCTTGCCGAGGGATCAAGAATCAGGGCCTCCTTCTGGTCGCTAGGGCTCTTTTGGGTTTTACACCCTACCGCAGCTCCCTTATCTCTCACGGGGCTTACGCCCTGATGGTTTTTGACAGAGCTGTTGGTATGCACCTGATTTGAAGTGATGCTTTGGTCGACTTGTTTTACAGGGTGACCTGGACCTTTACATCCTGCGGCAGAGGAGTATTTGAAGGAGGCGCGTCGGTGGTTGTGATAAGATAGAACTAGAGTGGAGTGATTTGGCCAGATCTCATGGCATCACAAATCTAATGATTTGTAGTATTAGGAACTGCTCTTAAACAAGCTACGCGGGATTATGGGATACCAGTCAGAAGAGAGAAACTGTAGATAGGGCTACCGCTTGCATCACCGATTGAAGTCATTTGCTGAGAGGAGGTAAGGACGTTTACTATTTCTCGGTTAATTAAAACCATTGCAAACAATGAAAAGACATTTAGAACAACAATCCAGAAATGCAATATCAGTTAAAAGAGCAGGATATCACAGCTGTAAAAAAGAATTGTAATAATTATGTGTAATTAAAATACACAGCTAGGTATTGATGGCAGGCTGTACCGCACAAAGAGGTCATGGGCATGGCAGAGTGCAGCGTGCGATATTTTGATAAACTCGAGTGGATAGTTTTATACTCATCGAAGGAACAGATCGAATGTCAAACTGACGTAAGTAAGTTAATTGGTCAGAGTGTGCAAAATCGTGCAGGCGCTCAGTTAGTGGGCGGGAGCCGTAACAAAAGCAAGTAGAGTGTGTACGTAAATTGGTCAACAGTCCTTGCCTGCTCCTTGGAAAAGAATTCATGGGCTAGAAGGTACTGATCACAGAGGTATTAGGGTTGGAGAGTGAGGAAACTAAGAAGACAAAAGATAGATGTTACAATAAGCAAGTCAAGTGCATACGTATACCAAATTCTCAGTTCTTGCCTTCTCCTCGGCTTAAGTAAAGTTATTGGCCCAAATGTGCATAATCACAAGGTTAATCAGATAGGAATCTGTTCAAAGTCACAAAATAAAAAATAGCTCAGAATATAAGCAGATAAGAACAAAACCTCAATGCCTGCATGCCCTGGTGAATAGTCAAAATTCGCCATTTTCTTTACATCTTTTCATCTACTTGGGTGAATAGGGCAAGGCCACTGGGGTAGACAACAAGCAGAATGTACAAGCACAGTAAGAAGGAAAATACTCCATATGAGCCAAGCCGCTAAAGTGCATAAATGGAGGATGACATGATGAAATCATGAGTGCCATCATCTTTGCTTTCACTATTTTGAGAAATGTCACTAGATGGCAGGTCAGCTGCAGATCATCTGGGGCAAAGCAAGCCAACACAGCCTGTCTTTAAGTGTGAATGCCTCTTTGATTGAAGGATGCTTATAAGAGCAGTCTGAGATCATCCATTAGTTCTTTACAAATGCTAATTAAATGTGGTAGATCTTTAATGCCCCCTGGATGTGGTTTGCCGTTGCCAGGGAGGAAAGTATAAAAACAATGGAAGCAGCTAAAGATTATATTTAAGAAACTTCTCTTTAAGATTATTAATGTGCCCAATATGCAAGTAATTGGGCGATTTACAAAGGTAATCTGAGACAAAAGTCTAACTTTACAACTTTTGGTATTCACAGAGATCCTTTACGAGTCGTATCTTTACCTCCACAGTCGTGCCGGAATCTCTGGACCCGGGCCATACTCTCTGGCTGGGGCTGTACTCTCTGGCTCAAGCTGTACTATCCGGCTTGAGCCATACTCTCCAGCTCGGGCTGGATGAAGTGTAATCAATGGGCCAGAATGCAATTTCATTTTTACAAAAGGGAACATTAGGAACGTGTGATAAATGGTAAAGGAGGTCATGAAAATCAGTTTGGGCAGGTAAAAGGGTGTGGCCAGGCACTGCACTATATCCCAGTTATAGAACCAAGTTCAAACCAAGGGTTTAAAAGCTGTGAAGACATATAGGTGTCCAATTCTGCAAAGTCTGTATATTTTAAGTCTCTTATCCATAGCTTTTGCCTTATTAGTTGGCCTATCACATAGACAATGGTATGTACCCGGGTGAAATAAACTAGCAAGTGATCAGACCAGAGACTGGACCTGAATTTTAGTTTTGTTTTGGCAATTAAGATGTTAAAAGTTGAACCATTTATTTGTGTGGCTGATTGTTGTTTAAATATGCTGCGAGAGTAGCCTCAATATTATTTCGATGTCCCAAGTGTAGACTGAAGTCACCAAAGAAGATGTTTGCAGGGCAAATAGTGCTTTGTAGCCTAGATGATGCAATCTAATGATGCTATCTGGTAAGAGTGTTAGCAGATGTTCAACAAATAGTGCATTGTCAGCTGGTGGGTGGATGAGGTGGAAGATGGTGCGCACCCTTTCTGCAAATTGTACTTCAATAGATTAGGTAGATGGACTCCAATTCAACCAAATAAAAGAAATACTTGTAATCAAAGGCTGTTGGGTACTAGTATTGTAAAGCGTAATTTATTTGACAACCCTGAATTAATCATAGGGGGAAAAAAACAGAGACTAAGGGGAATATATGTATCAAGTAATGCATTTGCGTTTTTTAAATAGCAATTATTTGAGAATCGCAAAAAAAATATGCAAATAAATATTAGCAATTTGTTTTCGATTCCCTCGCGTTCCGTAACTGCGCGTCGCAAATTATTGTGAGTCTCAATTAAGGAATGGCTTCCCATTCATTCCTATGAGCCAAGAGGCCCATAGGAATTAAAGGGAATTGCGTGTGCAATTTGCGAGTATCAAATAGGTACTTGCATATTGCACACGCAATTTCAAGGGTGCAAGGGTTCCAAAAGAACGCCTTGTTGCAACCCTGAAATGTGCATGTGTGCACATGCGATGCACGTACATGCTCTAATGGCATGTATGTGTGTCACATGGCACTTTCCAAAAGCAAAATAGTGCTTCTTTAAAGGAAATCGTAAATTACCACCAATTATAAGTTGGTGGTAATTTGCGATTCCTTAAGGCAATATCGCAATTTGCAATGTCTATTCTCTAAATGCTTGAGCGAAATAATGAATCCCAATTTTTGCAATTCCTTATTTTGCGAGTAGGTATTTGCCTACCTACATAGCACACAGCTAAATTGCAATCTCGATAATTCTGCGAATTTCAGCATTTGCGAATGCAATTTATCTTGATACATATGGCCCTAAATCATGTACGACAATCTTGATCGTGTCCCCAGTAAAGATATCTCTGAAACTATATTTTTCCTATATCAAGAAGATTTTCACATTTGAAATAAAGGGCTTCTTTGAAATATCACTGATAGAAACTCCCAAACGCAATCTTTGTGTCAGTCAGTTTTCGGTGTGGGCTTGCAGCATCCTTGGCCTACTCCCTTAATTATCTTTCCTTGCATTGCCCTTTCTCAGAAAAGTTTTGTTTTGCTATTCTGTGGGCTCTCTTCCACTTCTAAGGCATGCCTTCCTTTTCCTTAATTTTCTTTTACGGGGGTTCCATTGCCACTGTCCCAGGTATTCTATCTTTCGAGAGGTTCCCTTCCATCTACCTTACCAGTAATTTTAGGTCTCAGCCTAGCGTACACTGTGCAGAAGTGTCGCGCAGCCGAGATTTTATGTTTACAAGTATGGGGGCTTGAACCCGCCCCTCTTCTCCATTGGCTGGCTTCCTAAATGGAGGCCAGCCATTGAAGGAGAGGGGCGTCAGTCCGTTCAAGCCCCATCTTTTTCGGATTCGGGGGCGTGTTTTTTGCAGTTTTTAACTCCGTGACGTCATCCGTCACTCAACAACAAAAACCACGCCCCGAATGCGAAACTGGCGGCGCTTTTCTGACGCCATTTCTGCCCAACCGCCGCCAGAAGAAGTCGAGAAGCTGCTGAGTCCTCCGGTGAGTGTTCGCTTTTCTTGCCTCTCTTCCCTGATTGTGCCTGTGTTATTGCCTCTGTCCCCTATATTGTGCATCTGCCCCCTCTAGTGCTTGCTTTCCGCCCCCCCTCGCTGTGCTTGCTCCCCTGCCCCCTCGTTGCTTGTGCTTGCTCTCCTGCCCCTGCCCTCTCGTTGGTTGTGCTTGCTTTCCTGCCCCCCTCGTTGGTTCTGCTTGCTTTCCTGCCCGCCCCCCGTTGGTTGTGCTTGCTCTCCTGCCCCTGCCCCCTCGTTCATTGTGCTTGCTCTCCTGCCCCCTCGTTGCTTGTTGTGCCTCTGTGCCCTGCTTGTGATCTGGTTTATGTGCCTTTGTGCCCTGCTTGTGATCCGGTTTTTGTGCCCTGCTTGTGATCCGGTTTTTGTGCCTCTGTACCCTGCCCCCTCATTGCTTGTGCTTGCTGCCCCCTCGTTGCTTGTGCTTGCTCTCCTGCCCCTGCCCCCTCGTTGCTTGTTGTGCCTCTGTGCCCTGCTTGTGATCTGGTTTTTGTGCCTCTCTGCCCCCCTGCCCCCTCGTTGCTTGTGCTTGCTCTCCTGCCCCTGCCCCCTCGTTGCTTGTTGTGCCTCTGTGCCCTGCTTGTGATCTGTTTTTGTGCTGTGCCCTGCTTGTGATCCGGTTTTTGTGCCTCTGTGCCCCCCTGCCCCCTCTTTGCTTGTGCTTGCTGCCCCCTCATTGCTTGTGCTTGCTCTCCTGCCCCTGCCCCCTCATTGCTTGTTGTGCCTCTGTGCCCTGCTTGTGATCCGGATTTTGTGCCTCTGTGCCCTGCTTGTGATCCGGTTTTTGTGCCTCTGTGCCCCCCTGCCCCCTCGTTGCTTGTGCTTGCTGCCCCCTCATTGCTTGTGCTTGCTCTCCTGCCCCTGCCCCCTCGTTGCTTGTTGTGCCTCTGTGCCCTGCTTGTGATCCGGTTTTTGTGCCTCTGTGCCCTGCTTGTAATCCGGTTTTTGTGCCTCTGTGCCCTGTTTGTGCCTCTGTTCCCTGCTTGTGCCTCTGTTTCCTGTTCATGCCTCTGTGCCCTGCTTGTGATCCGGTTTTTGTGCCTCTGTGCCCCCCTGCCCCCTCGTTGCTTGTGCTTGCTACCCCCTCGTTGCTTGTGCTTCCTCTCCTGGCCCTGCCCCCTCGTTGCTTGTTGTGCCTCTGTGCCCCCCTGCCCCCTCGTTGCTTGTGCTTGCTCTCCTGGCCCTGCCCCCTCGTTGCTTGTTGTGCTTCTGTGACCTGCTTGTGATCCGGTTTTTGTACCTCTATGTCCTGCATGTGATCCGGTTTTTGTGCCTCTCTGCCCTGTTTGTGATCCGGTTTTTGTGCCTCTGTGCCCTGCCCCCTCGTTGCTTGGGCTTGCTGCCCCCTCGTTGCTTGTGCTTGCTCTCCTGCCCCTGCCCCCTCATTGCTTATTGTGCCTCTGTGCCCTGCTTGTGATCCGGTTTTTGTGCCTCTGTGCCCTGGTTGTGATCCGGTTTTTGTGCCTCTGTGCCCTGCTTGTGATCCAGTTTTTGTGCCTCTGTGCCCCCCTGCCCCCTCGTTGCTTGTGCTTGCTGCCCCCTCATTGCTTGTGCTTGCTCTCCTGCCCCCTCGTTGCTTGTTGTGCCTCTGTGCCCTGCTTGTGATCCGGTTTTTGTGCCTGGGTGCCCTAATTGTGATCCGGTTTTCATGCCTGTGTGCCCTGCTTGTGATCCGGTTTTCGTGCCTCTGTGCCCTGTTTGTGCCTCTGTTCCCTGTTCATGCCTCTGTGCCCTGCTTGTGCCTCTATTCCCTGCTTGTGCCTCTGTTCTCTGCTTGTGATCCCTGTTCGTGCCTCTGTTCACTGTTCGTGCCTCTGTTCCCTGCTTGTGCCTCTGTTCCCTGCTATTGATCAGGTTTTTGTGACTCTGTTCCCTGCCTGTGTCTCTGTTCCCTGCCTGTGCCTCTGTTCCCTGCTCATGCCTCTGTTCCCTGCTTGTGCCTCTGTTCCCTGCTTGTGCCTCTGTTCCCTGCTTGTGCCTCTGTTCCTTGCTTGTGCCTCTGTTCCCTACTTGTGATTCGGTTTTTCGTGCTTCTGTTCCCTAGGGCGTTACTGGGCAGAGAGCTGTGTGTGTGGCTATGTCTGTGTGTTTGGCTCTGTCTGTGTGTGTGGCTCTGTCTGAGTATGTGTGGCTCTGTCTGTATGTGTGTGGCTCTGTGTGTGTGTGTGGCTCTGTGTGTGTATGTGGTTCTGTCTGTGTGTGTGTGTGGCTCTGTCTGTGTGTGTGTGGCTCTGTCTGTGTGTGTGTGGCTCTGTTTGTGTGTGTGTGGCTCTGTGTGTGTGGCTCTGTGTGTGTAGGTGCGTGTGGCTGTGTGTGCATGTGTGTGGGTGCGTGTGGCTCTGTGTGTGTGTGTGTGGGTGCGTGTGGCTCTGTGTGTGTGAGTGTGGGTGCGTGTGGCTCTGTGTGTGGCTCTGTGTGTGTGTGTGTGGGTGCAAATGCAATAGGTCTCTCATTTGCGAGAGATTACGCTATTGGCATTGTAAATAACAATGCCATTTATTTATATGTTTTAAAAACAAAAATAATGTCATGAGCAATGCCAATAGCTCTAACTTTAACAAGGACGAGACCATTGCATTGTAAATGCTTGTTTATCTTGCCCTTCAGTGTCAATTGTGCTGTAACGTCCTGTGCTGTAATGCAAGCTGAAATTTACAGGGAGTCCCACATTACATGTAAAAAAGTTCATTAACCAATAAAAGGTACCAGAATGATCTGTCTTTTCAGTTCATAACTGCCTAATTTCAAAATGGCCAGAGGAGAAACAGATATTTTTCAACACCCATTTGCTCTTAACATCTTAATGTAGGGCCAACTTGTTGATAATGTTTTTTGCATTTCGTTGGATAAATAGTAAAAACGTCCTATCTTCCTTGATTAGCTGAACAGTTTACCTTCAGATAGAAACTTCAAACGTTTTAGCTCTCAACAACATATTTCTTTAACCTACTGGAAGAACTGGACAATAATACACTGGTTACATGACTGGCCGCAAACGTGACAGAGAAGGCCTACTTTACATGAACTACTCATTCCTGTAATCTCCAGGACAACCTCCCATAAAGAATATATCCTGGATGCTTTAAAAATTGATATTAAACTACCCTAAGTGAATACCAACACAAGTTATTCTTAATGTGGACTGGTACCACAATGATACCAAATAACGAGTGCAATTCTAAAATATATATCATGTGTTGCTCGTGTGAATATCTTTATATCTATAAAACTAAAACTATGGACAAGAAAGAAGCACAAACTAGAGCCCATCAAGAATCCATACCGGGAACAGTGACAAATAGATTTTATGGCCATTGATAGAATTCATCTAATCAGAAAGAAGGAAGCCGAAAATTCTTGTGGTCATACTAAGAGGCGTTAATGGTTCTGAAATTTTGAGCGAAATGTAATCCAGTTGATCGACATCAACACTATCACAAGATTGAACCTAACAAGTGTGCATGCCCAGGAGTTTATTGTGAAAAGTGGCTTGCTTTATCACAAATCTTGGGCCTGGGTGGATTGTATTTATTAATAATTGTAATCTCTGACTTTTGTAAGAGGCAACGGCAGCTTCACCCACATTTATGCAAGGTTTCTATAATTATAAAATTGAAGTATGGACGCCATGTTGGGGTGGCAGCAGTGACTCCTTCAAAGCCTTGTCAGAAGACTCTGCCATGCAGTAACTAATTGGTAAATATGTGAAACTGTAGCTATTCACTGAAACTGTGTTTACAAATGGAAAAATGGGAAATGGTTTTACCTATATTTTCTTCTGTAAAGGGAGCACTGCTACAGAGTGAATTTCAAGGTCTTCTTGAACACTTGTTAGTAGTAACCAAATGATGTTGCTGTTTTACCCAAAATATACAGATGAGTAGGAAGGGATGACACCATGCATCGTAGCATTTAAAGCTTGCTGTACGTAAGGTAGCTCCTCTGTGCCAATGTTATCTTTCAGAAATTGTAGGATAAACTCTCTCTCAAATGTCTTTCATAAATCTTTTGTCTGTGAGCAAAGTCTTTTCTGGCTGCCATCTTGGTACCACCCACACCTATACTGTTTGGTGAATGGTAATTGCAAAGCTTCATGATCAGAAAAGTAGAGGAGTTTATGGCTAATTTAATAGCATGCTAATACTTTAGAAACCAAAAAGAAATCCACTGGGAAGCACTCCAAAATCTCCAAGAAAAACAAGTGTACTGGTGAGAGTTGGAAATCCGATTTCTCTAGGAATCGATCAAGTCCAGCCCAGCCTTCAGTAGACTGATGCTTTGAACATGGAAGGTTTGCTCTGATATTTCCTTGGATTGGAGCTGTCCAGCTTGATACATTATGCAATAAAAACGACCTCCGATTATAAATGTCACAGACATCTCATCCAATGCTTACTGATTTTTTTTATTTTGTTCAGTAGATTGTAGGTGACCCATCTCTCCAATGAGGGCTTTACAGTTAAAGTTGTGCACATGTTAATTTCTAAATATTCCTCAATCTGCATCTATTGCTCTAGATTGTCAACCGAGGACAGGTTAACATGAAGATTGACCTGAAGACTGGAAACAAATGTTTTATTTGGCCAGTGATGGCTGTTGTCATTTGAGATCATTTTTGGGCCAGAGCCATTACTCATCTCAGTTATTAATGGCTGACTTTTTGAGAGCACTTTTGAACTGAAATATGTGTTAAGTTTTTTGAAGGGGGAGTTTCATGATTGAGATGTCCTGGCCTCTTCAAAAGCAGATCTGCTCTTTTTAGCGGGCATATTAACCCTCTGTGCTACTTTATGGCCATTCAAAACGGCCATTAGACAAAAATCTCCCTCCCTCCCTCCCTCTCTCCCTCCCTCTCTCTCTCTCTCTCACTCTCTCTCCCCCCCCCCAGCAGGAACATTTATCAGAAGAGTTATCTTGACATTTTTATTGCTACCGGAAATCTGGATGCACAAGAAACTCTACATCAGCTGATTTCAAATCATAAATTATTGCTCAACAAGGCACCCCACCCGAGATCAGCCCCCCTCCCTCGAGGCCAGCCAGAGTAAAAGTGGAACATTCTTCCAAAAGCAACTGAGCAGAAAGCAATATGGGTTAATAATACATTTCATATGGAGATCTTCTTAGACATGTAGTTGATGCAGCAATGGATCACTGGTAACTCAAATATACTGCCAAACCAAAGCACAGGCAACGATCATTCAACAGGAACACGAAGAGTTCTAAATAATGGTCAATTTCACATATTGACAGAGACCCCTCTTATTCGAAATCTACTAAAAGAGCTTTAATCATCGTGTAAACTGACTTCCACAAGCAGCACTTGATTTCTCTGCCTCTACAGAATCAAAAACTGAATTTTGATACATGAACGATGAATTCATTTTCAAGTGACTATTAGAAGCGATCTGTATTTGTTATGGCAGTGTTAGTGGAGTGCAGGTCTCTTTGGGTGCTCAGTAAGAGACAGGATAGGCCCACTAGTGTTCAAATCCATGGCACCATCGAGGTAGGGAGGTGACTCAGGGGCCGGTATGCAGGATCACCCTTCCTTTCATAGGCATCATTTAAAATACCGTGGTAGATGTATCCAGATACAGTGATGGTAATATTCTGCAAAATGCAGACACTGCAAAATGTTAAAACGTTCAAGAGTGTGGGTCAAAACTGCACGAGTGATATTTAGCGACCTGCACCAAAACAGAAGCTATTTATACATTTCCAATAAAGTTTAATGTATGTCTCTTTAAATAATACACATTTAAAAAAATAATTCATTTGCATAGGAATTTCTGCAATATCCATACTATATATTATTGCAGTGTTGGTGGAATGCTGGTCTCTTTGGGTGCTCGGTAAGAGACAAGATAGGCCCACCAGTGTTTAAATCCATGGCACCATCAAGGTAGCGGTGACTCAGGGGCCGGTATACAGGATCACCTTTCCTTTCATAGGACTACCAGCTAATGGCTAGGGCGGTCAACCTCGAATCTGGGGAACTGGGTGCGAGTCTCGGCAATGACGCTGAGCATCCTGTGATTCTGGGCAAATCACTTAATCTCCCTGTGCCGGACAAAAATGAATGTGTTGTCATGTAATGCAACTGGTGCTATACAAGTGCTCTGATACCCGACTCGGGTCAAGTTCGCGCTATATAAAACTCTGTAAAATAAAAACATATATGAGAAAGTGGATGTCTCAAGATTCAAAATGCAATCTCTACTATGCATGTTATGTAATCTTTACAATAATATATGAAGCTGTATGAACCGCACTTAATGGACACAAGGACTCACACGATGTTGCAGCCTGGAGCTTTACAGAAATGCAAGGTGAGACCAAGAATATTAACTTGGCTTACATCCAAAATGTTAAAGCATGTGAAAGTCTTTCAAGAAACTTAGATTTAACACACTACATCTGGTCCAAGGAAAACAAGTACATATCATATAATGTCAGTGTTATTACACCGTCAAAAGACAAGTGTGTCAAATCCAGTGTAATGTGCAGTAGGAAAGAAATACAAAAATGGCATTTCTTATCGAAGAACTGCTTACAATAATGTGACTGTAAGAAGACAGATACAAAAATATTGCAGGGCACGCAAGGATGAATGAGGCAAATTCTTTCTAAAGCACAAACTACACCTGTAAATTGAAGGTAAATGAAAGAAATATGGTGTCTGATTCATAAATGTTTTTGTGAAGATAATGGCTTTTTTTCTAAAGTCTTTGTAAATAGATATTTGGGCCCAGATGTATCAAGCCGTTTGTGAATCGCAAAGGCTGAAATTCGCAGAATGTCGGACTTTGCGAATCGCAAACGGTCTATTTGCATGTTTTGGCATGCATCAAAAATTCACAAATTAAGGAATCGCAAAAATTTGCGATTCCTTATTTTGCCATTGCATTTAAGGAATTGCATTTTTGCGATTCCTTAAATGCTATGTATGTAGCATTTTTCAATTGCGAATTTTGGTTAAGAAATTGCAATTTAACACCAACTTGTAGTTGATGTTAATTTGTGAATTCTTTTAAAAATGCACAATTTGGCATTTTTGAAGGTGGCATGTGACGCACACACATGCCCATAGGGCGTGTATGTGCGCCATATGCACACACATGTACATTTCAGGGGTGCAGCAGGGTGTCCTTGAAACACCCCTGCACCCTTGAAATTATTCTCAATTTGCGATTAGCAAATTGCGAATCGCAAATTGTGATTAATTTCACAATCATTCAATGAATGGGGAATTATTCCTTCATTGCGAATTTGCAGATTGCAAATTCGCAAATAAGGAAGATTAAGAAATCGCTAAAATATAGCGATTTTTTACATACATCCCATTTTGCGATTTCTAAATAGCGATTCCTTAAAAATCGCTATTTAGAAATCGCAAAATGGAATCTTGATACATCTGCCCCTTGGGTACAAACCAGACTCTTTGTCCACATTGTGATCCTTTTTTTTGTTTAAAAGTTTTTATTCAAGTTTTCACAATTATTACATTACATTTCCCCCCCCCCCCCCCCCGCCCCCTTTGAAGACCAAGGTCCAAAAACAGAAAATATGTTAAATCACCAAACAAGAACATCCATATATATGAAAGCAACTATATAAAGAATATTATAGCAGGCATAGCATAAAGCCAGTAACAGCTAGATGGAAAAGGAAAACAAATTACCCTGGATCCTGAGATTGTATCCACTGTAATAGAGGTTCCCATATCAACATACCTCTTTGTTTTTTCCTGATCCCTTTGTTTTTATATATGGCTATCTCGATGCTGCATATTGCCAATAGTCTAGCCCTCCAATGTGTTATGGATGGTGGCTGGTGGTCAAGCCAAGTGGAGGCAATACAGAGCTTTAGGACTGCCATACATACAAAGATCAGCCCCTGCTGGTTTAAAGGGCGCTCAAAACCAGCCAAACCAAGCATAATCTCTTCAGTTGATATGGTTAATTCTACATTAAATATTTCAGAAATGAATTTAGAGATCTCAGTCCTAATAGTGGTGAGTTCTGGACACGAGGCAAACATATGAATATCATCAGCTGCCGCTAGTGAGCAACGGGGACAAGCAGTGCCCGTTCCGCTAGCCCACTTGGACAATTTAAACGGGGTGTAATATAGGGCAAAGAATGTTTTATAGAATTGTGCCTGCAATTTTATTGAAATAAGCCAAGTTTGCGATAGCTCCAACGCACGAGCAGGCGTTCCATGATGCACCGCAAGATCAGAAGGCCACCTATCCAAATGTTTATCTAAATCATCAGGAATAGATTTATAGAATTCCTTATAGATTTCCCCAATTTTTGGGGTAATTTCCCTTCTTAAATTGTCTATTACTGCAATGTTTTGAAATTAATTTGCCTCTTCCCCCCGTTTTCCTTGATAGGAAATCCCTGACCTGAAGGAATTTGAAGAAATCCCTATTACTGATGTTATAGTCGTCATGAAGTTCTTGGAAACTTTTTATCCGATCCGCAGTAAAAAAACAGCCTAGTTTGGTAATCCCCGCTCCGACCCACCTAGCCATGCAGCCATCTAGAAAAATCTCTGGAACATCGGTGTTACCTTTAATAGGGGTATAGTAGGAAAAGCGCCCCAGCCCTAGCAATTTGCGGATATTAATCCAGACTTTCCAAACGCTCGATATTGTCTTGAGTTTAGTTTTCTTAAAGAAATTATCATTGCTATGCCGCCATAGACACCCTTTACTTCTATCCCCTAGAATCATCTCCTGTGGACTTGGGATTACTGCAACACAGGAGTCACTGGCTATAAGATTCCCACACTACTTTGCAACCGTGGCCCAGTAATACATCCTGAGATTTGGCATAGCTAACCCTCCTCTTTCTTTCGGTAACATAATCCATTTTACTGCCCTTCGAGGTTTCTTGAATCCCCAAATAAATCTAAAAAACATAGATTCGATGATTTTAAAATAACCCGGGGAAAATTCAAGGCAAATTGTTCTAAAAAAATATAAGAATTTGGGTAGAATCAGCATTTTAATTATATTACATCTGCCACCTATCGTCAAATGTAGATTGTCTAACCTGACCAGATTTTTTCAAGTAGTTGCTATTAGGGGATCAAGATTTTTCTCTACAATTTTGTCCACCTTGGCGCATATGCTGACACCCAGGTATACAGCCTGCTCAACTACTCTAGCATCATGCATCTCTACTTTATCATTAATAACAACTTGGGTTTTTGCTGTGTTCCGTTTATATCCTGATGTTTTCCCAAAACGTGCAGCTTCTTCTTCCACAATCTTTATCGCCTCCTTGGGGTTAGTGGCTACTAGGGCTATGTCGTCTGCATAAGCAAGGACTTTTGTCTCAAAATTATTAATCCTGATTGAAGGTACAGCAGGGTGACTTTCGAGTTTGCGAATAAATAGGTCAATGTATATTGCGAACAAGAGAGGGGAGCATGGGCAACCCTTTCTTGTTCTTCTTGATATATTGAAGTTCTCGGACATCTTTCCATTTATCACAACACTCGCGCTTGGGTTGACATAAAGTCCTTGGATGGCCCTAGTAAAACCCCTCGTTATTCCACAGTTTGTCATTGCTGCCAACAAAAATTTCCAGGAGACCCTATAAAAAGCCTTTTCCGCATCCAGCAGAATGAGGGCCATAGGGTCTCCTGTACTTTCAGCATAATCAAACAGAGAGATCACTCTCTGTATGTGGTCGGTTGTCGATCTGCCAGGAATAAAACCATGTTGTTGAGTTGATACCATCTTGTGGATTGTAGGTGCCAATAGCCCAGCCAAAAGTTTAGAATAGATCTTTGAATCTCCATTAATCAGCGTTATGGGGCGGTACGACCCCATCTCTAGTGGATTTTTCATCTTCTTGAGGAAGATCATAATCTTTGCCAAAGACCAGGACGGAGGTGGATTCCCTCCTTGGAATATTGACTTAAAGAGCGGTGACATGATAGATTTTAGTTGCTCGGCGAATTTAAAAAAAACTCCATGGGAATCCCATCTATGCCTGCCGCCTTGCCCATATTCAGAGACTTCATGGATAGCATTATTTCGTCCCAGCTGATAGGTGAATCTAATCCTTCTTTATCCTCTAGTTCCAGACATTCTCCCAAATCAACTCCCAGATAATCGACAGGGACATCTTGCTCACTTTGTGGTTCATTATATAGTTCTAAATATAATCTATGGAAGGCCTCTCTGATATCGTGTTACTCTACTCTCAGCGTGCCATTACTATCTTTAATAGCTTTGATCGTATTGGCGGTTGTTTCCTCTCTGGTACGTACTGCGAGCTGGTGCCCCACTTGTTCGCTAAGTTCGTAAGCTTTTTCTTTAGATATCATTGCTTTTGTTATGGCTTTTTCTGTAAATATCTCTATTATCTTATTTCTAGCTATGGCGATTTGCGCTAATCCCTCCATACCATGACCTGCTTGTATAGCTGTGATCAGCTCCGTCTCTGCTTTACTCAAGTTCTGATATAAAGAAGCCAGTTGTTGTTTGCCTATTCGGTTATTCCTAACTGAGAATTGTAATGTCTCCCCTCTGACGCTAGCTTTCATTGTGTTCCATACTATCTCAATAGGAGCGCTGCCCATATTTGTTTCCAAGAAGGATGGGAGCCACTCTCTCATGTGATTGCAGTATTGCTCATTTCTTAAGAGCGCTCTTTCGAAAGTCCATGAGCTTCTAGTGCGAGAAGGACTACTGCATGATATATTGAGTTCGAGCGGGTTATGATCAGAGAGTACCCTAGGGAGCTTCCTTATGGTGCAGCTGTTCTTAATTGAGTTAGATAGGAGTATATAATCTAGCCTGGCATGGCGGGCATGGGGATAGGAGAAGAATGTAAATCCATGATCCCCCTGATGTCCCAGTTGCCATCCATCCAGTAATCCATGCCGTTTGCACAGATCTTTGAAAGCTCTAAAAACTTTGGGTTTTCTCGCTTGATATTTAAATTCCGAGCCAAATGTCCAATCCCCTGGTAAGTCAAGGTTGAAGTCTCCACTTAAGATAAGAGGCAAAGGCCAATGTACCAGTTCGTTAGAGATACTTATTACTGTATCGGGTCGTCACTAAAATTCCTATAGACTGTGCATAATGTTGCTATATTAAGTCCGTTATTGTATTGCAAAATGGAATCTTGATACATCTGCCCCTTGGGTACAAACCAGACTCTTTGTCCACATTGTGATCCTAAGTTTTGCAGAAATGTCCACACCTGTTATTTTTCCCCCCGATTCTTGGGTGGGTATTAAAAGCCGTGTGCTGTGATTTTGCATCTTGGAACACCGTGGGAAAATACTCAGTATTATTGCATTAGCTCCCATTCCTACGTGCGTAATTTACAACGATATAGTAATACCTCACTCGGTAAATAACGCACTTTACAGTATGTATGTTTTTGAGGTGTTGCATTCCTGCAAATAATTTCGGGTACATTCGAAATGAGTCCCAAAGCGTCACGTAGGTGCACACATTTCATAACATTTTATGGCCGGATATTGCCCACATGACAAAAGAAAATCCTTCAGTGTGTTAGGTTTTCTTCAATCATAGATTTAAACATATTTACGCATGGGTGTTCCAATGAGAGAGGCAGGATATCATCTCTGTATATGTTGTGAACACCCACAAAGACATTACTTTCTGGGTATTTGTTAAACCTCTTAGTCTTAGGATGGTTATTCTCCAAACATTTTGTCTTCATTCCTCCTGTTTTACTGAATTTGTTTTTGTTGGCTAGGAGTTTGCACACTTAACCACTGATAACGGGTGCAAAAGTGCTTGGACTCTCTCCTTTAAACTTGGTAAGATTGACTTACAACGAATTGTCACATTTAATTTACTTGAAAGTCACTAGTAAAGTGGTACTACAGGTACCTAAAGGGTGTAAATTAAATGGTACCAATGGGCTTGCAAACCTTTTGCCAGACCGAAAACTTCCTTTTAATACATATACGTCACCCCTAGGGTAGGATCTACGCAGCCTATCGGGCAGGGTGCCTTGCATTTAAAAATGTTGAACATGTACTTTTATGTTTGACATGTCCTGGTAGTGAAAAACTCACAAATTCGTTTTTCATTACTGCAAAGCCTACCTCTCCCATAGAATAACATTGGGTCACCTTATTACATTTAATAAGTGATAGGTATTGATTGGAAGCAGGTGGCAAAGTCATGCTTAGTGTCAGGTGATTTGTATTTTAAACCCCTCTTTAATAGTACATCCGGATTTTAAATAGGGGTGGGCATAGTTCGCGAAGTAGCGCTACGCGTAGCTACTCAAAGTGCACTTCACAGTATGCGACCTACGCGTAGCACTACGCGAACTGCGTAGTAGCATGTTCGCACTGTGCAATATGTCGTTTTCAATGATTGCACAGTGCCGACAAAGATCCGGCACTGTGCAATCATTGAAAACAGCATCTTGCACAGTGCGAGGTGTTGTTTTCTGCCGCTCGAGTAGATTTTTACTCGAGCTGCAGGTTTCTCAACGCGGACTGGTAGTTTCTCATTGCGAGCGGTCCCGAGCATGCATGACAACTCACAATGAGAAACCTGACCTCCCCGCATTGAGAATCTCGCCGGGAGGTTTATTTTCCATGCTCGCGAACGGCAACTTGATGTTGCTGATCGCGAACAAGGAAAAAGTCTTGCGAGGATGTCATTTTGCTTGCTCGCGGTCGCCAACTTGACGCTGAGGACCGCGAGCAAGCAAAAAATGACCGCTGCACTAAGCTAGGCTACGCAGTTTGCACTGTGCTACGTGCAGTTCGCGTGGTGGGAAGTTGCGCAAACTTCACAAACTACGCGAGCGTAGTGTAGTGCTTTGCCCAGGGTTAATTTTAAGTTATAATTGTGAAAATGTCAAATTTTTTCGAAATTTGGCATCTTCGTTTCCTAACCATTCGGTGCCCGAATCCTGATACTACATGACTAGATATAGTTTGCACATTCAGTTATGTGTAACCTCCCAGGTAGTACCACAATAGAGAGTCTGAGATTTGGCAGGAAGGCAGGATGGAGCACAGCTGTCACCAACGACACCCACACTTCAAAGGCACTGGCTAAAGTCACACAAATAATATCACACTGTAATGTAATGTAATGTATGTGTCTTGTAAAGCGCACTGCTGCCCTGAGGCGTCGAGGTGCTGTAGACCGCTGGGGAACCCATCCTGGCTATCCCTGTGAGATGGTCCCTACTGGGTATCTCCAAGGAGAAACCAGGCATCCCCGGCGAATGTGGGGGGCCATTGTAGAGATGAGGCAAGCTAATGCGCAGAGTTGCCGAGTGTGATCCCTGGTTAGAGTAGGCACCGAGGCGAGAATTATCGAGTCCGCTGACCCTGGTCCACGACCCTGCCGCGTCGGGAATTGAACCCTGGTCCCGGGCCGTTCTCTGCTTCCGGGTCTGCCGCCTCTAACCAGTGAGCCACAAGACTCCACTTTATACTATTGTACCCCAGACAGACTGGCACCAGAGCAGGAAGGTAAGAAATTCCAGACAGCTCTGTAGGGGGAAACTCCAGGAGCCTCCTCCAATTCAAAGTGGGCACTAGGTATAAACAAGCATTAGAAATGAAATCGGTCTTGCATTTGTTTGATTTAGAGCTATTGGCATTGTAAATGGAGTGTTGTTCTGGGGTGTTTGTATGTGGTGTGTTAGGGGAATTATGTGGGTTTGATGGGATTAGTTAGTTGTGTAATTGAGTGGCATGGAATTGCAATAGTGAAAAACGAAAATGGCTGTAATTGACTATTAGGACATGCTACACACACCAGGGCATGTCCTACCTTTTACTTACAATGCACCCTGTCCTTGGGCCTACCTTAGGGGTGTCTGATATGAAGAAAAGGAAAGGTTTAGGGAATAGCAAGTGAAGTGGATGTACTTATCAAGTCAACATGGCAGTCACAGACTGCACACAGGCCTTGCAATTGCAAGCTTGAGACACACTTTACAAGCTGCTTTTGTGGGTGGAACAACCAGTGCTGCAAGCCCACCAGCACTATTTGATTTACAAGCCCTGGGCACACATGGTGCACTGTACAAGGATCTGACAAGTAAATCAAATAACCCAATCATGGAATCACTAATTAGTATATCAATTTAAGATAGGGAGCACTTGCACTGTGGCACTGAATAACAGTGGCACAGTTCCCAAAGCATATAACCAGCAAAAACATATAAAAAACAGAGGAGGCAAACAGTAAAAATGGAAGCGAGACTTACGCCAATGATGCCAGGTCAAACACGTGTCCCCTCCACCTGAAATGTGGGGAGAACTGCCCTTCCCCTTGGGAGTTCTCTTCACTAAGGTGGAAAAATCTGGACAGAACATCAGCATTGGGGTGTTCTGTACCAGGGTGGTGTTTCACCGTAAAGACCATACCCTGTCGGGAAATGGACCACTTCAACAACTTTGGGTTCTCACCCCTCATCTGCATTAGCCATCTGAGGGGCCTGGGGTCGGTCTGAACCAGGAAGTGAGTCCCAATCAAGTATGGTCTTAACTTCTTCAGTGCCCAGACCACAGCTAATGCCTCACTCTCAATTGCACGCCACCTCTGTTCCCGTGAAAGTAACCTCCTACTGATGAAGGCTACAAGTTGGTCTAGGCCCTCTTCATTAATCTGTGATAGAACAGCCCCCACACCATGCTCTGAAGTGTCTGTCTGAACATTGAATTCTATTGAGAAGTTGAGCGCCTGAAGCACGGGTGCTGTGCACATGGCAGTCTTCCGGGCGTCAAAAGCCTTTTGACAGGTGTCAGTCCAGTTCACTTTCTTGGGCTGCTTCCTGGAAGTCAGCTCAGTCAAGGGTGCAACAATGTTGCCATACTCTTTGACAAACCTCCTGTAGTACCCCGTGAGTCAAAAAAATGCTCCCACCTGTGTCTGAGTCTTTGGGAATTCCCATGCCAGGATGGTATCAATCTTGGGTTGTAGGGGCGCCACCTGGCCGCTCCCTACCTGGTGACCCAAGTACACCAGAGAACCCTGCCTGATCTGCCACTTACTCACCTTGATCGTGAGGCCTGCCTTTTGCAGTGCCATCAAAACTTCCCAGAGGTGGCGCAAATGTTCTTCCCAACTGGCGTTGAACACTGCAATGTCATCCAGGTAGGCGGCACTGAAATCCTCCAGTCCAGCCAACACCTGGTTGACCAACCTCTTAAAGGTGCCAGGGGCATTCTTTATCCCAAAGGGCATAACCCGGAATTGGTAGTGCCCATCTGGTGTGGAGAATGCTGACCTCTCTTTGGCCCCATCAGTCAAGGCGATCTGCCAGAACCCAGACGTCAAATCGAACGTGCTGAGGTACGTCAGTCCTGGTGCCTGAAATGAGTCCTTGGTAGTCCATACAGAACCGGAGTTCAGGTGTGGCACCAGGCGCTGCAGCCTTTGGGACCAAGACCACTGGGCTGCCCCAAGGACTGTTTGAGGACTCAATCACCCCTAAAGCAAACATCTTGGAGACTTCCTCCTTGATGTAAGCTCTGACCTTGTCAGTCACTCTGTAAGCCTTGTGCTTCACAGGAGGACTGTCCCCAGTGTCCACATCATGGATGCACCACTCAGTGATACAAGGGACCAAGGAAAATAGAACAGAGAATTGTCCCAACAGTTGTCGACAATCTTGGTGCTGATCAGGGGTCAGTGTGGCCGAGATGCTGACCATCCACTGACCCATCTTGCTCTGTTGCAGACAGGAGGTCAGGAAGGGGCTCAGTCTCCTCCTCGATTCAATCATCGGTCACTAGGAGCATGTCCACTTCAGACCATTCAAAGTGGAGCTTCAGGCGGTTAAAATGTAGGACCCACAAAGGGTTCCTTGGAGACTGCAAGTTCACCAGGTAGGTGACATCACTCTTGCGTTCCACCACCTCAAATTGACTGGTCCACCTGTCCTGGAGCACACAAGGCTCTACAGGGGCCATGACCCAAACATTCTTTCCAGGCTGAAGCTCAGAGTGGCATTCTGATCGTACCACCGCTTCATCTCTTCCTGGCTGGCGTGCATATTCACCTGAGCGAGATCTCTGAATCGCCGAGTCTGGTTCCTGAAGACCAGCATGTAACTGTATACATCCTGGGGAGGTTTCCTGGGAGATTGTTCCTAGCCTTCTTTGACCAGACTCAGAGGTCCTATTACCAGGTGTCCATGCAACAGTTCAAAGGGACTGAACCCTAGGGACTTTTGTGACACCTCACAGTAAGCAAACAGAAGGCATGGCAAGAGGATGTCCCACTTACGCCTCATCGGTTCCTCAAGACCCATGATCATGCCTTTAAGAGTCCGGTTGAATCTCTCAACCAGCCCCTTACCTTGTGGGTGATAAGGAGTGGTGAACTTATAGGTAACACAACACTCCTTCCACAGAGACTTCATATAACTGGAAATGAAATTTGTATCCCGGTAAGACACCACCTCTCTGGGGAATCCCAGATGGGAGAAAATACCCATCAGTGCACGTCCCACCACGGGGGCCGTCACTGTCCTGAGCGGGATGGCTCCAGGTACCGGGTAGCATGGTCCAGCAAGACCAGGATAAACATGTTGCCCATGGCTGTCTTGGGGTCCAGTGGCCCACAATGTCAATGCCCACCCGTTCAAAGGGGGTACTGACTACAGTGAAAGGTTAGAGTGGAGCCTTGTGCTTCCTTCCACTTTTACCACTTGCCTGGCAAGTTTGACAAGTTCTACAATGAGTATCTGAACTCTTATGCATCTGGGGCCAATAAAAGTGGGAGAATGCCAACTGCAGTAGTGGTCGCCATCCAGAGTTAAAAGACAGTCATAAGAACATACAGCACATTCAGAAAGGAACAAATGGAAAAATAAAGGGTAGAGTATTGATATTCCATGTGAAAGTAGGGGATTTCTCCTGTGTTTGCACTATTTTCAAAGAAACCCAGATAGCTACCAGTTGTATGGTAAGTTAAATATATATGTGCATCTAGTCTCAGCACATGATTTATCATTCAAAAATCAATTTTAAATATATTGTGGAAATTCAACCATGTATCTCAAAACATCAGCTTACATGCTCTGAAAATATATATAATTTAATCTTTGAATAATTAATTTTCTCATATATATGTTAATTTCAACAACTAGTCCAATTTCAAAGGCTGGGATGCACTAAGGAGAGCTGCTGACAGCTAGCTGGAGAGCTACTCTGTTGGAGAAGATTTAAGTTAAACTGGTTCTCATTCACTTTAATTCACCATCATTATAATAAAAGCAGCACTACTTATCCATATAATTATTACTTAGAACTCATCATCCCACTAACAAGCTTTGCATGTCCCTTAAGCCTTGCAAGCCTTCAAAGATGTTACCTGAAACACATCCTACCAGCTGTAGAACATTGGCTCCAACTATGAGAGAATGACTTTAAAACTCCACAGACAGTAGGAAATACGATAATTTTGGGGTTCCCCAACTTAAGGAGAGGACCCAGAAGATGACCCGGAAAGGAAAAGCATGCTGTGTGGAATGGTGTTGTGGTGGTCCCATCACTATAGGACCACCACAGGCTGAGTTATGGGCAAAAATGCGGTTTGAATAAAGGACCCTACAAAGCATTATGGGGGGACTTTCCTTAGTACAGTGAATATTATAGTATCCGCTCTCCACTGAGCCAGGGAGAGGCCAGTAAAGTTTTCCTTGCCTTTATTTTCCTTTCTGCAGCCTTGCAACACGTTTCCCTTTTTTAAATGAGCACACAAAAAAGCATTTCTTTGTCAACTTGACAAATAAATGCTTTTTTTGTATGAACGCCCCATGACATGCGCTTGCACGTTAATGTCAGCCGCGCCCTTTCTTTACACTGAGCTGCATCTAAAGAAAGGGGGTTCCCACCATTTTAAATTATAAAAAAGAAAGTGTTGGAGGGTGCTCGTACTGCCTTCTGCAGGAGAAAACCATTTATCCAAAAGTGGATGGATATAGTTATTTTACCGATGGGAACGAATTCATTTTGTTTTACCATCATTATGAAAAAAGCAACACACTTAACCATACAATTACTCCTTAGAATTCATCATCTCACTAACTAGGCTTTACACCTTCCTTAAGTATTGTAAGTCTTCAAAAAAGTTCACTTAAATAAATCTACTAGCTGTAGAGCATTAGCTCCAACTATAGGAGAATACGTTTATAATTCAACACACAGTGGGAAAGGTGATTATTTTAGGGTTCCCCCCAACTTAAGGTGAGGACCCAAATGATGACCTGGAAAGGAAAAGCATGCCGTGTGGAATGATTTTGTGGTGGTCCCATCGTACTAGGACTACCATGGGCTGAGTTAGGGGCAAAAATGTATTTTGAATAAATGGCCCGGCATAGCATTCTTTGGTGAGTTTCCCTAGTGCAGTGAATATTAAAGTATCGGCTCCACTGCTGTGCAGGGAGAGCCTCAGTAAAGAATGCCTTGTCTTTTCTTTCCTTACAGTGCCTTGCAGCTTGTTTCCGTTTTTAAATGGGTGTATGTCAATTTGACAAACAAATTACTTTTTTTGTGAAAGCACAACATGACGCGCTTTTAAGTTAATGTCCACCGAGCCTTTTATTTACACGAGCCGCATCTAAAGAAAGGGGCGCAGCCGCCATTTTAAAATAAAAAAAGAAAGTGTTGGGAGAGAGCTTGTTCTGTCTGCTGCAGGGGAAAACCATGTAACAGAGCATGCCGTCAGGGACGGTTACAAATTGACAAAAGGCAATACTAAGAAGGGACTACTAAGCCTCTTGACCAATGAAAAGCAACCATTTCCAAATGACAATCACACAAGCCAATGAAAAATATGGGCGGAGTGGGCAGAGCTGTAAGTCCATACCACAATACAGCAGGCCTGGCAGAGCAGCACATGTGCTGCTCAGGCTCAACCTAAAAAGGGAACCGCACACCACCTCTTCAGTTCTTTCCTAGACAGTGGATACTACAGAAGAAGGACGCCCTGCTGTCCTGCTGCCTGAAGTCTACCCTGCTTGTTGAGAAGACTGCACCCGCTCCCCTCATCCCAGGCTGTAGTGACTCCAAGGATCAGCTTACTGGCCTACTGTTCTGAGCTACAGGGGCATAACAAGCTCCAGAGGCCTCTCTTTGCAACTTCCCAGCTGACCTGCTGTACAGTGCCTTCCTGGACGTGCAAGTGGACAGCTGCGGCCCGTGCAAGTAAGTGCGATGGGACCGGGTGGGTGGGATTTCGATGGATGAAAATAAGGGAAAATTATTTCATTAATTTTCCCTCTTCATTATCTGTCAAAATCCCCTCCCACCCGGCCACACCGCTCACACCTGCATGGGCTGCGGCTGCAACTGGACCTGCCTGAGCCCTTCTGGCATCTGCTGTAGTGAGCGTCTGATTCCCAAGAGGTGCCTCCCAGGTGCTGGTCCCTTGGTAGAGTTCCTGGACCCATCAGTAGAGCTTCTCCTTAAAGAAAATAAAACATACTGAAGTTTTGGGCTCTTCGTGACTACAATAGGCTCATTCACGCCAAGATCTTGCTGCCCGCACCTACCGCCAACACAACGCTCCAGAGAACCCAACTCTTCACACTATAGTGACAGCCAGCAATGACTAACAATGCACCATCTGCACTACATCTGCACTTCATGCATTTCATGCTACGTCATCACACAGTGACATCCAACACGGATCTCCGACAACAATTGTCCTCAGTGCCCCACAAGATCTTGGGCTTAGAGCGACGACTGTCTGCGACGCCCAGCCAATTATTTACATTACAGTGATGACCATCTGTGGTGCTCTCCCTGCTCCTTGCGACGTCCTGCCCCACTGTGAATGGAACTCTTTGCACTGGACTTTAGAAGGTAACTTTTGCAGCGGGACTGACCTGTCCCTGTATCCGCCCACGCTCCATCCCAGTTGGTGGGCCGGAACTTGTAACTTTCACCCGGTCTCACACGACCAAATGATCATGAGTGTATCTGTGCTTTTAGGTGTGCCTTACCTGAAATCTTTACCATTGCATATCACCGGTTCTATTGATTGGATTTTTGTCATTTTGGTGTCAAATCATTTATACAATTTTGCTATATTTTTGTAAATTGTTGTGCCATTTTTCCTTTGTTGTATTTTCACTTTATTGCTGTTTGTGTTGTACATAAATGCTTTACACATTCCCTCTAAGTATAGCCTGACTGCTTTTGTTCCAAGCTACCACATGGTTTAGTACCGGTTAATTTAGTGACATTTATGGTTGATCCTGACAAGGTTGTGGATGTACTTGAGAAGCGCTCACTCTCCCCCAACCAACAACACAATTTATCACTATATTCATGAACAATTTCAATAGAAACACACTGTCTCTCGAAACACAAAACACTCAAACCCCTAAAAGTAAACGTTTGTCATTTTATGTATGAAGTGTGAAACATCTCCAGACTTCCCCATATTCAAAGAAGGTGCAGAGCAAGAGGATTCTAAACATGAAAAATCACTGGCAGTTAAAAAAGAAGAAAGATATACATTAACATAATCTGATATTCTACTGTTAGAAAAAAGTACTAGTTCAAGGTTAGGCATATGAGATGAAACCTAAAATTGTGTTTATAAACGTTTAAAATAAAAACCAGTAGTTGCTTTTTTCTTTTTTTAGGTCCCCAAATTAGCCCTAGTGCACAAAACCAGCCCAGGCAAGATTATGGAGAAAAGTGGAATTACTGGGTTTCAAAGACTGTCAAGGAGTACATTAAATGTCATGGCACACATGGTGCCCTGAGGCTTTCTTGCATGGCTGTGTCTGTTGTGTGAATTCTTTCTCTCCTTTTAGGAATGCTTATGGCATTCTTTATGCCCTACACCAGCTTTATTTACAATACATCAAGGGCTGAGTATCGAGTTACAGCTGTTACGGTAGCCTGCTGTGCATTTGTTGACTCAAGACTGACCTTGCGTTATTTATGTTGTTTGTTAATCATATATTCATGAAAAAGATGATGTTATCAAAATATCAGTCCTCGTTATGAGAAGTGCATGAAAAAAATGTAGAACTCTATACTCAAGCGTTTAAATCACTTTTTAAAAAACATGGTATAACACCTGAATTTAACTGCCAAACATATTGTGACACTGTCATCTGAGAATTATGATTGATGTCGTCCGAACTACTTTCACCTTGTGCCGGTCCTTACTCATTAACTCTGCAGCCTATAGGTCCACTGGCGTCACCCACTCTTTAAGGCACAGGTACTCGCAAACATTTTCCCGGGGGCCACAAAGTACTGTCTGTGGCTTCCCAAGGGCCGCACCGATGCCAGCAGGGCGAGGGTCAGTGTGTTGGAAGGTGGGCGTAGGGGGGCGCAAAGCAGATGCATGCTAAAGAAAGGAAACATTCTTTGCTTTTTTTTTACCTTTAGTTTAGTTAATGTCAGTTTCACACTCTTCTGCATGTTCATGCTTGGTCAAGTGAGCTATAGCCCAGTGCTGCTGTTCACCAGGGGGACGCAATTAAAGGTCACAGGTCGTACTTTCAGTATCCCGTGCTTAAGGTAAGATGCTGATTCAACCGTTTGCTTCATGAGCAAGCAAATTCTTGCTCATGAAGATTTCCACCAGCATCAATCGTCTGAAAGCGGCATGATGCTTTAAAAGCATGACTTGGCATTAAATGAACTGTATGTTATTTCTTTGCTGCAGAATGTCAATAAAAACAAAGTTAAACCTAAAAGCATGACTTGCAGCAGCATCCAGAATAATTGACTCGTAAAATTAAACTTTTTTTGATGATTTTGCTAGTGCGAATGTGTACTTGTGCATTTAAGTCTGGCCACAGTACTCAAAGGTTATTCACTGGGCCCCTTCCTTCACTTAAATATGGAGATCCTGGATTGTAGGGAGGGAGTCCTGTGTCCCAATTACTTCTCCTTTTCTCTTAACCAACAAACTCTCCAAGTATGGTGAAATCAGTTGTTTATGGCGGGCAACCCCTTTAAGTCAAGGGAGGTGAACAATTATTTGGAATTTGAGATATTTTATCCAAGCTGATGACCCAATGAAGTTAATGTCAAGCATTTGAGTTGGGTGGAGGATGAATTTTATTCTATGACAGGCACCACATTCCAAACAGGAAGAACTCTCATGTATGGAATCTGTCCAAAGCTTTGCCCACCTGATTAGTACATTGAAACGAGACATTTGGCAGCTGGATGTCCTTTGAACCCTTTGATATGTTAGCATATGTTTCTTCTTTGCTCTCTAATTCTTTGTAGAACAAGCATTGGCATAGCCAATAGGCTCGCCTTTGGGACCTTATAAGTATTTACTTATGCAGTACAATATCCTTGGTGCAACAACATCAACTGTTGCATGTGTAAACACTTATAAGGTTCCAAAGACGAGACCTGTTGGCTATGCCAATGCTTGTTGTACTTATAGTTCTTCGCTTGTGGTGGGGGGAAACATAACAGGACAAGGACTCTGTTTGAAAGGGAAAATAACAAAAAGAAAAGTACCAGAATGTAAAGCAAAAACTAGTACTAGATAAATGATTTATGCACAACTGGAATAGACAATCTGAGATCTCTGTTGACTTCACTGGGGAGCAAAACAATGAACCTGCAGGAGGCCTTGGACATGGAGAGAGATCTATTTTCCAATTAGCATATATCCAGTTTCACAATAAAAAGATGGGCTTGCCAAAAGACACAATCAGTCGGGGGACTGAATTAATGACGCATTTAAAAAAATAAAAACATGCGAATCTGAGAGTTAACTGAATACTCAACATTGCACAGTCCTAAACACAACACAAACAAGCATTGGCATAGCCAATAGGTCTCGCCTTTGGGCCCTTATAAGTGTTTAGCCATGCAGCACATTATCCTGAGTGCTGTGCCGCCAGGGATTGAAGAGCTATATAATTTCTACAGACCGGGTTTTGTAGCCTGATTTAGAAACGCATGCTTGCCTCAGGAAACATTTATGAGCACATTCCACAGCTTTCCAATGCACAGACAGAAAGACAAGTGCCTTGATGCAAGTCAACAGAACTATAACATTTCAGCACCATGTAAAGGAGGTTCTCATTGTCTGAAGTGCCTATTGTAGCTTGCTAAATAGGAAGGACGATTTACTAATATGAGGGGGTCTCTGAAAACTTTAAGTGCTCCGGATCCCGACTCTTAAATGCCAAGAACCAGTAATTAAAATAGAATCCTCAACATCTTACTCCAGATTTGACCCAAAACAGGGATTTTATGACTAAAAAGATTTTATATGGTCTGTCTTGTGCCCTCACCCCAGCTACAGACAATGCTGCTTGCCAAGGAAGTTTGTTACCATCACAAACAAACAAAGTGAACATCACCTAACAGATACATCAACCAAGCTACTTACCAATATCCTATAAGCACTGGCAAGGCAATAGATATGGCATTAGCCTGCCATTCTTTCGGCTTTGTGAATGCTTATTTTGAGGTATTTTTTTCTAAAACCTTATGGTAGAGGACCTGTCCTGATCAATACAAAAAAAATACTGGCTAAAAAATATTTTCTTGCTCTCAAAGAGCACACATTGCCAATAACTAGTCCTTGGCGCAGAAAGGACAGATGGGTGGGTCGGTGTGCTCCTTGCAAAATAGTGGAATGCCGTCCCATACAATTAATTTAGCCTATGGCTGAAGTGGGATGAGCCAGTGCATTGGTTGTGAACTGTAACTGTATTTATATAGCGCTTACTGTAATGGGCAAAAGAAAACTGTAAATAACAACAACAGATAAGTGGATGAGAAGGGCCAAATGAAAGCCCCAACAGGTATACATCATTTTAGTGTTTTTAAAAGTTCCTGGATAAAATTGTAAAAAGGGGGAATGGGTCAGAGCAACCCAGTGTTTATATGATTACACCCACTCCTCAATAGCGATCTTAAGTGTTTACAGGAATCAATGACACTAGGATAAGACAACTCTTGTTCAGTCATGTAAAGTCACCCCTTACCCAAAACTCAGAAAGGCGCCTCTCAGGAAGAGATGCTGCCGAGCCCACAAGCGCCCCTCTGCTTGAAGAAAAAGTCTCACTCACAAAAACACATTAAGACATTCAAGGCTGTTAAAAAGGTCTCTGTTGCGCATAACCCATCAGTTTAGTATTTGTGTAAAGCACTGGCCAGATTTTGAGTCAGGATCCAATGGTTTGTAGAAAAGTTAGGGACTGATCAAGTTTGCCATGTGCTAAGCTGCAGATCGCTGCTTCAGAGTTAGACCTTGAGCCGCGTCATAAAAGTCCCAAACACACATGTACATCCAGTAAATGTTGCTACCAAAAGCGCAAAGCACAAGTTATCGCAGTTAAGGCCAAAGTCTATAAGAGAATGCCTTTGAAAGTGTGCACACCTAAATTATATCTATCATTTGCTAAAGAGAGCAGTGATAACACTGAGCAAGGGTGGAACAATATGTGTTGTTCCTTTATGTTTCCACAGTTATAGCCGAATGAAACAGGTAATCACTTCGTGCTAAGGAAGAACTAGCAGGGGGCGTGGCTTGGCGCCCGACGGTGATGGCGGCGGCCGTGTGAGGCTCGGCTGACGCCTCGGGAGACTTCCTTATCACAGCCTGTCTTTTCCTGCTTCACTGCCCCTTCTAGGTAGCGGAATATCTTCGGAAGACGCCGTGACCAATTCCACGAGTTGACATGCCCTGAAAGCGGAGATTACATTGCGGCAGTTGGCAGCTTCGCTCCACTTCAGGTATTATCGCGGCCGCCATCTTATGACGCCGCTCGTATTGCACCAACGCCGCCTTTGTGAGGAACTTTCTTTAAGCTACAACCGCTCGTTTTTTAGAGTCCAGAGCTTTTCCTAATATGAATTTGAGTGCCTTCTTCACTACATGTCAGCGCTTCACCTACTCCTCACGAACTGTGCACTGAAAGGCTGCTGCTTTGCTTTCTACATGTGAATGCTCCATGTCTCACGCTTCATTTTCCTGTCAATGCGTGTGAAAGCGCTTGAAGTCTTTCACGGCTCATGTTGAACTTCTGTTCTATGCTGTCTTTCAACGGGTGATTACTACTCCGGTTGAAAGTGCGTCATCTTTTTCTGCTTTTGTCCCGTTCAATCTATTGACCAAGGGAGTTATCAAGCTACGCATTTTGGCTTATTATTATGTTAACGAACTGGATTGTTGCAGCTCTGTTATTACACTCTCGCTCATCACCTGGCTGTTAATACTGCTCACCTCTTCTGATCTACTGGCAGATGTTGGACCTTTCGATAATTTTTTAGTTTGAGCCTTATCCTACCCAGTAGAGTCTCCTTGAACTTTTTATCTTTTTTCCAGCCTCAAAACACTGCGCATCTTTCTGTAACTGTGCGCTTTGTAGTTTGGCATAGATTCCTATATTTTATATGGGACGGCTCAAACTCACGTCACGCATACACTCCAAACCTGCGACGAAGGTGGCTTTCGTGAAAAATTCAAAAGTGTTCTTTGCTCTTCCTAAACTAGAGGACTCTCTCACCTCATCTGGTTCTGACACTGCCATGTATCCTTCTCAGACACCATCAGGGAAAACCAACACCAAGAGACTGAAGAAAGATCCTCCCTCACTTCTTAAATCGTCTTCACCTGTTTCAATGGAACTCCTTTTGGAAGAGATAAGATCCTTTCGACCTTTTTTGGAAGAAATCGGGACCTTACATCCTTTTATGGTAGAAATAAATGCCAAGCTTCAAACTCTAACGGACAATTGGTCGCAAATTGAAACCAGAGTCTCTTCAGTTGAACAATCTGTTGCCTCCTTTCAGGAAACTCACGCCACGGTTTCTCATATAACCTCACAAGTGGGCACCCTCCAGAAGCAGGTGGAGGAGTTGGAAAATAGAAACAGGCGGAACAACCTACGCATTTACGGTTTGGTTGAGGGTCTTGAGGGTTCGGACCCAATCACCTTCTTTTGCTCCTTCCTTCCAAAGTTGCTCCACTTGCCAGAAGGTACAACTCTTAATATACAACGTGCACACCGGTTGGGGCGTTTACCTACATCTGCTTCAATGTCGCAACGACCGAGAGGTGTTATCCTCTATTTTCTGGAATATACTGACCTTCTGAAGGTTCTTATGGCCGCCAAATCTTCACCAAAATTATCATGGTCTGGTTCTCCCTTGTTCTTCGCTCAGGATTATGCAAAGGTGACTGCTAATCGTCGAAAGGCCTTCTTAGGCATGAGGGATGTCCTTCGTTCCATGGCTGCTAGATATGGACTGTATCATTCCTGCTTGTTTAAAGTAACCTACAACAACAGGACAACCACCTTTGAGGATCCAGTATGCCTACAGAGCTTCATCAATGCACACAAGACTACCGCCATGGACTCTTCTGGGCCTTCTTCGTCGCATCCTGGCAGAACAGTTGCCATGCTGGTTCTTGTTCTTCTGATGTTTTTGTTTTCAAAGTAACTTTACCTTCCTATTTTGCTCTGCTCCCTTACTTGTTAACCCCTATTGCTTATATAGCGGCTGATTGCTCCTTGTTCTTTGTCGTTTTCCCTTGATTCGTGTTTGTAATAGGTTTTGTATTTTCCCATTTTGTCTCTGCAGGATTCTTCCTCGTTCGACGATGTCTCCCTGGCTTTCTGCCCAGCTGTCCACGTTTGTGGTGCCTTGCCTAAAGGCCCCTTCCTCCCCAGCTCCATTTTGTCCTCTCCTTTTGTAGGTATGTTCTTCCCCTACTTCCCCTTGTTTTTTTGTTCCCTTATTTCCCTACCTCTCCTTTTGTGTTTCAACTCCCTTGTCATTGCAGCAGTTCTAACTTTTTTTCTTTCAAGTTGTAGTTCCTTCTTTCTCTTCTCTCTTCTCTCTTCTTCCAACAATTTTTCTTGAAATCCTGTCTAATTTTTCCTATTTCCCTTTTTCCTACGCGTTCTTTCACCTTTGCAAACTTCCCTTTTCTCTTTCTTTTCTCACTTTCTACTACTTCTTTATTCCCTTTTTCTCCAATTTTCTTCATGGGTTTTCCTCCTATTCTCTTGTATGCTTTTTCTGCACACTAGTTTCTTCCTATTCATTTTTTCCTTCTCCTTCCTCTCGTATTTTCATTATCTCTCTCTTTTATCTTGACTTACTCGCACCTTTCGTTTTTTACATAAGTTTCATTTACAACAATTTTGTTGCCTTATTGTATAAGTCATGTCATTGAATATAATCTCCTGGAATGTTAAGGGTATCAATTCCCCAATTAAGCGTCAACGTATTTTATCTCACTTAGCCAAGTTGAATGTTGATATTGCTTTTCTTCAGGAAATTCACCTCTCTGATGTAGAATATGCTAAGCTTAAAAGAGGTTGGGTGGGAGACGTTTTTTATTCACAAGGAGATGGAAAACGCAACGGAGTTGCAATTCTTTGTCGCAGGTCCCTCCCTTTCACAGTCATTTCCCAAGAATCTGATACTAACAGCAGATGGACACATGTTAGACTATCGCTTAGAGATGTTCCAATCTCTCTTCTTAATGTCTATGGCCCCACCAATGGTGAACCCCTTTTTTGGGCTGAGTTTTCCCCACGCATCACCCAATTCATGGGTGATAATTTTATCCTTGCAGGGGATTGTAATCAGCCTCTTGATCCATTTCTAGACAGGAAATCCGATGCCACCTACATCCCCATTAAATCACATAAACTTTTTACTGAAACTATATCTCAACATAAGCTTGTTGACTCCAGGCGTTTATGCAACCCAACCCTGCAGGAGTTTACTTTTTATTCATCGTCTCATCATACCCAATCACGGATTGACTACATTTTTGTTTCCCATGATCTTGCTCAAACACTTACTGCGGCAGAAATTGGTCCAATTTTGTTATCAGATCACGCCCCTGGTGTAGTTAGCCTAGAGGTGATCCCCAAAGTGGATAGACCTAGGAGATGGCGTTTTAATAATGCCCTCCTTTTAGATTCCAAATGTTCGTCTTCCTTTATTGCCTTTTTTGATGAATTTTTTCTGTTTAATGATGCCCCGTCCATTTCAAAACACACTATTTGGGATGCTTTCAAAGCAGCTGCCCGTGACTTTATTATTAGTTATGTCGCAAAAAAACGCAAAACTGCTCGCCAATTTACTAAATCCCTCCTTCTTGACATTAAAAGATTGGAACACGCCTATTTCACATCTCACTCCACAGATAGTCTAACTGCTTTGGTTGCTGCTAAGCTTAAATTCAACGAAAAATACACTGAAGATGCTTCCCTATATCTCCTTAAGTCAAGTGCCAAGTTTTACGGTAGTCGAAATAAGGCTGGGAAGATCCTCGCTAATTACTTGAAGGTTAAGCATAACAAGATAACAATCGAATCTGTTTATGATACCAATGCGCACCTGCAGCATAAAGATGCTGACATCCTTGCTGCTTTTTCTCGTTTCTACGAGACCTTATACACTGCTGACACCCAGCACTCCTCTCAATCTCTCGCACAATTCTTCTCAACTATTCAAATGCCTGCACAGTTTCCCCTCGATCTTTCTTCTTTGGAAAATGACATCTCACAAAAAGAATTGCTTACCGCACTCCAACAGCTTAAACTTAACAAAGCCCCCGGACCAGACGGTTTTACCGTTGAGTTTTACCTTCACTCCTCCAAGTTACTGATTCCAAAGCTCCACTCCCTACTTCATTCTTTTGCTGACTCAGGTGCTTCTTCAGGGACCTTTTCAGACGCACACATTTGGCTAATACCCAAACCTGGCAAAGATTTGCAATGTTGCAAAAACTACAGACCCATCTCCCTTGTTAACATTGATTTTAAAATTTTTGCCAAATCATTAGCGATAAGACTGGACCATTTACTTCCTGACCTTTTAGGCGAAGAACAGTCTGGCTTTGTTAAAGGTCGTTATATTACTGATAACACTAGGCTTTTATTTAACATCTTATCAAAATCATCCCATCTTCAACACTCCCTCGCGGCGATAGCCCTGGACGCTGAGAAGGCGTTTGACAGGGTTGAATGGCCTTATCTTTTCCATACTCTCGGATGGTTTGGATTTGGCCCTAAATTTATTTCCCTAATCTCACTATTATACTCTAACCCGCGAGCTCCAGTTTATGCTAATGGTCAAATCTCCCCTTACTTCAACCTTGGCAGAGGTGTCTGTCAAGGCTGTCCCCTTTCACCTTTTCTTTTTAACCTCGCTTTAGAACCCTTCTTGTCCAAGTTACGCCAAAACCCTGACATTCACGGCTTTCAGACCACGGAGTCCTCCATTAAACTGGCTGCCTATACGGATGATATCTTGCTTTTTATTTCGAATCCCAATGTTTCTATCCCTGCTTTTTTGGAAGAAGTGCAAAATTATTCCTCAATTTTTGGTTACAAACTCAATAATGACAAATGCGAGATCCTTCCTCTGACGAAATTCACTTTTAAACCTGACTTCAGCGCCTCCAATTTTACTTGGAGCCCTTCCCATATTAAGTATTTAGGATTTCATATTACCCCCTCCATCCCTGACACTGTTTCCCTTTGCCTCACTAAATGCATTCAAAAATTGTCCAACCTCACTGCTAAGTGGCACCCTCTTTACGTATCCTGGTGGGGTCTCCTAGACACTATCAAGATGATGCTATCCCCCATTGTTCTATATACCCTCTCCAATCTCCCAATTTCTATCCCATCCAAATTTTTAAAGAAAATCAATTCAGTCTTGTTATCCTTTCTTTGGCATAACAAAAAATCCAGAATGTCCCTAGCTCGACTTATTCGCCCTGTTTCTGAAGGGGGAGTCAATTTTCCGGACTTCCTGGCTTACCACAAGGCTTTTCTGTTACGTCAAGCTTCCTTTTGGTTACAGGATCCTGATTCCCCTTGCCCTTTATGGGCAAAAGTTGAACGCCTCTTCCTCTTCCCTTTCTCCTTTGCTGAATATATCTCCTTTTCCCGCAAACCATCCTCAATCCCTATTCTTATTCATAAATTCACTGTCAAGCTCCTCTTGTCCTCTAATACTTCCCCTCCTGCGAATACTGCTGACTTTTTTTTCATCTACCATATGGCATAACAAACACCTTCTAATTCGAGGCAAGCCCTTTTATTGGAAATCTTGGAGATCCAAGGGGTTGCTTTGGATATCACAGTTATTCTCAAGATCTACCTTTTTGCTTTTCATGCCCTTTGCTCTACCTTTGATTTGCCCCTTTCCTTTGCCCCCAAATATTTTCTCCTTAAAACAACGGTCATGGACACCTACACGAGACTTTCCGTGGCGACTCCTTCTCCTGTCCCACCAAGTCCTACTCTCCAACTACTCTCTGTTTTACAAACCCTTCCCAAAGCTTCTGTTGTTTACAAGCACCTTCATGCATGCACACTCCCCAGACCTAAGTCCAAAGTGGAGGAACACTGGGAAACTGACCTTTCTACAACATGGCCAATCTCTCTTTGGGACAAGATTTGGACGAAAGTTCGTAAAACTTCCAGGGCGGCTTCCCTGACACAATCTATATTTTTCATATATAATCGATTACTTCTTACTCCTTCTACACTTCATAAACGATTTCCCGCCACCCCAGATACATGTTGGTCTTCCTCTCTACCTAATGCTACTTTGTTTCATATGTTGTTCCTTTGCAAAAATGTACATGCATTCTGGTTACAAGTTTGGGCACAAATCAATGCTATTTTTTGCACTCGTATTCCCTTCTCTCCCACACATATCTTCTTAGGTAGTCTTTCTCCTTGCTGGGATGAGACGGATCTTTGTGTTCGTATTGTTGATTTACTATTAGCTGTTGCATTTCAACAAATTACTATTAATTGGAAGTCTTCTTCTAATATTACATTCAAAGCATGGTGGTATAATGTATGTCATAATCATAGACTTGACAATGCTTTTGTTTTTCCTGCCCAGTTGGCGGCTAAACGTGCAGATTTATGGCTTCCTATTACAATGTATTTAGATAAGTGCACAACTCGTTCCTTTAGCTTGCAACCCACCCAACAGGAGGTTTCCAAACCTCCATGATACCCTTCCTTCATTCCCCTTTCTATGTTACAATATTTCACTGCATAACTTTTAGTGCATTTACCTCTATTATATAATTATTATACCCTTTCTTCTACTTTTCCACGCCCATGATGAGTTTATCAGTTATCATTGTTTTGTTAATTTTGCAATGTAATCTGATTATCCCTCCTATGTTTTTCCTCCTTCCTTCCCATTTTTTTCCCCATACTTCTTTTGCTGTATTATGTATTCTTATTTTTACCATGCTTAATAAACTCTTATTGAACCTAAAAAAAAAAGGGTAAAAAAAAAAGGAAGAACTAACAGAAAATGACCCGTAGCACCTATAAAACGAATCATACTATGTTATCCTATACACCTATCTACAGATTCTCTACAAGGTCTGTGAAGTGGCTGCGGTCTTTGTATTAGCCAATGTTATATTTAATACAACAGTCAGCACGAAGATACAGAGGACTCTGGGCGAGATGGTCTCACTCAAACAGTTGCTTTGAAGTCTCTGCTGCAGCGAGATCAGCGAAATAACGGGTTTGAGCGGGACTTCATGCTGATGGATTGGATTACAGCAAAAGAGAGGCGCGCGCTCACACACACACACACAGCTTGACAGGGGTGCAGAAAAGCTAGTAACAGCTCCATGTTAGGAATATATCCAGTTCGGGGCCTCTCTTTTACAAAACACGAATCTCGGTAGTATTCTTCCAAGTGTTTCAGATGAAGTAAAGACCAAGTCCAATTCCTGAAATTAGAAGGCGCAGTAAACATAGGGTGCCCTCCTGACATGGCGCGAAAGAGCAGCTCTTGGTTTGAACAGCCAAGTAGCAGATACCAGTGTAAGGGGCTTAAACTGCTTTGACGTCATTTCCCATGAACCTGAAACACGGTTTCTCTGGCTGAGGTCACGGCCTTGGCATAGACCTGTGCACATACGGTGCCACATCAGCAGAGCACCGCAGGGAAGACTTCAGCCTGCGCAGATGAATGTGCTGCCCCGGCGTTACTTCGTTTACAACACTGACCCTGGGCTCAGCTTTCTGGCCTGGTTACCTTCAGCAGCTTTCCACCGAGGGCCTGGAGTCAAATACTAGACCACAGCTTTCCAAACTTTTCATGTTGGTGACACACTTTTTGGAGATGCATCATTTTGTGACACAGTAAGGCAGTGTAGCGAGCGAGTGAGCCCGAACCACCTAAGGGGAGTTCGGGAAGGGGGGGAGGGTTTCTCCCCCCAGAAGAACATTTTTAAATACAATTGGGCAAATGGTCTCCCTCTGTCTGTCTCCCTCTGTCTCCCTCCGTCTCCATCCCTCTGTCGACCTCCTCCCTCTGTCTTTCTCCCTCTGTGTGTCGCCCTCCATCTGTCACCCTCTGTCTCCCTCTCTCTGTCACCCTCTGTCTCCCTCTCTCTGTCTCCCTCCCGCTGTCTCCCTCCCTCTGTCTTCCTCCCTCTGTCTCCCTTCCTCTCTGTCTCCCTCTCTCTCTGTCTCCCTCTCTCTCTGTCTCCCTCGCGCTCTGTCTCGCTCTCTCTCTGTCTCCCTCTGTCTCCCTCTCTCTGTTCCCCTCCCTCTGTCTCCCTCCCTCTGTCTCCCTCCCTCTGTCTGTCTCCCTCTCCTTCCCTCTGTCTCCCCCTGACTCCCTCCCTCTGTCTCACTCTGCCTCCCTCCCTCTGTCTCCCTCTCTCTCTGTCTCCTCCCGCTCCCTCCCTGTGTCACCCTCTGTCTCCCTCTCTCTCTCTCTCTCTCTCTCTCTCTCTCTCTCTATCTGCCAGTTTCAGTCTCTGCCTCTGTCTGCCTGTCTGTCTCCCGCCCTCTGTCTCCCTCTCCCTCTGTCTCCCTCCCTCTCCCTCTGTCTCCCTCCCTCTCCCTCTCCGTCTCTGTCTCTCTGCCTCTCTGGCCCTGTCTGTCTCAGTCTCTGCCTCTATCTGTCTGTCCCTGGCTCTGCCTCTATCTGTCTCTGTACCTGTCTCTGTCTTTCTCTGTCTCCATCCCTGTCTGTCTCTGTCTCCTTCCCTCTCTCTTTCTCTCTCTCTCTGTCTCCCTCTCTCTCTCTCTGTCTCCCTCCCTCTCTCTCTGTCTCCCTCCCTCTCTCTCTCTATCTCTCTCCCTCTCTCCCTCCCTCTCTCTATCTATCTCACCCTCTCTCTCCCTCTCTCTCTCCTCTCTCTCTCTATCTCCCTCTGTCTCACTCACTCTGTCTGACTCCCCCTCTCTCTCTGTCGCCCTCCCTCTCTCTCCCTCTCTCTCTGTCTCCCAGGGTTTCCCTCTCTCTCTCTCTCTCTGTCTCCCTCCCTCTGTCTGTCTCCCTCCCTCTGTCTGTCTCCCCTGTCTCCCTCCCTCTGTTTCCCTCCTCCCTCTGTCTCCCTCCCTCTATCTTCCTCCCTCTGTCTTCCTCCCTCTGTCTGTCTCCCTCCCTCTGTGGCCCTCCTTCCTCTCTCTCCCTCCCTCTGCCTCCCTCCCTCTGTCTTCCTCCCTCTGTCTTCCTCCCTCCGACTGTCACCTCACCCCAGCTTCCTGGGCACACACACAGCAGCACCCGAGCACTTCACAGGTCTTTAAAAGACCATAGAGCAGAGTGTCTAGGGATGCCTCTTAATTAGCTGATAAGTGCCTGTGACACACCCAACATTTGCAGGTGACACAGTACTGTGTCGGGACACACAGTTTGGAAAGCTCTGTACTAGACTATGAGCCAGATGTAGGTAAACAGAAATACTGAGTTTTTAATAGTGAATTTACCCGATTCGCTATCAAGAACTCGGTATTTCAGATGTACGTAAAAAATTGGTAACAATTACAGATTTGGTAATAAGCGCTAAAAATTTGTGATTCAGAAAGAATCAGTAAAAATAAATACTGATTTTCCATTACCAAATCGTTATCACTGAATCCTTAATACCAATTCGGTAATTACAGATTTGGTAATTTAAAAAATCGGTAATTGTCGAATCAGCCAATCCTGTGCATCCTCATTACCTCTCAACCAGGAAGTGGCCACACCAATGCAGCTGCACTGATCCTTAAGCTCTTTGCGAGGAAGGGAGCAGAGCAAACAAGCAAGGAGCAACTCCACTGACTATTTGCTAGCAAAACTGAGCAAAATGGACAAACATGAGAGGGAGAAGGATGCAGCTGAAAGAAAGAAGAAGTATAAATTCAGCGAGAGGGAGCGGGAGATCCTTATTGAGGATGTAACAAAGGACCACGATAAACCTTTTGGTAAACTGTCTCTGCACGTGCCAGAATCCTAGAAAAGGCACATTTGGCTTGCCATACAAGAAAAAATCAATGCCATTGGAATTACCCAGCGCTCCATTGATGAACTCAAAAAACGCTGGTATGACCTGAGGAAGCGTGCTAAAGAGAGGCTGGCAGAGAGGAAGAAGCAAGCCAACCTTACAGGTGGAGGGAGAAATACAGCACCTGCACCAACTGCCCTGGATCTCCTTGTTGAGTCCACCCTCCAACCGGAGAGTGTGAGTGGGATTGGGGATGCAGACAGCTCAGCCAGAGCTGGCAACAAACAAGGTCATCTATAAGGCTAACTTAGAATGCACCCGACTGAAGGCCACGTTACCTAATTGCGAAAGCGGCTTCTTCACCATAAAAGCAGGATCTAATAATATCATAAATGGACTACTTATATACCGACCGCCTGGAGGGGCTGCACAGTTCGGCGAACATCTCACCGAATTAACTACCCAGCCGGCGCTTCGGTACAAAAAATTCCTAATCTTAGGTGACCTAAACCTTCACTTTGACAACACAGATTGCAAAGAGGCCCAGAATGTAACAGAAGCATTAAAATCCCTAGAACTCAACCTCCAGTTCAAATCCCCATCCCACCAACAAGGGCACCTTCTAGACCCCATCTTTGCTAACTGGGAGGGTATCAACGTCTCCATCCCAATCAGAACAACCTGGTCTGATCACTTTATCATCCAGTTTGAAATAGAAGGCACTCCTCCTGATAACAGAACCAATAATCCCTTACCCCAGAAGCGAAGAGATTGGAAAAAGTTCAAGCAGGAGACATTCATGCTTGCCCTACTTGAAACACTACCGCCCCCTAGCAATACTTTGCAAGAGGCGTGGCTTAACTACGAAAGTTGGATGACCAACCCTCTAGATAAGGTAGTCCCTTGGACACTCAAACCTCCCGCAAGACTGACCAAAACTGCCCCCTGGTTCTCGCAAGAACTCAAACAAGCTAAGGCAAAATGCAAAAATCTTGCAAGACAATGGAGGAAAAATTACAATCTGGAAAGCAAGTCTACCTACACAACAGAACTTAAAAAATACCACAAATTAGTAAGAGCGGCAAAAGGCGCCTAAATCAAAGATAGAATAGAATCTGCCGACAACCCCACCAGAGAACTCTTCACTATTTACAAGGAGTTAACGATCCCGACCAGACTCGAAGCACAAGACACCTACTCCAGCGAGCTATGCAATTCCATAGCTGATTATTTTGTCCGCAAGGTCGACAAAATACATGCCACTTTTACTGACGTAGCTGAATCTTCTAGCTCACAAATAGCAGTCAAAAACAATTCTACTGCTAAATCCCGCCTAACATGCTTTAAAGTACCTGAGAGAAAGGAACTGCTTAGCATCGCTCAGAGCATACAGCCTAGATCCCCCCGCGACGTGTGCCCCCCGAACCGCTGCAAGGGAGTCTTGGAGAGTATGATAGATCAAATCTCGCATATCATCACTCTGTCCCTCCAAGAATGCCACGTTCTCGACACATAGAAAACAGCCCAGGTCATCCCTCTGAAAAAAAAAAACCAATGTCCACATTTCCCAACTCCAAAATCTTCGACCCATCTCCCTTCTTCCCTTCTGTGCTAAAATAATGGAAAAAGTAGTCAACGGGCAGCTTATGAAATACCTGGAGGAGAACTCCCTCCTGCACCCTACTCAATCAGGGTTTAGAGCCGGCTACTCTACTGAGTCCGCTGTCCTCTATTCCACTGAGTGCCTGAGACAGATGGCCGACGAAGGACAGACAGCAGCGTTGGTTTTACTAGACCTCAGTGCAGCATTCGACACCGTGCTGCACACAACGCTGCTGTCTCGCCTCTCTGACATGGGAGTGGAGGGGCCTGCTCTTGTCTGGTTAAAATCTTTCCTGGCCAATAGAAGCTTCCAGATGCACGGTCCCCCTTTCACATCCTCCCTCCGGACGCTGAGCCATGGGGTCCCACAGGGCTCCAGCCTAAGCCAAACCCTGTTCAACCTTTATATGGAACCACTGGCTCACATAGTTGAAGCCTTCGGGGAAGACATAGTGACCTATGCCGACGACACTCAACTGATGATCAAGCTGTCACTCGACCACACGGAAGATGCCACTAACTTCTCCAAATGCCTGTCATCAGTAGCATTATGGATGAACAACAACTGTCTGCGCCTTAATGGCGAAAAAACTGAACTATTAGTCGTCGGCAAATACCCCTCTGCCTGGTCGCACATGTGGTGGCCGGCGGAACTGGGCAATCTTCCCCCCGTGGACTCTGTCAGAAATCTGGGAGTTATGCTTGACTCCGATCTCTCTTTCAGATCTCAGGTCAATAAAGTCACGTGAAGGTGCTTCAGCAAAGTCCTTGACCTCCTCCCCATTAATGCCAGAAAAACACTAGTCCATGCCCTAGTCACACCCCATCTTGACTACAGAAATGTCCTGCTCCTAGGTCTAAGTAAAAAATGCTTACACCTACTGCAGTGCGTGCAAAACGCTGCTGCCCGCCTGGTTCTCAACTTGCCTCGCAGAGCATCTGGGAAGAATGCCCTAGCGAAGCTTCACTGGCTCCTGGTCAAAGATCGCATCAAATTCAAAGCCTTATGCTTCACGCACCGGATTGCCCAGGGCAAAGGTCCAGGCTATTTGCAAAAACTCCTCACAATTCACCGCCCCACCAAAAACCTGAGATCGGCCGGAGCCATGCTATTCAAACTCCCTCGCACCCGTAGAGCAAAGATGGGTGGCCGCTCTTTCAGACTTCTGGCCCCTAAGCACTGGAATGAACTACCTCTGGATATTTGGATGGAACCTTCAGAAATGAGATTCCGAGCCAAACTCAAGAACCATCTGTATCCAAGCACCTAACTCCCCCTTCTTCCTCTTCTCCCTTGCCTTCTGTTTCCTGAGATGTAGGAGAATTCTAGCGCAGGGACACACTATTTTTAGTGCAGCCAGGCACTTTAAAAATGGCTTTATTATTATTATTATTATTATTATTATTATTAAGATGCATGCACTGCATGCTGTGCCCCTCACTCCCTAACCCCAATCCCCAACAAGGCATTGTGAATCCCACTCCAGTACATGTTTTACTTAAAACCAGCAATGCACTATGGGAGATGTAGTCAGAAGTAACACATGTCAGAACAGTTAGTCCACTGAACCCAAAGGCATGTGACGGACATCAGCAATTAGCAAGCAGAGGACAGTCAGTTTCATTGGCATGCATGACATGTATTACTACGCAAATGCTGCCAGATAAGTAAGAAAATTTACATTCTGTCTTCACAGGCAAGCCATCGTGCAGGGCAGCAGAAGGGAACAAAGGAAAGGCACCCAGGACAAAGAGGACACAAGAGGAGGAGGTCCTGTCGCCTGCAGGGCACACCACCCCAACACCACCATCACCACCACCATCACCATCACCACCACCATCACCGCCACCACCACCATCACCATCACCACCACCACCATCATCACCATCACCACCACCACCATCAATGCCACCAGCAACGAGAGCCAGGAGGCATGCAGTGGACAGCCTCCAGCAGATGGAGGTGTCCGATGAGGACAGCATAGGAGGACAACAGTCCACGGTGGCTGAGGATGCCAACGGTGCAGGCTCACAGTCCTCCACAGAGCGCGCCCACACACATGCCAGATGCAGCAGGGCAAGGGCAGACAGTCCTCCTTCACAAGGCAAGAATGAGAGTGTGTTCACCGGTCCTAAGAGGAACATGCTCAAGGTGCAGCGCCTGCAAGGCAAAGCCATAAGGTCAGTACAGAGGCAGATGGTACAGATTAACGGGGCACATGCTGAGAATTGAGAAGGGCATCTGTTTCACAAACAATACTGTGGCTGAGGGCTTTAGGGACATGTCCAAGGCATTGAGGCTGCTGTGCAGCAAATTGGATCAGGACAGTTTGGCAAGGAGCAGGGAGAGGCAGAAAATTGAGAACTACACCAAGACGGTGAACTGCCTTTCCACTGCCACCTCTCTGCTCTACAGGTGCTCGGTGGCCATGCAGGAGGAGATGGCCCACTGCAGCCGTGATGTGGCAAGGGGGCTGGTCACAGTGACCAGTGCACTAGAAGTGCTACAGACCAACCAGGTAGCCACTACAGGTGGTGGGGGTGAAAGTAGCATTACACCCCCTCCCACAGAGTCCAGGAGACACAGCGAACGGCACAGCACTGCCACAGGCTGGCAGTGAGGACAGTGGGGCCAAGGAACACAGCAGTGCAGCGCGTGGGCGCTGGAAATGATGCCAACCATCACATGATATACCAAACTGGGTGATGTAACCCGTTTTTTATTTTGGAAACTGCATTTGAATTAGGCCTGGCATGTGACACCCTTCATGTTGTGGTGGTGTGCTTTGATAATTAAACACTGTCACTCGCTTACAGTAACTGCCTATGTCCCCTTACTTACTCAGAAATAGTTGTATGTTATCTCAGCCCGTCTGTGTCTCCCATCTGGTGCTGATGCAACACCTGCTGTGCTGTGCTCTGGCTGTGGACAGTCCTCAACCTCGTCCTCAGAGTCAGTTAGTTCCACTGCTGTTCTTTTCTTTGTGGCAAGGTTATGCAGCATGGCACATATTGCTATTATTTTGCAGAAGAAGATGGGGCGGTACTGACATGCACCTCCACTTCTGTGGAGGCAATGGAACCTGCTTTTTAGAAGTTCAAAGGTACGCTCCACGACGTTGCGTGTGCTTTTATGTGCCACATTGTATCTTCTTTCACTTGTGGTGGAAGGGTTGAGGTATGGAGTGAGGATAAATGCCTGCACGGCATATGCGCTGTCACCTAAATAGGAAAGGAAGTGCCATTAATAGGGGTCACCAACTCATTCATCCAAGGCATACATCAGGGTGTGTCACATTGATTTACCTAGCAGGTATCCTTCTCCAAATTCACCACCAGCCAGAAATGTGTAGATCCCACTTCTCCTGAATATGTAGGAATCATGGGTACTCCCTGGAAATTTGGCCATGATGTCAGTGATAATGTTGTCCACATCGCATATCACCTGCACATTGATGGAATGCCTAGATTTACGGTTCCGGTATATGTATTCTGTAGCTGCAGGTGGGCAGATTGGTATGTAGGTCCAAGCAATGCACCCTATAACATGTGGGAACTATGCCTTTTGAAAGAGTACCCACCTATATCTCTACAGGAGTTCGCCTCTCTCCTTCATAAAGTCAGTTCGGGATCCCCCAATGATTGCTGTCCCCCGCAGATTCTGAAAGAAGCCTTTCTTGCATGCCCAGGCCCCCCTCTAGCATTACTTAACAACTCCCTCGCTACCGGGGAGGTCCCATCCTCTTTCAAGCAAGCTGCAGTCTTACCTATCTTGAAGAAACCCAATGCAGATCCCACAACACTCAGTAACTACAGACCCATCTCCCTCCTACCCTACCTAGGAAAGATTCTAGAGACCTATGTTACCCGCTGCCTGAGCTCTTTCATAGAGAAATCCTCCTTCTTAGACCCTCAACAAGCGGGATTCAGACCCCTCCACTCCACCGAGGCGGTCATAGTAGCAGTCATGGACACCCTCAGGAAGGGCGCTGACAAAAACACCTCTCAAGCCCTTGTCCTATTAGATCTCTCGGCGGCATTCGACACGGTCGATCACACCATCTTGATCGACCGTGTCCACAACGCCAGCATTTAGGGAGTGGCCCTTGACTGGCTCAGATCTTTCCTTCACCAGCGTTCACAGTCCGTTCACCTCTCCACCTTTTCCGCACCCTGCACTTCCCTTCCCTGCGGTGTCCGACAGGGCTCTGCACTATCCCCTCTCCTTTTTAATTTGTATCTCCAACCACTTTTAGCCTCCCTCCGCAGCTCCCCGGTCACAATTTTCAACTACGCGGACGACCTCCAGTTAATTTTTCCCATAGACTCCCTTCCTTCCTCCCGCATGAACTTCCAGTCCACCATGCTGACCATTGCGGAGTGGATGTACCACAGCCACTTAAAGCTGAACCCTACCAAAACTAGCTCGTCCTAGTAGGAGGCCCCAATCACCCATGGAATTCCACCTTCTGGCCAACATCTCTGGGGACAGCACCCACTCCTGTGAGCTCAGTCAAAAGCCTGGGGGTGATCATTTCTGAAGATCTATCAATGAGATCGCAAATCAATGCGGTCACCTGTGCCTGCTTCTTCCACCTCAGGCGGATCCGCAAGATCAGCAGGTATCTTACCAAAGAAGCCCTGACCCAAGTTGTCATCGCGCTCATCACCTCCAGGCTCGACTATGCCAACATTTTGTACGCAGGAATTCCTGCATGCCACCTCCACCGACTTCAGCTGGTGCAGACTCAGGCCGCTCGCCTGATCTTCCGCCAGCCCAAACATCAGCACGGCACTCCCCTCCTCCACAGTCTGCATTGGCTCCCTGTTTCCAAACGCTGCACTTTCAAACTGGCATGCACTACCTTTAAGGCCCTTTCGGACGCAGCCCCCGCGTTCATCTCTTCGGCCTTGTCCCGTCACATCCCTTCTAGAGCTCTTCACTCAGCATCGCTAAATCTCCTCGAGGTCCCCAAATTTAAAAGAAAAAAGCACGGTGGTCTGAGCTTTTCTGTCCTGGCCCCTTCCACCTGGAACTCCCTGCCACCTTCACTCCGTCTCTGCCCAAAGTACGACTGTTTCCGTAGACTTTTAAAAACCCTGCTCTTTCAATCCGCATATGACAAACCCTCTCACTCTGGATCACGCTACCTGTCAATGAGCGCCAAGAAACCGATGGTGATAGTGCACGTTACAAATAATTTTAATAGAATAATAATAGGATTTGGTAGAAATCCAGCATTGTCTTCTGCAGTTCTGCCTGTGAGCTGGGGAAGCGTATGTAGGGATGCATTCTCTGTATCATGGCATCCAAGAAGGAGTTGAAGAAATTTGACAGGCAACTCTGTGACACACCGCCTGCCACAGCTATCACCCCCTGGTATCTTCCTGATGTAAGTAGGTGCAGGCTACAGAGCACCTGAACATGTGTTGGTATGGCGTGCGCCCTTGGTGTCTGATGCTCCAGGAGTGGGTGCAGGTCCAGTATCAGGTCTAGGATAGTTTGAGGGTGTAATTCAGCCTCAGTTATTTGGAAGAGTGTACCACGCAGTTTGTAAACTAGCTCCTCCCGTCTCCAGATCCTCAGTCCTGCTGCTCGCAAACGTAGCCGCCTTGCTATTACGTAGAGGGCCACCATTGTGTTCACACTGTTGCATTTTGGGGCTGTTTATATGCAGTGCACCTGATTACCACCTGCTTTGAGTCAGTGGTAATTAGCGACTCTTAAATACTGAAAATGTAAAAATTCTGTATTACCGAATTTGGGTACATCGCATTAGCGATTATTTAACAATTTCTTATTTACCAATTCGGTATTTAGGGGTTTCGGTGTCAGCTAATCGCTAAATAAGGAATCTGTAACTGGTTTCCCTTATTTTTACCGATTCCTTACTAGCGATGGCGTTCGGTATTACCTAGATTGCACATGGCTAAATACCAGTCGGTAAAGCAGTAATTTACCGAATTGTTGCGTTACCTACCTACGTCTGTCCCTATGTGTCCACGTGGACAATTCGTTGTATGTGTCTGTGTATGAGAGTGAAAGGACAGGCATGTGTGCAAGATTGGGAATGTATAAGAGAGAGAGGGTGCATGTATGAGTGGGATGTGTGAGACTGAGAGCAAGAGGGGCCAGACTGTGTATGAGAATGCGTGTTTACTTACGAGAGAGGGTGTTTGCTTCTGGAAGAGGCAGTGCGTGTGAGAGAAAGGTGCATGTGAGTGTATGAGCATGAGAAATTGGTTTTGGGTTTGTGTGAGAACTGTACCCAGGTGATGGAGAGGTGTGCATGTATAAGAGAGTATGTGCGAGCGAGTGTGTTCATAGTTGTGAGTATGCAGTGCGTTTGACCAGTGCTTGTGAGATACTGCACTGTTAGCTCATTTAATTAATGCAGTGTGATTCTGTGCTGAGCTTCTTGAATGTCTCGTTTACCGCATTTCAGGGCTCCTTTTGGGCGTTGAGATGAGGCAGTCGTAGTGTGAGCGAATAATCACACTAGATTGATAGACACAAAGAAAAGTAAGTGGCAATTGTTCGAGCCTTGTGTTTTGACTTAGGGTATGTATGCCCCTGGTTGCTATGCAATCGCACGTTTGCTGGTAACAAGTATTTGAGTTTAGAATGTGCCCTCGGCTGTTAAACATTCCTTTTTTCGAAGTCAGCCCAAGCGCCCTTTCTTCCATTAAGAGTTTGGCTTTATGACATGAGCTTAGAAACAGACCCAGCCACCCTCTCCCTTCAAAGGGATGCGCCGAGTGTCCTCTGCCCGGTTTATGGTGCTTTATAACATCTCCAGAGAGCCCCTTTCATGTTCCCCGCTTGGGTTTCCTTCAGATCTCGGAGGTGCTGCTAACGAAGTCAACTGTAAAACAAGGCTTAATGAGATAAGAAAGGCAGATGGCGGCAGTGCGCGTTCACACGCACATGCACGCAAGCTTTAGGCCAGGGGTAGCACTTTGAAAACCCCCTTACCAAAAGTCGGGCATGCAGCGCATGCGCATGCGCTGCTCTAGGCTTGACCTAAAAAGCAACCCTAACACAACGTTGTAATATAATGTAATAACAATACTAAGAAAACTGCAACAAGAAAATAAAATAGCACAATTCCACAACTCAGCACTCCAGCAAAAGACTAATGCTGTTGTGTAATATTTTCAGCTATTATTTTGTATTTTGAATACATGATTATTGTTGTTTTGAGAATTTCATTTCTTGTTTGCTGTCTCGTCATTTTTTCTGCATGTCATGTGGTGTTATTGTTTTGTATTTTGCTATTATTGTAATGTTTGTTCGGTTGTTGTTCAGTTGCTGCTTTGTTGTGTTGTGGTTGTACCTCAACTTCTGTCTCCTCTAACTGATAACATATGCAAATAATTCTCGGCACGTTTCACTATTCTCACAAATCCACTTTCCTGTTACAGAGAAAAAGTTATTTGCAACCCAGTGCGGTGCTATTTTTCCCTAACAATTTACCATTGGCATCTGACACAATACTTTACTTCTAAGTGTATTTGGTGTCATTTTTATTTACGTATTGTTTTAATAAAACGCTTTGCGTCTTTGAGTTTAGAAATAAGAAAATGCTCCAATTAGAAATGACGTGATGTTTTAGTGTGACATTTAGTGTGACAAACTTCATCCTTCCTAATACAGCTTTGTGCGCCAAACAGGTGAATGGTCTGCAAAGAAACAACTATAGATCTGACTTTTCTATAACCTGCCTGCCATCTGTAGTGTTCCATACTCAAGTACAAATCATTCATGCTTGTGCTTATTTGGAAGGTGAAAAAGGGAACTTCCAAAACTAATGTAATTGCACCAGCAATCCAAAATCCCTGAACTCGTATTTTTTAGGTACATAAATGTGACACAATGTTCGATAGACATTGGTTAATAGCTGCTCTCTTTTTTTAAGTATGAATATGATCTTTTCAAAAACCCAACCCCAGAAAACGACTCGTTAACCTACCCACCACCAACCAAGACGGCCACCTAACTGAATGGACAACCCTCATCAGAAACAACACAACAGCAATCATGCAGACCATCCACTCAGGGGCTCCAATCGACCAATGCCACGACCACATCTAAAACCTGAGAACTTCACCAATCTGCACCACCCTGACCCACATTACCAACACCTCCATCACATATGCCAATTTCCTGGATAAAAAGAAACTTACAGAATTCAATGCATTCCTTGAGAAGCCCACAGAAGACCCATTCTACTGAGCAACATCCAACACATCTCCTTCCTCCCCTATCCAGCTAAAATAAGGCTATTAAGCAACTCATACCCCAACTCAAACTTCACTATTCTCTAGACAACACACTATCAGGATTTAGAAACAACCACAGCACTGAAACAGCTCTCATCACATCCACTAACAACATTTGAAACATCAAGGACAGAGGACAATCAGCTTGTAAGCCCCACGTCCTTCAACATTGTCTCACACAACACATCATCAGAAGATTCCACGAGATTGGCATATAAGCATCCGCTTTAGAATGAATCTGTCCCTTCCTCACTGGACGAACCAAAAAGGTCAGGCTGCCACCCATCACATCAGGGATAAAGAAACTGATATGATGTGTCCCACAAGGATCGTCCCTCAGCCCCATTCTTGTCAACATTTACATGACATGGCTCAAGTCAATGTATGTGCACCTCCTGCTTCCACTACCTATGCATGCTGTGACAGATCTTCAAATGATTGCCTCATAATACCAAACAGACTGTCATACAAGCACTCATCACCAGCAGGCTGGTTTACAGGAATACTCTCTACAACAATCTCCAAACAACTCCTACACATACTCCAGACCCTCCAGAACTCAACCACATCACACCGCACGTCACAGAGGATTCACTGGCTCCCCAGTCACATGAGCAGACAATTCAAACTTTTCATGCACACATACAAAGTCCATCAAAACACAGGGCCAGAATACATAAATTGCAGCATACACTTCCACCTTCCAAACTGACACTTATGCTCTGTCTCACTGCCACACACTCTGCATATCTGCAAAAGCAAAACTGGAGGTCACTCATTCACCTACATCGCACCCAAGAAATAGAATGACCTCTCAACACTTTTTGAGTTTTCGAAGAAGCTGAAGATGTTGGTCTTCATATGAGCACCTTGGAACCACTCACTTACACACCTTGCCCAAGTGCCTAGATACCCTTTAGGGTGATTAGTGTGTGACAGAAATCAACAAAATATAACCAGGTCAGTGTTGTAACTGGAATCTTGCAGCAAGTATATAACTAATACTCAGACCTTTTAAAATAGCTACATGATTCTACTACTAAGTCTGCTACATTGTAATATTTGCTGGCATGCCTTACATGTTGCAAAGACATGAGCTTGTTCTAATCACCATAAAGAGCTATAACATTGCTGTTTTGCTATAGTGAAAAGACAATTCACAGACCTAAAGCCAAGGCACTAATACTAACTATAAGCAATTTGGATATATTTCATCACAGTTTCTAGGTCTTCGCTACAGACAGTTTTAGGTGTCTGTTGGGAAGACCCATTGGATACAATACAAATCATATACTTGTGCTTTGGGCCAGCCCCTTGCTCATGATTGGATAGCTTTGTTGTATTTCTCCCTTCTTTGCTCCTGATTAGGCCAGGGCAGTGAACTCTGCTCCGTTCACACAGTTTGCAGAGTTTTCTGCACTCCGCACTCCGCGGTGCTCGCAGTGTGCAGAAAATTCCACTTCGCATAGTGCAGGGGAGTATTTTTCCCCGCTCGCCCTCGTGAACAGTAAGTTTGCGATAGTGAGCTGCAGCTCGGGTAGAATTTCTACCAGAGTGGCAGGAAGACCAGTGTGAATGGCAGTTCGCATTGCACTCTGCCACTTGCGGAACTTCGCCGAGGTTTTTTGTCACTTTGCAGAGTTCCGCATAGCAAAACTCTGCAAACTACACCCAGGCCTGCTCCTGATACAATGGATTTCTTTCCTACTCTTGGGTTTGTCAAGTCCAGTGGCATTTGGGTCACAGTGTTTTCACTGGACAATGTATCCTCCTATTAATGTTTATATTTAATAGTAGAATGAGTTTCTCTACTTATAACAAGTCCTTCTTGATTTGCTCCCCCAATTTTTCCCAACCCTTATCCTACCCACCATCGAGAGCTCAGTACAAGTTGGCTAGTCTTTGCTGCAGAAATACCGAAAGTCCAGAGTTTAAATGACCAGCCTGTATATCCACAACAAACTCCAAAAATTATAAGGTGTTCCCCAAGATGGGGAATAATTTACTTGGACTGAGATTTATGCATTGCTTTACCATGCAGTTTTTTTCCATTCTGGAGAAAACACTTCTGCCTGCGCTAAGCAAGTAGAAAGTGTCTATAGGACTGCTGGTGGGTGTAAAGGAGGAGGTGGCAGGGGAAAAGGGGCACATTTGTGTCTGTCTGGGGGAGCATTATCTGCTCCCTCCTGACTGATGCAAGGGAGAAGTATGAAATGGACAATGTTGCTGCCCATCTGCTGCTCTACAGTATGGGACACATTTACCAAAAACTCATGCAACGCAGCACAGCAAGCCCCCTTGCTGTGCAGCATGATAGGGAAAGGGCAGGAATGCATCATATTTAACATTATACGGCACATTCTTATCTTTTACCCATGCTGGCGCACAATGTGCTACCTTGTGCTAATGCAGTCACTCTTGCACCGTGTTGCAAGGGTGCCTGTGTTGTAGGTAGGATTGTTTTTGTGCAGGAATGAATACTTTCCTGCACAAAAACAATCCTCTGAGGCATTGTCCTCTTAATATCTGTGCTGCAGTTGCACACATAGAAAGAGGAAAAAAGGAGGAGAAATAAAGATATTTCTCCTCGTTCAACCTCACCTGGGGAGTCATAGCATCTTAACGCATTCCCAGGTCTTTCCCTGATGGCAAAATCTGGGAATGTGCCAAAAATCCATGGTTGGATGCGTTGGCACACCCACGCTCCTACCATGGAACTCCTCCTTGGGGTATAGCAATTCAGCATAAGCAATTTGCGCTGCATTGTGTTACTCTATATTTATCAAGCCACACAAGGTGGCCTTATGTGGCCGTTCTGAGGGGTTTGCACAACTCGTAAGGAGGCCGCTAGTGTCCCTTTTTCATTCAAGCTACCTTATGTATATATGTTTTTTTAAACTATTTTACTTTCAACACGGCTAGCAGTCAGAAGACAATAATGTTTATTGACAGTTTTCAAGCTAACCGCAAATGCATGCGCCTGCCTGCAAGGTGGGCCTCTCTGAACATTTTCAGTTTTAACACATGTCTTTCAAGGAATGCTGTTGCAGATGATCATGCATTGATGGCACCATCTTTGAATGGGGTCTATTAAATTGAAACAAAATTTATTCAAAGATAGCCACCTAAATGTGTTTGCATCCGTGTTGGCCATCTGATTATGTATTTTGTTTGATTTTGTTTTATAACTCATTCCAAGATGACCACTGGGGATGCACAAGCATTTGCAGTCGCTTCTTACGTTCAACAAAACATTGGAAAAGTCTATAGGTTTCATGGCTGAAACCTATTTGCTTTGCCAATGCTTATTTCAAATGTGTTTCCAACAGTTGTGTGAATTTAGATCAAGATACTGCATTCTACTATGTCTCCACTATCATTAACAGATATTTCACAGCTTACATCTTTACACTGATAGACTGAATAGTCCAAGATGCAGTGGTATAACAAAATCGTAAGGAGGCCCATTGCATGGAACATTGAAGGTCCTCCACCAGATTTCCATCTCATTTTGATCCCCTCCACCCGCTTTTATGAGGTTTTGCAAAGCCAGGTGATTCGACAGATTACATGGCCCCACAAGCTCTGGGTTTTGACTCAGACCTCACACAGTGGATCTACAAATCACGTTACACAATTTGAAAAGTCTGAAGCCTTACACTCCAGAATTTACAGTCTGAGGCCTTAAACACTGGAGCTATTCCTCAAGTACACTGATTCTGTTGCAAGAATAAATAATATTCACACAAAATGAATCATTTGCCTAATCACTCCAATAATTACCATGAATCCTACTCCCCTTATCCCCATCTTTGGTGGGTGATCAATGAGAAATTTTCTATACTCTTGCCTTGATTGGGTTATTTTTTAGGTCTCACTTAACCAGACAATGCAAGCTGACTGTTGACGTAAAAACTTATCATCAGCTTGCAGTGGACTGAGATCCTATCCATTGTTTATCTTTGGTTAGGCATATTGTCAATCTCATTTGCTTGTTTTTTTGCCAGCTTATGTAGGCTTTACTTTCTCTCCTTTTGTTTGTTTCTTTCCCTGAGCATTACTTTCATCCCTCTACGGCTCACTTTTGAAGCACTACTTTTCCTTCTTTTTGGTTAAGCACTACACAAGAGTGCATGTGTTTTCCAGCAGACTCCCTAATATACTTATTTTCCTACCTTCCGAGATGCTCCCTGTTGCTCTTTCTCAACCCTGTGTGCTTTTTCCCTGCACCCTGTGTTGTGCTTGCCCTGGTTAGTTTCTCCTCCTTGCACTGCTTTCTCACCTATGCGCTACTCTCAATGGCTCCACGTTCCTCTTCTGAGCTTCTCTTTCCCCTCCATCATCCTCTCTCTCACTTGTGTTGCCTCTCCGCACTCTCCCTAATGCTTCCACCACTCATGCTGTCTGTGTTGCATCTATTCCTGTGTTCTTCGCTCCCTCTATTGCGCTCTTCCCCATCCACACCCTAAGTGTTGCTTCTCCTACCCATGCCTTTCATGCTGCAACCCCTCACCCAAGCCTCAAAAGTGCCTGCATCCTTTTGAAGGTGCGCACAAACAGGATGGGGGCATACTCTTTAGCCATAGTGCATGTCATTGGGAATGCTGTACGGTATCTCTAAACAAGCATTTACAATGCAATGGTCTCGGCATTATTAAAGGTAGAGCTATTGGCATTGCTCGTGACATTTTTTTCATTTTTCTTTTTAAAACATAAATAAATGGTATTGTCATTTACAATGGCAATAGGTGAGCATTAGAGAGTAGTAGAGAGTATTCGCGGACACAGAGCCACACACATACAGAGAGCCCCCCCCACACACACACAGCGAGCCCCAAACCCACACACATAGCCCCACACACACACACACACACACAGCCCCCCACACACACGCAGAGCCCCACACACACAGAGCCCCCCCACACACACACAGATCCCCCCACACACACAGAGCCATACACACACACACACACACACAGAGCCCCCCCACACACACAGAGCCCCACACATACACCCACAGAGTCCCACACACACCCACAGAGCCCCACACACACCCAATGAGCCCCACACACACAGCAAGCCCCACACACACAGTGAGCCACACACACAGCGAGCCACACACAGCGAGCCACACACACACATAGCGAGCCAAACACACACATAGCGAGCCACACACACACACAGCGAGCCACGCACACACAGTGAGCCACACACACACACAGCGAGCCACACACACACACAGCGAGCCACACACAGCGAGCCACACACACACATAGCGAGCCACACACACACATAGCGAGCCACACACACACACAGTGAGCCACACACACACACATAGCGAGCCACAGACACACACAGCGAGCCACACATACACAGCGTGCCACACACACACAGCGAGCCACACACACACAGCGAGCCAAACACACAGCGAGCCACACACACAGCGAGCCACACACACAGCGAGCCACGCACACACACCGAGAGCCCCACACACATACAAACAGAGCGCCACACACACACACAGAGCCCCACACACACACGTGTGGCTTAAAATGAAATGCAAATACTGTGTTGTTAAAACTGTGCACAATAATTTATGTGTTTTTTGGACAATGTAAGTGTTTATAATAAAACTAAATTATAAAACATGCTGATTTTATGAAGACCTCGTACCTGCAGTCAATGGGAACAAGGTGTGGTTTTGGGCCTAGTGTGTATGAGTGCTAAAATGCAGGTTTCACCTTTTATGAGTGTCAATATGTAGCCAGGGGTCCACGTAAAACGAGTAATTTTAGTTTAGGGACGGAATGTTCTCTTAAGAACCCCTGATCACGAGGTCCTCACTCCAGACCTCAGTGTTCTCACTCCAGGCCTGAGGGTACTCACTCCAGACGTCAGCATCCTTAGACTGAACCCTCGCAGCCTCACCCACAGCCCAAATGCCCCACTTCCAGCAGGTGGAAGGCCTCATAAAAAAACAAAATCAGAGTTCTCTCATTCAGGTGACCTTTGCAGAGAGGCGACGGAGTGAACCACAGCAGTCATTCACATCAGCAAGCACGTGTAACTGACAAGCTAGATAAATAGATAAATAGAATTGATTTAATCAACACAGGTGGTGAAAGATTAACCAGGCAAGACTTTCCAGGAAATGAACAGTGTGTTATATGGCACAAAAAGGAAAGATTCCCCCACTGTCCTTTCACTCAGCAGTGCAAATTCAAAGACTGGTGTTAAATGCGCCCATAAAGTGCATTGTTTAGTGATCGCGCTCCGGTGAGAAGCCATTTTATGTCGGGGCACAAAGCTGAGGCCTACTCAGCGTTTGTTCGCCAAGAGGCAGCTATTAATTGGGCCATAAAACTCCAAGAAGCCAGACTGGGTTCCCCCGCTCTCTTTGAGCTGTAGATGAAGTGAAACACAGTACTATAAGACAGATGCATAGGTGGGTGTGCCTACCGCTCTAGGCAGGGCAAAGAGATTACTGCAGGAACTCCATCATTTTTATGTGGGCACCCCACATTTTTCTTTTTTCTCCTTTTGCTGGACCCTATGTTTTTCATGCCTTTATAACTTTGTACACTTTACCCCTGCTAACCAGTAGCAAAGTGCCTGGGCTCCCCATTCAAACATGGTTGAATTGGAATGTGCCTAATTGGTATATATAGCTTACCTATAAGTGTCTATTACATGGCACAAGGTGTCCTCAGAGTCTCTAAGTTCAATGTCACTTACTTCAGCTGCTACTGTGCCATCCACTACAGTGGTAGTGCAAAAATGGCTTCAGGCTTACCTTGCCTAGTCTGACTGTTGCAGTCTAAACACAGTGATTCGACCGGCAAAATAAAGCCTTCCGCAGGTAAAAACCTTGCTTTTAAATATTATTAAATTACCCCATGAAGGTCTACTAGCCCACAAGGCAGGGTGCATGGTACTTCAAAGGAGGACATGTAAAATGTAATGTTAATGTGTGGACCTCGGCATGGTGGCCAACTGAACTGGGTCCCCTACCTCAACCCAGCAACCAAGTAAGAAATCTGGGGATGTAGATCGATAATAAGATCTCCTTCGATCACTACACCAAACGTGTGGCAGGCACATGCTTTGCCACAATGAAGGTCCTGAAGAAGACTCTGGATTATTTGCCCATGACTGCAAGGAAGACCATGGTACATGCACTGATTACATCCAGGTTGGACTATGGTAACGTCCTATACCTGGGAGCTAACGTCAGATGCTTACAAAGGCTGCAGAACGTGCAGAACGTGGCTGCACGCCTAGTCCTGATGCTGCCTAGGAGAGCTGCCTCTAAAAAAGAGCTGAATACCCTGCAATGCCTTCCAATTAGAGAATGTGTGGCTTTTAAAGCACTCTGCATTGGCCACTGGATTTTGCAGGGGAAAGGCCCCTCCTTCCTGCACAGCCTCCTTACACCTTACAATCTAGCCCGCCATTTAAGATCTAGCGGGACAGGGAGGGTGGAGGTTCCCATGTTCAGGAGAGTCAGAATGGGAGGCCACTCCTTTCGGGTCCTGGTGGCCCAGTAGTGGAACAAACTTCCATTGGAACTACGGGTGGAGAAATCTGAGCTCTTATTCCGTAAAAAACTGAAAACATTCCTGTTCCCTAAATAATAGGGCTAGACTTGCTAGGGCAGGTTTAGGGGCCACTTTCTGCAGCAGTTCACTCACCAAAGAGCAGTCCGCAACGTGGGACACACTAGTACAGTGTAACTGGCGCTCTATAAGCTTATTTAACTAACCAACTAACTAACTTACAGTGACTATCACTCAAAAGTTATTTTGCATTATGGCAGGCCCAGCTGTCTTATCTAGGACACCCAATTATAGTTTAAAATCCTAATACTGTATCTCTAGAATGGGACTAACTAGGAAATAATGAAACATCTATTTTTGTTATTAAAAATCAAATTCAATAATGAAGTCAGATTTTTACTAAATAATAAAGGCAAAGTACATTTTGGAAAGTTTTTCCCTGTCTGAAGCTCCTGGAGACTAATTTGAATCAAGTTGTTGTTATGTTATATAATTTATAAAATGTATAACTGCCCCAGCTACACATTTGTGGTGCAGCGGCCAGGGTGCCTCAATCCGGACCACAGGGCTCATGGTTCGTTCCCCGGCTCTGGGTTAACCCAGCACCATGTGACTCTGGGCATTAGCTTGCTTAATCTTCCCGACGGCCCCCAGCGCCTGGACACCTCCGTCAGAGGTAGCTGAGCGCTTTACAAATGCTGGTATGTAAATTTTTAATGGGGCTTTCCAGCACTAGTCCAAATGTGAAAGCGACTGCAGCACGCAGCAAAGACCACCAAATGCAGCATGATATGATTGTCATTTTCAATAAGTTTTTTCATGCCACAGAACTCGTAAACAAGCTGCCTAGCTTCACAACTGTTGCGTGTGTACTGCATTTCTGTATCAACCTAAAATCTCAATAAGCAGAATTTGAAATAAAACCGCAATGAGAAAAGGCTTCCTAAATAGAAAAAGTCCATGTCTTCAGAGTTTTCCTGAACTGAATGTGATTCAGAATATTCGTTATAGAAAAGGGAAGTGAAGTTCAGAGAGCCAGGGCATTTGTGCCAAAAAAGGGGCTTCCCGCTTTTACTCTCTTAACATGTGGATTAATTTCCAGATTGAGATACCACGAATGCATTTGATGTGAGGGTCGATACAGAGATATCAGGTTTGACAGAATAGGAGGACCCTGGGAATGCAGAACTTATAGTGGTACACAATTTCTAAAAGTGCACAGGCTGGTCCATAGGGAGTCAATGCAGTCTACGAAGGAAGCAGAGCAGAACCTCGGAAGGGAGAACAATAACCTGGCAGTGGCATTTTTTGCCAGCTGGAGTCTTTTAGTTACAGACTTGTTGACTCCCAAATACAGGATGCTTAAGTAATCTAGCTGGGAAAAGATAACTGCCTGAATAGTGGTTTTTCATATACCTGGATCAAAAAAGACAAGGATGGGTTTCAGCCCTCTGAGGAGCCTGAAGCATGAGCCTGCTACTGATTTGTCTTGAGCTTCAAAGGTTAGGGTATTATCAACGCATGTGTGGCATCGTGGTTCTGTGTGCATCTGTGCTTCATGGCATAGCTGCGCTGATGTCATGAAGCACTGGAATCTCCTGCGCATCTCCTAGAATGTTATGCTTTGTTCAGCAGGCAGTTGTAACTCTACTTTGATGCTGGCTGGATGTTCACCTGTGGATGGGATCTTTCTTCTGAAATAAACCAGAACTTATTACCTTCAAGTTGTGGATTCCTATTTTACATTTGGCGACGAGGGTGGGATATATTGGAACAAGAAAAGATCTCAACACCTACCTCCAATAATTTTTTTTTTTTATTAAAAAACGTTTCCACAAACTTTATTTGGAAAAATTTTCATGAGGTACTCCGGTGGCATTCAACTTAAGAAGAAGACAAATACTTCGGTGGCATTCAACTTTAAAAGAAGACTTCAATTTCGTCTTTCTCTTATGGTAAGAGAAAACAGAGTCTAATTTTTTTTATTGACTCTCACTTTTGGCTACATTTAGCAGCGTGATCATTTTTTTTTGAGAGCTTCGCGACCATCTAATTTTAAATTTTTGCGTTGTTTGAACACAGCGCCTTCGATCTGCATCTTTTGAAAAACCTTACCTGCCCAACGTCCTCGCGAGCTGCCTTCTTGTAAGAGAACGCCATATCGTCCAAGCAGCCTTCAGAGAATTTCGAAGCTTTGGAAACAAACAAACCAGCTTCCTTCATCTATACGTCTGTGTGCAAGGCTTGCTGGGAAGGACGTAAGCGTGCCACAAAGTACCTTGGGAGTGACGCTGACGTGGGCGCCATCTTGTGCTGGTCATTCTGCTGCTTTCTACTTCGGAGTTCACGTCTTACGCTCTAATTGCGTTTCGTGACTCTGACTATCGATAAAAAAAAAAGAAAACAGTTTTGATTTCTCCCAAGTAAAATGTTACAGGTGTGGTAAAATGGGGCATTTTGCTAAGGATAGACAATGTCCAGGTTGGAAGGCGTATTGTGGTAAATGTAAAAGAAAAGGACACTTTACGACATGCTGTAGAGGGGGAAACTACAAAGGTAGAGTGAATGAGATATTTTATGATTTTGGAAATGAAAGTAATTCAGATGAGCACGTAGATTGTGGTCAAATCTGTATACAGACTGTAAGTGCTGAAGAGGCAAAGAATTCTCCTTCTGATGAAATTCTTGTAGAAGGTTTTCCAACAAAAGTTTTGTTTGATTCTGGGGCAAAAATCACCATTGTAGCAAAAGAGTTTTTCTTGAATAAGTTGGAACAAAAGCTTGAACTGTCTCGCCCTGATATAAGGCCTTTTGGATATGCTGGACAACCCATTAAATTACTTGGGGTTTTTGAAGGGATGATCAATTATAAGAATAGATTGACCAAAGCAAAGATTTATGTTTCTCAAAAAGGAGATAGCATAATAAGCTGGTTTGCTCTCAAGGATTTGGGCGTAATACTTGATCCGAACTCCACACCACCTATTGTTTTAAAAGAGCCTTTTCCCTGCACTTCTCAAACTGTTTCACTAGTCTCTCAGGATTTCACTAGTGAGCTGAAAATGAAATTTCCTAAAGTTTTTTCTGAAGACTTGGGGTGTCTGAATGATTATTGTCATCGTATCATTTTAAAAAAAGATGCTGTACCTGTTTGCTGCAAGGTACGAAATGTACCTGTGGCTGTCAGGGAACAGGTTAAAGCTGAACTTGACAAACTTGTCAAGGGGGGCATTATAGAAACAGTAGAGGGAACGGAATGGGTTGCTCCGATTGTTGCAGCTAAAAAATCGGACAACTCTCTTCGTCTCTGTGTTGATTTAAGAGAGCTCAACAAGTGTGTGGTTACATATCATTATCCTTTACCCAAGATTGCGGACATGCTTATGTTACTTAAAGGTGCTAAAATTTTCAGCACCATTGATCTAAGGTCCGCATACCATCAGATTAGGTTGAAGGAGGATTCGAAGGATTTGACGTCTTTTGTGACACCTTATGGCACTTTTAGGTTCGTGAGACTACCAT